>NC_132915.1:56794525-57419525 GCF_047675955.1 Chlorocebus sabaeus
AGTCAATCTAAAGGATAGTCTCTCAAGATCTGTAGTAGCATTGAGTATATCTGAATTTGGCTGTGTCTGCTGAGCTACAATCACCCTATTTGACATTTTAGGATCTAAGCCATGAACCTGAAGCCTGTATTTTGACTAGTTGAGTATGTCATAATACTTGGATTTAATGAAAGCCAGCTATCAGCTTTGAGTTACTTTGTCTTTAACTCATCAGGGTATAAATGGGCTTCAAGGTAATTTTTAATCTAAATGTAAATTAGCTATTTCCATAACAGCCCTAGTATGAATTTGAGTGTGTGCAGAAAAGGATCGGATGCAAGCAATATTTTGAAAATAATGTCAAGAAAGAGGCTGTACGAGTGATACATGACTTTCGATGAATTTGAATATATGTTATATTAAGATGCTTTCAATGAAATTATTGTCATTGAAAATTTTCTGGGGCTGACAATGCATGAAATAATATGTAGAACAGAGAATGAAAATGAGATTTCATTGTAGATGTTAAACTATGTTAAAGGTCACAGTTTTCTATTAGAGAGCTTCCGTTTCGCAGATCTTATATAAAAGCTGATAGTATCTTTACTGAATTCATTTTCTACTTAGATAGTGAAGTTACTTAAATTTAAAGTGATTGAAACTTTTATTTTTTGATATAAAAATATGCTTTATCTAATATTTAAATCTGGATTTATGAGTAAATACACAGTCTTATATTTATAACTGGAGTGTGACATGCTAAAAAAATCATAAAACCCCAATTTTTTCCTAATTTTAATCAGAATGAAAGCTATGTTAATATAGTATCTAAATCTTCTAATCGATTATTTTATTTTTAAGAAAAAGGTAGCACAGGGAAATGTTCCAGAGGATATTAATACAAATTATAGGTATTCAGAATCATTCTAAAGTTCAGTGAGTATTAGTCTCCAACAACAGTTGCCAATCACAATGAAAATGGAAAGCATAGAAAGATACAGAATGAGTTATTTTTGCTACTGTTTTCCATTTGCTAATACTTTAGCTTAATTTAGGAATGATGGCTATTCAAAAATTTAGTGGTAACTTCTAAATAAAACATAGGGCATACTACCTGAGCTCTTTTAGTGACAACTGTTTTTTTTTGTTTGTTTTGTTTTGTTTTTTTTTTGAGACAGAGTTTCGTTCTTGTTGCCCAGGCTGGAGAGCAATGGTGTGGTCTCGGCTCACCGCAACCTCTGCCTCCCAGGCTCAAGCAATTCTCCTGCCTCAGCCTCCTGAGTAGCTGGGATTACAGGCATGCGCTACCACGCCCAGCTAATTTTGTATTTTTAGTAGAGACGGAGTTTCTCCATGTTGGTCAGACTGGTCTCGAACTCCCAACCTCAGGTGATCCACCCGTTTCGGCCTCCCAAAGTGCTGGGATTACAGGCGTGAGTCACCATGCCCAGCCAGACAACTGGCTTTAACTCAGTATACTGTGAATTTATTTCCAGAGGGAAATAAATACATTTTTTAATTATTTGAATTGTTGTCATTAGGATTGATTAAAATACAAATCACTATCATTAAGATCAATGTTAAATACCCTTAGAAATAAAGAATTTCTACATTTATCAATATATTAAACACCTTGGTCCTTTAAATATTAACTCACAGAATTAAAAAACTTCTGGGTTTTTTTGTATAAGCCCCTGGAGTTTAACGACTGTGCTGGCTGGTTCTCACTATGAACTGACTCTCACGCAATTGTAAACTTGCTGGGAAATGATTTCATTACATAAGAAAATGAATGAGCAGAGACCAGTGAGCTGTGTCTGCTGATAGACTAAAATTTGCAGACCATGATGTCAAAGCAGATTTGAGATTTGTGACAACGGTTGGTGATTGCCGTACTCAACAATTCTGTCGCAGCAATGAACCGTGTCATGCACGATCTTATTCCACCACGCTGTGCGTATGTGTAAGTTCAGTTTATGTAAATACACAAATATATATAAATATATATATGTATATTTATATATAGACACATAATCACAACAGCCTATATTCAAGACTATATAATATCTGGTACAAATAAAAAAGGATAACTATTATTATTACTAAACCTATCCCCAATATTTTCTGATGACAGTAAAAAAAAAAATCGTAAGACAGATCTGTTTTCTGTTGACTCGTACAGTATTTTAAAGTACTCTGTGTCTGTCAGAGATCAAAAAAGTTTTGTATGAACCCAGTTGATTTTGTTCCTTTCTAAACAGAAAGGGACTTCCGCGGGGGTTATCCTCACACTCACAACGTTTGGAAGGTATCCTGGTGGTTTTAGCTGCCACATTCTTTAATAAAGTATTTGTGGGCCAGGTTCCCTGGGAAACAATGGTGCTGGTGGGAGGCAGGATTTAGGGCCCCATGAACTTTGCCCTCTGGTGGCACGTTGCTGTTATTTGACAAAAGGGACTTTGCAGATGTTATTAAGGTGAAGACTTTAAGATAGGGAGGTTATCCTGGATTATCTGGGGGGGGGGCAGTCAAATCACATGAGCCCCGAAAAGTGGAGAACTTTCTGGAGAACTTATTGGAGTCAGAGAGATGTGGGAAAAGTCAGAAACGTTTAAAGCAGGAAAGGGAATCCACTGCCATTGCTGAAGGGGGCCACTGGAAAGCATAAGAAAGGATGCAGGTCCGGAGTTCCCCACTGTGTAATATATCCATGTATCAAAACTGCACTGGACACCTGAAATTTATTTTTTAAAAAAAGAACAAGGGCAGCTGTAGGCACCAGAACTGCCTTCTGGCTTACAGTAGCAAGGACAGGGACTTTAGTCCCACAACCGCAAGGAACTGAATTTGCCCAACAACCTGAATGAACTTGAAGGCAGACTCTCCCCAGCACCTGGAGTAAGGAATACACCCCTACCAAGACCTTGAATTTGGCATTGTGAGACGACCCTAAGCAGAGTATCTAGTGTAGCCACCCAGACTTTTGACCTTTAGAAACTGTTAGATCAAGCTTGCCCAATCTGTGGTGCTGGCCGCATGTGGCTCAGAAGGGCTTTGAATGCAGCTGAACACAAATTTGTAAACTTTGCTAAAGCATTCTGAGACTTTTTTGTATTTTATTTCATTTTATTTTATTTTGCTCATCAGCTTTCACTACTGTCAGTGTATTTTATGTGTGACCCAAGACAGTTCTTCCCATGTGGCCCAGCGTAGCCGAAAGTTTGGACACCCTTGTGTTAGATAGCACATTTGCATTGTTTTAAGGCACTAAACTTGTGGAAATTGGTTGCAGCAGAATAGGAAATTAATACCATGTCCATTTCTGAGAGATCCCCAGATGTTGTCCTGCTATTTCCACTGGTGAGAATACATCTACCTCCCTGGCTGGGGAAATTACTCATCTGGTCTAAGTAACCCATATCTCTGGAAAATAACTGATTATATTAAAATCTATTTTTAAAATATGCCAACCGTCTCCGTCCCATCTTCATTCTTTCTGTTGACAGCCTCTTTCTCCTTAAGCAATTGATTTTTAGTAGTCTGCAATTTAGATTTAGAAAACTGAAATTTATCATGTAAGACCATAATGTTAGGCTACTTCAAGGTTGTCATTAACAAACTCCAACACTGCTTACTCAATAGAGAATTGCCTGTCTTCAGTCCACTTTAACACAGAGAGCAAATTAACTCATTTTTTTACCCAGAAATTTGCTTCTGGAGTTAGATGGGAAGAATATGAGTTTGCAGCTGAGTTAACCAGGGCCATGAGAGTCCTTTCCATTAATTGCAGGCTATTGCAAGGAGTGTGTTATGTCCATTATTTCTGTTTCCTTTGCCAATTTCTGAAAACACCAAATTTAATAATTGTAACTTTGCATTCTGAAATAAGCAAGACAGCCAATTAAGGATACATGCATATAAATCAAAATTATTTTCCACATTTATGAAAAGAAAATGTGAATTAGAAAAAATATCTAGAGGACATTTGTAAGTTTTCCCCAAAATGGTCAGTGTTAGGAGGTTCACTAGAATTAGGAATTGCTACCTACACATTTCCTCAGCTTTAGAGTCACAGATGTGGGCTTGAATCCCAATTCCATCACTTAGTGGCCTATGTGATGTCGAGTGAGTTACTAAGCTTCTCTAACTTTCCATTTTCTCATCTTTACCATGGTGATAATAACATATATCTTGAATCTTTAAAGAAGCTGGCACAGTTCTCCCAGATGGCCATCAGTGGGGATGCTTTCATCAAGACAATTCAAAGTCCTAATTCATTTTCTTTGATAGTTTTCTGCACATAGCACATTCTATGTAAAGCATTAAGCTAATCAAAATCTCAGACCATTTCTCCCCCTAAACATAGTTAAGGGTTTTCTCCACCTCTCAAAAAGAATAAGATGATAAAATAAAATGGGCAAGAAAGGGGAGACATGGAGATGGTAGAATGTATATGGAAGCTGTCCTATACACGCCCTTGGAATAGTTAGTGTGCAGATGTCACGGACATTTGTCTTCTATAGCCAAGCTATTTTGAAAGATCTTTAAATATAATTTTAAAATGTTTTGCTTTTTACACACCATGTATGAAATGTTAATATCATATCTTCCAAGTCAGTTCTTAGACTTGAATCTGACGTTATTTCTTGAGCAACTGAGAATAGAAATTGAACTTCTGTGTGCTGTGTTTATGATGGTAGAAGGGCATGTCAAGACAGGTTTGAACATAAAAGGAATTATTATTTCACATTTTCCAAGGATCACAGAGACAGAACTATTTTCTTAAATAGAGTGCTAATATTTTTACTTTGATAGAAACTTAAATTGTAGGAAAATTCAGTTTGTTAAAACCTACCCTCTTTTTCTGTTTAGATATCGGTCTTGCCAGCGGCAATGTGGAAATTTGTTCTTCGTCTCAGTAGAGGACATTATGCTGATCATTTTAGGTAAAACAAAAATGTTTTATTGTCTTCTAAATAATAGTTTGTCAGAGGGAAATGTATTATACTCTCTTTAAAATGCGAATAAACTTAGGTGAGTTTTTCTTAGCTGGCAATTAAGAAATGTTAAACTGTTTGCAACAAACAAAAGATGCTCCTTTATATAAGGTAGAAGAACTTTTCATATTAGAAGTATTGAACTGAGAGTCAAAAGAAACCCAGAAATTACCCTGAATTCCCTATCTCCCTTACCCGAAACACCCAGTGTTCTAAGTTCTGCACCTTCTTTCCAATCTACCCTTATCTCCAAGTCACACCCGGAGTCTTACTTCAGGCTTCTATTTCCTCTTGCTTGCATGGACCTTGGAAGCCATCTAACCGCTCTCCCTGCTTCCACCACTATCGCTTGGCACCACCACAACCCAACTCTACAATTCTGTTGATTGGCCTATCTGAAACGAATCCAGTTATGTTGCTCCCTGCTTCCTGGCTTCCACTGCTTGGAGAATGAAGTCCAAGCTTCTCACTTTGCCATATCAGGGGCTCACGATCTGGCCTTTGGTCATTTCTATTTTTTCAACCTCACTTTCCATTTCTGCACCCTCACCCCATGCTTGAAACAGCTCAGTATTCCCAGAAGCCACCCGGGCTGTTTTATTGTATCTTTGCTCAATCTGCTTTGATTATCCTCCCCCATCCTCCTTTCCCTTTCCATTCATCTTCTAGACAGAGCTCAATGCTAAATCTTTGACCCTACTGGTCTTACCCGCACAGAACTGACTTCTCCCTTCTCCAGGTCTCCTCTATATTCTGTAGAAATTTTTGGATATAGCCTTTGTCATTTTTTTTTAAAGACAGGGTCTCACTCTGTTGTCCAGGTTGGCATGCTGTGGCGTGATCATAGACCCCTGCAGCCTCTATCTGCCACCTGGGGTCAAGCAATCTTTTTGCCTCCACCTTCTAAGTAGCTGGGACCACAGGCATGTGCCACCATGCCCGACTAATTTTTTAATTTTGTGTAGAGATGGGGTCTCACTCTGTTTCCCAGGCTGGTCTTGATGGAGCTCCTAGTCTCAAGTGATCCTCCAGCCTAGGCCTCCAAAAGCACTGGAATTATAGGTGTGAGACACCATGCCCAGCCCTATGTTTATCATTTTTTGTTGCATTTGTTCACACAATCATTCTTCACCTCTAGACTTAATCTACTTGAGATTAAAGTCGTATCTTATCTAGCAAGTAGTAATGTGTTTGGCATTTTTTTTTTTTTTTTGAGATGGAGTCTCACTCTGTTGCCAGGCTGGAGTACAGTGGTGCAATCTCGGCTCACTGCAACCTCCACGTCCCAAGTTCAAGCGATTCTCCTACTTCAGCCTCCTGAGTAGCTGGAACTACAGGCACACGTCACCACGCCCAGCTATTTTTTTTTGTTTTTTTTAGTAGAGGCGGGGTTTTACCATGTTGGCCAGGCTGGTCTTGATCTCCTGTATTTCATACATATTTGTAGAAAGAAGGAGGGAATGGAAAGACTTGGGACAGAGATGTAACTTGCCAGGTGTAAGAACTCTAAGAAATCATATAACTTCTCTGATTTTAAGTTTACTCACCTGGAAGACGACAGTACCTCTTCCCACTGCACTGGAGTAAAACCCTCATCCATAGGCTGCTAGCAACTTCTGCTTTCCTCTGTGCCCTTGTTTCAGGCCCTCATTCCCTTCCTTCTCAATTCTCCAGAAGAACATGCCTTCTGATAGTTTCCAGAATGTATCAAACTGTTTTCACTCTCCCCTGACACCACCCACTCCCGCACACACAGCCCTCGCACTTGATGATTGCTGTGATGGGAGGTGCTACCCCAAGCTTTGCAAGGCTGCTTGCTTCTCATCAAACACCACCTCCTCAGACAGGCTTCCATTCACGCCTCTCTAAAGTAGGTCTCCTCACATTATGCCTGATTTTTTAAAATTTCATAGTATTCTTGTTTCCTTTTCTTTATAACTCCATACTGTGTACTTATTTATGTGTTTACTTTTTCTGGTTATCTTTCTCCCATAATATCAACTCCAGGAGGACAAAGATTACATTGGTCTTGTTCACTGTTTCACTCTGAGGTCCTGACATGTGTCAGGCTCAGAGTGCAGTATGTGAATGTACAGGAGGTACAGTATGTGAATGAAACTTATAAACTGAAGACACTATAGAAATGTGAAGCATGATTATTATCATAACCAGAACAGACATAATGGAACCTGGAAAAATAGGTGCCAACTTTCTTTCTCCTGGAAAATGAATATGCAGCTTGATAAGAAGTTATTTATTTTCTGACTGTAGAATCTCAGCCTGGGTGACCAGTCCGGCAAGAAATGGCTCCTCCATGCCAAGGGGAGGTGTCATTTCTTAACATGTTTTCTAGCAAGGCTGACTAAAATAATTGTGATAAAGATGGTAACATTAGTACTTTTGATATAGAAGCTATTTAGGCAGATAGTGAGGGTAAGAGAGTTCTCAGTGGAATTTCCTTTTAATAAAAAGCAGCCCCTAAATCATTTCTTTTCTAACAAAAAGCAGCCTGAAAAATCCAGCTGCAAATGTAGATATGCAAGCTGAAAGCTTGCATAGGTATACGCAGGCATGTGTTAATAGAAAAGGGACACCTGGAAGTCAGGTATGTTCAATAGGGGAGCTCCGTTTTCCCTTTTCTTTGCGCCACGTGCGCAATAAAAAAGCATGCAACATGGTGCTAGTCAGGTAGAGAAGCCATCTACATAATGAAAGAGTAGGGTGGGGCGGCCAGATTCTTTGCATGCTGTGCTGACAGCATACCTGGTCCAAACTATCTCTTGTGCCCTATGTAAATCAGACACCTTCTCCTCAAGTTCATCTATAAAAACTCCTGCACTTCGCCACCAACCAGAAGCCCCTCTCTCTACAGGAGAATTTATCTCTTTCTTTGCCTCTTAAACCTCCATGCTTAACCTCACGTTTTGTGTGTCTGTGTACTTGATGTCCTTGGTGTGAGGCAATGAACCTAAGGTATTACCCTAGACAAGCAACGCTGCTTCAGTTTCACTGACGGAAGCAGGTAGTTTGGGCTCTGGGACACAGGAGCCAGTCATAGATCTTGCCTGAAACAATTTGTGGTGTTTTAAGAGGTGATTTCATATTCCTAACATTCTCCTATGTTTCTTAATCGGAATTTATCTAAAGGAAGATCTCTTCTCCCCTCTATTTATTTGCTCAATCATTTATTTATGAAAGTATAGATTCAGGAATATTTATTTACATTATTCTATGGGTTATGACACAATGCTATCATTATTGATTTTGTTGCTCAAATTGCTTCATTTTGGCCATTGTGAGCTCTTTCAGGTGGACTCCTGTGCCCTTTCTGCGTGTCCCCATCTTTTGTTGAGCACTTCCTTATTTTCCAGAATTGCAAGATATTCCAGACTTATCTTGTATTTTCCTTGCCCCAGCCTTGGAATCAACCACCAAGGTTTGAGCAATAGGTGTGCTTGTTGCTATTAGGGTACTATTTCTCTTTCCTGTTTCCTTACTTGTAATTTCTTTCCCAAGCATAAGAAACTTCGTCCTCATTGTCTACAATATGTTTACTTATTTTGTTCAACCTTAGTATAAACATAAACTGGTTTTAGAATTTGTAACCCATACCTTCATGAGAAGCAACTAATACTATAACTATAATATTTTCTAAGTTCATGATACCTTTGTATTAAATCACACTATCTGGATGGTTATTATCATGATGATGATTTTTGGCTTTTGAGGCAAGGAAAACCTTTGCAAAAGGTATTCCCATACACAAACTGGAACGTGCTTCATCTTCTTTATTCCATTTTCTAAGAACTACATATGTTTGGAAGGCAGAATCAGAAACACTGTACTCAATGCATAGTTTATTGTACAGGCATAGTTTGGAAATACTGAAGTTATATTCCAGATCACTGCAATAAAGTGAATATTGCAATAAAGTTAGTCTCACACACATTTTTTGATTTCCCAGTACATATGAAAGTTATGTTTATACTGTACTAAACTTTATTAAGTGTGAAATAGCATTGTGTCAAAAAAATTCATCCCTTAATTAAAAATACTTTATTGCTAAAAAATGCACACAATCATTTGAGCCTTCAATGAGTTGTAATCATTTTGCTAGTGGAGCGTCTTGCCTTGCTGCTGATGACCGTTGACTGATCAAGGTGATGATTGCTGAAAATTGGGATGGCTGTGACAATTTCTTAAAATAATGAAATCTGCTGTTCTATTGACCTTTCCTTTCATAAAATATTTCTTTGTACCATGTGATGCTATTTGATAGCAATTTATCCACAGTAGACCTTCTTCCAAAGTTGGAGTGAATCCTTTCAAATCCTGCCACTGCTTTAGCAACTATGTTTGTGTAATAGTCCAAATACATTGCTGTCATTTCAACAATTTCATAGTATCTTCACAAGGAGTAGATTCTGTCTCAAGAAACCACTTTCTTTGCTCATTCATAAGAAGCAGCTCCTCATCAATTAAAGTTTTTATCATGAAATTACAGCAGCAATTCAGTCACATCTTCAGGCTCCAGTAAATCATGAATGTTCCTAATGGCATCTAGAATGGTGAATCTTTTTCAGAAGGTTTTCAATTTACTTTGCCCAGATCCATCACAGAAATCACTCTCTATGGCAGCTATGGCCTTCTTACAAAATGTACTTCTCAAATAATATGACTTGAAAGTGAAAATTATTCCTGAACTCATGGGCTGCAGTATGGTTATTGTGTTACTAGGCATGAAAACATTAATGTTCCTGTACATCTCCATCAAAGCTCTTGGGTGACCAGGTGCATTGTTAACGAGCAGTAATATTCTGAAAAGAATCTTTCCTTTAATCAACAGATCTAAACAATGGACTTAAAATAGTAAACTGTGCTCTAAACAGATATGCTGTCATCTAGGCTTTGTTTTTCCACTTATAGAACACAGGCAGGGTAGTTTAGCATAATATGTTTATTTGTTTTTGGAGATGGGGTCTTGCTGTAATGTCTAGGCTGGACTCAAACTCCTGGGCTCAAGCAATCCTCTCACCTCAGACTCCCAACTATAGGTGTGCCATACCACCTCGCTCAAGATTTAGCATAATTCTTAAGGGCCCTAGAATTTTCAGAATAATCAATGAACATTGGCTTCAACCTAAAGTTACCAACTGCATTAGGCCCTAACAAGAGAGTCAACCTGTTCCTTAAAGCTTTGAAGCCATCGACTTCTCCTCTTCAGCTATGAAAGTCCTAGATGGTATCTTCTTCCAGAGTAAGGCTATTTCGTCTAGACTGAAATTTCATCTATCCTGAAATTCTGTTGTTTATTGCAGCATCCTTCATCAGCTATCTTAGCTAGATCTTCCAGATAACTTCCTGCAGCTTCTACATCAGCACCTGCTCCTTCACCTTCATTTTTTTGTTATAGAGATGTCTTCTTTCCCTAAATTGTATGAGCCAACCTTTGCTAGCTTCAAACTCTTCTTTTGCAGCTTCTTCACCTCTTTCAGATTTCACAGGATTTAAGAGAGTTAGGGCGTTGCTCTGGATTAAGCTTTGGCTTAAGAGAATGTTGTGGCTGGTTTGATCTTCTATCCAGACCACTCAAACTTTCTCCATATCAGAAATAAGGCTGTTTTGCATTTTTTACAAATTATTTGTATGTTCACTGATGTAGCACTTTTAATTTCCTTCAACAACTTTTCCCTTGTATTCACAACTTGGCTAACTGGCACAAGAGGCTTAGCTTTCAGTCTATCTTGGCTTTTGACATGTCTTCCTTACTAAGCTTACTCATTTCTAGCCTTTGGTTTAAAGTGAGAGACATGCAACTCTTACTTTCACTTGAAGACAAAGTCATTGTAGGGTTATTAATTGACCTAGTTTCAATATTGTTGTTTCTCAGGGAATAAGAAGGCCTGAGGAGAGGGAGAGAGTCAGGGAAAGTTTGTTTGGTGGAACAGTCAGAATGAGATGTGAAGCCAGCTGGACTTCTTGGGTCGAGTGGGGACTTGGATAACTTTTCTGTCTAGCTAAAGGATTGTAAATGCACCAGTCAGTGCTCTGTGTCTAGCTAAAGGATTGTAAATGTGCCAATCAGCACTCTAAAAATGCACCAGTCAGCACTCTGTGTCTAGCTAAAGGATTGTAAATGGGCCAATCAGCACTCTGTAAAAACACACCAATCAGTGCTCTGTGTGTAGCTAAAGGAATATAACCACACCAATCAGCACTCTGTAAAAACGTGCCAATCAGCACTCTGTAAAAACGTGCCATTCAGCACTCTGAGTCTAGCTAAAGGATTGTAAACACACCAATCAGTACTCTGTAAAATGGACCAATCGGCACGCTTTAAGAGCTGTAACACTCACTGCAAAGGTCTGCGACTTCACTCCTGAAGTCAGTGAGACCACGAACCCATGGGAAGGAAGCAACTCTGGACACATCTGAATATCTGAGGGAACAAACTCCGAACACACCATCTTTAAGAGCTGTAACATTCACTGCAAAGGTCCGTGGCTTCATTCTTGAAGTCAGTGAGACCAAGAACCCACTGGAAGGAATACATTCCGGACACAAGAACACACACAATATTTATCGATTAAATTTGTCCTTTAATACGGGTGTGTTTTTTGGTGTCCCAAAACAGTTACAATAATAACATCAAAGATCACTGATCACAGATCACCACAAGTTTAATAATAATTAAATAGTTTGAAATATTGCTAGAATTACCAAAATGTGACACAGAGACATGAAGTGAGCACATGGTGTCAAAAAAATGTCCCTGAATAGACTTTCTGGATGCAAGGTTGCCACAAACCTTCAATTTATCAAAAATGCAATATTTGCAAAGTACAGTAAATAAAGCACAATAAAACAAGGTATCCTTGTATATGTAATTATGCTTTACTATTTTGGAGATAATACAATTGTAATTAAAAACAGAGCTTGTGACATCATTCCTTTAGTTTTTTTTTTTTTTTTAGGTCAAGAAAATTATATCCCTCCTGGAATGCAAAGATATAAACATGTTCTAAGGAGGCATGACAGCTATGCTCAAGATTCAGGCGCTCAAATAATTAGAAAAGGTAAATAGTGGAGTTTTCAAAATGATGCCTGAACGAGGACAATTCCCATTTGTGCGTGGCATGCACACACACATGCACACACATGTGCAAACACACACATGTCCCAGGCCAATGGCTTACCTTTCCAATCAATTTTCTTACCTACTTAACAAAAGAAATGTATTCTTATATTTTCTTCTCTGTTTTAGCCATCTAACTATTGTGAAGAAGGAACTTTGTGAATTGATGTGTGCAGTTACCTAAAATATCTTGAGTACAGATACCCAAAATATTCTGGAATTTTCTTTTGCAATTGTCTTCAATGCTAGCTTACAAGTTATCCAAAATAATGAGTTACTTTACTTTAAGTCGCCTGTTATATTTATAGAAAATCATATTCCGTTTGATCCCTCACTTTATTACCCTTGGTTCTGAATCACTTCTGGGTGTTTCAAATGTGCTTCTAAAGGGTAAAAATTTTCCATCCCTTAAAGGATGAAAATTTGAGGGTGTTAAGAATGCATTCTTGGGATGATGGCAATCCAAAGAGGACTCCCTTTGCCCTGGACTGCTCCTTTCCCCTACACAAGATTTTGAACAATTGTAATGTTGTTAAAATAACTAGTTGTTAAAACTCATCTCAGCTGGGTGCCATGGCTTATGCCTTTAATCCCAGCAAGGCAGAGAGTGGGGGATTGCTTGAAGCCAGGAGTTTGAGACATAGGCAACATAGAGGGACCGCATGTAAAAATAAAAAGTTTATCCGTTGTTCAAGGATACACCATTCATTTGGTGGTTTATTTAGGTTACATGGTTTATTCAAATCTTGAACATCAGAGATAACTCAGAGTGGTGAATGTACTTAAGAGTCTTGATAATATTTTTGTGAGTTGATCAATAATTCCGTATTCTTTCTTCAGTTTTATATTAAGAGAAATGGGAGTCTCCAAAGAATAAAGATGTACACTTGTAGTAACAAGCCAGTGGTGTACCAGACCTGGATCTGGCTTTGCTGATTTCCTCTACTCCCATTCTCTGTCTAAAATCCCTCAGAGACTTCATAGCAAGGCAATGATAGAAAGTTGTGGTGTCATAGAATGCATGCTAGATAGGAATCAGAATATTCCTGGCCAGGAATCTGGGTGTTGATCAAATGTGGCAGTGCCTTTGAAAGCACTTGCACAGTGCCTGGCACCCAACCGGCACTTCAATGCTGATTTTGAATTTGAAATTTAGAAGTTAAAGCTATGAAAGTGAAGGCCTGCTGAATTTTATATACGCAGCTTAATAATGGGATAAAAATGCATGCTCTAAGAGGTCAGGCTTTTAATAACCCAATACAGTGAATCTCTTAATTCTCAATAAAAAGAGTGTAAAAAAGATGAAAGAATCTAGCCTATAATTATTCTGCCAGGTCATGAGGCATAAGCAGGTAATTTTAGAATGTTCTATAACTGTACGTTAAACTACAGATTGCATTAAGTCAGGGTAGTAATTTTTCAGGTTTCATATGGCAGGGTTTATTTCTGAATATAGAAATGTTCAATTCATCATGCAAAAATTTTTATATAGGTAGACCTCTTCACTATCCTAGTTTCTTTTATTTCCATCTACCCACACTCATTCACAACATGCATGCAATGTACATATGCATACATGCATGCATGCACACATGCACACACGCACGCACACACACACACATAGACACCTCAGTACAGGCAAATTAAAGCTAAGTAGTCATAATTGGTCATCTTTTGCCTTATAATTTGGATTTTAGGAAAAATAACCCTCTCCTATTTTCCTCCTTTTGAGAAAATTATAGAGAAATATATAAGCATTCTCAAATGTATTGGCCTCGTGTATTTTCTTTCTTCCCTTGTATGTAAACCTTGTAGTCTTGCCAACGTTTTCTAATATTTGCATGTCAAACACAGATTACAAGCCCCCTGGGCTGGATTCACACTGGCCTCTTGGCTTTTTACAGAACGTTACACAGCCTTGTCACTAGCTTGATGTTAAAGCAAATAATGCTAGCATCCTTAGTAAGGCCTTTGCCCTGAAAACTGAGGAAATTCGACCACAATACACATACTGAGAATAAAATCAGGCTCTGCTGTAATTATTGGTCAGAGGCAGGTAAGCACAATTATTTCTGTACTGAAAAAAACAGGTGAGTAGTAGCTGGTTCTGCAGTGAGGGGGCAAAATGCGTGAGGTCCAGGGTTGTTCAATCTGTGAGCCCATATGTGTCCAACACCCACTTATTCCCTCCTATACATTTTCCCC
This sequence comes from Chlorocebus sabaeus, assembly GCF_047675955.1. NCBI lineage: Eukaryota > Metazoa > Chordata > Mammalia > Primates > Cercopithecidae > Chlorocebus > Chlorocebus sabaeus. Next base: position 56,808,842 of record NC_132915.1, read on the forward strand.
TCGATGCTATGCCTTCTTTTTGTTTTTAAAAGCAGTCTTAAATTGGTTACCATTTTTTCCCCTTCTCATACTTCTTTCTGTGCTTATAGGCAAGGGACAGTAAATTAAGCATATCGAAGGATTTAATGCTCAAAATCACCTTGGATAATTGGCTTACGGGGTTGAGGCATGCTTTTCCCTCAGTCTCCTAGTATTAATGCTATTTCTCCTCAGAGGGTACATCTGTCAATAATTGATGAAGTCTTCTTGGGTAAATGAGCTGTTTCTTGGGACATTATAAATCATATTTGGAATCAAGTTTAGTTTCCAGCTGCTTTTAAAGTCTCGATGCTGTGCTAACTGAACAGAAAACATTAAATGTTTGAGGGAGTAGTGCAAGCTCTCAAACGCTAATGACATGAGCTGGACTTGAGAAAACAAATGGAATTTATACCCTCTGAGGCAACAAGAATATGTCTGGCTTGTCAACAAGGCATATGTAAGTTTGGCAAGGGTCTTCCAGAAGGAAATTGCCTGAGTACTTACTGCGTGCTGAGCACTGTGATTCATGATTCACTTGGGGCATCTGAGTTGATCCTCAGAACAAACTCATCTGGCAGGTGTTACTATGATTTCTACAGATGAGGAAACTGAGGCTCAGAAATGTTGATAACCTCCTCAATGCACACAGTGAGCAAGTGGTAGATTTCAAATTGGAATCAGTTGAATTGTAAAGTCTTTAGTATTCTCACTTCACCCTAAGTCAGACATGCTCTATGACATGGTCTTCATTCTATGTTCAGTGGTGTTCTGGTGATCTCTGTGTATCTGGTGTTGAGATTGAGGCCAACAGTCTCTTATGTTCAGTGGTGTCCTGGTGATCTCTTATGTATTTGGTATTGAGATCAAGGCCAACAGTCCCTTATCGCCAAACCTTTTCGTGGTCTCTCAGCTTTGTTCCAATCAGTACAGATACACTTTTATCTGTTTTATATAGAGAGCTTTGGCACGATTTTTTTATTTTTTATTTTATTTTTATTATTATACTTTAAGTTCCAGGGTACATGTGCACAACGTGCAGGTTTGTTACGTATGTATACACATGCCATGTTGGTGTGCTGCACCCATTAACTCATCATTTACATTAGGTATATCTCCCAATGCAATCCCTCCCCCCCAACTCCCCACAACAGGCCCTGGTGTGTGATGTTCCCTTTCCTGTGTCCAAGTGATCTCATCGTTCAATTCCCACCTGTGAGTGAGAACATGCGGCGTTCGGTTTTCTGTTCTTGAGATAGTTTGCTGAGAATGATGGTTTCCAGCTGCGTGCATGTCCCTACAAAGGACACGAACTCATCCTTTTTTATGACTGCATAGTATTTTATGGCTGAATAGCCTTTTTTATGGCTGCATAATACTGCATAGTGTTAAGACAGCATCTCACTCTGTTGCCCAGGCTGGAGTGCAGTGGTACAATCTCGGCTCACTGCAACCTCTGCCTCCCGAGTTCAAGCAATTCTCCTGCCTCAGCCTCTTGAGTAGTTGGGATTATAGCGGTGTGCCACCATGCCCGGATAATTTTTATATTTTTAGTAGAGACAGGGTTTGACCATGTAGGCCAGGGTGGTCTTGAACTCCTGGCCTCAAGGGATCCACCTGCCTCGGCCTTCCAAAGTGCTGGGATTACAGGCGTGAACCACCGCACCTGGCCTGGCATGAGATTTTGATAATAAAATTTTGCTGCTAAAAGAAACCTGTAAACCACAGCTGTGTGAGAATAATAATAATAAAAAAGCCTATCTTATAAAGTAAGGCTATTAGCATATGTAAGAACATGACTGATACGTAAAAAATTGGGAAATATTTTGCTCCTTTCTCTGATTCAAAAGACATACTCAAAGAACATTCTAGAATTACTCTAAGCATTGCTGCAGGGTGAGTGCTGAGCTCAGAGTCAGAGCCCTAGGTTTTCACTTTTGCTCAGACATTATCTTACTGTGTGCTGTTACCTTCCTTTTCCTCACTTTGCACATCAATAGGCTGGAGATGAGAGTACTTGCTCTAACAACCTCAGATCCTTATTGTGATCACCAAAAGAGAGGAAAGATTTAAAAACTAGTTTGAAAAAGAAAGAACATGCCTAACATAGAAGATATCACTACGATTAATACTGCATTTTCTATTTTTTAGGAGGTTGAAAAATCACTAGTAATTTTTCTGAACATTATAGTTCAGATTTGAAAGGCAAAATGTTAAGAGTGGAGGGTATTTGGCATGGGACAGATGGGGACATAAAAGGCGTAAAACCATTTTTAAAAGCTCATTCAGAATAATTATTTTAGAGATAATGGCTTATTAAGTTCATAATATCAGCTCTTGAGTTCTAGTTATTCACAATATTGGCTGCTGCTCATTTTTGAACTTTCTAATGAAAAGATAGAATCTAAATCAATTTGCCTCATTTTTTTCCAATCTCTCCTAATTGTCAGGGCAAATATACACTAGATTTGAAAGAATGAAATTGCTGACATGAGACCAAAATTACTATTTGACTCACGCCGACTGAGATAAGGAGGAATTGTTTCCTGGATGCCTCTCTGCCCTTTATTCCTTCTTCCTTCCCCTCCTTTACGCCTACTTTTCTTTCCTCTCTTCCAGCAGACATTTGTTAAACACTAATATGGGCACACATGAATTGAATATAGTGTCTGCTTCAAAGGTTCTCAGTCCAGCATCTAAATAAATACGCACTTCACTGTGATGTGAACTATGCCAGAAGCCTGTCTTCACCTTACTGACACCATCACAAACAGCATGGGAGACCAGAGGAGGGAATGCCCAGTTGTTGCTGGAGAAGTCCAGAAAAGTTTCATGGTGAATATTTAGCAACTAACAGCTTGAGTCATTTCCTCTCTACATTCCAGCTTCTTTGTTTCTAATCAGTTCCATTTCAACCCACTTGAAACCTACTCATGCTCTTGAGTCTGGTGAGTACAAGGATGTTCCTCTGATGAAATTCTGAGAACTTTGTCTATCTCTTGCTCTCTTGGTCCCTCTTTCTAGCTACATATTTATTTTATTTTATTTTTTACCACACAAAGACCCCAAATCTGTAGACATCTACCTCCCTGATTCTCTTTCTTTCCTTTATTCCTCTATATTCTTCCTGCTCGATACCTCATCTTCTTTCATCTCTTTCTCATGCACTCTGTCTCCCTGCCCTCCTTTGGAGACGTTAGGGACAAGAAGGTTGGATTGGTTATGGGAGACCTGAGGAGAATGTTTGGGGAAAGTTGAAAAGAAAACAAAATTGAGAACCAATAGTTTAATATTTTAACTAACCGCCCCGCCCCCACCCCACTGCCACTTTACTGAATCCTCTCTAGATTTTCCATAATGTTCTCAAATTCGATTTTCAGTTACTTCTGGCACTGAGAGGAGGAGCAAATAGTTTCTAAGTAGTATCTAAGGGGGCAAGCCCTTCTTCCAGGTAAGAATGCAGCTGACAGTGCTAGTCTGGATTGTATAATTAATGTCACTTGGCACAACCAGACCTATTTAAGAATTTTGTTTTTTGGAGGCATTCTGTCTCTCCGTCATTACAGGGCAATAGCTCCAACAAGCACTTTGCCCTGAAGCAGAGGCCAGATCTGCAGCACACTTAAGTGTAAGGGCTGTTCACTATGAATTCAAATAAGAATTAAATTACAGAGAAAGATTGAAATGAAAATTGCAGGTGATTCTGTCGGCCTACTTTCTATCCAGCCAGCTACCTAATCATTTCCCCTTTTCCCTGCTGGGCTATTTTTTTTTTTTTTTTTTTGTCCTTCTTGAATTCAGGTAGTGGGCTCACACTGTCACAGCAGGTCCAGATCAGCAGGAACATGTCTGAAGGGTTCAGAGTTATCTCCTGGCAGTCTACAGAGGCACACAAAGCATGCAGTCTTTGGAGCCAGGCTACTTTGGCTCAAATTCTAGTTCTATTCCCTATTTTCTGTGTGAGCTTGCATAAGTTACTAAGGTCTCTAAATGTGTAAGACAGGACAAATAAAATTATCTTTATTCCAGGGTTGTGTGAGGATTAAGTAGAGTAACAATTAGCTCTAATTCATGATGACAATCCCTTGCATTTATTGAACACTAAACTTTTACTATGTATAAGACACCTACAGAAACCAGTAAGAACATTTATTACACTGAATGAGGATAAAACTTCCCCTGATTCTTCTACAGTTATATTACCGGAAGGAGGGCCTTGCATGTAATTGTACAGGTCCTTGGCATTTTGCACAAAGAATTGGACAAAATACACAAAGAAAGTAACAAAGGAACAAAACAGTAGGGAAGCAGCAAAAGCAGGAATTTATTAAAGCAAGAAAGCACTTCACAGGGTGGAAGTGGGCCCAAGCAAGAGGCTAAAGGGCCCCGTTACAAAGTTTTCTGGGTTTTAAGTACTCTGTTTGAGGTCCCCATTGGTTACCCCTTATCTGGAATGAAGGATTTGGTCTTTGGCTAATTAAAGGCTGCGGTGAATTGGCGCTCTATGCACATGAAGGGATGATCCCTGCTTGGCCTGCGGCCAATCCAAGGCACTCTCGCTTTCCATTTGAGATGTGGTGGAACGGGGAGGGCTGTAGGGAGAGTAGCCTTTGATCCTTTGGCGATGGGGTTTTTCCTCTTGGTTTAGGATGTTTGCGTTAATTGGCCTTAGGTTCCCTAACCCTAGACCCAGGTGTTTTCCTTTTGATCCAGCTTTGGGAAGTCAGCAGGAATTGGCCTCAGATTCCCTGACCCCAGAACTTGGTGTTTTCTATTTTAGGAAGTCAGCACAAATTGGCCTCAGATTCCCTGCCCTAGGAAATCAAGGTGTTTTTCCTGGATTCAGCACGAATTGGTCTTAAGTGCCCTACCTCCAGAATCTATTCTCCTGCCTCAGTTAGGCAACCCTACTTTGGTATTTGTACAGGTGAATTGAAATAACGTTTTTTTGTATTTGTTTTTCTTAGAATATACTAGGTAATCACGCTAGCTGACAGTGAGTCAGACCCTGAAAGGACTGTTTTACCTTCAACAGCTCATTTAATTCTCCCCAACATTTTGCAAGGTAGGTGAAAATAATTCCATAACAAAGATGGGACTAGTGAGGATTGAAACATTAGGTAGTTTGTGATTTATACTTAGGCCTGTCTGCTGCAAAACCTTTGCTTACCTACCACACTATGGTTTTGATCAGCCAGTTATTATCACTAGATAGATCATCTTTTCTGAAATTGCCTGGCACTTCCATAGTAGATTTTGAAATGTTCCTTTTCCAGCCCTTGGGTACTTATTCAAAATTCTGAATAAGAACTTATTTTTCTACATACTCAGGGATTATATTCTCGTGGCTCTTTTGCCCATGGGAAGAGCCCTTTGCAGATCTAAACCTATTTAGTCTCTAAGACCTAGGTCAGAACCTATCTTGTTTAAGAAACATCTCCCTAGTTAATATGTATACTCTCCTTAGTGCCACAATGATCTCCCACTCTATGAATTCTTATTTTTGCATTTTGAAGCAATATAACATGATACAGCACTTAGTCATTTTTATATTGAACTAATCACAATAAGAACACTTATTGAACACTTGCTTGATGCTAAACTCTACAAAAATTCTTTCACTTAATCTCATGAGAACTCTGCTAGTTTAGTATAACTGTTATGCTCCTAATTTTGTAGAAGAGAAAATGAGATTTGGAGAAATTCAGTGATATGCCTAAAGCTACAAATATGATGAAGTCAGGATTCAAATGGTCTCACCATGGAGCCCAATCCCCTACTCATTACTTTTTTGCCATCCACTTTAGTCGTTTGTGCTCAAATGCAATGCAAGGTGGCCCCTAGAGTTAATCCTGTGCTAATTACCAAGGCCCTCAGTGAGGGAAGGTTCATGGATCAGTGGGTGTTTTTTGAGTCTCTATATGGTGTGTGGGATTGAGGATGGTATAAACAGATGACAATTCTAATTCCCACATAATGCTCTGGACACAGGCACACCAAACTACTTCAGTCCACATACAATACTTCTAGGAATACTCACCTGTCGAATGTGTGATGAGGAGCTATTGACTTCTAATAAAGACAGGGAGAAAATCGATGGATGGGTGTCCAATATCTTGAATTGATGATATTAAGGGTTCCACTACTCCATTTCTGGCAGTCAGTTGGATCCATTGATCTCATTTACCTTAACTACTTTTGAGAAAAGAGGTTTTTAGTTTCTTCCATCCCCACAGACATGCATGAAGAAAATGTAATTTTCTTGAAAATATGAAGTTGTGTATGAAAGAGAAGATCATTAGCTATGAGGATGAGAAGATAAGGGAAATTACGATGTAATGTGGTTCTCTGCATGCAGAGTCAACATAATCAAGCCATAACTTGAGTGTTTACTCTATGTCAGGCATTACTCTAAGAAGCTTTCATATATTTAGCTCATTTACTCCTCACAACAACCCTAGGAGGTTTCACTAGTTGTCTTCAGATGATCATAGATGTATCAACAATCATGAGGGACTGAAGAATGTGTCTATGTTCTCACAGGGCCAAGAGTCACCATTTAGTTTTTCTGACACAAGAGGCCAAATTCTAACTCATTTGCTGTTACTGTCTCTAGTGGGCTAGTGAAGATGGTAGATAACTTCTTACAGATTTTGAAGGCAATAGGAAAGGAAGGAACAGAGAAATAAATGACCTATCTAACATGCACTGGGCTCCATACATTGTGAAGGCATTATATATATCTACAACTTTTAAGGTGATAATTATTTATTCATTTTACAGATGAGCTTCAGAGGTTAAGTGACTTTCTCAATGCCACTTTGTTGGCAAATGGAGGACTCAGCTTTGAATCATCTTTTGCTTTGTATGTTACCCTGAGAAGTTTAAATAGGAGACCCTTCCTGCTTCATAAGATGGCTGTAATTCATGGCAACATTTAAATTCTGTGCTTATTTCCATGTGAAGAACAGCTTATATCCTAGCACCCTATTTTTGTAGGCTTAATAAACAAAGTATATATGCTACAAAAGGATTTAATGAAAATCTGCGTGATGTGGCAGAATAAGAGGTCGCTTACTGGATCAAGTTTGAAGGGTGGTGCTTTTCAGAGTTTTAACTTCTTTATTACCTTGCTATATGGAGAAGGGAGAAAGCTAGTTTTTCTTCCAGGGGTTTAGTCTCTTTAATGGAAGACTTGGATGAGATGGTGTCAATGTCCCTTACAATTCTACAATTCTGTGATTGTGTCAGGGCTGAATTGCATAGAGTCCAGGCTTTGGAAAGATCCTGGAGAGTATCAGTGCCATCTCCCAATCCTTCTACAGCTTTGCAGACCTAATCCAGGCCTTTGTATCTCTTGCCTGGATTCTTACCTCTGTCTCTTAGTTTGCTTTTAGATGTCCACTTGACTCAATACCCAAAGCAAGCAGCACATTTGAAACATTCTTGTATAACACAAGTCTAAGTAACCCACTGAAAAATGTTGAACTCTCGTGAAGTGCCTTACTTAACTAGTTTAATGACCTCTCATGGGAACATGTAGAAATATCACAAATATAAGATCTGTGTCCAAACGTTTAGTAATGATGCATCCATATCTAAACCACTAAACACAGTTTTGACCAGGTCATTCCCCTGCCTAAAATCCTGTAATGGCTTCATTGAGTTTATAGGATAACATCTAAGCTCTCTCCTTGTTTTTTGTTTTTGTTTTTGTTTTCTGCCTTGTCCTTTGTGCCCAGAATTTCTTGAATACATCATGCTGTTTCTTGCCTTTGTGCCTTTTGTCTTCTGCCTAGCATGACTAGCCTAGTGCCTGGCTTGTTTCTTTTAATCTATTATATCTCAACTCTGCTCTTAGTAGGTATCTGCCTTGTTTTCCAGGCAATACCATTGCCTCTGTTTACGCTGTCATTACTTATTTTACCTGTGTCTCCCACCAAACTTGGAGTCTATTAAAGGAGCAAGATCTGTGTCTCACTCATCTTTGTCTCCCCAGTAACTTGTGTGGTCTCTGGTGCACAGTGGATGCTTAATTAATGTTTGTTGAATGAATGAATATGTCGATTCCTCAGTGATGAAGAAACGTTGGCATCTAATTTCTAAGACAAACTTCCTTACATGTAGCTGAAATTTCCTTCCCTATTGGCCCAAATTCTGGCCACTGAAATAATTCAGAATAATTTCTCTTCTTCTGGCACAATAGCATTTGAAGTAGTTGAATTTTGTTAAATCTTCCTTTTGCTAGGTCAAAGATCTCCAATTCTTCCACTTGTCTTCTTGTAAATACCCTATGTATCTCATTACTATCTTGGCTGGCCTCCTTTACTTGTGTTCTAGGTGACACCTGTGTTTCTTAAAACAAGATGCCAACATCAGAACTAAAAGCTCCAGATATTGTTTTAAGTGGCAAGCAGCCCAGGGGAGCAATCCTTTCTTTTGTCCTGTAAGCCAAACCTAAAAGTTATTTAAAAGTTAACATAAGGTAGCAACTTACTTTGGTAATATAATATGTATGATGAAATATACATATAATAAAATATATTAATATTTTAAAATATAAAATATAATTATGACAAAAATAATGAAAAGCTCTTGGTGCTTTTTCTTATTAATCTTTTATAATAACATCAGAGGGAAAGTATTATTATCTTATTATCTCCCCTTTACAGATGAGGAAACTCACAGTGGATAGAGGTTATCTTACTTTTTAAAAACTATAGTAAGAAATTCTGAGTGGCAGAGACATGATGGGGTCCTTGATTGACTGTAGATTTATTTAGCACAAGTCCCATATTTTAAACCATCACACTATAAATGGATGCCCCATGAGACTTCCACGAGCTTTCTGAAACTAAGTGTAAAATGCTATGTAAAAATATGTGTTTCAAAGGTAAATGTACTCAATTTTTATCATATTCCCAAAGGAATGTTTGCCCAAAGAGGTTAAGAATCACTGTATTAAAGGTAGACTGACATTGAGCTTGTAGCCAGTTCAAACAATGAGTTCATTTTCCTATACATTGCTCTTAAATTTCTTCCCTTAAGTTGCATAACTGGTTTTCTGAACCTACATTTGGCATAGTAATACGCTTAGCTCTATTGAATTTAATCTTACCAGTTTCTTCTCCTTCAAGGCTATTTCTTTTTATCACACCTCTGTTATTTAACATATTTGCTATTTCCTCAAATAATTGGGCCAGCATTCTCTCTTGATCTGTATCTAAATCATTGCTGAATGTGAGGGCTGACCCAGGGGAGGGCAATGGCTATTGAAAATGGTTTGCAGAGCCTGTGTCTCCTCTGCATTTGTTTTTTGCCTCGGGTCGCTTGGGGTTTCTCTGGGAGTAGACAGAGGCAATCCTCCACATGTTGACAACTAAATAATCTGCTGTTTTTAACCAGTGGCAGTCTTTCTGAGTCTCTGAGTCCAGATTTCCGAGAGTCTACTCTTTGTGCCCTTTATGTGGTGCTCTGTCTCACAGGATGGGATTTGATCTCAGCATTCCTTTTTTTTTTTTTTTTTTGGGGACAGGGTCTTGCTCTATCATCCAGGTAGAATGCAGTTGTGCAATCATATTTCACAGCAGCCTCAAACTCCTGGGCTTAAATAATCCTCCTACCTCAGCCTCCAAAGTAGTTGGGACTACAGGCATGTACCACCATACCACATCCTAGATGTGGTAAAAAAATTTTTTTTTTTTTTTGTAGAAATGAGATCTTGCTATGTTTTGGCATTCTTTATTAAACATGTTAGAGTTCCATAAGTCCTTTCTTCCATCAAGGTCTTTTAGTTAATTGTTTTCTCCTTGTAACTCTTTTGAAGCACATCTCATCTCCTGACTTACCCTCTGGGCCACCCCCAGTGAGTGCTTTATTTTTATTTTTTGAGACAGGGTCTCGCTCTGTCACCCAGGCATTGGAGTACAGGGGTGCAGTCACAGCTCTCTGGAACCTCCATCTCTCGGGCTCAAATGATTTTTCCACCTAAGCCTCCAGAGTAGCTGGAACTACAGGCATGCAATACCATGTCTGGCTAATTTTTTGTACTTTTTGTAGAGATGGGGTTTCACCATGCTGCCCAGGCTGACCATGAACTCCTGGGCTCAAGCAATCCTCCTGCCTCAGCCTCCCAAAATGCTGGGATTACAAGTGAAAGTCACCACACCCAGTGAGTGTTTTCTGAGAAACCAGGCTCGTGTCTAGTATCAGATTATGAGATCTACCCCAATTTATTTATTCCTAGTCTTCAAGTTATTTCAAAGGCAAATAACTCTGATGTTAAGTGTGGCACAGATATAAGTCTTTCTTCCTATTTTCCAACAAGTTTGCAGTATGGGCTACATAGTGACATTAAGGACCTCTTCAAGAATACACATTTCCAATTTCTGAGGAAAAACCATTTATCAAACAGCTTTAGAGTTTTCTGCCAACTTTAGACTAATCTCTTATTACCTCTGTGATCAGTAATAGTCTACATATTTGCATTATTTAAAAATCTTTTAGGTCTCCTACCTACATTTCATCATCTCTGACTTTTCTCTTTGGTAACAACAAATGGTATTTGATTCTATATTCATGATTTATAGCTTTTTATTTTAAATAATTGTTTCAAAATGATTATTTCTCATCAAAGGATATATCTAGTGATTTATTCTGATTCCTCCATTGAATTTCTCCCCTTATCTAGTAGCATTTTAACCTATTTTTTCATGAGAATCGTGTCATATTTTTGTCATTACTTAGAAACGTACTAAGTATTGGCTCATGTTTCCCTTTAACTTTAATAGCCCTCAGTGTCAACCCCAACTTCAAAAAACTGAAGTGCTAAGGTGACTCCATAGCAACCACCAATTTGCTTATCCCTTTCTAAGTTCAATGACACCTGGCACCTTGGCCTTTATGCTGGAGAATTATAGGGAAGATGTTTTAAATGTCACTGTTTCCATTTTTTTTTTAAAGTTTTTATTACACAGTGGGAAAAAAAACTAGGCTTGGGTTTGAGTCTCGGTTGGATCACTTACTAGTTTTGTTGCTGTGGGCACCTCACTATACTTCTAAAGTTCTCAATATTCCCACATTTAAAATGGGTTAGCGATGCCTACCATACCATTACACTGGGACTGTCGTCAGGAATGAGGGAGACGAATATGTAAACACTTTCTCAATCTCACAGTACTCTGTAAAGCAGAAGGTACTGTGTATTCGGGGGAAGTAGAGATAATTCTATGCTCTTGTCATTCACAATCATTCTTAATTTTTCTTTTAATTTCTGTAATTAAAGGTTCTTGAATTCCTATTTTGGCTCATCTCAGTGCCACGTTCCATTTCATCTTCTCAGTCTCCCTCACTGAGCAGTCAGGAACTTGTCCCTATTTGAAGTTTCAGCTAGCATTTTGCTAGTGCCCAAGCCAGTGTGTACTCCAGCCCTGCCCAAGCCCTCTTGGTGGACAGAATCCTAGATGTGGTAAATAGCATGACTTAGCCTTGATTCTCACCTCTCCTTGCATCCACTCTTTGCCTTGACTCTGGCTTTAAGCTCTGTAACTTGCTTTGGCCTCTAGGATATTAACGGATGCAGAGCCTTGAAAACTGTGACAGGGCTTGCTCTATCACTCTCATGCCTTTGTTAATGACAGTGTGAACATGCCCAGGCTAGACGGCTCATCCCAGGATGAATAGTGACACATAGACCAAAGCAGAGTATTCCTGTCACCCTAGTTGAGATCAATGTAGATTAGCCAACACCCAGCAGACCCCAGATATGTAAGCAATCCCTGTCAAGATCAGCAGAGCCACTTTGCTGACACCCAGCGGGTCCCCAACATGTAAGTGTAATAATTTATTGTTGTATGCTCTGAAATTGTAGGGTTGTTTGTTACACATTTTAATTGTAGCAATAAATACACTAGATGTCATAACCCTCTGAGTTCCTGGCTTTAAAGAACAGTAGTCTCAGAGATTAAGATCCTGAAAAGTACTATAATGGGCAAAACAGAAGTGTCATAATTCACAGAGGCCCAGAGAAATAAAAACTAAAATGCTATTAAATATATTTTAAAATCAGATTCTTCAGCTTGAAAAATCTCTCTGGTGGGTAACCCATCTCTTGAATCACCTTCAATGATTAAGGAGAAATGACTGTGGCATTGTGATTTGCTGAGACAGGTGCTCATATAAGTGCTATGCTATTCAGAAGGCATCACTTTTTAAGGTTTTATACTGAGCTTCTTAGCCTAAAATTGAATATATTTTTTACTTCCATTTTCCTCCCTTTCATTTTCAGCAAATGCCAGAAAAATGGTTGTGTCATTGCTGGCCTCTTCACCAATTACCACAACACTTAAGTACACATTTTCCAGATATCTTTTCTAGTCTGTATATTGATAAGTTACACATATTTGGTTTCTGTGTCCAGCCCCAATTGACCCACTCATGTGGTATACAAAAGAGAAATACATTATTGATGGTGGAAAAAAATGTAAAGTATTGATACTCACCTACTTCTACTGACTTTTCGTCGCATAACCCTGACCCATTATATAGTGAGGATGACATTCCACATCGGGAGATTTGGGATGGAGTACATAGCACAGTGGAGCTTGACAAGAGGACAGAGAAATGAATGTCAAATTGCTGACCTTTAAAATTAAAAGTTTCTATTAATGTTTCCATAATCTCTCTTCTCTGTCCTTCCCTCTATAGATAAAGATGCTCCCAGCTGAAGAGAGGGAAAAGATATGGAAACTAATAAAGAGAAATAGACACTGGTTTTAGGGATGAGCCCCTTTTTGAGTCAATAAGTAATGAGCCAAGTGTTAGGCAAAGAGACTGTTAGACCCTCAGATAAGTGTAAGTGTAGAGGAAACAGTGCTGTAGAAGATATTGACATAGCACACTAACATTCAAGCCTTGCTTCTCTTCTGGGTATATGAGACATCGTACTTCTCCTTGAAGATAGTGACTTGCTTTGGCCACTAAATTGTGAATGAAAGTGACTTGAGTCATTTCTGTGTTCAAGCATGTAATCACTGGAGCTAGACTTTCCAACCTACTTCTTCTTCTGACATCAAGACAGAGGTCATGGAGAGTTTTCTGGAATTGTAATGGATTTTATATGAGTGAGGAATAAAATTGTGTTGATCTTTTGGGTATTGTTTATTACTGTAGCATAACTTCCCTATCTGTGTTCTGTTTCTCATCTGGGTGGCTGGAAGGGAGAGACACACAAAGATCTCAGGCCACTCAGCATGGGGCAGTAGAGCTGAAATGACTGCACTGGTGTCAAAGATAGAGAGGGCTTGTTCACAGATCCTAATTGTTCTATTGCCCCAAGACAAAGGGCAGCAACTACCACATGTCCCTAATAAAAGTGTACTTTTCAGCAGATGGAGAAATCTGGATTTCCAAAGTGTTCTCAAGGTCATGACAAAGGGATGAAACCATGAGTGGTGGCATGGACCATTCAATTGAGACCCAGATGAGTTCTGGGATTTGGCCACTTTCAGTGGAAGCCCATTTGGGGGTGGCAACACTAAGTATAAGATGTTATGATTGCATATATCAAGAGTTTTCAACCCTGGACAACCACAGAGATACTTTCTCATATATGCTACATAACTGTGTAAGCACTTGAGTTAGAATTAACCGCAGGGAGAAGGGAGAAAGGGGAAAGTTTGCAATCTGATTCAGTGTAATGCTGAAATAAGAAATTACTGAAGTGGTTGGGTTTACTTGGAAGTGACCAGATCAATTGTCTATCAGGAAATATGAAGGGCTTGAGGCAGAAATCAACTTCAGTTATAAAGAAAAAGCTCTAGTTTTGAACATCTGAGGTTGTGGTATAAAAATCAGGCATACTTCCTATTTTTGTATGAGGATTGAACAGAAGACAATTTTAAAAGAGTGAGATCTAATGATTTAATATAGAAACACAAAGCCATGCTATTTCACAACTTGATGTGGTTGATGAGGAATTGTTGTATGACTTCACTTGGTTAGAAGCCTGTTGGGCTTCTTGAGAACATAGACCTGGCTATTGCCATTGGGCATGGGATTATACTTACACAGCTGCTCTCATATGGTCAGCCTCTGTGACTCAAACACTTCACCCCTGGATTATTGTGATGGGTGGGTCTCTAGCCAGGTGCTGGCTTCTTCACAGATAGGCCACTTTGCCAAGTGATCAACCTGCCCAATGAACATTAGTGTTCAGTGACCCATAACACCGGGCACTAGTGTTGGGTGTGCCAGATTATTTTTTGTTGGTTAGTACTTCTTTGTTGACTTACCTTGAAAATAAAAGTATTTTAAAATATGCACATGAGATTAAGATATCCATAAAGGTACAGAACAATGCACTCATTTTTATCATGCTGCACATTTGATAAGCACTCATTAGAAAAATAAAATTAAGTTGCAAATGCTCTTAGATTAACTAGTTAAAATAATCCTTCCAATGCTGAGAATGTGGCAAAAGAGAAATATAGTATGCCTTGAGTGATGTAAGAATTTCAATAGAAGTTGAAATGTGAGCAAACAATTTCCTCAGTTTATTAATACAGGGCCTTCATGAAATCTATTTAACAGCTTCACGAGGAAGACTTATGCATACTTGGCAGATAATGAAACTGAGATGCGAGAATAACTTCTCCAATGTCATTAACCAGTAAAATAATAGAGCTGTTCTTTTGTTTCTAAAAATCATCAGATCTAGCTCTCTACTTTAGCACATTTCTGTACAGACTTCATACCAACTTATGTGGTGGTTTGGATTCCTTCCTCATTCTTACTGGTGTTCCTGATAGGTCAGATTTCTTTAGATAGACTTCCATGAGATGATCAAAGTTTTCATTCACTTTTTCTTGGGTCAACTGTTGTGATAGTGGCACCTTTGGATGCTAAATTCAGAAAAACGAAATACCCATTTAGGTTTGTTTTAGTCAGTGGTTCTCAGACTTGGCTGTACATGAGAATCAACTGCAGAGCTTTCAAACCATACTGATACCTGCTATCCACCTTGGTCCAATTACATTAGAATCCCTGGGGGTGGAGACTTGTTATTTTACAAAGGATCCTAGGTGATTTTATTGTGTAGCCAGGGCTGAGAACAACTGGCTTAAGCTGACTTTTCAACACACTGAAAATCAGATTCTAACAGGATAAAGCAATTAACACAGGTGCTAAGTCAATGCACTCAGCATCTTATCAAAACAAGTAATCATCAGTAAGAGGTAAAGACAAGAACTCTAATCAGTCATTAAGAAGGACCACCGTGATCTGTAACTCAGGATGTTATTCCAGAACTTGAGAAATGAATGAGCTCTCAGTTGTAGTATTGGCATTGAAATCTTATATTATTTCAGATTTTTAAAATGAGAAGAGGGAAAATAGATGATGAAACTGTTGGGACAGATGCTTTGGGATTTTCCCATGCTTTCATATTTATGAAGCTAAGTGTTTGATCAGGAATGGGGTGTCTGTATATAATAAAACTGCAATCAGAGAGGAAGCCTTGTGCTCAGTGCCAGGGACACAAGGAAGCCAATTCCTGGCTGAGAAAAATTTACACTATTTGGAAAGACAGGACATATATCAGGAGCGACCTTAAAGTAATGTGACTGAATCTACAATACGTTTAAAACTCAACTCGTCATTTTAAAAAAGTAATATCTTGTGGTAAAAAGGTTGTCAAAATTGATCACAGTAGGACCTCCTAAATACTAGATAAATGTTACATCCCTCAAATCATGTCCTATAATCTTGCCAAAATAAAAAAAGCTTAGCTTCCTCATAGACTATCATCTCCTGCCATGTCTCCCTTATCTGCATTTGCATTGAACACCAAGTCATGTTAACTTTACCTTTTCAATATTACTAAATTCATTCTCTTCTCTTTATCATCAGTGTCTTTAGTTTAGGAAACTGCCTTTTCTCTACTGGATCATAGAAATAGTCTTCTGCCTGCGTCTAGCTCTTTTCGAATTCTAGTTCCTCTCAGGCTAGAAAAGCCACAGGATGGTTCCCCATCGCTGGCCGGAAAGGTTCAAGATCCAAAATGTGGCATACAGCCTTCCTATTGTAAATTAAAAATAAAATCCTAAGCCCCCACTGACTAAATGAACACCTCTTGGCCAAGGTGACCCAATATACCCTTAAAAACTAAGTTACCAGCCGGGCGTGGTGGCTCAAGCCTGTAATCTCAGCACTTTGGGAGACCGAGACAGGTGGATCATGAGGTCAGATCGAGACCATCCTGGCTAACACGGTGAAACCCCGTCTCTACTAAAATACAAAAATTAGCCGGACGAGGTGGCGGGTGCCTGTAGTATCAGCTACTCAGGAGGCTGAGGCAGGAGAATGTCGCAAAGCCAGGAGGCAGAGCTTGCAGTGAGCTGAGATCCGGCCACTGCACTCCAGCCTGGGTGACAGTGAGACGCCGTCTCAAAACAAAACAAAACAAAACAAAACAAAACAAAAAAAACTAAATTACCAACCGTGATGGGAAAGGAGGTCAGACATGCCTGTTTATACCCCTTACCTTTTGGAGTTTAGACACAACTGATCAGCATTAAAGCAATTATAAGATTAACAAAACAGACTCTGTGTCAATAAAATGCCAAATTATAAATGGGACCTATGGCTATGCCAGACAAGGGTTAGGTCTCCCTCCCCCTACACTTAAAGAAGAAACTATGTTCTAACTGCCACAAGGTTTTTCTTTTTCTCTAGCAGCTAAACCATCACTGGCCTCCAGATAAACAATATTAAAACAATTTGTCGCTTCACCAGACACTGAACTGACTCCCAGCCCCTATTCCACCAGCTATAACTACAGCCTTGATTGGACAAGAGACTGATTTCGGAAACTTCCTCCTCATAATGAGACCACTGACCAAGGACTGGTTCTGGCCAGATGACAGAGGCTGCACGCTCAAATGCCTTTGTGTTCCTGTTTCACGTTTTGAAGTATAGGGCCTAACTGTGTACATTTAAATGTTAAGTCTCCACCCCAAGATGAACATGGGTCATATGTTACATGTATGTTTGCTCAATATGCATGTGCCAGGACCACCTTCATTAATATTCATAGCTCCTCCTTTAACCTGTTGAACATGTATACTGGACCAAACTGTTCTGCTTAAATTCCTGTCATACCCCTTTCTCCCTCCAAGTGCCTGTCTCTTGTCTTTGCTGAAGACATGCTTACTAGCCTGTGGGGTGACCAGCCTGCAGGCTCTAACCCTTTATCAGAAATAAAGTGTCCTTTTCCAAATTTGAAGGTCTTGTGCTTTTTAAGTTAATACTACTCCAAGTTGATTTTCAGACAGGAAGCATTTGCATCACCTGTTAGATGCAACTTATTAAATGTGCAGAATCTCAGAGGCTGTACCTGCAATGTATGGAACAGAACCTGCATTTTAATGAGATCCCCGGATTATTTGTGGGTAAAGTTTCAGCAGCCTTTGTGCATCTTAGGTCTCTTATGATCTGGTTTCAGCCTACTTCTTTTTCTCTCTTGTGTGTTCCAGAAATATCAAACACACCCCAAAGGGGCTGCCCTTCTCAACACTGTCCCCTTGGCAAACGCCGGCTTGTTCTTTAAGACCTCTCTCTGGGAAGCAATTTCCTTTGTGTAGTTTTCTTGTCACTTTCTAGACAGTTAATCCTGTGAGGATTTTCATTGTGTGTGGGAAACTCTAGTGTTGAAATTGCTTGTTTATCTTTTACTTTGGCCTGCCAGACTCCAAGTGCCTGAAAAGCAGGAGTAGTGTGATCTTCATCTCAGTTTCGCTGGTTTTTTGTTCAGGGCTAGGCACAGGGCATACAATCAGCATTTCAAATCTTTTGCTCAGAATTTGGTCTCATAATCCCCTCTACCTGCTTCATCTTTTGGGATAGTCATACCTGAAGAAGAGGGTTCGAAAGCTATTTCAGTCCTCATAAGTTGGAATTTAGCATTACTTTTCCTTATTAAAATCCAGTAGATATTCATATTTTCCCTATTTAATAGCTTTTCTAGCTTTTCTCGTTGTCCACAATGCTTTCATTTTGGCTCAGCCTTTGAAATTGGGCTTCTCAGTTTTATCTTAGTTTTACAATTATCCTTGCTACCTCGAAACACTGGAAGGTCTTACCAGGATGCTTTTGATTCAACTACTTAGAACTTTTTTCCCTCCTGGTTTTTCTAAGATATTCTGTTGTGCTAATCTCCTTCTTTCCTTTTAGTTCTTCCATAAGCTAAGTTTTCCCAAGATTAGGGTTGTCAGGTTTAGCAAGTAAAAATAAAAGATGCACCGTTAAATTTGAATTTCAGATAAATGACAAATATTTTTTTATTAGAAATACATTCCAAATATTTCATGGGACACAGTTACATTTAAAAAACGATTTGTCATTTGAAATTCAAATTTAACTGGGCATTTGAGATTATATCTGGCAACTCCCCCAAGGGCCTAGTCTTTGAAAAACTTACACTGCTTATCATCTCTGAAGTAATGAATTAGAGAAGTTGGCAATTGAAAGAGAAAGGGAAAAAATCCAGGGAAAGCATTCAAAAGTTAGGATTTCATGATATAATCTAGCTAAAATAATGATGTTGACTATATACAAAATACTCATTTCCAAGCTAAAAAAATCTTTAGTGCTATGTAGAAACTTTGGTGATATCTCAAAGGTAATTTGTATTTTCAGCGAAGTTTGTTTCAGTAAAGTTGGGAGGCAGTAGAGAGTAGCAGGTAAGAATGAAAGTGATGGAGTCAGCCGCTTGCATTGCAGACCTGATGCCACCACTAACTCATTGTGTAACATTGGGCCGGTACTTCTTTTTCTGAGTCCCAGTTTTACTCTTCTGTAAATTGGGATAATAATTGTGGTTTCTGAACAGAGATTTTTATGAGGATTAATGAGCTGAGATTTTTGTGAGGATTAATGAGCTAATGCATGCATTTACCTGATTTTATCACTGAACTTGGTCTTGTAAACATAAGACTTTTAAATATATACAAATGATCTTAATGCAAAATAATACAATAATCCAAAACAGCCATTAGAACTCGGAAATACATCTGTATTATGCAGGTGAGTTTGATCATCATGTTTCAAAAGATATGCCTAACATTTTAGCAAGTTACCAAACCAATGAAATTTTCCCAGATGGTATGCCAAATGACCACACTTTTGTAATACTAAAATAATAAAAGGAGTTTCCATTACTTAATGCTTGTGTAAAATGTTAAAACCCTAGCTCATTCATTCATTCTTTATCCAGTTATTTGATCATTGAGGATATTATAGGCACTAGGTCTATAATTTTAACCAAGCACGCATAGTACATGCCCTTAAGAGCTCAAAATCTAATGAGAATGGTAGATATTATAATAAACACATATATAAGCTAATTAATATCTAACTGCAAATTGTGATAAGGAAAATAATAGTATGCCTTAATTACAAATAATAATCTAGTCTAGAGATTAGTGGTCAGGGCAGGCTTAGACATAATAGAGAGGCAAGAAGTGTTGTATTTGTTGCTCAGTATTTAAATTCTCAGCAGAAACTGGTTTTATTATCTCTCATTTACAGATATAAACTATGAGACAGAAAAATTAGATAAACACACTTTTGTTATGTTACCATGCAAAATTTTATGTTATTGTAAAATCCAGTTATGATGTGGGAGAGCATTTTGAAGTTTATGTGTTTGTGTGTTTACTGCTTACCCATCTAGGGCCATTCCTGTCAAATGGGGTTGTGTCATTCTGTAGTAGCCTGGAGTTATCCCTGGAGGTTTAAGTCACCCGATGCCCTTAATTAGTAGTGGCAGGCTCAATTTTCCCTTCCCAATTTTTATTTACTTACATTGCACACAACTCTGAGGTGCATTTTAGTATGAGAACTACCGACTTTAGGGCAAATTTTAGAATACTTGGAGCAATGCATTCATGAATGTGCTTTAGGATCTCTCACAAACATGATTTTGGGCAACCACACTTTTGGGAAAAGTTGAAGAGCAGAGAATTTAAGGTCATCAGTGCAGCCAAACACCTTGACAGGGTGACAGGGTGATTACTATGCAGGTCAGATATCCATGTGCTTTTTTTTTTTTTTTTTTGAGAGAGTCTTGCTCTGCTGCCCAGCCTGGAGTTCAGTGGGAGTGATCATAACTTGCAGCATAGAACTCCTGAGCTCAAACTATACTCCCATTTCATCTTCCTTCAGCACCGAAATTACAGGTATGTGCCACTGTGCCTGGCCAAGATCCGCGTACTTTGACAATCAACCAACATCAAGGTCCTGGGGAAGGGGGCAGCTGAAACTCTAAGAAATGCACCTGATTGTGTACTCATATCCTAGAGGGTTAGAAGTGAGCCTCAGAGCGGACAGATCATGAGGTCAGGAGTTCGAGGCCAGCCTGACCAACATGGTGAAACCCCGTCTCTACTAAAAACACAACAATTAGCTGGGCACGTTGGCGTGTGCCTGTAATCCTGGCTACTCAGGAGGCTGAGGCCAAAGAATTGTTTGAACCCGGGAGGTGGAGGTTGCAGTGAGCCGAAATCCTACCACTGCACTCCAACCTGGGCGACAGAGCAAGACTCTGTCTCAAAAAAAAAAAAAAAAAAAAAAAAAAAAGTGAGCCTCAAGTACCTACATCAGTACAAGAATCTTAGAAAACTGCCCTGTGTCTGTTTTAACACAGAAGGTTAAATAGGTGATAAACTCCCAATATTTTACTTTATATTTCAGCATAATCATATTATATTTATCTTAGATAAATTTCAAAACAGGTATTTTTATTTTTCCACCATGATTATAAACAAAAAGAAAACCCAATCATTTGTATGTCTAATTGAATAGTATTTCTTGTTGAATCCTGAGGAAACAGAAGGATTAGCTGTAAACAACTAATGTTTGTAAACCATCTGAATGTGGGAGGAGATTTTTCCACCTGGAGAAATCTTAGAAATGATGGGGCCATGGATGACCCCGGAGAACATTGCCCTTATCCCCGGCTATATTTAAGGAGATTGAGAAGGAGTCATTGGTATTCACTTTGGCCAAAACCCATACACCTATAGGGAAGTCATTACATGGTGGCATTGTGGCAAGTCTTACTGCCATCCTGAGGAACATCATGTCTGGTTATTGGACATCAGGTCCACTGCACTGGCTTATATATAACTGAGATACCTTCATCTAAACTCTGAAATGACTAACTAAATCCGTAGGGCCTGGGGGCTCTCTCTTAGAAACCCTCTAAGCCTTCTTGTTAGTCAAGGGCAGAGGCCAATGTGATTTTGACTAGAGAGAGCCTTGAGAACTGAAAGACCATTTACTATTGGATTCAGGCTGCCAGGCTGTTTAAGATAAGCTGGTAGAATTCACTGTTATAGTGATTATATGGATCTAGACAAGTGGGATGTTAAAAGTGGCAAATTCCATCCCAGGTCACCTTTAAGTAGACATTATAAATCTTTACGTACAAGTTACTTTTCTTCTCCGTAGGAGGCTGGTGAAGATTGCTAAGGTGACTCCCATTTATAAGGAACTAGTGTAAAAGATCCTGGCAGCTATTGTTCCTGGTAATCAGTTCCTTCTCCACTAGCCTGAAATTACTTTCGAGGTAGTTCATAAGCAGGTTTACAGTTATTTTATGGCTTGCTGTTTAATAGTGCTTTTCCAGTCTACATTTTGCTCAAGATATTTTACCTCACCAACAGGGCTTAATTTATTGGCTCTATTAGGCATGGACACAGAGTTAGAGAAAGGATTAAAGTAGGTGTTTTCTTATTGCACAAAGTAGATAGGTCCGACCAAATCTGCCAGATTTTAAAGCTTAACTCTGTTAGTTTGCATTTGACAGGAATCAATTCTATATTTTTCTGAGGAAAAAAATGTGAATTAATTCTAGTACTTAACCCAGTGCCTGGTGCACAGTTAGCAACCAGTGCACATTTGCTTATTGATAATGCATTTTCAAATTTATTGGTTGCCGACCCTGTACCAGGTTCCATGTCCTGCATGTATGTCGTGGCCCATATTTTTATGATAAATGAATGACTCCACTCAAGGTTATTATTATCTATGGGGGAAACATCTATAAACAAAACAATTAATGGTAAAACCAAGTAGAATAAAGTGAACATTTGACAGCTAAAACAAAAATTTAGTTAAAACACTCAGGGGAGAAAGATTCTCTCTTAAAGTAATAATGATAAGCCTCATGGACAGGATTATTTCTGGGTCCCCATAAAGTATGCTACCAACTATAGTGTGCTGCACTTGAGTGAAAATGTCATCTGTCAGCTCCCTGTGACACCAGGACTAAAGGAACCATTTCATATTAGAGTTATCTATGTTTATTTTCACCACGTCAGGAAAGGTTGAACAGTTTTTGTGTTTCAATCACAAGTCTCCATAGTTTTGAGTCTAAGTTTCAGCTGAGCTGTCCCAGATGCTCACAATGGTGGTCACTTTCTCCATAGAATAATGTGAATTGTTAAAAGAAAGGAAAAGAAGAAGGGATGTGGGTGAGTTGGGAGGAGAGAGCTGATACTGCCAAAGAACATTAAAATAACACTTAACAGTAGAACACTAGACACATATAGTAGAAAACAAATCAATTCGAAAGATATTCTCATAAATCCCCTTTATAGTGACAACTGGGGTTCTTTAAATGGAGAAAAATGATGGGCTGTTATGCAGCATTTGAAAAGAAGGTACATATTAAGATTATGTGAATACATGATCAATTACTACTGATCTCATATCAAATGAAATAAAGCCAGATTCTAAAAATATACGTGAAAAACAATAACAACTATGTTAAAACACATGCAACTTCATGTAGTAACATAGTGGAGCAAAGAACCTAAACGTAATAATAGCAATTGCTTTAGGATGAAAAGGCAATTGTTTTTTAAAAAACTGTTTTGACAGTGATCATATTTTAACTATGAAAATGTAAACTTTATTTATTGAGTTGACATTGAGCAGAAAAGTCTTGCAGGGGAACAGATCCCCTTCAAGATTGCACCTGGGAGGTGGGAAAGGATTTTTTATTTAGCATTAAGGATTTTGTCATAGATTGCAGAGGAATGGTTTAGCCCCTAACCGTGCTGCTCTGCTCTGTTCCCATTTGATCTGCACTTACGATACAGAAGTGTTTTCTGAGGGTGTTCTGAAACAGTTCTAGTCTGCTTAAGGTCACACAGATCAACCCTGGATCCGTGTCTCAGTGGAGGAAAGTTGAGGGGAAGGCAGACAGAACTGACTGCTCATGGGGTCCCCACGTGGTTAAGACCCAGAGAGAGCTTAATCAATGATGTGAACTGGCTGATGTGAGTTGCAGAGACACAAACTCACAACCAGAGTATCAATCAGCATTAGTGATCCTTAGGGACATGGTCTACTTAAAGTCAGCAATCTCAAAAGGCCACGCTAAGTTCTTATGCTAGAAATGACATATGTGTAAAACATCCCTTTTTGCTTTCAGATCTAAATTGGCCCTTTTATGTTACATGGCACAACTCTCTAGAATCATAACTTATTTCTTGCCAAGACAGATTTCAAGTTACTTCTTTGGGCAAAATTTTGACCTTTACTTTGGATCCCTTGGAGACACATTTCTATATGGAAGTCTTAGTCACATTGGTTCCAACAAGACTGAATTTAGTGCTCGACACTTAATAGGTCCCCAGTAAATGTTTGTTAAGTGGGATAAAAAAGATACCCAATTTCTTTCCTCCTGTCTTCACAGCAGCAGCATACTGTGCTCCTCTATCTGGAATGTGTCTGAAGTGACTTGATGGCTTTATCATGGGTGGGGGCACTGTCATGCTTTAAAAGGCCCCCTTCCTCTCAGGGAAGTGCAGGCTTCACTCTTTGCTCGTCCTCCTCACTCTGTGTTCTGAACTTTTCTTTTCACACTGGATTTCTGTTTACTGCAAGGCCTTTAGATATGATGCCATGGAGTGTCTCTGTGGTTTAGGCACCTAGTCTCCTTTTCTTGGAGCGGACATTGGCACAATTTCATTTCTGAAGCAACTGGCATCTCAGATTATGCCTTAAGTCCCCTAACCCAATTTAAAGCTTTCTTTTTCTCATAGCTTTTATAGATCACTAGCATATATGTTGCCTAGCCACCAAATCTAACAAGAGCAGACAGTCTTGTCTCTCTGATGGTTCCTGTGTAATAATCCCACATCACAGACCCTTTTGTCAGGTTAGGAAAGTGAAATTCATGAGCTTAAAAATAGAGGACATTCTCCGTGGAGTTGCAGCCATGCCAGAGTTCTACATCCTTAAAAAATGGGCTATGCAAAAACTGCTTCACTGCACAAAAGCTAACACATCCCACGTTATTGACTCCCTCAGAAGCAATGTCTAAGACCACTGCTCCAGCTGCTAGTGACATCGGAGTCTTAACCGCCGTTTAGCACATTTCCTGGGTTGTATGTTGTCCTTTGGCTGAACTCTCCAAACGCTGCACTTGCTGAGGTTGCTTTAGACTCAAGAGTGTCATAGCAGCACTTTTTGTTATTATTGCATTAGCTTCCTTGGGTTCAGATGTCACAGTGCAGTACTGATAAGTGAAAAATTAAGGAAGAACTAGCAAAAAAATAAATAAATAAAGCACATGTTGGAAGTCACAGCATAGCATAATTACCATCAAGATATTAACTTTCTAAAAAGAGGACTATTCAAGCACTAAAAAGATGCTATGTTGGGATGTTGTATCACTTCTTGCCAGTATATAGCCAACTCTGATTTAGGATAAAGTACGAAAGTTCTGTTTTCTAATGTATCTTCTAGAAGAACAGACCGGCAGTTAAAACTTCTCATTAATAAGTGCAACTTGCAACATATAATAGATTTAGAATACAGGCTTATTTGAATAGTAGGGATAGGGATGGTGATAAAGGTAGTTACAATGTTACAAGCTAAGCATTTTACATCCATGTTCTCTTTCAACACATCCCTCAGTATATCTACCCTTCAGAGACCTCTATAAGATGGGAATGGTTATTCCCATTTTGTAGATGATGTAACTGAAGCGTAGAGAAGTGACTTCTCTGAGGTCACATGGCTAGAAAGTACAGGAAACAGATGACCCTAATTGCAGATCTTTCATACATCAGTTGTTGTTTCTCAGGGAAGCAGAATAACTATAAGTTACACAGAATAAACATTTATTATAAGGATTCGATATTTCACGATTATGGGAGCTGTTTAAAAAAAATCTAAGGGAGGCTGTTGCCTCTGCATTTCTAGTGGTGGGCTTGAAGTTTCTGTTGGTGAGCTAAGGGAATATATTATAAGGATATAGAGGTATCTTATTGGACATGGGGTCCCAACAAGTTCCTGCAATCAGCAACTGGCAAGTCATCAGGAACCAAGGTGTTGGTTTGTTCTCTCTCTCTTTGTCACCCTCTCTCACTCTTGGTATCTGTTGCATGTTCTCTTTTTGGAGATTGACTTGGTTTTTGTATTTATTTATTTATTTGTTTGTTTTTGCTTCTTTGTGCATATAGCAGAAGATGGACCCTTGTGTAGCTATCCAACCTGTAGATTTTATATCAAACAACAACAGCGAATGCCTTGGAACTATTAATTCTAATTCCGGATTCCAGGAAAACAGAATCTCATTGACCCAACTCGGACCAACTGTGACTAGGGAGGAGTAAAATGAAGACAAGGAGGGTCATGGGTGGGCAGCCACCTCCAAAAGTATGTTACAACCAGGGTTGTTCTGGCACGGTATAAAGGGTGGCTTTCAGGAGGTGATAATAAAACCTGGACATTTCTGAAAGTTAATTTGACAGGCTTTGCTGCTTGCTCTTGTAGCTGAGAGTTTCCTGTAACAAACTGGGCAAGGGGGCTGAGAGTTTGCTTTGGAAACCAATGTATTCATTTACAACTGGATGTGAAAACTGCCCTGGAAGGATTATGTTCTATCTGGCTTCTCATGGTTTTTAGATAATTGTAGACTTGTTACAGAGATATAACCCAACTTCCACTTCCTCAATTCATTAAAAAGGAAACTGAAGATCAGAGAGATTAAAGGATTACTAAACTTCTCTTTTTAATTAAATTATATTTTAAACCATAATCCCTCATCCAAATTGTACAGATCCTTTTTGGAATGGTTTTAGAAAAGAACCTCAGTAATTAGAACTCTACTTGACAGATTGGGTTAATCCTCAGATCTTCAAGTGAATTGAGATTAAGCTAAATTATATATTCTCACTATATCTTAAAATAACTAATTTTCTCCCCCAAAAGAACATGCATTTAAGCTGACAGTCTCTTGGTTCTGATTCTGCAGATGTCTCCAGTTTGAACATATGGTGATTGTACTTACCACCTGTGCTGAAATTCTTGCAAACACTGGGGATTTGAGACCAAATGTCAGCCCCAAGTTTGATATTTATTGGCTTCAGTAACTCTTTCTCATAACCTTCTCTCAACCTTAAAATAGTTTGAGATTATTATATTTCTCTGAATGTTAGTAAAAATGTGATTACCTTGTGGAGAACAGTATTTGAGCACTTGTGGTGACTTGTTTCAATTCTAGAATGTAATACTTTTCTTTGTCATTTTGGGGCTTTCTAAGTCACTAACTCCTTTTGTAATATACTGTAATAATTTTTTTGTATTTTGTTATTTTCATTTTTATCATTTCATCATCTTATGTGAGTTTAAAGTCATTTGCAAATATAAAAAGAGTAAAAGATTCTCCTTAGGCTCCAATGCATTTAACTTTTAGTGCTGAAATACTTTTATGCTGTTCTTATTTTATTGCACCTATTAATATTTATGTATAGTTAAATTCCCTTATAATATTTTCCAAGAGACCAAGCTTTAATAGTATAGGCAGAACAATGTGAAATGTATCATACAGTGAATATTGAGGCAATTTACAATAGTTTGCCTGCAAGTAAGACACTTCTTAGCATAATATATCAGAACAAAATATAACTCATATTCCATAGACTTGAAATGGCCACTGAAGCAGGTTTGAAAAAAAAATGTTTATAAGCTTTAAAAAGGAGAGTGGAATGGAATTAATAGAATCAGGGGCTGAAATAGTGTACACTGACTTGATGTTTGTAGGCTGATTTTGGTCAGATGTTAAAAATATGTATATCTGATCAAAGTGGTATGTGTAGATACATTCCAATTAGTTGATTTTTGGTTCTTCTTTCATAAATGCTGAACATGAATTATAGACACATTAAGCAGCTTGAGCAAGGTCATTTAGCAGTGACCTGCCAAAAGAACTAATGGAAAGAACAAAGCATTACATCCTACTTCGTAGCTCTGTCTTAAATATTTGTACCACCGTAGGCAAATGACTTGCATTAGGTTGGCCCCTTCTAGAAACTCAGTAAACACTTGATCGACTGAAATACTCAGTCTCAGTTTTCTCATCTCTAAAATTGGAATGATAAAATCTACCCATATAATGTGGACAGGTTAGGACTTACATGAAGATACTTGAAAAAGTTTAATGAGACAGCAAATAGCCATTATTTAGAAATTTAGAATTCTGGTTCCAGAACTCACCTCCCATATTGCTTAACAAACAGAACATAAAGCAAGAGGAGCTGTGCCCACTTGTGGTTAGTCAATATGTTATTGTAGAAGAAGAATACTGAAAACATTAGAAAAATTATGGAAGAGGAAGAGAGACCATGTAGAAAAAGCCAACCTTGGGAAGAGCAGATGGTGATGTGAGCTAAGACTGACAAAACGCAAGGGTGATGCCCTCTCTACAGTGAAAGTCAGGAGATAACACTGCCCCTTTGCTTTTGATGCTCTGTGGCACTCTACTTTGCTTTCTGCCTTCAACTTGAACTAATTTATAAAGCAAGCCATCCATCATTCCAGTGAAGCTGTGGGTTCATTGGTCGGTTAGAGTTCTGTCTTCATATCTCATTGCCAGCATATGGTCTATGGTGAGTAACCCTTCTATTATTTGCACAGCTGTTGAGTAATATTACGTTAAAACATTACATGGACAATTATGTTCAATTACATAAAATGAATCTATTTTACCTAATGCTTATTCTCCAGGGTTTGTGCATCTTTAGTTACAGAAGTTTAGTACAGAGTGGCAGATGGCACAACACAGTGTTTGTCAGCTAATAAATTTAAATGTCATGGCATTCTACATTTTTTAGCATGTATATATCTATATACAGTATTTCAGTCAAATGCCTAAGCTCACTTTTGAGGTAGAGGAACAATTGTGTTAAACTTCATTCATCTATAACCTTCTTTTGTGTGATAATGAGTTTTGGGCTGGAGGGCAAGTGGCATTAAGCCAAAACATTTTCTCCTTCCACTTTGGCCTGTTGCTGTTCCCCAAGGACAACACCTGTCAGAAGCACTTCTGTGACATTGTCCTCTGGCCTTTCTCTAATATTGCTTTTCCAGTCTCTGTTCTTGCCAGGTGATAGTGGCACTGCTGTCACATTTTCTCCCTCAGCCCAGTGATTCTAGCAAACTCTTCAGTGGAACACTAGTAGCATTGTATATTTAATTTGCATCTTGTCCCTTTTCAAATCTTCTTCTCATTCCATTGGTTCAAGCTTTTGTTGGCGAGGCAGGTATTTATATTTGACTTGCAGACTAGGAGTCTGGTACAGCTGTTCCCTCTCTCACTGAGAATGTAGGTTGCCTCTTTTCCAGTCCTTCCCTCTTGCCTTCTTCCTTGAAAGGAAATATCTCTCCATATAGGCTACCTTGCTGGGAACTTGTTCTTCTTTGCTTCCAATCTCTTTTAAAACTGGCTGGCCAATGGGACTCATACTTTGTTTCTTTGAGACTAAGGGTTCACCTTTTACCTGGATCTGAAGACTTTCATGGGATCATCATGCTATAGAAATAATCCTGCTTCCTTCTTTCAGATTTGGCAAATTCCTTTCCATCCCTGACCACATGGCTGCGATCTTTATGAACTCATGTTGCCTTTGAAGTGCACCAGAGGATCCCAGTAAAACTCAGGTTGTGCACTGTAATCAATAGTAACATGCGAAACCTCAGCTGTTTCTGGAAGTCTATACTGTCCTGAAAGTCTATCTCTGTTCTTTATGTACCTTTAAGATCCTCCATTGAGAAACTTCATTGTGAAATTGCTTTATATGAAGAAGTTCACCCTATCCCTTTCTCTCTTTTAAGCAACATTACCTGTTCTGTTTGATGGATTATAAACAGAGTTCCATTGACAGGAGGCAGGACAATGGAATGATTAAGAGCCCAGACCTTGGGGGCAGAGTATGAGTTTGAAGTCTAGTTCTGTCACATGTTAGTCTAAATTTGGTCAAATTTTTCCCCTTTGGAGCCTCAGTTTTCTCATTTGTAGAACGGGAATCATAAATTATACCTTAGAGAAACATTGCGGAAATTAAATAAGCTAAATCATTTACAGCACATACCATGGTGAGTGACACAGGGTAAACAATCAGTGAAGAGTAGCTATTATGATGATTGGGATGGAATTAATTTTGAAATCAGAAATTATTCATTTAGTAAATCATTATTAAGCTAATAATAACTAACATTTATTGAGCAAGGATGTGACTCCACTCTTTTTTTTTTTTTTTTTTTTGAGACGGAGTCTCGCTCTGTCGCCCAGGCTGGAGTACAGTGGCACGATCTCAGCTCACTGCAAGCTCCGCCTCCCGGGTTCACACCATTCTCTTGCCTCCCGAGTAGCTGGGACTACAGGCGTCCACCACCACGCCTGGCTAATTTTTTGTATTTTTAGTAGACACAGGGTTTCACCGTGTTAGCCAGGATGGTCTCAATGTTCTGACCTCGTGATCCACCCACCTCGGCCTCCCAAAGTGCTGGGATTACAGGCGTGAGCCACTGTGTCTGGCCGTGACCCCATTCTTATATGTTTATGTTTGTCTCTGGAGTTTATGTTCTAGAATTTCTGCAGTTACCTTGGAGTTCATGGATTTCTTGTACATGCACCCAGCTCTGTGGGAAAGGGAGGACCACTGGCCCCAAATTAAAATGTGGCTCCATCACTAACTCTTGCGTGCCTTTAGACAACTCATTTATCTCTCTATGCTTTGGTTTCCTTATTTGCTAATGGTGACAATAACATCTCCCGTTTTGTGAGATAATAAAGGTGAAATTGAAATCGTACTCCAAAGAGATAAAGCAACCAATGTCTAGTAGAAATTCCTGAGCTTGCAGGATGGTAGATTACGAAAAAACAGAAACAACTTGATGAAACCCTGAAACTCCCTCTGCTTATAAGATAACAAAACTGGCTAAAATCAGTTGGAACCAATAAGACCAAATGAAGTCTGTGCAGACCAAGCGTGCCAACTTCACAGCCCAAATTTCTGCTGCATATTTCATATTAACTCTTCCCAAGTCTGTACACGGAACTCATAAGGAGGCATGAAGAAATAATGGCAGATGCTTAGGGACTTTCCAGACCTCCCCTTTCTTTCAACCAATCACCTACTAATGCCAGAATCCACCCCTTAAACCTTTCTAATAAAATTATTGCCTTAAAACCAGCACAGGGAGACAGATTTGAGCTGGACACCTGTTTCCTCATTAGTCGGCTTTCAATAAAAAGCTTTTCATTTTTCAAAAACGCAGTGTCATTTCCTTACTTCTGAATATATACTCAGGAGTGGAATTGCTGGATTGTAAAGTAGCTCTATTTTTAGTTTGTTGTTGTTGTTGTTGAGGAACCTGCAAACTGTTCTCCATAATGGCTGTATTAATCTACATTACCACCAGTGTATGAGAGTTTCCTTTTTTCCACATCCTTGTCAGCATTTGTTTTTGTCTGACTTTTGCATAAAAGCCATTTTAACTGGAGTGAGATGATATTTCATTGTAGTTTTGATTTGCATTTCTCTGATATCAATGATGTTGAACACCTTTTTGTATGCTTGTTTGCCATTCATGTGTCTTCTTTTGAGAATTATCTATTCAGATATTTTGCCAGTTTTTTAATCTAATTGTTAGATTTTTTCTTATAGAGTTGTTTGAATTCCTTATATATTCTGGTCATTAATCTTTTGTCAGATGGGTAGTTTGCAAATAGTTTCTCCTATTGCAGAGGTCGTCTCTTCATTTTATTGATTATTTTCTTTGCTGTGCAGACTCCTTTAAACTTGATGTGATCTCATTTGTCCATTTTTGCTTGGTTATCTGGGCTTGTGGGGTATTACTCAAGAAATATTTGCCTAGTCCAATGTTCTGGAGAGTTTTACCAATATTTTATTTTAGTAGTTTCACAGATTTAGGTCTTAGATCTAAGTCTTAAATCCATTTTTATTTAATTTTTGTATATGGTGAGAGATAGTGGACTAGTTTCATTCTTTTGCGTATGGCTATCCAGTTTTCCCAGCACCATTAATTGAAGAGAATGTCCTTTACACAATGTATGTTCTTGGCACCTTTAACAAAAATGAGTTCACTGTGGATGTATAGATTTATCTCTGGCTTCTCATTCTGTTCCACTGATTATGTGTCTGTTTTTATGCTGCTACCATGCTGTTTTGATTACTATAGTTCTGTAGTATGATTTAAAGTCAGGCGATGTGGTTCCTCCAGGTTTATTCTTTTTACTCACGATAGCTTTGGCTATTCTGGATCTTTTGTGGTTCCATATAAATTTTAGGATTTTTTTCCTATTTCTGTGAAGAACATCTTTGGTATTTTGATTAAAATTGCATTAAATCTGTAGATTGTTTTGGGTAGTATGGACATTTTAACAATATTTATTCTAATCCTTGAACATGGACTTTTTTTTTTATTCACATAATTTTTATTAGCATATATTATTATAATGGTTACATTTTATTATTATTTTTGTTAATATCTTACTGTGCCTAATTTATAAATTAAACTTTATTATATGCATAGAAAAAACATAGTATATATAGGATTTGGTACTATCCATGTTTTTAGACATTTCTTGGGGGCCTTGGAACATATCCTCTGTGGATAATGGAAGACTACTGTACTCTAATGCAAATGTCTTTTAACATTCATGACACAAAGAAGAATATATAATAAAATCTGTATTGCTATGGTAGTTGTGAGCATTTTTTAAAATCTTTTTATTGTTTTCTGTCTTCTTCATTTTCTTGCATCAAAGTTTTATCTTTTTTATGGTAGAGATCTTACTTTCTTTGATTAATTCCTAGGTCTTTTATTTTATTTGTAGCTATTGTAAATGGAATTACTTTTTTGGTTTATTTTTAAGATTGTTTGCTGTTGGCATACAGAAATGCTCTGATTTTTGTATGTTGATTTTGTATGCTTCAACTTTACTGAATTTGCTTATCAGTTCTAATAGCTTTTTGGTGGAGTCCTTGGGATTTTCCAAATATAAGATTGCATCATCTACAAATAAGGGTAATTTGACTTCTTCCTTTCCAATGTGGATGCCCTTTATATCTTTCTCTTGTCTGATTGCTCTACCTAGGACTTTCAGTACTATGTCAAATAACAGTGGTGAAAGTGGACATCCTTGTCATGTTCCCGATCTTAAAGGAAAGGCTTTCAGCTTTTCCCCATCCAGTAGGATGCTAGCTATGGGTCTGTTGTATATGGCTGTTATTATGTTGAGGTACATTTCTTCTGTACTCAGTTTTTGAGGGTTTTTTTTTAAATCATAAAGGGATGTTGAATTTTGTGAAATGCTTTTTCAGCATAAATTGAAATGATCATATGATTTTTGTCCTTCATTCTGTTGATATGATGTAATAAATATATTTGCGTATATGTTAAACCATCCTTGCATCCCAGGGATAAATCCCACTTGGGCATGATTAATTATCTCTTTAATATGTTGTTGAATTCAATTTGCTAGTATTTTGTTGAGGATTTTAAAATCAATATTCACCAGGCCTATTGGCCTATACTTTTCTTTTTTAGATGTATCTTTGGTTTCAGTATCAGGGTAATACTAGCCTCACAGAATGAGTTTGGAAATATTCCTTCTTCCTCTATCTTATGGAAGAGTTTGAGTAGGATTGGTATTAGTTCTTTAGATGTTTGATATAATTCAGCATTGAGGCCATTGGCTCTCTGGCTTTTTATTGCTGGAAAATTTTTATCAAAGCTTCAGTCTTGTTACTTGTTATTAGTCTGTTCAGGTTTTAGATTTTTTCATGGTTCAATCTTGGTGGGTTATATGTCTAGGAATTTACCCATTTCTTTTTGATTTTCCAATTTACTGGCATATAGTAGCCATTAATTATCATTTGAATTTCCACAGTATCAATTGTAGTATCTCCTTTTTCATCTCTGGTTTTGTTTAGTTGAGTATTCTTTTTTATTAGTCTGGCTAAAGATTTGTCAATTTTGTTTATCTTTTCAAAAAAACAATTTTTCATTTCATCGATCTTTTGTGTCATTTTCTTCATTTTATACCAAGGCTACATCCAACTGTACTGCATTTATTTTCTTGTATAGGATAGGTAAGGACTAGAAAAATAAAAATATAAACTTTTTGAGAGTGATGGAAATGTAGGTGGTTATGTTCTTTATCTTTTTAATGTTTTTGGGTATAATGTCTTTGCAACCAGACCCTTGTTTTGGGCAATGCTAAGGAGGAAGTGGTGATTGATTGTGTGAATAAAGGCTTTTAGTGTTTCTTATTTTCTGACTGGGGCAACTTAAATGAGATTTTGTTTATTCTGTTCAGTAACTTTTTGCTCTTTTCTTTTGCAGGAGGCTGGAGTCAGTTATTCGGGTGAATTGCAGAGATTTATATTCAAAAATCTCTTAGAAAGCCAAGAAAATATTTCTGTTTCAATACAGTTACAGCAAAAAGACACCAAATGTAGATCAATGGGCAAGGAAAATTGTTGTTTTCCTTGGAGATGACAATGAGAATAACAGGTGTGCTGACTGTCAGCTTTATCTGGCGATAGTGTCATGACTGATGACATGATGGTATGTGTGACCTTGAATATTCTCAGAATGCACTGAGAGTGAAGGTATCACTGATTCGACATAACTGGAAATTCTGGAGATTTTGCAAATTGTAATTATCCCAGTTAGTCAAGGGCCATGGTCAGATATGTCTCTGAACTAAAAGAATGTACCAGCTTAGGGACAAGAGGACTTGATTTTAATGAATCTTTCTAAGAATGGCAGGTTCCCAGTCCAACCAGGAAGTTGTCAAAAGTGGAAACAACTGGCAGGAGAGGAGGTAAGAGAAGCTGCCCTGGCGGCTGCAGGTCAGCACTGCTCACCTTTGCTTAAGCGGGTATGTGAATAGACGTGGTTGACCTATGATTTGGGTGTCATGGATCTCAGGTCCCTCAGTGTGGGGTGAGGGAAAGCATGGAGGGAAGGAATGGTGGTGTTGCAGTTATTGTATTTTCTAATATGCTTGAGGCAGCACAGAACCTACAGAGAGCCCAGGGCCTAATGTCTTTGAGCTGTTCTTCCAGGGACCCCTGTGTCAGAAATTCTTACCTGTCCACAGTCTGCACTATACAGTGCTAAAAGCAGAAATACAGGGTACATTTATTTTAGTGGATTCCTTTCCCTTTATATGCTTCACTGTGACCATCAAGGAAAAAAGAGGAGGGGAAATTTGAGACTATCTAGTTATAACACCTTCACTTTTTAATGACAATTTATCTCTCTCCACACTCTCTTTGTTTTTCATTTCTTCTTGTCTTTTTTTTAAAATCAGAAAATAAAGTCATTCTGATGAAAAAAGAAATAGAAGCTCTTACAGTGTTGCTTTGTGAACAGAGAACGGTTCTTAGACAAACCAGTCCCTAACTCCTGGCCCAGCGGCTGCTTGCGTCTGGCCAGGCCTTGCTGCCAGCCTGACAGTCACCAGTAGGAACTGGCATCTTTAGTTATGTTTTCTGACTTAGATAGGCAGAGGTTTAATGTAGTGGAATATGATTCGGCCAGGGTTTTGGACAGAATGAGACTGTGGAGATCTGTATTATCTGAGGATGAAGGACAATTAGAGGTAGAAGAGACAGGAAATGGCCCAGGGAAAAGAAGGAGTGAGAGAGAATTGGGAGTGTGGTGAATGGGGGTGAGGGTGCCAAGGCATTGGCCTCTACTGGGAGCATAAAAGACTGAAATATTGACAGCTCAGGTACTGGGAAAATGGAACTGGAAGTGATAAACAAATGTCCCTATCTCATGGTGCAGAAAGACTGTGGCCCAGGCAGTCTGGCTCATGATCCTGTAGACTCCCTCTCTTGATCTGAGGTCCTGGGAACTGGGGTTCCTTTAGGATGCTTGCTGATGTACACTGGTTTTCAAAGTAGGAGACATTTCGGAAATAGGACCAGGTCTCCTTTAAGGAAAATCAATCTCTCCTCTTTTTCCTTTCTTCTTTTCGATTCTTAACCTCTCCCCATTTGTTCTTCTGATAGAAACAATCGCAGATGGGATGAAGATCAACTGTAGGCAGGAAGCCAGAGTGAATGCAGGGGAGAGGAGTGGACCTTCTGTGGGAAATGTGGAGCCAGGAAACATGGACCATATGTGTCTGGATTTCCATATCCTGAGTGAGGCTATTGAATCCTGAAAAGGATGAGAGCCCTGGAAAACCTGGGGGAGTGAAAGGAAGCCAAAGGGGAGGCTTTTTAAAGCAAAGGCGGGATGGAGATGGCTATTGGCACAGTGTAGTGGTGGGCTCTGGGAAGCCAGTTTTGATAGTGAGAGAAAGCAGTGTGCATTCAGGAAATGAGAGCAGTTCATGGTGATTCGCACGAAAGCCCTTGTATGTCCTGAGAAAGCACTTAGACTTTATCTGAGAGTCAGAGTGGACCACTCTGGCCTCAGTTAGCTCAATGAGGCAGGCAATGGATTGAGATGCTTAGGATAGAGGTATAGGAAAGTCAGAGTCAGAGAATGCTGTTAGGAGGATTAGCAGGAAACCATGCAAGAAATACAAAGGCCATAACCTGAAGCAGAAACAGAATGGAGAGGCAGGTGGTGAAGGGGAAAGGAGGCTCAGGGTTTGTCCCAAGATGAAGAGAGGGAAACTTGGGTTTCGTTCTCCCTCTGGGATAAACATTTTCTCCAAAATAATTGATTCATAAGAGACCAAAAGGTATTAAATAAATAAATGTTATCTCTCTTTCCAAGCTAAAGTTCTAGACAAGCTGGAGAACAGACAAGGAAGAAGAGAAGAATCCAGAAGGAAGGGCTGTCATTTCTAAACAAAATCTGAGGGCAATGAAACCCTCCTTGGGCTATGGCCACTGCCAGGAGAGGTTTGGGTCAGTGGTGTTTCACTAACGCCCCTTCCCTTAATCTCCTGGGTGAGATCTAAGACTGGAGCACTGAGATGAGTTTTCATGAAAGCTGGAGGGAAACAAAGGGGAAATAAACATATGGTAGCATGTAATCAGAGAGTCTGGCTTATAAGAGATGACTGCCTGCTAAGGACACAGAATCAGTCATCTCAACTCCACAATGTCCAGATTTGAGAGAGAAAGATCCTGAGGAAAAAAGTAGTCAGTCCTGAAGACAACAATGACCTGTCCTCTAGAAATCAGCTCATCTTAGTTCTTGACATGCAGAATAACAACTTCCTGCTGAGGTGACTAGATGGATAGATGGATGCACGGGATCTACAGGATTTCCTTATTTTTAATTTTTTGGCCCTTTTGCAACTTACCTCAAATTCAAGGAAGCCTCAAATCCCAGGGAATGTGTCACCTCAGGAGGAGGGAGACAATTGGATGTGATATTTTCCAATGTTTCAGTGACTGGCATCAATTCTAGAGAGTAATTTCTCGAATCACTTTGATAGTTTAGCGTTTAGCGAGGCTAAACTAGAGATAAATGGCTAAAGGTGAGTAGAGGGAATTCCACTGGTACCGGTGGGGTAGGCTGTGATGTGATCCCATTTATATATAGGACAGATGGTACAATGGGGATATGGATTTGGAACAGCAAAAGCTGAAACACTAGTCCTGCCTTTCTCTGATTTGTATCTGAACCC
Source organism: Chlorocebus sabaeus (assembly GCF_047675955.1). Classification (NCBI taxonomy): domain Eukaryota; kingdom Metazoa; phylum Chordata; class Mammalia; order Primates; family Cercopithecidae; genus Chlorocebus; species Chlorocebus sabaeus. The sequence goes on from NC_132915.1 coordinate 56,845,848, forward strand.
CTATCTCCCCAGAACTCAGCTGGGATACACAGAGAAAGTCTCTGACTTGCAGAGAAACAAACTCATTCCTGGCAGGGAACTGGGTTCTCTCCAGGATATAGACCTAGTACACCAAGGGAATGATGTTTATTTTCCCTTCTCACCAGCAGGGGCACAGAGGGAACAGCTTTAAATCCAGATGGCCAGGACTGTGCTGGAAAGAAGGGACCAATAGCAAGCCATAAAAAGTAATACAGAGCTTTTTTTTTTTCTTCTTCTTAGTCCAATCTGTCCTTTGGACACTTGTGTAGCACCAAAACAATAGCTTTTAAAAATTATTCTCTTAATTTGTGCAATGCTTTTTATATGTAATATCTCATAGAATTTTTACAATAATCTATAAGAAAGGCATTACCATCCCAATTTCATGCTTGGTGAGTCAAGGTTAGAGAGGTTCAGTAAGTTGTTCAAGGTCACTCAGCTAATAACTGCCAAAGTTGTTCGAATCTCCAGTCAGTCTGACAGTGGCATCCTTGTTATTTGACCCAGTGCATTGCTGTCCCTCTTTTAGCCATTTTTGTCACTGCCTCTCTTGGTCATTTATGACTCTGAAGGACCTGAATGTCAGAAGGAGAGAAGTACAGAAACGGCTCAGGGACAGCAAAAGCTCCTCTGTGCACTCAGATGATCCTGCATCCACTTCTGTGACATCGTCTGCAGATCTGCTCACATGTTTCTCAGGGGAGCCCGAGACCCCAGAGAATGTCTCCAGCCTTGCAACTGGAATGGGAAGGGCATAGAAGTGCAGCTCTTCGTAAGGAATAAGTGAATCAACCATCAGATGTTGCTGCTGACTATAAGGACAATCAAGAAGCCATCATGCACATATTTGATGAAATTTTGTGGGGCATAGGGGTTTCTCTCTAGTCTAGACATCAGAAATACACTGACAGGGCAGATTTTGGTTTACTATAGAAAAGTAATTTCTAAGACCTGGAGTTGTCTATGGAAAAAATGGGCTGCCTCTATTTCAATGTCTGTCAGGCATATTAGAAAGATGATTCCTGTTGTAAGAGTTTGGGCAAATGGCTTCCAAGATCCCTCCTAATATTAAAATTCTAGTATCTAAAGCTTCTGAAAACTGTATTTCAGGCCCCATCTGGCTAAATTTGTTGACGAATAAGTGAATAGGAATTTATACTTGAAGGCAGATCTGTATTTTAGATACTCTACCAGATTTGTTGATTGAATAAATGAATGACAAGCTAGACCCTGAGGTTCTTCACTTGTGTGTACACCACATTCTCCTCATCCTCTCCCGTGTTCTGTGATCCCACTTCCAAAAGGCAGGGCCGAGACTCCCTTGCTCAGCACCACCCTGCAGGCCCTCAGGGCACAGATATCCTCAGGCATTCACACTGACTGTGAGGAGAAGATCAAAGTGAAAGGGCTAGGGAAGTCTGGCAGCTCTGGTGGGGTGCTGTTTTTATCTCTTTGGGGCAGAAGAGAGAGCAGCCTCTGGGTGACACAGCCTGACTGATGCCTGGGAGGAATAGGTTTGGGCAGAGCCATGTGCATGATGGAGAGGTGGAGACTGGGGATGAGATCAGGATCTTATTGTCCTTGGAGGTAATGTCTGTGGTTCTGGAAAGCTCTTTACAGAAATCTTTCTCTCCCCAGCTTCCCAGGGGCTCAAAATCTTTTCGTGGAGAAAAAGCCTTTCATGGTAAGATGAAACTCAAGAGTGTCAAACGCAAATGACTCTTGATTGTCATCTAAGCTAGAGTGAAGTGGAACCTCTCTGAGGTAGCTTATTGAGGTGAGAAATGGGAGAAAAGGTGGGAAGATTCTGCACTATTGAAAGGAGGCACTGTGGGGGAGGGAAGGGGCTGCCAGAGGACCAGAGCCCCAAGACATCTGAGGACTAATTTTTCTCTTACAGTTTTTCCTCAGCTAGAGGGAGAGGGTGATTGAGAAAGGTCCCATTGGTCTAATGATAGAAGGTTGAATTTAAATAATGCTTCAAACCTTTTGACCCAGTCAACCATGCCTGGGATATTTTGGGCAATCCTGAAGCATCTCCTGAGGGATTTTTGAGAGCACAGTACCCAGAGGGTACCTTCAATGGTGTGGCAGATGACTGTCTGCTCCTGCCTCTCCTCATCGGAGCTGCTTTTAGCGCTCAGCCAGAGAAACCTTCCTCGTGGGCACCTCTGGTGGACACAGAGCACCCACTATGGACCGACAGTGGCTTTGTGCCACCCCTCAAAGCAAGTTTTAAAAGCTTTGTCTTGCAAGAAATTTTAATTTCCTTGGAAAATAGAAATGTCTGGTAACAAGTGTTTTTCATAACAACTTTCTGCTTTTTACAGAGTGGAATCACAATTTTGGTTTGCATAGATATGAAAACTCTAGGCATGAAAGAAAACTTGATTATGCATTTAACCAAATGCTTTCACTAGTTGTAATTTTGGTTCCCACATGCATTTATCCCAGTTTAAGCCTATTACGTCTGGCCAAGGAACCTCTAAGGCTCCCTACTGCTTTCAGCTTGAGGCTATTAGCTTCTCTGATTAGTTGAAACTCTACATACTCCACTGATTCTCACCCCTATGAGTCAGAAGTTTGCACTGTCTCCTTCACACTGCACTTCTGCATTCTGGTCGGCTTTTTCCTTTTTCAGGAATATCATCCTTTCCTTTTTTTGCTATCCACATTATTCTCATTCCTCTCCTGCCAGAGGTGTCTCCCTGTCTCAGAAGTCTGCCCCGTTTGTATCATCCCTTCCCATTGCTTCCTTCTCTTCCTAGAGCACTTGCAGTTTTCACCACTCAACTGAGCTTCACTTTTTTCCTGAAAATCCTGGTTTGTGTGTCCTTATCTGAGTGGAACGAGAGTACTTCTTGCCTGGAGCTGGACTTAGTAGGCATATATGTTGTTTTCTTCAAGTGGGGGAAAATCCATTAGTCTAACTCTTATCTACCCTTCCACCTCCTAATTCATAAAGATGTGAGTGACTATCCGAGTGGTAAATTTGAGAAGAGCAAATTGGGTGCAGGTAGCCCTGCTCTTTTGTTCCCTCTTCTCTTTGGAAGGCTGCAGAAAATATTAATTCTCCACTCTTCCTCCAAGAGGAAGTCTCCAGTTCTCTTGGGAGAAGTGTGCAAATCTGCCTGATGTGATGTCTGACTTTCAGGCATATATGTTCTTGCTCACTAAGCTACATCTTTCAATCTAACCATAATCTGCCATTCCTTTGTTTTATTTTTCAGTGTATTCAGTGTTTGCGTGAGGAAAAAAGGTGGTGTTTGTTGGGAATGCTAAAACAAGGAAGTGACGGTCTTGGCAGAGGTCAGTTGATGCAGGAGGCATCCATCACCCATAGTGCATGGCAATGGCCCTGTATGGCTGCTGCATCTCATTTTACTTTGAACAGGCTAAATCTCAGCATAAGGCCACTCCAAAACAGACTCTTGACTCCCAGAGGGGGTCATCTGGTAGGCAGAGTTTTTGGTTTGCATCCATCTGGATGCTCAGTATTCCAGCCAAAGAAGGTATCTTGGTTTTGGCACTGTAAACGTTTAGATTTCCTCCTGATGAAAAGTGTCCAAGAGATGCAGAGGCTTGGAGATGCTGCTGCTGGAACCCAACATGGGCCTAGATCAGTGGGAGATGCTGGTTTTGTTGTTTACCACAACTGGAGGCCCCATTGTCCAGCCCACTTGAACCCTATGGTCAACTTTGAATGAGAAACAGAGACCAGGATCAGGTTTCACATAATTCAGAATATAAATTTTAGATTAAGTGTTCCCTCAGTCAACAGCCTTCCCTGACTATTTGTATTGTCACCAGCACATAGACTTGTAAAGTTATAAGAGAAGATCAAGAACCATCTACCAGAGTTGAGATATTGCCATTAGGCTGATAAGAGATTTACTGGGTTTGGAATTAGAGGCCAATAACAAAGCAACAACAACTCAAGACTTTTCATAAAGTCTTAATTTGTTCTCAAGAGATTTAGGTATTAGGTGGATCAAAGAGCAAAAATAGTTAAAGGACGCATTGTTAAACTTCAATCCCTCCTCTATCTCAGGCAGGGTATTAGATTGAATGATGCAGACCTGCAGATGACTGGGAAAACCTGCTACCCAGGTTCTGGCAGATTCCCAGCTGACAGGTGGGAGTGTAATATAGAGTATCAGACATGGTTCTTTTAAGAGTTTGCATGGACATACCACATTTAGGTTTAGGCACGCTTAGGATAGGGGAGATGGGATTGTGCTCAAGAAGTGAAATAAAGTGGCTTTCAGAGAAAGTTTTGCATTTACAATCTCACTTTATAGCTCCATATGTCTCCTGCACTCCAGGTTTGCATACCCAGATCTCTTCACAGGTGGCTTAGGATGACCAAGTCATCCCATTTGGCCTGGGATTTTCCCAGTTTTAGCACTGCAAGTCTGGCATCCTGGTAAACCTCTCAGTGCTGGGCAAGCTAGGATAGCTGGTGACTCTATAATGTGACGTATTAATGGGTGGTCATGAGATGTTTGTTGAGTGGTTAGGGCATGTGGGTAAGTACTGCGACACCAGTGCAAGTGTCATGCGGAGGAAAAAACACATGCTTCAGCCTGAGGTAGACTTGGGTAAAAATTCTCATCCTGACTTCCTGTGTAACCTTCAATAAGTTATTGATCTTCTCTGAAAGATAATGTGTATACAGTATCTGAGATAGAATATTAATATCAGCTGCTCAATTAATGGTAGGTGTTATATGACCTGAGACATAACAGTGATAATAAGGAGAGGATTGTAATCAGTTGCTCCTGATTCATATGGAGGTACACAGAGACATAGAAAAGCCTTGTATGAGACCAAGGACCCTTTTGAGGTCTTGATGTCTAGTGTAGTTTTATGACCTGAGTCTTATGAGGATATGTGGATTCAGAAGTATCTCTGTATTGCTTTTCATGCCACTGTGGAGACACTTAGGAGAAAAGAAAGCACGATTCTCTCTACTCTTCCAATCTCATCCTTTCTGACATTTTGTTTTCTAGGGGTTCATGCCACCTGATGGTGAGCTAGCATTTGGTGCTGTGTGGAAGGAAGGTGATTGGCTTATGCTATGGAGGACATAGTTTCACAGGCTTGGAGAATATCAGAGACTGGAGGGGCCTCGGAGTGTATCTAGGTCAATCCTTTCATTTTATGTGTGAGCAAACTGGGTAGGACTCGGAAATAAAGTGACTTGTCCAATATTATTCAATGAATTAGTGGAGAGCTAGGGCCAGAATTGAGGTCTCTTGATAACTAGTGAGAATATTCTCCATCATATGGGCAGCCTTTCCTCAGCCACATCTTCCTTTACCTTTGCTCTTGTTCGTAGCAACTTATGGACTCAAACTGAAAGTCTGAGTTGAACTTCCTTTATCTTTGCTCTTGTTCATAGCAACTTTCAGTTTGCTTTCTATTTCTGCGTAACAACTTTCCACAAACTTAGTGGCTTAAAACATCACACATTTATTATCTTGGTTTTTGTGGATCAAAAATTTTTGCACAGATTAGCTTGATCTTCTGCTCAGGGTCTCCCAAGGCTGTAATCAAGATGTTGAATGGAATGATCAAATCAGACAAATTAGCATATCTATCACTTCAAATATTTACCATTTCTTTTTGGTGAGAACATTTAAAACCCTCCTTTTCAGGTATTTGAAATGTATAATACATTTTTATTAACTATTCAAAATATCACATTGTACCCCATAAATATATACAATTATTTGTTAATTAAAAATGAAATAAAATGTAAAAAATGATATAGGATGATATGTGTTCCTTTCTGAAACTCAGGGCCCTGTTTCAAGTTCATGTGCTGGTTAGCCGAGTTCCTTGTGATTAGAGGACTAAGGTCTTTCTCCTCCTTGTCAGGTGGAAGCTTTTCTTAGCACGTAGAGGCCATTCACAGTTACTTACCATGTGGCCCTCTCACAACATGGCCACTTCTTCAAAGCCAGTGGGAGAATCTCTCCCTTTAGGAAGGGATCTATCCCTCTTTTTAAAGGCTTTCACCTGATTAAGTCAGGCCTGCCTAAGATGATCTCCATTTTGATTAATTCATTATGGTCAAATGATTTGAGAACTTATTTACATCTGCAAAATCTCTTCACCTTTGCCAAATAATATAACCTAATCATGATAATGATATTCTATCAAATTCACAGATTTTGCCCAAACTCAAGATGAGAATTACACACATAAGTTATATATACCGTAGGTAGAAATCTTCAAGGCCATTTTAGAATTCTCCCTACCACAGATTTCCTAAGATATCATGGCTTAATACTCAAAGAATTAAGTGTTGCTGTTTTAATCATTTTCAGAATCCTTGAAGGAGAACTAGGATTACAGTTACTGTTCTTTAGGCTTAAAATGAGCTTCAATCAAGAGGAGGAAGGAAAATTGCTTAAGTCAGACTCGACAGCTAAAGGTAAAAAATGCCTAGATTCTTTAAAACTTTAGTTTAAAAGCACTCTGGTGTTCAGCTCAGCTAAAGGAAAGGATGCTTTGTTACAGAATACAATGACAGCTCTGGAAAATAGCAGCCTCTATAGCTTCTGACACCAGGAACACAGATGTAGGAGGGGAAACAATTTTGTAAAAAGCTACCTTATTTGGAAAAAGTCTTGGTTTAAGTAAAAAAAAAAGGGGGGGGTGGGGTAGGGGGCTGAGCTTTGTATATTTGGAAATGAATAGAAGCAGATGTTCTTCAGCAGACCCACCTAGTGTATGTATGACCAGGGTAAGAGGATTGCATTGAACTGTTTTTTGTTTTTTTTTTTTTTTTTTGTTTTTTCCTAGATAGGGCTGAAAATATATAATTCTGATGGATTTTTAGCTTAACTGTTTACCTTCCTTTTCTTCCATTTCCTTTACTGCAAATTATCTGTTTTTTTGTTTTGTTTTGGTTTTTTTGCTTTTTACTAGTAGCTGGTACAAAAATAAAATGATAATCTTGTACTTTATTAAAAACAGAAATAAACACACAACCACTACTGCCATCATTTAAGAATCTTTCCAAATATAGTGTCTTTGTTCTGTCTCTCTCTCTCTCTCTCTGTGTGTGCGTGTGTGTGTTTGTTTGTATGTGCATTTAATGGTTATAATATCAGCTATTTCTGCAATTTCTTTGGCAAGATTTATCCCACAATAGGGTCACCCTGTCAAACTGAGGGATTATAGAATTTTTCTAGACCTAAAATTATAACTATTCAGCCTAAAAAACATAACCTATTGATTTCCTCTGCTCTTATGGGCTCACTACAGTAGCTAGTGTTTATTATGCCAGTTTGAGAAACTAGGAAAAACTAGAATTTCCCTTTAAATATCTGGGGCTCAGAGTTTCTGGAAGACCAAACATTCTTTTTTTTTTCACACAATGTTTTTGAACCTTGAATATGCAAAACGATCTCCTGAGTTTTTGTTGAAAATGTAGAATGAGTAGATCTCTCTGGTGCACAATAATCTACTTTTTAAATAAGCTTTCTGGAAATACTTACTCAGGAAGTCCACACTTAGAGAAATATGATGAGTAACATAGTTTAAGGGTGCAGGGTAATTTTTTTTTTTTTTTAAGGACCAAATGTTCAAGAAGGGTTACTCGTACTTGTAAACTTTTTGTAAATGACGTATTTCATTATGAGGACCCGGATACACATTATTATTGAATCAATGGTGGAATCAGCCACCATTGCCCATGCTGTTTTTTTTTAGATATGTGCTCCTTTTTGCCCCATAAACTCCACACACAAATGCTGAATTTATATTCTCAGATTCCTTTGTGACTCTCAGCTCTAAAGCCTTCTTCTAATAACGTTTGGCCTTCTGCATTTTCATCTTTCCCATGCTTTCGCTTACCTTCTTTTTTTTGTTGGTCAAAGAGAACTGACTCTGGTGTTCTGGAAAGTCCACTTGTTTAAAGAACAAGGGACTTCCTTCTAGCATTCTAAACATTTTCTTTCTTTAGGTTAGGGTCAGAAGCAAGGGCACCGACAGATGTCTTTAGCTTCTGCTAAAGAGATTTTTTTTTTTTCCTTTCTGTAGAAGTGCTAAGGCATGCCCAGGGCCCTACTTTGAAAAATCTCTTTCTTTGTCCTACTATTTTGATCAGATTGTCTGCATCCTGGAATCAAGTGCTCTAGGAATCCATGAACTAAAGTTAGACTGCATGCCCATAAAGTGAAAGGAAACCCCCCAAAACTTATTCATGCCTTCTGCTGACAATCCTTTTTGAAAAGCATTAATTCTTTAAGTAAGGTAAATGGTGTGTTATGAAGTGTATTGACTTTTCAGTCTCTTCTTTGGAGGTCTTACCCACTCTGCCGACTTCAGTTGATTCATGTGGAAGCTTCCCAAACCTATAGCAGTGGCCCTGACGTATCTTCTCAACTTCATCCCACATTTCTCTTTGAATATTGGCCATTTCCACTGGTCCAACATGCCTTAGTTGAGAACTTCAACAATAAGAAAACAAACGTATTATCCGCCTTTACGCAAGCCAGTGGCAAACCAGCCTCCTTCTCTACTTCTGTTCCTCATTCTCAACTCCCAAGCTGGGAAAGGTGAAATCATATTTTATTCCTCAGTCTTCCGTAATTCTACAAATGGTCACTCTCAAGGTTCTGTTTTCATTTCCAACAACTTTTATATACACCTCTTCTTTTCTATTTCAACTTCCTAACTCAAGCTCTTAGAATTTGAAATATTTTAAAAAGACCCTTAACATCAATTTATATACATTAATAACTTGCTGACACAGATGTGCAAACTCACACACAATAGAGAAAACTGGATATTATTTAGCACTTGGGAAAATAAATTTTCTTGAGATTTTGATAGATTAAAAAAATTCTGGATTTCAAGTTTTACACATAGGAATTACCAATTTTACTGCTCATAACATAGTAAATATTTCCACATTTTGGAAAGTCTCTCCTGTTGATAACCTAGGCTGAAGGTAGTTTAGCTCTCAGAGGACTCTAGTAAACACCAGTTTTCTGTTTCATACTTTACTGCTCTGTGCAAGCCAACCACAGTCCCTCCCAATCCCCTAGAGGTCCCTACCCTGGATCAGAGCCTTCAGATCTCCATTCAGGAGGAAGAGCAAAGTGAGACTGTTTTTAGAATCTCCTGGGAAGGCTTGCAGAGGCAGGTATCAACTGGCAATCAACCACTGGCCACTGGGGGACAAGAGCACAGAAAACCCGCAGAAACTGCATCATCTTAAACATGTGAAATCAGATATTAGTTGGGGTCCTATAACTTTTCAGATTTGAATTAAATTGCCTTCAGTCTACCAACACCATAGACTGTGGAAGTCTGAAGGCCTCCTTTGAAATTCTGTTATATCTCAAGGGGTATCTGTTTTGCTGACCTCATGGCTGTTTTCCTTTATGGCTCTGGCTTCTTTGTACACTGCTTCTGTCCTGTTCTACCTGGGAACCCTGCTCCCCCTTCCAATTTTACCACGTAAACTCATACAAGTGACAACAAGTTGACTAGAGTTGATGGAAAGTTTTGGTTGGTTTTGATGCATTATATAGCTTTTTGCCCTTATACTGAGTTCCTGTTTTCTTTACCTGGCCCACCTTTGCCCACCATAGCCTGCCTCCTAAATTGCTGTTAGGAGCTACAAACTCCTTCTTTTGTTTTACAGTTTTCTCCTTCCCTCTAAGCCTCAGTGCCAGCCAACCCTCAGTTCTTAGATTGTATAGGGAGAGGTGGGAGGGCAGAGAGGGGGCCAGGGTTTATTTCCTACCCCAAGCACTTAACAAAGTGTTTTTTTCAAGGCTTCTTCTTTCCTTGACATTAATTATAGAGTTAGCTATTAAGATTAAAACATTTTCTGAGTTGCTAAATGCAAATATCACATATACATCCGAATAGATATATACATATATGTACAAAATACATACACATATGTAAAGGATATTCTAAATAGAAAATTTTAAAATTATATATTTCTCTCTTACACAAACACACATACACATCATATAGGAAATACACCAAAATGTTAACAATGGTCATCTGAGTAATGGGATTATGGCTAATATTTACATTTGTACTCATCCTTTACTGTAATTTTAACATCTAGATATGTGTTATTTAATAATATAAAAAGCCATACAATATAATGGTAAGGATGCAGTGAGGTATCCCAAAGCCCACCTAGGGTCACAGAGAGTTCACTGCCCCAGTAGGCAACAGAGGGGAGGCCTCATGCTTGCCTTGTGACTGTGGGACATCATTTCTATTCTCTGAGCTGTTGGGGACAGAGAACAGATCATTGAATTTGTAAGGATGGAGGTCACTGGTGACCTTGAAAAAGCTATTGCAATGCAGTGGTGCGGACAAGTCTGATTTTCAAATGGGTTTATATTGTCTTCAAGAAATACTTGACATAATCTTCTAAAGAGATAAGTCACTTCAAAACCTTGAGAATGCAGAACATCTCTTTGCTTTTCTGGATGTGGAAATTATAATGCAATCCACTGAGAGGTATGGGGGGCAGAATGGGCTTCTGGCAGATTTTTGAGTTAATTGTAATTTTTTCTCTAGGGAAGGCATATTGTAAGTTCCTTTGTTGTTCCTGATATTTAATGTATTTCTGCACCCTGCCCCCATCATTGATAAAGAAGTCTTACCTAGGAACTGGCTCAGGGAGTTGTTTTGGCTTTTGGAATATCCTTCACTATTTCTTATGTGTGTCTTGTGACAAGGGGACCTACATTCAGGAGCGCCAACTAGGTGTAAGAGTATATTTGTGGTATTGAGAACACAAGGTTTGACTTCAGACAGATGTGGAACTGAATTCCAAGATGATCATTTATTGGATGTCATTTTGGGAAATGTCACTGAGCTTTCCATAACATCACATGCAACTGCTATTCTGAGGCATTTTTGTCATAATGTTATCTTTATCAGGCAGCTTTCCCACAATTTAAGGGAAAGCAGACTCATCTATATCAGGTAAAAATCACATATGGCTGGGTGCGGTGGCTCACACCTGTAATCCCAGCACTTTGGGAGGCTGAGGTGGGCAGATCACCTGAGGTCGGGAGTTTGAGACCACCCTGGCCAACATGGTAAAATCCCATCTCTACTAAAAATACAAAAACTAGCCAGGTGTGGTGGCGGGCACCAGTAATCTCAGCTACTTGGGAGGCTGAGGCAGGAGAACTGCTTGAACCCAGGAGGCAGAGGTTGCAGTGAGCTGAGACTGTGCCACTGCACTCCAGCCTGGGCAGCAGAGTGAGACTCCGTCTCAAAAAACAAAACGAAACGAAACGAAATGAAATGAAACGAAACGAAACCAAACCAAACCAAACAAAATGAACAAACAAACAACAACAAAAAACAACAACAACTACATATTGGGCCATTGTCTTCCCCTTCTGATAGAGGCAGAAGCCGACACATGACATGGTGTTCACTCTGCAAATGGGAGCCAACATGATGCATATCAACTTGAACAGGAATACCCATGGGAGCCTGCAGAAGATGCCATCAGGAGTCAACAAGAAAGTGTATATTTCCAATTTTGTCTTTCCCATTTCACACTGTCTCAAAACTTAGGCCCTAGAGATAAAGCATCTCGTTAGGCAGAGTACTATAAAGAAAGTATGTTAAAGATGGTCCAGTTGTTGATCCTCATGTAGGGAACAGAATCCCAAAGCGAGCAACTTCATTCTTTGATGCAAAAGCAGAGACCCAAAGACAACACTGCTGCAAACATTACTCGGTTACTAAGGGAAAACCAGTAGGTGGTGCTGCTGCTCCGTGTGTTCATTCTGAGGTCCTCAAGTGTGCATGCAGAAGAAACTTGCTTTTCAAATGGCGAAGTGTTTTAATGATGCTGATGCAAAGGTCTGCTAAAAAAAGTAGCCCCTGATGGTGTCAGTTAAAAGTAAGCTTTTCTTGGAAGGGGCTTAGCTCATTTGACCTCGGAAACTGAAGGCTTTGCTCCACCAAAGAGAACAAAAATCAGAGGGAGATTTGCAAAGAGCAGAGCTTTCAATTCCCCCATAGAGAAAATGAGGTTAGTGGTCTGGAGACAGCAAGCAAAAACAGCACAACTAAAGATATTAGCCCCATAGAGCCCTGAGGTTAATGTGGATGATAAAAGCCCAACTACATACTAATTTGGTTTGTTAACTTATTACATCCTTGAGAGAATTTCCCCCCCCAGACAGGATGAAGAATTCCCTTGAGCAACAGAGGTTTTTGTACTAGGAGATTAAGTAGCATAGAAAATTACAGCCCTGCATTTGTGCCATTTGAGTTAAGGTGGTGTCAGCATTCCTATTTTAAGCCATTATTTTCAAGGATGTGAGTTTGCCTGGTACATACAGATTCAGCCCCAGAATCACACATACAGAACATGTGTTGTCTGAGTGGGCTGACACAGACAATCAAAACCACTGCAGGAGAAATGGGTCATTGGAGTTGACTCACTCTCATTCTTAAACAAAAATGACAATAGAAGTAAGCTTACAATTCACTGCCAAAATATGTAATGAGTTAAAAAAAATGTTGCAAGAAGATTTGTAGCGTAAAGACTTAGTGCTCATGCATGACAACCAAATTGAAAAAACACACTCTTAATAGCTTTTAATGATTACTTGGGCCAGTGGTCTGTGAACTGAGATAGATCTCCATGAAACTGTAAGAGGCCCTAAAGAGTGTCTGGGTAATAAATACATATTATTTTCCAAACTGGTTAGCACATGGAGATGAGCATTACTCTGAAAGGCCAGCAGGCTGGGTTGTACAATAACTTAGCCAAAATGTCTCACTGGATATATAGCCTCCCATTTTCTCTATGTGTGCCCATTGCAGTCATAAGGGAAGGAAGGTAATGAACACTTGGAGAGGTATTTTATGGTTCACACTCTATATTTGCTTACTTACTCCTACAATTATCCCTGTGTAGTAGGAATTACTGTTCCTATTTTAGAGGTGAGAAAACTGAGGCTTCATGAGATGAAGCAACTTTCCTTGGGGAATCAGATTGGTGAATGCCTGGGATGTGAGCTAAGGGTTATCCAGTCTGAAAACCATGACATTTCCATTACAATAGATTACATATCTGCGCCTTAGAAAATATTTCATTTCTTTTCAATTCATATTTGCTTTTGACAAGGCTAATCTCAGTTTTCTTACCTGTAGAATAAGGATAACATTATCAGCCTCACGGGGTTGTGACAATGACTTAGTATAGGGCCTAACACACACAAAACACTCTACTAATGCTGCCCAATGTTACTGAGGGGGCATTCAGCCAAAAATGAAAAACAAGGGCATAGTAAACAATGAGCTTTGATTGTAACTACACCTTGTAGCATTTAAGGGAATTGTGCCACAGAAGTGTTAGTTTCCTCAATTTTCTCAGATTCATGATGCAAAGAGTAGAGTACATACATTGATTTTCCAGCCAATATGTAGACAAAGACCAAGAAAGAAAACAGGCATGGAAAATTGCATGTCAATACTTAGAGAAACAAGGTGATTGCAGTAATTGAGCAGAACCAGAAGAAGTCACAGGTATGATTATCAGCTGCCCTTAGGATATTGGTACTGGTCTTGTCTTCACAGTCATTGAATAGACTAGGTGGGACTGTGTAGATAGGATACCTTTGTCTCAAATCAATAGGGTCCATTTAAAATGGACATACACATACAATGAAGTGGTTTTAGAGAAACAAAAACCATACCAGGGGTTTTTACAGTAAGTGTATATGCAACAGTGGTTCAGCCTTCCACAAGGCCCAATATGGGTATCCTGATGCCAGGGGACCCCTCAGGCTTTTGTGCTTTGGAGGTCACATAGATGTTTTGAGGACAAAGAGTTCCCTACTGGGGGAATTGGATTGGCTGTCTTGAAGGAGGAGGTAGCATTTTGTGAGGCAAATAGCTAGGTAGAAGAGCAGAGAAGGTGGTGGGTGTGGGTTGGGGGTAGGGCCAGGGAGGGCAAAGGAAGAATACTGAAAAGAGGGAGAGGCACATGTGTTGCTAAGTGGAAGTAGAGAATGAAAAATAGCCCAAAGAAGAGTCTGATGAGGTCTTATGTTCTTAGATGAATCATGCCTGAGAATTTTTTACCCAATGGTTTCAAACTCACATGTACTACAAACACACACATGCACATCACGAGCTTTAAAGAGAGAGATCATTGAGAAAGGAACTGCCTTTTGGTGCCTGATACTGTGCTAAATGCTGCTTCACTCATTCGCTAAACTAATCCTACTACATGTTGCATTTTTCCATATTAAGCGTGAGGAAACTGACTCTCAGCCTTAGGTTGCACAGCTTATAAGAGGCAGAACAAAGGTTTAAACTTGCCTTAAACTTTTGTTTTTCTAACTAGGTCAATGCTGAGTTTTTGTTGTGGTGCAAGATCTTGATGGGAGCACCTTTTTCTGAAGTTGGTTGTGAGAATAAAAATGGACAAGATTGCATAAAGCCCCTTGAACAGGGACTTGTACATAATAAATGCTTAGGAAGTGTGATTTTATCTTCACCATCTCATTGAACAGTCAGAATGTATGTAGCCTAATGCCTCTCAGTCAATTACTAAGCTGGGTTTGATTCAAACCCTTGTAGTATACTTTGGAAGAAAAAGTTTTTGTAGGAGAAAAACTTTAATTTTATGAAATAGCCTCTAAGAGACCCGGAGAGGTTGCTGAGAATTGAGTTCTCAGTTTCATTACAAATAAAAACAATAGGAGCTGCTTGACAAGGCAGGGTAATCAATTCCAGGTGACTGTCAGGCGTTGTATTTACTGGGAAGCAATCTAGAAGCACAGCAATATTGAAACACCATGTGAATTGCGTTGTTCCTTAATGGTTTTGGCCCTCTGGATACAGGCAGATGTGTGGGATGTGGGCTTCTTTAAATTACATTATTTTACCTCCTGGGGGATTTCAATTTATCTTCATGAGCTCATCTACAATACCACACAGGTTGTTGCTGGTAGAACGTGTGTCTTTGGAGGGGTCGGTGGTAAGATTTGGAATAAGGAAGCATCTCCTGTTTTATGCAAAGAAAACAGTGATACTAAGTAGAGAACTGTGCAAATTAACACCATCTAGGTTAATAAGGCTGTTGTTGACAGAGTTTAGAATTACTTCTGCAATTATAGAGCCCAAGGAAATCTATATGTTGTGGTCTCAATGAGGATACACCAAATAGTGATGAAGATTCTTTGCTTTTCTATAAAAAGGAGGGCTTTATTTTCTACATTTTAAGATAAAGGAGTGGAGTGATATAACCTGAACCAAGTGGATACTTCGTCTAGCCTCACCTGCAGAAGTCTATTTGTAGAATACCCAGGTAACACCATTGTTTTCCCAGTAGATTCAACCACATGTTGGCACATTCCTTGCCGTGGAAGGAAGGTGACTCATTTATTCCAAGGTTCTGTGCCTTGCATTCAATATTTGTTGTTCAATGGTCACTATAGCTGCATTTTACAGAGTAGAAAATCAAGGTAGAGAAAAATCAACAGGCTCAGAGTCATGGCCCATGAGTGGAGGGGTTTGTATCAGGATGTACTTGGCTGCTCACCTTCAGGGGAGGTGTGCATAAGCTCTAGATTGTAAAATCAGGCATAGTGGCACTTTTTGTTCTCTGTTGATTAGTGACTCTTGCAGGGTAGTCATGTAACATCTCAGTGCTGCACCAGTGTCCAGCCCCTGCTATAGGCAATTCATATCACAGTCACAGCTAGGGCTGGCCTAGTTTCTTTTTTCCTCACTCCTAACAGTATATCTTAACAAAGAATTTATTTGAAATGACTTAACTTTTGGAAATAAACATCAAATCAATCACTTCATAAGGAAGCTGCATGCCCCATGCCACTAAAATTACATGAAGTATTTTATTCATGAGATTGAAAAGGTTGGGCCTCTTTGGAGTCATCTTCCCCAGGTGATCTTACCTGAAAGCATCATCCACAGCATCTTCACCTTTTGTGACATGTTCTCAGAGGTGCTTAGATTCCTGGAGACTTTTTGAAGCTAGCTATTCATACCCTTCTTAGTGAAGGAAAGAGAAAAAAATGTAGTTCCTTTTCTCTGGGTGATGCATCTTTACTGTACCCTGTCTGCTCTGTCTTGCTCCTCTGGGCCATGGCAAGAGCTCTTAAGCTGGGGTCCGTCATGGGCTTCAAGGGTCAACAAATCCTCAGGAATGGCATGTAAATTTGTATGTATGCACTTCCATATACTATGCTCATTGATATGGTTTGGCTCTGTGTTCCCACCCAAATCTTATCTCAAATTTTAATCCCCACATGTCAAGGGAGGGACCTGGTGGGAGGTGATTGGATTATGGGGGCATTTCTCCCATGCTCTTCTTGTGATAGTGAGTTCTCATGAGATCTGATGGTTTAAAAGTGTTTGTCAGTTCCTCCCTTCTCTCTCTCTCCTGCTGCCATGTAAGCTGTGCCTTGTTTCCCCTTTGCCTTCCTCCATGATTGTAAGTTTCTTGAGGCCTCTCCAGCCATGCAGAACTGTGAGTCAATTAAACTTTCTTTCTTTACAAATTATCCAGTCTCAGGTAGTATTTTTATAGCAGTTCAAGAATGGACTAATACACATGTGTTTCTGAAAAAAAGGGTCTATTGTTTTAATCAGATTTTCAAAGAGTTCATATATTCCATGGCAAAGTTACTTTGCATGGCTCTATGAATTTCTTTTGGATGAGCACGTAATTTCTTTTATGCTTTGGGTCTTTTCTTTTCCTAATATTTTATCTTTATTGTATATTCCATATCACTTTTTTAGATTTCTGTAACACAGTGGTATAATAAGGATGCCTGTCACTGTTTATAAATTTTGGACTCTAAAAATGTGGGAAACTTTTTGTATAGAGTAACTATATTTTTTATTACTTTCCTAAAGTAGAGATTGCATATTGATACCCATAGGTCAACTCATGAATGATGTTTGTAAAATGATTATTTTTAGTTGAGTACTACAGTCAGAAATTAATAGCTCTCACATTAAGACTGTTGGGTTTCTTCAACATTTGGAAGACCTACCAATGCTGGATTCATATTCCTACATGAAAACACAGGCCAGAGCTGAATTTGCTCCCCAGTGAGTCAGCCTCTGTCTGATACCAAGGTCACATTTGAGTGTTATTATTGCATTTATTTGTTTCCCCTTAAAGTAGAGAAATAATTTTCTGTACCTACAGTTATCTTATTCATTTGCATTCCTCTTCCTGTAGAAATTTAAGTATAGAATCATTGTTCTAAACCCTAAGATCAGAATATTAGAAGAAGAAAGAGGAAAACGGGAAGTTACTGTGGTCAAAGCCCCTGCTGTCCAGGCCAGATCCCCCTTTCCAGGCTGGTTCTCATCCTCCAGGTGCCTTGAGTGTTGGCTGCTAATAGCCCACAGTTCCCCTTCTCATTTCTTCTACTTTGCTAGTACAGTTACTGCCCTTCCTCACCCCGCCACACTCCACAGCCCACAGCCAATGACTGATGAACCCTGGGTGCAAAAGTGAGAGGAACTTTGTTGCGCAGTTTTTCTTCCAGTTTCCAGTGGGGTCAGATTAAGCAAAGGCTCCAGCTGATATGGCATCTTTGCTCAGTTGCTCTCCCCTACCCTCCCCTGCTTCCCTGCTCCCTGTATCCTGAGGGCACTCTCCCTAATCAATCACTTGCATGAGAATTCCCACCTTGGGCCCTTTCAGGAAATCCATCCTGATAAGATGCTGTTTGTTTAGAGGAGACCTTAGGAATGATTGCAATCTTTTAGTTATCAGCTTCCATTTCATGGTGGAACACATGGGAACCAGAATTGGAAACAGAATATTCTAAAATCCTTGGATCATTTCTTTAACAGAATAATTCCTATTTCAGAGATGGCAAGCAAATTTCAACTCTCATCTTAATACTATTTCATTAGTATCTCCTACTTAGAGCACAGTGTTGAGAATGACTCTCAGGTGTGTTTTGTGTCTGGGTCTTAATTTATAAGGGTGACTGAGTGACAGCATGGAAAGGTTGATGCCATTGAAAAAAAAATTAATGTTACTTACAGTTCCTAGAAATGAAAGGTGCAGCTCACCATGGGAGGAACACCAAGTTGTGGTCAGGAAGCAGAAACAGGAGTGCTTAAACCATGGCCTTTACTGGGTTTTTTTCAGGAACAGGAGGCAAGGCAGGGTAAACAATTTAGAATTAGTTAGTATGAATAATTCTAGGGCCTTTGGGCTATTGGAGTGGTCTCTCTAGTTGTCTGATGCTTGAATGATTTAGGTAAGGGAAATATTGGCTTAGTGTATGAGAGTTAGATAAGGAGGTGGTTGGAGGTAGCAATGCAGGATAACTGGGTTTGTATATAAAAGGCATGCTCTTAGGCAAGTAGTCTTAGGCTCTTTAGAATTTAGCCATGTGTAGGAGTGGAGGTCTCTCCCAGGGGTTTGTAAAGCTCCCAATGTCAGAGCATCAAGAACACAGAAAATAAGGAAATATAGCTAATACAATTGGCCCTGTGATGAATGAATGCCAAATAAACAAATAAGAAATCTAAGAAAACACACAACAAGGTGACCTGTAAGTTCAAGGGGAGAGAATGCTATGAGTAGTGAAGAGGTCTACTGGTACTCAGGATGGGACAGAGTGACATGTACATCCTTCCTATCCTGCCCTTTTCATCAAGGCTCGGCTTGGGTGCCACTTTTGGGAACTCTCCCCTGACCTGTGAGTCAAGAGTAGATGCTCTTCCTCTGAGCTTCCACAGCAACCTGTAGTTATCTATACTGTCATATTTTTCAAATTGCATTTTAAGAGTCATTGAGGTGTAACTGACATACATATTTAAATTGGACAATCTGATATGTTCTGACTTGTGAATACACCCATAAAACCATTAACAATCATGATAATGAACGTATCTATCTCCCCCAAAGTTTCCTTATGCTCTTTGTAATCCCTCTTGAAAGTCCTTCCCTGATCCCTATCCAACCTTGGCTTCCTCAAACCACTCATCTGCTTTATGTCACTATAGACTTGTTAGAATTTTCAAGAGTTTCATATAACCGAAGTTATTTATTTTTTTATTTGGCTTATTTCATGCAGCATAATTATTTTGATATTTGTCTATATTGTTACATGTATCAATTACTCATTCCTTTTTATTCCTGAGTAGCATCCTATTGTATGGATGTGTATGATTTGTTTATGTATGTACAGAAGTGACTGAGTGACATCATGGAAAGATTAATGTCATTGGGAAAAAAAATTTAATGTTACTCATAGTTCCTAGAAATGAAAGGCATGGCTTGCCACAGGAGGAATACCCAGTTTTGGACAGGAAGCAGAAGGAGTGAGTGGAGTGGATATTTGTATTGTTAATGGACATTTGTATTGACCATTCTTATTGTTTCCAGTTTTCAGCTATTACAGATAAAGCTGCTGTGAACATTCATGTACAAGTTATGAGAAAGAAAAGACAAGTCATAGATGAGAAAATAATTAATTGCAAAGCCTGTATCTGAAAAACAACTTGTATCCAGAATAAATTAAAAGATGCTCATAGCTCAATAAGAGGAAAGCAAACCACCCAGTAAAAAATGGGAAAAAGATTTGAACAGACACTTCACAAAAGAAGATATAAGGATAACAAGCACATGAAAAATTGCTCAATAGGGAACTATCCATGGTCAATAGGGAAAACTAAAATCAAAATGAGATATCACTACACATTTATTATAAAACAGTTGGAAAGTTTCTTAAACACACGCCTGCCATATGATTCAGGTCTACTTCAACATACTTACTCAAACTGAATTTTTATTTCTGATTATTTGGCTGTTTCTTTTATTAGAGTGTTAGTGTAAGTACCTTGCGTTTAGAAACATTGTTTTTTAAATTTTATATTTTATCTTATCTCTTTATTTCATGTGCATATTTCTACTTTTAAAGCAAAGCAAAATAGGCTGGGCACAGTGGCTCACACCTGTAATCCCAGCACTTTGGGAGGCCCAGGTGGGCAGATCATCTGAGGTCAGGAGTTCGAAACCAGCCTGGCTAACATGGCAAAACTCTGTCTCTATTAAAAAAATACGAAAATTAACCAGGCATGGTGGTGCGCGACTATAATCCTGGCTACTTGGGAGTCTGAGACAGGAGAATCGCTTGAACACAGGAGGCAGAGTTTGTAGTGAGTCGAGATTTTGCCACTGCACTCCAGCCTGGGTGACAGAGCAAGGTTCCATCTCAGAAAAAAAAAAAAAAAAAAGGCAAAGTAAGCAGAAGGCCATTAGCCTGGAGTTGTTTCTGATGAACCTTTATGCAAGTAAACTAAAACTTTATGTATTCTTTGTAATTGACTAATTTTGAATTAAGTTTCAACCAATCACAGAAAGTTAATTAGCTGATTGGTCACATAACTAAGGATCTACCATTGAACCACACCCAAGTAAGACAAACGTCTAGCTGTAGCCAGTCAGGTTGTTTATTTACTTTGCTTCCGTGCTCACCCAATAAAAGCCTGCTGCCCATGCTGCTGGCAAGGAGCTCTCTGAACCTCTTCTAGTTTTGAGTGCTGCCTGATTCATAAATCATTCTTTGTTCAAATAAACTGTATTAAATTTACTTTGTCTAAAGTTTTCCCTTTGATACTAACATCAGGTATCATATCTGGAACTTGATAGTTATGCAGTAAATGTAATCCCATAAATGAAAGGTGAACAATAGAAAATATTCCTGAACTTAAGTGTCACTGGAGGAGGATTATCATTTTCAAAAATGAAGGCAAAAACCTAAAACTTCCACCCTTCAGGCTCTGCCATGATTTTCTTTGCATTTCTAGTAAGAGATTTCCTAGGGTCCTATCAAAATGGCTACTGCCAGCTATCTATGTGTACTCTTCCCAAATTATAATGAACATCCTGTAGGTTCATTGCCTCCTTGGTGGCACTTCTTTCTCTTTATCTAGTTTCATGGTTATTTATGTATATGAGACTGTGAGTTATTTAAGGGTAGAATCCAGTTCTGATTTATTTTTGTGTCGCCCACCCAGTGTTTTATTTAGCAATTTGTGCATATATTTGCTTAACTAAATATAGTGATTGAATGGATTAAACACAGCTTTATACCTTATATATGATCTTTTACTCTTGGGAAATATGGTAGTCATAAAAGAGGTAGACAAATTTACTATCTTTATTTGTTTTATGAAAGTATTGGTATTACCTCTAGAACTGGACTTTGAAAGATTTCTTCCTGCTCTTCTCCCTCCTCCCATCCTCCCCCATCTAGTAAACCCCAATGTCTGCTGGTTTTTCCTTTGTTCTGATAAGTTCTTACCATTTAGCTCCCACTTACAAGTGAGAACATGCAGTATTTGGTTTTATGTTCTTGCATTAGTTTGCTAAGGTAGATAACTTCCAGCTCCATCCATGTTCCTGCAAAATATGTGATCTCATTCTTTTTTATGGCTGCATAATATTCCATGGTATATATATATATACCACATTTTCTTTATCCAATCTGTCATTGATGGACATTTAAATTGACTCCATGTCTTTGCTATTGTGAACAGTGCTGCAATGAACATTCGTATGCATGTGTCTTTATGGTAGAATGCTTTATATTCCTCTGGGTATATAACCAGTAATGGGATTGCTGGGTAGAATTGCTGGTAGTTCTGCTTTTAGCTCTTTGAGGAATCACCATACTGCTTTCCACAATGGTTGAACTAATTTACACTTACATCATCAGTGTATAAGAAGTTCGCTTTTCTCTATAACCTCACCAGCATCTGTTATTTTTTGACTTTTTAATAATAGCCACTGTCTGACTGGTGTGAGAAGGTATCTCGTTACAGTTTTGATTTGCATTTCTCTAATAATCAGTGATGTTGAGCTTTTTTCCTTATGCTATTGTGGCTGCCTGTATGTCTTCTTTTGAGAAGTGTCTGTTTATGTCCTTTGTCCACTTTTTGATGGGGTTAAGTGTTCATTTTTCTCTTGTAAATTTGTTTAAGTTCCTTATAAATGCTGGATATTAGACTTTTGTCACATGCATAGTTTGCAATAATGTTCTCCCCTTCTGTAGGTTATCTGTTTATTCTGTTGATAGTTTCTTTTGGTGTGCAGAAGCTCTAAAGTTTCATTAGATCCCATTTGTCAATTTTTGCATTTGTTATGATTGCTTTTGATATCTTCATCATGAAATCTTTTTTCATTCCTTAGGTCCAGGATGGTATTGCCTAGGTTGTCTTCTAGGGTTTTTATAGTTTTGGGTTTTGTATATCAGCCTTTAATTCATCTTGAGTTGATTTTTGAATATGATGTAAGGAAGGGGTCCAGCTTTAACTTTTTTGCATACGACTAGGCAGTCATCCCAGCACCATTTATTGAATAGGGAGTCTTTTCCCTGTTGCTTGTTTTTGTCAGCTTTATCAAAGATCAGATGTTCATAGATGTGCAGCTTTATTTCTGGGCTCTCTATTCTGTTCCATTGGTCTATGTGCCTGTTTTTGTACAAGTACCATGCTGTTTTAGTCACTGTAGCCTCGTAGTATAGATTGAAGTCAGGCAACATGATTCCTCCAGCCTTTTTCTTTTTTCTTAGAATTGCCTTGGCTATTCCGGCTCTTTTTTGGTTCCATATAAATGTTAAAATAATTTTTTCTAGTTCTATGAGAATGTCATTGGTAGTTTGATAGAAATAGCATTGAATCTGTAAATTGCTTTGGGCAGTATAGCCATTTTAATGATGTTGATTCTTCCTTTCCATGAGCATGGGATATTTTTCCATTTGTGTCTTCTCTGATTTCTTTGACTAGTGTTTTGTAATTCTCATTGTAGAGATTTTTCAACTCTCTGGTTAGCTATATTCCTAGGTATTTTGTTTTTGTGTGTGTGGCAATTGTGAATAGATTTGCCATTTTGATTTGGCTCTCAGTTTGTTATTGGTATATAGGAATGCTAGTAACTTTTATACATTGATTTCATATCTGCAACTTTACTGTAGTTGTTTATCAGCTGAAGAAGCTTTTGAGCTAAGACTATGGGGCTTTTTAGATATTGAATCATGTCTGCAAACAGGATAGTTTGACTTCCTCTCTTACTACTTGGAGATTCTTTCTTTCTTTCTCTTGCCTGATTGCTCTTGTTAGGACTTCCAATATTATGTTGAATAGAAGTGGTGAGAGAGGGCATCCTTGTCTTGCTGGTTTTCATGAGGAATGCTTCCAGCTTTTGTCCACTCAGTATAATGTTGGCTTTGGGTCTATCATAGATGGCTCTTATTATTTTGAGGTATGTTCATTCAATACCTAGTTTATTGAGAGTTTTTAACCTAAAGGGAAGCCTTTTCTGTATCTATTGAGAAAATCCCATAGTTTTTGTCTTTAGTTCTGTTTATGTGATGAATCACATTTATTGATTTTCGTATGTTGAGCCAAACTTGCATCCTGGGGATGAAGTCTACTTGATCATGGTGGATTAGCTTTGTGATGTATTGCTGGATTTGGTTTGCAAGTCTTTAGTTGAGGATTTTTGCATCAATGTTCCTCAAGGATATTGGTCTAAAGTTTTCTTTTGTGTGTATGTCTCTGCCAGGTTTTGGTATTAATATGATGATGGCCTCATAGAATGAATTGGGGAGAAGTCCCTCTTCCTCATTTTTTTGGGGAGTAGTTTCTGTAGGAATGGTACCAACCTTTCTTTGTATATCTGGTAGAGTTTGGCTGTGAATCCATCAGGTCCTGGCCTTTTTTTGGTTGGTAGGCTATTTATTATGCATTCAATTTCAGAGTCATTATTGGTCTGTTCAGGGAATCAATTTTTTCTGGCTCAGTCTTCAGAGGGTGTATGCATCCAGAAGTTTATCCATCACTTCTAAGTTTTCTAGTTTGTTTGCATAGAGATGTTCATAGTAATTTCTGATGGTTGTTTTTATTTCTGTGGGGCCAGTAGTAACATTCCTTTTGTCATTTCTATTTGTTTTTATTTGAATCTTCTGTCTTCTTAATTTGTCTAGCTAGTGGACTATCTATTTTATTTTTTCAAAAAAACAATTCCTGGACTTATTGATCTTTTGAATGGTTTTTTTTTGGTGTCTCAATTTCCTTAAATTCAGCTCTGATTTTTGTTATTTCTCTTCTTCTGCTAGCTTTAGGGTTGGTTTGTTTTGCTTTTCTAATTCTTCCAGTTGTGAAGTTAGGTTGTTAATTTGAGGTCTAACTTTTTGATGAGCCATTTAGTTCTATGAATTTCCCTCTGAACACTGTCTTAGCTGTGTCCCAGAGATTCTGGCATGTTATATCTTTGCTCTCATTATTTTCTAAGAACTTCTTGATTTCTGCCTCAATTTCATTGTTTACCCAAAAGTCATTTAGAACCATGTTGTTTAATTTCCATGTAATTGTATGATTTTGAATGATTTTCATTGTGTTGACAATGTGATGCAAGAGTGTGTTTGATATGACTTTGGTTCTTTTACATTTGTTGAGGATTGCTTTATGTCCAATTATGTGGTCAATTTTAGAATATGTGCTATGTGGCAATGACAATGTATATTCTGTTGTTTTGTTTTGGGTGGAGAGTTCTGTAAAGGTCTGTCAGAATATCATTGGACCATTTGATCCAATGCTGAGTTTAGGTCCTCAATATCTGTTAATTTTCTGCCTTGATGATCTGTCTAATATTGCCACTGAAGTGTTGAAGTCTCCTACTATTATTGCATGGGAATCTATTCTCTATGTCTCTTGGTAGGTCTCTAAGAACTGGCTTTATGAATCTGGGTGCTCCTGTGTTGGGTGCATGTATATTCAGGATAGTTAGGTCTTGTTGTTGAATTGAACCCTTTACTGTTATGTAATGCCCTTCCTTATCTTTGATTCTTGTTAGTTTTAAATCTGTTTTTTTCTGAAATTAGGATTGCAACCCTTGCTTTTTTCTGTTTTCCATTTGCTTCGTAGATTTTTCTCCATCCCTTTATTTTGAGTCTATGAGTGTCATTACATGTGAGATGGGCCTCTTGAAGACAGCATACCATTGGGTCTTACTTTTTTATCCAGCTTGCCACTCTGTGCCTTTGAAGTGGGGGCATTTAGCCCATTTGCCAAGGCATTTAGCTTATTTACCAGTTAGCTGTTAGTAACCAGCTAATACACAATGACAGGATCAAATCCATACATATCAATACTAACCTTGATACATGTGGATTTGATCCTGTCATTGTGCTGTTAGCTGGTTACTATGTTGGCTTGTTCATGGAGTTGCTTTACAGTGACACTACTCTGTGTGTTTAAGTGTGTTTTTGTATTAGCTGGTAGCAGTCTTTCCTTTCTATGTTTAGTGCTCCTTTCAAGATCTCTTGTAAGACAGGTCTGGTGGTAATGAAGTCCCTCAACATTTGCTTATCTGAAAAGGATCTTATTTCTTCACTTAGGAAGCTTAGTTTGGTTGGATATGAAATTCTTGGTTGAAGATTTTTTTCTTTGAGAATGTTGAATATAGGCCCCCAATCTCTTCTGTCCTACAGGGTTTCAGCTGAGAGGTTCGCTGTTAGCCCAATGGAGATTCCTTTGTGGGTGACCTGCCCTTTCTCTCCAGCTGCCTTTTACATTCCTTCTATAATTTTGACTTTGGAAAATCAGATGATTATGTGTCTTGGGGAATGATCTTCTCATGTAGAATCTTGCAGGAGTTCTCTGTATTTCCTAAATTTGACTATTGGCTTCTTTAGCAAGGATGGGGAAATGTTCATGGATGATATTCTGAAATATATTTTCCAAGTTGTTTGCTTTCTCCTTATCCCTTTCAGGGATGCCAATGATTCATAGATTTTTCCTTTTACATAATTGCATACTTCTTGGAGGTTTCATTCATCCCTTTTTATTCTTTTTTCTTTGTTTTTATTTCAGAGAGCTAGTTTTCAAGTTCTAAGATTCTTTCCCCAGCTTAGATATTTTCTGTTGTTAATACTTTTGATTGCATTGCAAAATTTTTGTGTTGTGTTATTCAGCTCTGTCAGACCCATTAAGTTATTTTTATATAGGCTGTTTTGTCCTTCAGCTCCTGTATCACTTTATTGTGATTCTTATTTTCCTTGGATTGGGTTTTGTCATCCTCCTGAATCTCAATGATCTTTGCTTCTATCCATATTCTGAATTGTATTTCTGTCATTCCAGCCAGTTCAGCCTGGTTAAAAACTCTTGTTGGAGAACTGGTGCAGTAATTTGATGGCCATATGACACTCTGGCCATTTGAGTTACTAGAGTTATTGCATTGGTTCTTTCTCATCACTGCGTGTGGGTGTTCCTTTAACTGCAGCATAGATTGAGTACAGTCAATAGACTTCTTTTTTGGATGTTTTCACTGGGCCGAGGCTTTGTATAGGGTCTTTATTTGGAGCTAACTTCTTGTCTCTGGTTTCAGAGGGGCGTATATTAGTGAGGTATTTTTGGTGTTGAAGCTTTGGGTATGATCCAGCAGGTGACACTTAGGCTTACTGGTCAGTTGGTTGACTCTTGCTTGGTTGTGTGGCTCCTCTATGTTTCCTTATAGTTGGAGCTGTGTTCCCTCTCAGTGCTCTAAAAGTGTGGGTTCCTTTTCCACTTTAATGCTGGCTATAGTTCACAACGTGGCATTCCTGGACTGTCCACTGCAGCTCTGGAATTATCTCAGGGTTTACGTTTCTTCCCCAGCTTACAGGCAACAGAAAAAGGGATCTTAATAGTAGTTGTAGCCAAGGGTCATTTGCTTGACTCCTGGGGGTTCTGCCCCCGAGAAATGCAGGTCAGCAATTGCTCAGTACAGTCAGACCAAGGTGGAAAGTTTGTGCTGTGGGCCCAAGCCAGGGGTTCCTTGTCTGGTGACGAGCTGATGGAGGGGTGTGGGACCCATGGAAGGTGGACTGGCCTCCTTTTTTTGGGTCAACTGCAGCTTATTGGAGGTGTGGATAAGGCAGTTAGGGTCTTTGCTCTTTCATTTGTCCAAGGGTGGCAAGAGCAGTTCCACTGCAGAGGCAGTGGCCAAGAGACTTTCAGTTGCCTCTGGAGGCTCTGTCCAGGGAGTTGCCGAGGTGGTACTGGCTTGATAGCTCTAGTGGGGGGTGACTGGAGGCCCCAGTCTGGAGGACCTGCTTGGTGAGGAAATACGGGAATGGGCACCCATGTAACAGTCTGGCCACTTTTCTGTAGGACTGCTGTGGTATGCTTGGGGCCCGCTCCAATTCCTAGTCACCTCAGATTTTCCAGAACCGGGAGGTGTCACCAGTGACAGCTGCAGAACAGCAAAGATGGCAGCCTATCCCTCCCTCTGGGACAAAGCTCCTTCCTTCTCAGCTTTGTTCCAGGGAAGCACAGACCTGTTGCTGGCTCTATGGCACATTTAGGGAGTGACTGGAGACCCCAGTTGGGAGGTCCCACCCAGTGAGGAGGAATGGGATTGGGGCCCACTTAAAAAAGCAGTCTGGCCACGTTTTAGTATAACAGCCATGCTGTGCTGGGGGTCCACTTTGGCTCCCTGTCATCTCAGACACTCCGAAGCCCAAAGGCTAGAATGGCTAAGTCACCCAATCAGCAAAGATGGCAGACCACCACTCCCTCTGGGAGCACCGTCCCAGCGTTTCAGATTTCTGTCAGCTAGAGAGCTTGTGTGGGATGGCTGGAGGCTCCAGTTGGGAGGTCCAGCCAAGTGAGGAGGAACAGGATTGGGCATCCACTTAAAGCAGCAGTCTGACCACGTTTTGGTAGAGCAGCTGTGCTGTTCTGGGGGATCCCTTCCATCCCAGGCGGGCTCAGACTCTCCAAAGCCTGAAGGTTGGAATGTCTAAGGTGCCCAAACAGCAAAGATGTTTGCTGCCCCTCCCCCTGGGAGCTCCTTCTTAGGGGGGTGCAATGCCACTACTGGTAGCTGTTTGTGCGTTTTACCTTGTGAGGTGCCATGGAAATGGGGCCTGCAGGCTGTTGCTGCTCAGAACCCTGGAATCAGGCTCTTTCTTAGAAGTATATATAGGAATCTAACCCCCCACTTAGCCAGAGCTGTAGCTACTTTTGCTGGAAGGGCCAGGTATCTAAGGCTCCAGGATCTCTATGCATGCCTGAGTGGCTGCTCTGCCAAGACTACACATAGATCTGTCTGTCAAACTAAAGACTGAAGGCCCTGGGGGAGTGGGTCCACGAGGAGATCTCCTGACTGAAGGGTTGCAAAGATCTGTGGGAGAAGCGTGGTTTCCTGGGGTCACATATTCACCCACCATTCCCTGGACAGGGGAGGATCCCCTGGCTCCATGTTGCTTCCAGGTGGGCCATTGTCCTGCCTTGCTTTTCTCCATTCTCTGTGGGGCCAGTTGTTTCCTTGATTAACCCCAATGCAAGTACCTGGATGTTTCAGTTTAAGGTGCTGTATTTACTTGCCCCTTCTATTCCTCCCTGTGAGAGCCACACACTAGCTGCTTCTAGTTGGCCATCTTGGCCACTCCCTCCTTGAAAGTTTTGAAGCAAAATATACTAGCTATTTTTCTCTGGTATAAACATTATCCATGTACATTATGGAATATGCAAAAATATGGAAAATGCATGGCTAGTAGGAAAGTATATGTACATGTGGTACAATACCTTTTAGGAGGACAATTTGGTAATCTACCAAAATTTGCTTCCCTTTTTTATCTTGTGTCTGTATTTCTACAAAATCATCCTGTGGAAAAGAAAAAAAAAGCTTTCCAAGTTTTCTCCCTTTCATTTTTAATCATGATTATACAAGAGACATTATTTTCATCAGCTTTTTTTCACTTAACAGAAGATGGTTATAAGATAGTCATTTCCTTTTGTTGTTTTAAAGTCTATTACATTTCATTTTTAATGGCTGTATGTATGTCTCATGGGATGGTTCCACAGTACTCTTATTGCTTATTATTTAGTTTCTTTTCATGGGATGGGAATGTGTTAATATTGCCTGGCAGATATCTTTGGAATAAAGCTTTTCTTTTATATCAGACTATTTCCTTATTTATGGATATTGTTAATTGCTCTTTAGAAAAATTTCTAAAAAGGCTGTGTCATTTATTGTACCTGTCAAAAATGCATGACTGTTTTAAAGCAAATTTAATTGCTTTAAGAAATCCACTGCATTCTGAGTCAATTGCATGATTTTGTGAAGAGATAAGCTAGAACGGATGCTTATTTTTTCAATCCCTGATACCAGCTAAAGATCATCTTCCTGCTATGTGCATTTTATTTTCACTATTTGCTTATTAAATAAAGCAGAAGTTTAAATATAGCAGAAAACTAATGATTCTTTGCTATAGTTGATGTTCTGCAGAAGTTATAAGCACTGATTAAGGATCAAAAGAATCTTGCCATTCTGTGCTCTAATTTTTGCATCAGAGCTTTCATTTGGCATTCAAAACATTCTTAATGATATGAAAGTATGACAAGCAATATCCTGATTAATTTATTTCCTCTAGTTTATGCTTTTTCACTGCTTGTAACATTGCTACCAGAATATCCTGAAAAGCAAAATTGAAAGGATTTAATATCCATCTTACAGTTGAGCAAAAGCTCCAAATATTGAATTCAAGATTTGCCTTCATCCCAGTTACATGGCTTTTCAGGCCCATGATAAGAGAAGTCCGACTCTAATAGGGATAGGTAAAATGACTATCATCAATATGGTTTAGGCTTCAAGCTCTGAATAGAAAAAAGAAAATTAAAAAATGCAGTTAATTACAATGTATTATATATTTCAAAATTGCTAAATGAGTGGATTTTAAATGTCTTTACCACAAAGAAATGATAAATATGTGAGGTGATATATTAATTAGTCTGATTTGCTCATTTCACAATATCCAAATATCATATCACATCCCATAAATATAATTATTTCTTCTTTAAAATGAAAATAATGTTAAAAAAGACATAAAAAGAAATATAGGAGAAAGTGAAGATCAAGATTTTATCTTTTCATTTGAATATGCTATTGGTTTTTACTTTGTGAAGGGATTAATATTTTCTTTGTTTTTCTGGGGATATCTATCTATCTGGTATGTATCCATCCAGCTATGTATCTATCTATGTATCTATCTATCATTGATAATAGTGCTAGACATCAACTGATTGTCTCTCACCTCTAAATCTACTGCTGTTTGCCCTGTTTTGTGATTTTGGGGCTGGGCCCTATAACATTTCACATTTGAGAGTTGGTTCAGTGTTAGGTTTTGTCACTAGAGAGCCTAGACAGACACTGCAGACATAGCAACAACAACAACAAAGAGGCTTTTATTCTGTGCTTTTCTCTTCCTCCTTCAGCTGCACATCTGGCAGTGGTGAGTGACCCTCAATCTCCACTGAGGGACACTGAGTGTCTCCAGCATCTCAGTAGGAAGCTTCCTGCAGACCAACCGTAATCTATTGGCACCCAAGTGGGAAGCTTTCTATAGGCCAGCTTCAACCCATGACACCCTAGTAAAAGTCACCAACATCCCAATATGTGACCTCCTGTAGACCAGCTCTGGCCCACAGGACCCAGTGAAGTTCTCTGCTATTCAGCAGGTAGCAGTTGTGCCCTCTCCAGTGGGTCAAAATTTCAGCCACTGGTATGAGCTGGTGCTTTCCAAACCTTTAGCTCCTTCTTTGGGTATTCTTTTTTACCTTAGGAGTATAACTGCCCCCAGCATTTGCTGTGAGTGCTTCTTAGTCTACTTAGTAGTTAATCACATTTTACCAGTTAATAATTTTTTTCTATAAAGTTTTCCCCATTCAAATTCCTGGTGTGGTTTCTTTTTCTTGACTGGATCATGACTGATTCAATAACAACAGCTATTGGGCTCCTGTTAGGTAGAAGACACTGTTAGGTACTAGAGACACAGCAGTAAAGAAGACAGACAAGGTTCCCATCCTCAACACTCCTACAGTTTCCATGTAATAAACAAGTAAACTGTTAGATACGGTAGAGAAACATTTTTGGGATGAGAATCATGGGTAGGAACAGAAATGTTCTGTGTAAGAAAGTGACACTTCCACCAAAACTAAAGATCAGAAGAAACTGTTCGGATGAAGAAATAGAGAGAGCATCTCATCAAAGAGAATAGTTTGTCCAAGGACTGGAGCTGGGTCAGACTTGAGAGTGGTGGGTGGGAAGACCTGCAGCATGGAAAGCACACTGCTGAGGGCTGGGAAAAGGGGAGAAACAGGAGCAGGAGGTGGACCTCTGAGGCACTGACAACTGTGCTCGGGATTCTGGATTCTCCCCAGCATTTGTAAGGGCTGTTGCATCATTGAAGGGTTGTTAGCAAAGGAGGAATATGATCATATGCTTATGTTCTCATAGTTTAGAATGGTGGTTGTTAATCCTGGGTGCACATGTGAAACACCTAGGATATATAAACAAAACCTTGTTGGTATAGCCTGAATATTGGTGTCCCCCTACCCCCAAATTCATATGTTGGAGCTCAATACCCATTGTGATAGTATTAAGAGGTGAGGGCTTTGGGAAGCAATTAGGTTATGAGAGCTTTACCCTTATAAATGGGATTAGTGCTCTTACAAAAAGGATTCCACGGGGAGCTTCCTTGTTCCTTCCACCATGTGAGGAGAAGGTAGAAGGTAGAAGATAGAAGGTAGAAGGTACCATCTTGAAAGCAGAGAGCATCTGCTGGTACCTTGATCTTGGACTTTATAGCCTCCAGAACTGCGAGCAATAAATCTCTATCATTTATAAATTACCCCATAGTATAAGTTACCATAGGTATTTTGTTATAGTAGCTAAGCAGACTAGGACCCCAAACCAGTTAAATCAGTCTCTCTGGGAGTGAATACTAGGCATCAGTATCTATTAAAGTTTTGTCTGTGATTTCAATATACTGGCAAGGTTGAGAACCACTGATCTTGAGAAGTAAAGACATAACAATATGGCATCATGAGGATTAAATGATCAATTTAAAGACAAGTGCATTTGTTAGCTGATGAAAGTTTTCTAGTGTATTACTTAAATTAATCCATAATGCTGCTTCATTATGCCAAAGCCATTTAGAATTTTAAAGGCAGAGATTTGCATTTTTGCTAATTAGATAGTGGTTAAGGGGAACAAATAATTTTTATCCACATTTCCTCAAATGTTCACTCAAGGCAAGGGTAATGTCATTGGGAAGTTAGACAAATGTCTAAAATTAGGAAAATAAGTACAGCACAGAGCTTTCTATTGAGTTTTGCTTTAGTTAAAAAACTCAGCTTCAAGTAGTTAAAAAAATTTGCTGAGTAAATGAATGAATGAATGAATGACCTCTCTGTAATTAGATTCCAATTAAACAAAAATAAAGGAGGCATATCTGCTACCCCTTGACTTGATAAAATTAATTAAACATTAATTTCTCATCTGAGATTAACCTCAAGATAAACCATCTTTTAGAGCTGTGTTTGACTAGTTTATGAAAATCTATATTTAGCATAAGGGTGAGGAATACTGGTACCTTTGATTTCACTTTTTTTTTCTGCCACTAAAAACCAAACTCAGTTTGAAAAGAATTTAAGCACTTTCTTTGGCTGTACAGCTGTTTCTGTTGCTTTCTAGCCTGCTGTGCTGACCCCCAAACCACACTGTTTACCTTACTTTAGAGACCGAATCAGATGCATTATCTCTGGAGACCATGCAGGTTAGAGAAAAATCATTAGGTTTTGCATTATAGAAGCATTACAGGAAACAAGGATTAAAATCATAACGTAGCCACAGCAGACTGGCTAATCTCACTCAAATGGGACATGGTTCCTTTGTGCCGATTTTGTAGCGTAACAACGGATGCACAAATGGATTGCTGTCAAGAGAGAATAAATTAATTGATTATCGGGGGTATTTTAGTCAACCTGTAATGTGGCTGAAACATGAAAATTAATGTTGTTAAAATTCCTGTTCAATATTGAATCCCCTTCTGTGGCACTTATTGTCTATTCTACCTCTTTTGGTTCTCTATTTCTCTAGCAGTTGGTTGCATACTTGTAAATCTTCATGAGAATAAAACCCCTTGAGATTACAGTAACATCATTATGGAATACTTTTCATTTACTCACGTGCCTGGTGAGAAACTAGGCCCAGAGTTGAGATCTTTAGTAAATGTTTTTTGAATTATGTTGGAAAGAGGACTGGATTGATAGGTCTTTCCATAAAGTAAACATGTGACTAAATTCATGGTATCATAAATTATTGCAATATGCTATAAAACAAAAGGCCACATAATTCCCTGGGGTTTGACTCTATCTTGTTTCATACATACTCAGCTTCCTCATACATATTCTTTAGCTAAATTACTGTGCTGTAGGAAGCTATGCTTGATGGTATCTGCATGTTTTTAAAAAGTAGCAATCAAATAAGACCAAATTGTAATGTATGCCATTTAGGTAGTACCTGAAATAAGGCCCAAGAACAATTCTAATAAGAACAAAAAAAGTAATTGGAGAACGTTATCTTAATGACTGCGAGAATGAGGAAATTTCCCAATTGCTTAATGTAGGCTAAGTCCTTTACAAAGTTTCACTGGGAATTACAGCTATTTACATATCATTGTCTATACTGAACATTATTCTACTGGAATACAATGCTGGGTTCCTCATTAATCATCCTGTCACTTACATCTGATATTAATACTCATAATAGAAGAAGGAAGTAGAGGAAAAAACTGGGACATGTAGGTTCTAGCTTTGGCTGAGTTACTGTAACTGTGTGGCCTTGGGAAATTCATTGGCTGTATTTGAAGGAGACACATTCATTCTGATTTTTCAGCCAACACAAAGCATTCTCTTCGGTAAAACCCCTTGTGAATTCAGCTTCAATGTAGACACTTTCTTTAAGAAAGAGAGAGCTCATTATTTTTCTGATATAGCTTATTCTTTTGCTGGACAACTCAAAAGATTAGCAAGATTTTAATTACACTGAACTGAAATCTTCTAACAGGTAACATTCATCTATTGGTGCTAGTCCTTTGGAAGACATGGAAAACATACTCTATGAATGTTAGCCATCATTATCATAACTGTCATTATAAACTCATACAATATCCTCATTCCTGAAAAAAAATCATCCTTGGAAAGTTAATATAGCCATAGGGGGAAAAAATGTTTGGAGCTAGAAGTCTTCAGTATGCATCCTACCTTCAGTGATTAATTAATCTGTATTGATTCTGAATCTCAATTTTTTAATTTCCCATGCAAGAATTTCTACCTCATAATGATATTCTCTGTAAAATGCTACCATTGCCTTTTTTTCTTCAAATTTTTATTAATATTTTTGCTGTGACAATCCTCTCATCCATTACAACCTCTTCCCCCAATTTAAAGACCTATAAGGTAAATTCTGAAATGACAGCCCATCACAGCCTACGTCATCCTCTGACCTGCACCTGTGTCCCATTCACCTCTCTATGAACATTTATCACACCATGTTGATGTTTATGTCTGTCACTGTCTCTTTGATTAGAGTGTGAGCTTGTTGAGTGAAGACTTCATATTACTGCTTCTTTGCATCAAATGGAATTAGTTTACCTATATTGGAGGATTTAATGTGAAGATCAAATGTGATAGTGCGTGTGAAAAGTAATTTGGAAAAGATGCTGTGTCATGCAAAGTTAAGGTTGAATTATTGCTGTTATAATTTCCTCACTGAATAAAAAGAACTCTCTAAGCAGCTAAAAAACCATGAGGTGGTGAAGAGCAGAAGCATGTTATTTTCAACCGATGTAAGATGAATTTATAAATTTTGTGGTTCTGAAGATAATTTATAGTTGACATAGGATATCACACAAGATTTTGCTAGTTCTTTTCAGTCTTAAAGAATGTAGGATTGCAAGGATCCAGGGTTTCTCTAGAACCATGGAGTTCTGGAATGTTTCTTTTTCAATTCATTTACAGTCTTAATCTCCTCTAAATGTTTATAGAAATCATTCTTTTTTATCCAAGCCAGAGTTTGCCTCTTATTTACTGAAATTCACAATACAAGTTCCTTCAGCTCAACATAACACAATTTCTTCTTTTTTCTTAGCTTCAATAAAGGAGAAATATTCCGATCTCTATCCTAAAGAGACAGGTCAGACATTAAATGTATTTTAGGCTTTGTGAACCATAAAGTCTCTGTTGCAACTACTCAACTGGGTGCAAAAGTAGCCAGAGACAATATGTGAACAATTTGGCATGCCTGTGTTCCAATCATGCTTATTCACCAAAGAAGCAACTGGCAAAATTTGACCCACAGGCCATAGTGGGTCCACCCATGACCTAGTACATTGCTACTTAAAGTGCAGTCTGCAGACCCTGAGTATCAGCATCAACTGGGAGCCTGTTAGTAATGCAGAATCTCAGGCTCCACCCCAGACCTACTGAATCAGTATCTGCATTTTAACAAGATTTCCAGGTGACTCACATGCATGTGCAAGATTGAGAACTGTGGTGGCAGATGAATAACACAAGGGAGACATCTGGGAGCCTATTGTGTCATGCTCACTGGGGTGGGCTGCCTTCTGGGAATGTAACTTGTGAGCCTTTTTCAGTCTCTTTTTCCTTTGCCAGTTTCCTTCTCCTGGTACATTCTCACCCACTAACCGCATGCTCTGTTCCTGCTGTCAGCTTGCCTTGCCACCTCCTTAGCCAAGCAGCTGCTCATTCCTCAGGTTCTGTGTCCTCAAGGGAGAGCTTGGGGAACTTGTCAGATGGAAAGGATTTGGCTCGATTAAAGCATTGCTGAATACACGACTGCACCTTATATATTTATACAATGCCCCTGTCTACTCACCTCTTTTCTGTACCTATGTCTCCTTTCTAGGGTCAATATAAATGGAAAAGGAAGCTCAAGGTGCACCTCTGCATCCTGCATGTTGTGATACTAAAGGGCCTACAATAACGTTGAACACTTTTCAATAATATAATAATGACAATGACAAAAAAAAATTCTAAGAGTGCTGGGGGGCAAAGCAATTGAGCTGTTCTTACATTTTCATAAATGGAAGCCAGGGGCCTTAATTATGATGTATTTTTCTTCAGGTAAGACTTTTAAGTAATTTGGAAAAGGCAATTATGTAATTTTCCTGCTGTTCTCCCTCCCCCTTCTCTTTTATCCTTCTTTATTAATAGGCATCTATCAGAATGAAGTGGCCCACACACAACTTTGGGTTGATTCAAGTGGGTGCAAATTGATTATTCAGCCTTGTGATCCTATTAAAACAATCCTAGAATAGCCCACTAGGCTGTATGAGGTTTTCTGTGGTAAAAGATGCCCTGTGCTGGCTCCTGCTCTCACCAAGTGACTGCCTGGCCCGTACTTAAACACATTCAGTGGCAGACAACTTATCTACCTGAAGCCTACTGCTTCATATCTATTAGGTCCTCAATAAATATTTATTGAAGGCATGCCCTTTCTTCCAGGGCAGTACTTGATACTTGGTAAGAGACAACTTACTAAAATCTCTCTTTTTATAATTTCAACCGATTTATCTTTCTCTGATCTTGTGAAACCTTATCTTGGGCCCTATATAAAAAGGTAATTGAGAGAAATTGCTACAGTTTTCCATGCCCGGCACTATACATTCATTTTCTTAATTAATCTTCACTATAAGTAGTTGCTATTATTATTATTCCTATTTTAAAGATGAGGAAACAGAGCCTTTGAAAGACAGCAACTCATCTGAAGCTTCACAATTAGAAAATGGAGGAATGGAGATGTGAATCCAAGCAGTATAATTGGAGGTAAATGCTCTAAACCATTAAATACTATAGGGTTTATAATAAAAATTTAGGGTGTAGAGGGTTCTCCAATGACTAGCATTTCCAGAAACTTGTAAGTATCAGCGGCACAGTGAGTCACGGACTCTTGAGGCCCATGCACAGGAAGCTATTATGCATGGGTCATCAGGAAAGGCATTGAAAGCTGATGCTGACATTCTATTAGTCCCACTCAAGCGCAGCAATGCAAAACTTCTCAATTTGTCAGGGGTCCCATTACAATCAGAAGCTCATCTCTGGTAAACACATAAATGGTAGTAGGTTTCCTGAAGAGTTAACTCGTACAGTCCCAGTGATCACCTTTCACTTCCTCCTTTATAGTGAGGTCTCCAGGCTTTTTACCAAAACCTCTAATGCAATCCCATAGCAACTGGCTGTGCTCCCTGGTGAAGGCAATGCATTAGTAGTGTGAAAAAATTGCAGCTCACAAATCATTCCTTGAGCAACTGTGCTGACAGCAACAGGCCCCTTCTACTGCCACAGGGACAGGTCTTCTAGAAGAACATCCAATTCCTGAAAATTAGAATAGCCCAGTTAACCTCAAATGCATGAAAATTGACATTCTGTTTGGATTTCTGTGGTCATAAGCCTGAATATTTGTCTGCAGTCTTGCTGTTTCAGGCAGTTACTGAGGCTAATAGAGCTGGAAGAGAAGACTGAATAGCATCTCAGCTACTCTGCAAAATGAAACCTGAAAGAGAGGTGAAAAACTACACACAATTTTTTCTCTTCCTTTGGTTGATAATGACAACAAATCATTATTTATGGTGGACATCACAAAGTTGCCTTTCTGAATGGTGGGATAAAGGACATTGAATCGTTTTATGAAGTTCAAGTGTAATACAAATGCGAGGTTGATGCTATTGTTA
Source organism: Chlorocebus sabaeus (assembly GCF_047675955.1). NCBI lineage: Eukaryota > Metazoa > Chordata > Mammalia > Primates > Cercopithecidae > Chlorocebus > Chlorocebus sabaeus. The sequence goes on from NC_132915.1 coordinate 56,883,482, forward strand.
TCCACCTTGGATTAGGATGGTTACCGCTGGATTGGCTTGTGACAAATAGGGTCTAAGCAAACAGAAATGTCAAAGAAAACACTGTTGGAGAGACTAGAATGTATATGTAAGCTGATAGCATGTTGTGCCTGTAATGTCATGTACGAGCATAATGTTAAAGTATGATTTAAACCCAATTCAAACCAGGCTACTATAACTTGCAGCATCCTTCTTGGGAGACGTACATGTCACTGAAATGGTGTTTTAGTCAATTGGTCTCCTGTCGATAGTATCTAACTTACCTAATTTTCCCATATTTCCAGTGCTCTCCAACTACCCTTCTCTTAATACTTACAATTTCAGATGCATTTATTTTCTCAATCGATATTGACAACTACCATGTCCCAGGCACTGGTCTACACATTGGTATAAAGCCAAATAAGATAGGAGTCTCCCCTCAGCATCTAGCAGGATGAAATGGATAAACACATACAGGTAAAAAGGTGTTACAGGTACTTTGAAGTTCCCTGCACAATTTATAGTTGGAGAAAGAAGGAAGAAGAGACTAGTTCTATCAGAGAGGGAGTGAGACAGACACAGATTAGCAAGTCTTCAAGCAAGACCTGCTTTGGCCTGGAGGTAGTTATCGCACTATAGGGAAACTTTGAGTATTTCTGATCTGGTTCATTATATCCAACCCAGAGACAACCTTGTTTTCCTTATTTCCAAACATGTGCTGAGCACCCACTTTGTGCTAGAACTATGGATTTTGGAATTTGCAGTCTAACTGGAGGTAGACATATACTTAATTGTATCTACAGAATAGAGGTCCACTCCAGGAAGAAATTGTGTGGCCTTCACACATGTTTTTGCCTTAGTCTGGAATTCTTTCCCTGAGGCCCCTGGCCACTTCTCCCACTTATGGGACTCACTGCTGCCCTGCCTTCATGATGCAGGGGAGTCAGTACTTGTGCAAGTCATAACCTAGTACCTGGAAGGATTACATTTCCTAGCTGGGTGAGGCCACATAAGTAGTCCTGACCAGTGAGGTGTGAGCACAGCAGGGTGTACCACTTTTGGGTGGAGTATTTGAACATTAGTACCAAATCCTCAGAGTCCTTTTAATCCCTCCGGGTTAGTAATTGGTGTCACTGGAGTTGATGGCTGTTCCATCAGCCTGGGTCCCTGAGTAACCATCACTAGCGGAAGCTCCTGCCAAACTGCAGGGGACATCTAGGTGAATAAAAAATAAGGCATAAGTCCCTGAGATTTTGGGTTCTTAGTTAACAGAAAAATTCAGGGTATCCTGAGGATATGCAGTTTTGAGGGGAAGGCCTCCACAGTGCCCTAAATAATTTAGGCCTCTCATCTATATGTATGCATTGCTCCCAGTGCACACTCTTAAATTTTTTTTTAAAAACCACATTTTAAACATGTTTAACAGGTTAAGCTATAAAAGGAGATGAATCATACTTGCCTTGTTTATTAACATATCCATGGGGCCTACCACAATGAGTGGGAGACAGAAAACAAATTCTTGTTGAAAGAATAAATCAATGAATCAATGGAAAAATGAACCAGGAATTATTGCATGAAATCTAGTGTTTTTGAAAGAACTGAACTCTTCATGTAAATACTATACTGCTTAAAGCCTAGGGAATGTGTCAGAGACTTCAAAGCATTCCTCCTGCCCTTCCCTGACTGCTATCCCACAGTTTTAAACAAAATCAACGTCAAATAATCCTAATTTCAATAGGACAAGTTGTAGTTTCCAAAAGAATCAGTTATACCAAAACAGCATGGTACTGGTAACAACAACAAAACAGACACATCGACCAATAGAACAAAAGAAAGATCTCAGAAATAACACCACACATCTACAACCATCTGATCTTTGACAAACCCCTGACAAAAACAAGCAATGGGGAAAGTTTTTTTAATTAATAAATGGCGCTGGGAAAACTGGCTAGCCACATGCAGAAAATTGAAACTGGACCCCTTCCTTACACCTTATACAAAAATTAACTCAAGATGGATTAAAGACTTAAATATAAAACCCCAAACTATAAAAACCCTACAAGAAAATCTAGGCAATACAATTCAGGACATAGGCATGGGCAAAGATTTCATGACGAAAACGCCAAAAGCGGCCAGACACCGTGGCTCATGTCTGTAATCCTAACACTTTGGGAGGCCGAGGCAGGCACATCACCTGAGGTTAGGAGTTTGAGACCAGCCTGACCAACATGGAGAAACCCTATCTCTATTAAAAATACAAAAAATTAGCTGGGCATGGTGGCACACACCTGTAATCCTAGCTACTCGGGAGGCTGTGGCAGGAGAATCGCTTGAACCCAGCAGGTGGAGGTTGCAGTGAGCCAAGGTCGCACCATTGCACTCCAGCCTGGGCAACAAGAGCGAAACTCCATCTCAAAAAAAAAAAAAAAAAAAAAAGAAAAGAAAAGAAAAGAAAAGAAAAGAAAATGTCTAAAGCAACGGCAACAAAAGCAAAAATTGACAAACGGGATCTAATTAAACTAAAGAGCTTCTGCACAGCAAAAGAAACTATCATCAGAGTGAACAGACAACTTCCAGAATGGGGGAAAATTTTTGCGATCTACACATCTGGCAAAGGTCTAATATCCAGAATCTACAAGGAAGTTCAACAAATTCACAAGAAAAAAACAAGTGACCCCATTAAAAAGTGGGCAAAGGAGGCCAGGTGCAGTGACTCACGCCTGTAATCCTAGCACTTTGGGAGGCCGAGGCAGGTGGATCACGTCAGGAGATGGAGACCATCCTGGTTAACACGGTGAAACCCCATCTCTACTAAAAATACAAAAAATTAGCCAGATGTGGCAGCATGCGCCTGTAGTCCCAGCTACTTGGGAGGCTGAGGCAGGAGAATGGCATGAACCCAGGAGGTGGAGCTTGCAGTGAGCCGAGATGGCACCACTGCACTCCAGCCTGGGGGACAGAGCAAGACTCCATCTAAAAAAAAAAAAAAAGTGGGCAAAGGATATGAACAGACCCTTCTCAAAAGAAGACATTCATGCGGCCAACAGACATGAAAAAAAGCTCAACATCACTGATCATTAGAGAAATGCAGATCAAAACCACAATGAGATACCATCTTATGCCAGTCAGAATGGCAATTAATACAAAGTCAAGAAACAACAGATGCTGGCAGGGCTGTGGAGAAATAAGAATGCTTTTCCATTGTTGGTAGGAATGTAAATTAGTTCAACCATTGTGGAAGACAGTGTGGTGATTCCTCAAAGTCCTAGAAACAGAAATACTATTTGACCCAGCAATCCCATTACTGGGTATATATCCAAAGGTATATAAATCATTCTATTGTAAAGATACATGCGTGCATATGTTCATTGCAGCACTATTCACAATAGCAACGACATGGAATCAACCCAAATGCCCATCAATGATAGATTGGATAAAGAAAATGTGGGCCTATACAACATGGACTACTATGCAGCCATACAAAGGAATGAGATCATGTCCTTTGCAGGAACATGAATGGTGCTGGAAGCCATTATCCTTAGCAAACTAACACAGGAACAGAAAACCAAACACCGCATGTTTTCACTTGCAAGTGGGAGGTGAACAATGAGAACATATGGACACAGGGAGGGGAACAACACACACTGGGCCTGTCCGTGGGGGCGGGGGAAGGGAGAGTATCAGGATAAATAGCTAATGCATGCTGAGCTTAATACCTAGGTGATAGGTTGATAGTTGCAGCAGACCACCAGGGCACATGTTTACCTGTATAACAAACGTGCATATCCTGCACATATGTATCCCATAACTTAAAAGAAAATAAAATTTTAAAAACCCATTACAAGATCCATTTAGCAGGAACAAAGATTTTGCCTGAATTGACCTGGAATTTGCTCCATCTCCTTCATCACATTGGAGGAAATACTGCTCCTGGATGTTTGCTTGGACCCACAGTTAGACTGCATGCCTCTGATGTGGACAGTAGTCCATAGACTATGGACTACCACATGTCTCTTGAAAACATGTCTTTGATGAAGCTGCTCACCTCCCTACAAAAATGTAGCAATTAACTAAAGCAGGTAAGATTATGTCTTGGAAAGGTCATGAGGTTTACTTCCCTGCCTATATAATTTTTGCCTGTGTGTGTCTCGATCCCAGCTTGGATCTCATCCAGCTCACTCCAGGGAAAACATAGCTGGTATACTCCCATAGTGCTTTAATGAAGTGCCTGCCTGTGTTAAGAAAACATCAAAGTTGCTCCAGCTTCAAAACCAGCTAAATTTTGGAAGCTGCAATTTGAGGGCAGTATGGGGAACTCCCTTTAGCTGTCTGGCAAGTGAACTAATGACAAGAGAACAAGGATGACCACAATGTGTGTCCTGTGTATAACTAAGCTCTGAGTCTTCGCACATCTATTTTACACGTGATCCCTTCATTTAGTCTAGAACATGGGAGGTATAGGAGAGAGACAAGCCAGAAAGACCTTTCACGCTGGCTCATGGTCAAATCTGTGTTCCTTGAGGAGGCTAGACAGGCTGGGATATTATGTAAGAAGTGTCACGTGGCCCTTGTCAATCACTTCCACCCTCCTCTCCTCTGTTCTTCTAATGGGCCTCAAGTTGACTTGACAGTCTGTTTTGCCTTGGGTATAAACTTATTTCCAGCTCCCGCACTGAAGCCTGCGGAGCATTTATGCACAGAGCCACTGGCTGTGCGGCTGGAGCAATGGCCTGTGCTCACCGTCACCTCTCCTTGTTATACTTGCTTTCAGTACATTCATCTTGCTGCTAGTTTTTGTTTCCCTGATCATTTGTGATTGCCTGTGTTCTGCCACTGTATGGCTACTCATCCTTATTTTCCAGTGACAAGGACAGGACAGTCTCCTTTGGACAATTAGGGGCAAACAAATATAAATCGCATGATTTATAGACCAAAGTGCCAAAGAGTAAAAAAACAAACACTGTGTAACTTCCATAGTGCCAATCTGGAAATACACTCACGAAGTCAGGAAATACAGAAGTTAAGTTGTCCATATCAATGCTACACCCTGGAAGGAAAATTCTAGGTTGTTTTGGAGAAGATACAATAAAGCTGTGTCAACATGATAGTGAATCCATTTTGGCAAATCTGCAGTATGTGGGGCCAGCTGATAAAAGGATGATGCCAATGAAGGACATCGGTTCAAATCCTGTGTAGACCTATGTGTTTCTCTGATCAGGGATAGTAGGCTTCCTCCTGAACTTTACTGCTCAGAAAGGAGCTGGTCTTGGGAACGGGGATGGGAAGGAATAAATCAGCATCAGTATTATGATAGTGAACACAGGCATAGTTAAGAATTTCAAGCCATATTCCTGATCAATATCATTTGGATATATCTCAAACCACTTTTTTTTTTTTTTTTCTACTCAGTTGATTGGAGAATTTTGTTGAGAGTCAGTTTGTAGTTCCGAGCCCATCCTGTTGAACCACTCAGTCAACAATTCAATTCAAAGAACATTTACTGAGTGTTCTCTCTTTGTAAGCCATCAGAGAGCAAAGGACCAGAATGTCTTATATTTCCATTTATTCTCAACACTTAGAATAATGCTAGGGACACAGGTGCTCCATAAATGTGTGATGAACGTAACTGAACTACTACATGGAAAAGGAGGACTAATACATAGTAAACACCCACTGGGTACCAGGCATGCTAGGCACTGAGTAATCAGTGATGAATGGAACTGTCTCTGCCCTGAGAAGCCTATACTGAAGTCTTTCCTTGTGGATCTTACATGCAGATGATCTGGAAAATTAACCACTGAAATCAGACACTCTCAGGGCAGATTCAGAATTGCTCAAGTTCATGATTAATTAATGGCTTTAAAAAAGCTTACAGCACCTTTTTTGACCATCCCTTTTTTTGGGGTGGTGGTGGAGGCATATTCTTAATCTTCTGAAAGAAAGAAGAGTATAGGCCTTCAGTATGGACCTAGATATGGCCTGGAAACCTGAAACCTGCGTCTCATGTTTTCTTTTCCCTTGATTGATAGTTGCTTTATGTTGGTTCACAGTAAAAAACTCATCAGTCAAGCTGGGTACCTCTTAGGAAGTACTGGCTCCCTGCATTGAGGTTGACTGCTGGGAGCATCTCACAAAACACCATAGGTCATGCATGTAGACAATAGCTCTCAGGTCTAATTCCGTATCATCTTATTGAAAACAGAGTTCTTGTAGAAGGCATCTGCGAAACTCTGACTAATACCTTCTTGGAGCTACCACTAGCATCTGTACATCCTTCTCCTATAGAAGCTATCATTGAACAGCAATAATTTATTGCTGTCTCCTTCACTTGGCTGTGAGCTCCTTGAGGATCCAGACTGTTAGCGTAGGTGGCCCAGAATCACCTGCAGGGGGAGCTCACAGCCATAATGCTAGAAGCTGAAGTTTTCCTTGGGAGAAAGTAAGCATGGAACTTTGATTTCCACTTTCTCTTTTGGGGTTGCTCCAAGCTTAAAGGAAATTTCTATTTTAATCACATCTTTTGTGCTGCTAATTTGCTGAGATATGCCCAGGAGTTCTCCCTACTCTATCTTTTAGAAAAGTCAAACAGGAACCAGAGTAGATCCTGGGAAAATCATGTATGAAGAGAGGTTCATAGAAGGCCACCAGTTTTAGTGTCGGGGGCACCATTCACATAGAATATAATGTGAATTTTGAACCCTAGAGATGCTTCTGTGAACTCTTTCCTCCTCCGTGGTCACTTCTGTGCAAAGGAGCAGCCAATTCTGCAGGCTAAGAGAGGGCATGGGAATTTAGAACCACAGCCTGTGCTATGTTTGCTCCTCCCTGCAGGGTCTTTGAGTGGTGACTGTGCCTCAGGGCTTGGCAGTGGGGACAGTTTGCTGAAAGGATACAATCCAGCCACAATTTACCATCATTTAACTTACAATCATGTCTTAATCTCCTATTCATTTCAGCATCTGCAGCATCCGGCTCCCTGAACTTGGTAGGTATTCAACAGATGGTGGTTGAAGGAAGCTGCTGAATGACTGTAGTTTCTCCTATATACCTCCTACACAGTGATGCATAAGGTGAATCATAAAAGAGATCAGAAAGCTTAAGGACTAAGGATATGTGAAGATATTTGACACTCACTATTTGGCTTGATTTGATGATTTTGCTCTTAGGAATCCCATTTTGAGCACACTAGAAAGAAGAATCCACTAGAAAGAAACTGACTTTAGAAATCTTCTAGACAGAAACTGACTTTAGAGTCAGTTTCAGATTCTGGTTTTCCTACTTGTTAAATGTAAGACCTTGGACAAGTTCTGAACCACACTAGCCTCAAATGAAAAATGGGGATAATATTACCTACTATAGGTACTCAGTAGTTATTATTATGCTTATTATTATCTCCCTTCCTCCCTTTAAAACCTGGATCTTTGTCTTCCTTTGTGACCAACACCTAGTTATCCTTTCCTATTGTGTTTGACTGCTTTTCCACACATTGTTGGCAGGACCATGGCATGTCACTGAATTCCTAGCTCTTGTCCTGACATCCTGGATTTGCACTGTCCAGTACAGTAGCTACTAACTAAATATAGCTGTTTAAATTTAAATTAATTACACAAAACTAAAATTTCAGTTCTTCGATCACACTAGACCCACTTCAAGTGGTTAGTGGCTACCATATTGAACACAACAGCTATGAAATGTATCCATTTTGCAGAAAGTTCTATAGGCCTATGGTGCTCTAGATATTATTTATTTCTGACATCTGAACTGTCACAGATGAATTCCACTAGGAAATGAGATCTCAATCTGTGTACTGTGTTTTTCAATGGATTTAAAACTTGGGGAGGGAAGAGAGGTCTTCATATTGGGCTTTCTCAAACTCCAGCACATCTCTCTTATTTCCACATTTACTTCACATATTTTAGAAATGAACTTTTTAGGTGGGGAAATAATTATCAGAAAGTGAGTGGTTATGACCCCCCAAAGCAGTCTTCTATACAACCATGACAGAGGTTATGTATTTGGAGTGAAATGATTGTTTTCATTAAATTGATCAAAAGATGGCTTTTAAGCCTGTAATTCTCATGGTGGTTGTCATGTTCTGTTGCTATGAATCTATACTCTTTTAAAACTGAATCTTCAGTTTAGAGCTGTTTATATGCCTCTTTAGGTGGAGCCCTGAGGATAATTTGGTTAAACAAGCTCTTGAATACATTTTCCCTAAAGGCCATGCGCTATTAGAAGTTTTGTTGGGCAGTTATGCAAGAAGGAAAAGGAAAAGAGGGAAAAACAAGATATTACATGGGACATAGTTCAAGCCAACAACTGGTAGCCCTCAAGGCTATTTCAGACCATCAAATTATCTCTTACTCCGATTTTGATGCTCCATAATAAAATATGTGATCCAGCCTAAGCATATTTTATGCCTTTACTGCAGTCTAACTCATATTCTCTAGAAACTTAGAGCCAATTCAAAGCAGGCTAACCCCTTAATAATTATTAAGGTCATGCAACCTATGTCACATAAAATGCAGGATATCAATGATGAGCCACCCTGCTGAGAAATTAATCTTCAATCAACATGTGTATATGTGCACCCTGGAAATCACCATCGATATTTCATGGTTTCTTTTATTGTAGAACTGTGGGTTATTTTACATGTCAAGATGAAATCAATGGGCTAAGAGGAATTTGGTCTTAAGGGCTTTGGAATGGTATAACGACAAAGTTTTTCTTTCCCCTGCCTTACTAAACTATTATATTTGCAGAGCAAATTCTCCACATAAAATTCTATGTATTCTTCCAACCTAGCTCCTTTTTTTCCAAGTCCTCTTAACTTAATCATTATATATATTTTTTATTAGAACATGAATATATGCTCACTTTAGAATGCTGGAAAATAGAAAATAAGAAAGATGAAAAATTGTTTCTAATCTCACCACTGTAACATTTTAGACTGTTTCCTACCAGCTTATTTAGACTTAAAAAATAAAACTGAGTTGATTCTGTATCTGTAATTCTTTCTACTATTTTTCCTGCTATTGTAGCAGACATTCATCATGTTGTTATACCTATCCTTTACCATAATTTTCAATAATTGCTTAACCATTCTCCTCTTGCTAGGTATTTTATTTGGTTTCAATTTTTCATGTTTATAAAAGATTCCATAATTTATAGAATTGTATTCATGACACTAAATTTCCATATTGCATGTTAAAATTATATGTATGTATATATGTATTTTTTTCTGATTAATTCCCTGAAGTGGAATTACTGGGTCAATGTTTCTTCTTAAATTTTCACTTTTTTTGATTCAGGCCCAAAATGATTTGCTGGAAGCTTGAGAAAAATACACTCCCTTGGCCTGAGATTGCTCTGACAAATAGAAGTGTGTTCTCCTCATTTCAGGGAAGATGATCAAGTCCCTTTTTGCTTTAGAATGTTTTGAGATGCTCTTCTTTCCCTGCCCTCCACTCCCCAACACATACAAAAACGCACACTATTCAATCATGGAAAATGGAAAGTTTCTGCTTATCTTGTCCTGGATGAGAAAGAAATCTCTTGGCAATTTTGAACAATACTGTTGAGAGTAAAGGAATTTTAAGTGATTTTAAGGTGTTTCTTTTTCCTTTTTTCTTTCCTCAGGCACGCTATACACATTTGCTACTGAAATCAGTGACCTCAAATGCCTGCGGTGTTCTAAACCTATTGTGGGTCCTCATGGGATGGAAGAAAGTGCATTGGATTTGAAATGGGAATATTTGGCTCAGGCCCTGGTGGTCTGACGCCTCTATGTCTATTTCACACCATGTGAGGTAATTTATTTGAAATTCACACCTTGTTCAGTCCTTGTAGTGATTCTCTGAGCTAGCAATTACCCCAATTAGATAGCTGGGGAAGCCAAGGTTTAGAAGAGTAAAACGATGCATGACTGGCACATGGTAGACTTTAGGAAGCTCAGTTCTCCTGATCTCAGTCATTTGTTTTTCCTGTTATCCCAGACTGTTCTTATTATTCATGTTTCACTGGACAAGTACTTAACCTCCCTGAGTCTTACATATATCTACCTTAGAGGGCTTTTGTGAGGGTCAGATGAAAATAATTTAAATTGAATATGTTATTTAAGGTGGAATATAAGTGTTAGGAATTAAGATGACTAATAAAATGTTTACTTAAATGGCTTATATTGACTTCTGAAAAGTTTGATACTTAATTGCTTAGTTTCTATTTTACAAATTTTCATTTTATCTGTTTTCCTTTTTTGCTTTCCTTTAATAAGCCCCATGGACATTAGATGCAAACTCTTTTAATAATTATATGTTAAGGCATTGGATTCAAGCAACTAAAAACTTTTTAAGTTCCTTTAAGACAAGTTTCTCAACTTTGTCACTACTGACATTTTTGGGTAGAATAATTTTTTGTTGTAGAAGCCTGACTTGTACATTGTAGGGCACTTATCAGCATTCCTGGCCTCTACCCACTCATTGCCAGTAGCACCCTCCCCCTAATTGTGACAATGAAAAAATATCTTCAGTTATTGCCAACTGTCTTTTGGGGATGGGCCAGGAGATGCAAGGCCACTTCCATTTCAGAACCACTGCTGTAACAGAATGTCTGTCTCACAAGAGGCAAATTTTATTCACTAGCATCTTGGTTTGATGTTTGTTTTTTTTTTTCTTAATATGTCAAAAGTAGAATGTAGAAGAGTTAGTTTTGCAAAGGAAAATATCTTTAGCATGTGTTGCCTCAGTCTATTCAAATTTCACAACCTTATTACTAGTTGGACATTATTTTTTTCCTTACTGCCCAAGCAAATTTCACTGAAAGCCAGTATCAAGAGCTGAACATAAGATTATAAAAAAAGCAAGAAATAAGAAAAATACAAGTTCACACAATTACAATGAGAAAACTATTCTGAGAATAACAACTTTTGTAAAATTTCCCAGTTTTATTAAAATATTGGTTGCAAGAATGGATTTGTGTTGTGCCATTTTCAGTTCTCGTTACTCTCATTATCATAATAGGGAATGAGCCAAATTGCAATGCTTTGGATAGTCTTGTCACTTGGAATAGTGCGGAGATCTGCTCTGACCTTCTGTTATTCCAGAGCGACAAGGAGGCATAGCCACTGACCAGAGAAGATGAAGCACTCTGGAGAGATCAAAGGCCATCGGGCCTGAGTGGCTGTACAATTTCGCTCTGGGGGTTCTATTCAGCAGTCTAAATTGCAGTAGGTCTGTCCATCCAAAGCACAATATGACACACCATTATGTAGCATCACTCAGCTTAGCAAAAGGCAGTTCCCATCCAAGGAACAACAGAATAGGAAGAGACCTAATATTTCTTGAAGCCTACGGTGTGCTAACTACTTTATGTGTGGTTTTCATATACTCTTTGCACCAAACCTATGAGGTAAGTATTATTCTATCCAGGTTTTACTAAAGGAAGCAAAGTAACTTGCCTAAGATTAGGTTGAGCTGGAAGATTCAGATCATGGCTTTAAAGACTCTTAGCACGTCCAGCTAATATATTGACATATGACCTAATAATCTCACAAAAAGTCATTACTGTGTTATGAACTCTATTTCAAGATTTAAAACTGAAAACATTATTTTAACAAATGGTTTGTTACTTTTAGGGAGAAGAGAGTGAGCCCCAGTACCACTTCAAGAGTAGTCAGTATGCAAAAGAAGAGCTCGGGCTGGGGAGCTGGTCATGATAGTGACTGAAAGTTCTGTTCTTCCTCTTATAGGCAATTTGCTCCTCAAACAACTACGAGTCTGTGTGGTGCTGCCTACGTAAGTCAGTGTTACCCTTCATTCTTCCTAAAGCAAGGTTTACTTATTTATAATTATTCAACAAACAATTATGAAGCTTTGTTATGCAAAGGGAACTGAACTAGGTGCTAGGAATAGATATAAAACACAGGTCCTTCCTTCAAGGTGGCTTACAGTCTTGTAGAGGATATAAAAATGCTTATTAATTTTTATAAAACAAGAGAAAATTGAAAGGGACTAAGAAATGTTGAGATGAAATAAATGGTATAGTTTAGAGAAGAGACACACACTCTGACTTGGAGATCACAGCGTAGGCTTTGAAAACAATTACAAGAGCAGGTGCTGAGCTGAGCAGAGCAGACTGAGAAAATAAATTTTGCGTAAAGGCAAAGGTCACTGATGAATATCGGTTGATGACTCATCCCGCTTTTCTAACCTCACCCCTCTAGAAACCTGAGTGTTCCTTCTTTAGCCATTGTAGATTACAAACAAGCAGGAGCAGCTGCCTATCTTAACACATGCTGGCATTTCTTCCTGCAATTCTCTGGCCACACTTCTCTGTGACTGTCTACATCACATCCTCACCTCTTTCATAAATCATTTTAAACTTCTTCACTATCCACATACTTTTTTCCTTTGGACTTGCCCTTTCATCCCATTTCTACTGAAAAGATTGGCCTTAGACAACCCTATGTTCCATAGGATCTTCTCCTTGTCAGTTCATTGGACCAGAGGTTTATGTCTGTCCAAAGGGAAACCATTTGAGCCAAGCAGATTCTGTCTTTCAATAATGGAACTAAGTGACACAGAACATTTCAAATGGCAGGAGAGATGGATCTGCTATGTGAGATTGACAGCAATGTTGTTCCAAGCCAAGGAGTTGAGAAGTGGAGAAAATAAGAAAGCTGAGAGACACAAACACAAGAGTGTGTGCAACTTCTTAGAAAACAACTGAAATTGTTGGCTTTCAGAGTTACTTCTGGGTTACTAGGGCTCAGTTGTTCTTAGGTCTCTGCTTTAAATTTTAAAAGTTTTATAACTTAACATCAAGTTTCTCTTTTTAATTAACCAAGGCTAATTCAAATGGGTTTCTCATCCTTCCCACCCAATGGGCTTGGATCAAGATACCTGGCTATACTGATATTCCAATTCTCTGAACTTCCATTCACTTAGTCTACGCTATTCATTTTCTAAATCTATCAGGTATCTGTATTAGCCAGTATAGCCTGGAGTATACTCCACTGTTAGACAGAATTTGCAGAGGCTTAGTATAGCAAAGGTGAGGTTTTTGCTCATGCTAAATGTCCCACACAGGCTGGCAGGAGGCCTATGACCATCAAATTATTCAGAAACGGGGGCTGATGGAGTCTCCTTCCCCACACATACTTCAGTGATCACCAAACCAGGGCAAAGAGAACATGGTAAACAAAATGCTGGCTCTTCCAGATTCTACCTAGAGGTGATTCAGTGACTTACCTACATATTTCCTTGGTTAACACAAATCACAACACCAGGCTAAATTTCAAATGGGGTGGAAGCATAATTCTATCCTCAGAAGAGACCTGACATATTGATTTTACAACTTTTAAGATTTTCATAATCTCCTATAGTGGTACAATGTGAGGCATATGACTTAACCTCTTTCTGCCTCAGTTTCCCTTTCTTTAACATGAAGATAACAACAGTCCTTACCTGTTATGGGGGTTAAATCTGATGATATGTGCTTTAGCATAGTGCCTAACTCATTGTGAATGCCATGTAAGTATTAGCTGGTGTTACTTGTAAATACATAGAGTTATTTGCTTGGAGCCATCTTTTCATTCACATTCCTACTGTGAATCAAAACTCCCGAAGAAACCACAGCTGGCATGCTTCAGGGATGACATCTTAGTAGAATTTCTTACTAATCTTTCATCTCTTATTCATACAGGGACAGAGATTTCAGCTCCTGGTGGTTTGTGCTGTCCTCTGCCCTTATAGCTTGGCTTACTTCTGAAAAATCAATTGTACTGCAAATGCTCGGCCATCACTTTTTCACTGCAGTACCTACCCTGCCTTCTGCATAAAATGGCATTCTAAATAACTGTTGATAACTCAAAGGAATACATGTCTATTAGCTACTCACTGTGTCCATAATCCCAGCAAGAAAATAAATATAATGACAAATGTTACATTGAATAATTGCAGAGGTTTGGTTTAGGGATTTTTGTTCTTGTTTTCTGGGTGGACTCCCCTGAATAACTTATCACATTCATAATACTACAGGGAAGGAGTTTTCTCTTAGCTCAAATTGCTGTGCTCAGTATAGCTTCGGGGGGAAAGCATAGGATTACCAGCTGTAGACGGCCTGACATTAATTTCAGAGTTTATATTAGAAAACTTTCTACTCAGACTGAGCACTAGTTAGGAAAAAGAAAAAAAAAACTCCTTTAGAAAAGCTGCTTAGAATAAAAAATGGCTTCTATTCTAATAGAGAATAAATGTGGTCTGGCATCAACAAGGGAATGGATAAAATGCAGTGTAATCAGAAAAATGCAGTTTCCAGCCTCATCCTGTGATCAAAGCAAAAGTCTGTTCTTTTGAATAGTTAGTTGCTCAGATATTTGCTTTAGCACACCCACCAGGGGCCTCAGTGATTTTTTTTTTTCTTTCCAGGAAGGATGGTAACTAGCACTTTGTTCCCTTGGGAGAGTGTATATTTACGTGGTGTCCCCAGCTTTGTCTCTCTAAATGCACAGAGCCTCCTTCTATTCTACCTGGAGCTGTGCCAACTCTAAGAGAACCAAGCCAATGATTGACCTAGTGGGGTTAGTCCCCGCTGTGCCCTGCCCTCAACTAGATTTCCACCAGGTTCAGCTGGTGGCTTTTTCAAAAAAGTATTTATCTCTAATTCCTTGGGGATGCCACATTTCCCCTTTATTTTTCTTTCAGTGATCTTTTGTAACCTTTCTCCTCCCACCATTTCTCTTGATCTTGACTGGTCTTGCTTGGATTTCATATCTTGCTTGAGTGTCATCAGTCAGCAGGCTGGGTGTTATTTTGTACTCTTTCTTAATGGAGGAAAATAAGGTCAGACTAAACCAGAAGAAGGTGTGGGTGTCTTAGAGTAGCATTTGTTGGTAATGCTTCCCAAGTCCTCTAAAGATGTAGGGGATCTAAGTTGTAAGCTAACTAGTGGGCAGGTCATCCATTGACTAGGTGTGACAGTGAACCAGCTTGGGTGCTACCTGGTTTATGTGCAACATTTTAATTGGCCCAACAACCCTATGAAGTACTTACCATAGTTATCCCTACTTTACTAATATTGCAATGAAAACTTGGAAATGTTAAGGCACTTGTCCAAGTTCTAAATCATTATACTACACATTACCCTCTCTGGTTCTCAGTGTCTTCCTATGTAAAATAAAAGGATTCATTTAAATTAGCTTCTCAACTTCAGCACTATTAATATTAGGGGCTAGATAAGTCTTTGGTGTTGGGAGCTGCCCTGTGCATTATAGGATAGTTAGCAGCATTCTTGGTTTGTGATACTAACAGCACCTCCCTTCACCCACCTGGGACAAATAAAAATGTCACTAATCTTTGCCAAATGTCTCTTGGGGGACGAAATTACTTCTAGTTTGAGAACCCTTGACCTAAAAAAATTTCCATGATACTTTCTAGATTGAACTGTCTACCGTTCAATGTGTGCCTGCTTGGTTTCCCTCTCTCAGCTCTTCTTTCCTCTTACATTTTTATTCCTTTTCTTTAGTTTACCCATCTATAGATTAGGGATAACAAAAGATCCCACCTTCTAGGAGTGTTAATTAGTTCAACCATTGTGGAAGACAGTGTGGCAATTCCTCAAGGATCCAGAACCAGAAATACCATTTGACCCAGCAATCCCATTACTGGGTATATACCCAAAGGATTATAAATCATTCTGCTATAAAGACACATGTACACGTGTGTTTACTACAGTATTGTTTGCAATAGCAAAGACTTGGAACTAACCCAAATGCTCATCAATGATAGACTGGATAAAGAAAATGTGGTACATATACACCATGGAATACTATGCAGCCATTACAAAAGAATGAGTTCATGTCCTTTGCAGGGACATGGATGAAGCTGGGAACCATGATTCTCAGAAAACTAACACAGGTACAGAAAACCAAACACCACATGTTCTCATTCACAGGTGGGAGTTGAACAGTAAGAACACATGGGCACAGGGAGGGGAACATTACACACTGGGGCCTGTTGGGGTTGGGGGAAAGGGGAGGGAGAGCATTAGGACAAATACCTAATGCATGCAAGGCTTAAAACCTAGATGATGGGTTGATAGGTACAGCAAACCACCATGGCACATGTATACCTATGTAACAAACCTGCACATTTGTGCACACGTATCCCAGAACTTAAAGAATAAAAGAAAAGTGCCCACCTTCATATACAGTTGTTTTGAGGATGAAATGGGGCAATGGATACCAAATCCCAAGGGCAATTGTTGGTGCTCAAAGATTACTTTAAGCTTAAGTTCTCAGCGAAAGCCACCTGTATTGTTTAAATTCCTGTCCCCACAAGCAGATGAATAACTACAATCCCACCTCATCTGAAGCAAGCTCTCTCTCAGCTCACTATGGAAGGAGAAAAGAATGGAGCACAGCTACTCTGAAGATCCTGAAGGAAGCCTTCATCTTTTCTCTCACCTGCAGCCCATTTATAGAGCAGGCTGGAGGTTCTTGTCATGTGGGGAAAATTAGAACAGACTTTAAACGTAGTCAATTAATTGATGCAAATCACCTTCCTTTCAGTCGGATTTAGGTAATAACATATCTCAAATGACAAACCCTGCTATTTGTCATTTTCACTAAGAAAATTCTTTAGCCGCTTTACATCTGTAAATTCTGAAGAGAGGCTGATAGGTTCGCTCATTTAAATATAGCATAGATGCATTTTTAAAAACCCATTGCTTCCAAAGGGAGTGGGATTGACAGACCTGGACCTTGAATGCTCATTTGATATACTGATGCTCTGTGGAGCTTGGCAAGGCAGTTTTTCAGCCCACCTGGGAGCATTTTCTGTTTCCTTCCTTGGTTCTATTTTAGACCCTCACTTTTCATACTACCTGCAACCAAGGCCATTGATTATCTTCCCAGAGAAAAAAACTAAGAATTTTTTTTTTCTGTAAAGTTTTAAGATCCTTCTCCCTCTGCTAGCCCATAGCCAGACCTAAACAATGTCCCCATCTTGTCTGAATGAATCTTTGCCTTCTACTCATTTTCCATGCTCTAACCATTGGGCCTTTTAGCCAAAATCTTTTCAGTAAATAAGCTTTGTGAGCAGCTGGGCTGGGTCACAAGTCTCTCCTTTGATGTGATGGTTTCACTTGCATGTTTGCCTTTTGAGGCACCACTTTTGGCCTCCAGGAAACAGCACTATACTGGTTTTCTAGCTACTTTGTACTCTTTCTCCCCATTTGCATCCTGTCCAATTTCTGTTATATCCTTTTCTTTTAGCCTCTTTTCTTTCTCACTTTTCTATGAACTGCAGTCACCGTCTACAAGGTGAGGAGGAAAGAAAAGGCAGTGTTTCCCATCTCTGTGCTCAGACAGAATTCATAGGTTCAGAAACTTCTACCAAAGATCTATTCCACAGATGCTAATTGGATTTTGTCATGGAATTAGGATTGGGTATTGGGAGGTGTATCAAATATGCTAGTTTAAACATTAGCAAATTTTAAAAATTGAAGCGTTTCTCAAACTTTTAAACATGCTAATGTGAATTGTGAATATCTAAGAATAAAGATAACACATACGAATTTCTCAAACTCATCGTGGCATATCCCTCCTTTTTGCAATGGATCATCTTATAGTGTTTAGTGCAGTGCATTTTGGGAAGCAACGTTTTAGGATATTCCACTTGTCATATTCCAAATTCTCCTTAAAGTTCTATATTCTTGATATTTTCAAATCAAATCTCCTTCCTTTGGGCTCAAACCATGAGCCTTCTGATGGCTAAGAAAAACATCGGCTTACGAAAGGACAGAAAGCATAGCCTACACAGTAGGCTTGTTTGAAAATTATTAAAATACACAATGCTATATATTGCTGATTTGATAAATGAGGTGTTCAAAGTTACTTTTTTGAGTCATCTTCTTATTCACATCCCTATCTGTATATCAGAATTCTAGAAAATACCAGAATTGGCAATGCTTCAGGATGACATCTTGATAGGATTACTTGTTAATCTTCTTTTATCTTTTATTCACATAAGAACACAATTTTCTTTTTTTTTTTTTTTTTTTTTTTGAGACGGAGTCTCGCTCTGTCACCCAGGTTGGAGTGTGGTGGCCGGATCTCAGCTCACTGCAAGCTCCGCCTCCCGGGTTCACGCCATTCTCCTGCCTCAGCCTCCGGAGTAGCTGGGACTACAGGCGCCCGCCACCTCACTCGGCTAGTTTTTTGTATTTTTTTTAGTAGAGACGGGGTTTCACTGTGTTAGCCAGGATGGTCTCGATCTCCTGACCTCGTGATCCGCCCGTCTCAGCCTCCCAAAGTGCTGGGATTACAGGCTTGAGCCACCGCGCCCGGCCAAGAACACAATTTTCAACTAGTGGTTTGTTGTGTTGTTCTGTTGCCTTACAGCTCAGCTTTATCCTAAAATATCAATTTTATAGACTCCCTATGTAAAGAGGGACATCATTCTGTGGGTATGTTTTTGAACCTCTCTCAACCAAATTGTGAGGGGAAGCACTCCCTCTTGCAGAAGCAATGAAAAGCAAGTTAATTGGAGAAAAGGCACACAAATTTATTTAACATGTATCCACAGGAGTCTTCAGAATGAAGACCCAATTCTCAGTAGGGTGAAGAAACTTATATACCATCTTGAGGTTACAGAAAAAATGGGGGCTTGGATTCTGACAAAACATGTTATGGGAGAAGGGAGAAGAGGAAATCTGTTGAGGGGCAATAAATGATTACTAGGGAGAATTCAGTGGGCTTGAAGAACATACAATAGTCTTAGACAAAGTCTGCTGGGCCTGCAGAGCAGACAATGGTTTGTGATAAAAATCTGTCCAGGTTTGTTGACAGAATTTAATTTTCTTTCCTGTGATATGAGTTCAGTTAATGAAAACTCATGGGAGGAAATTTCTTCTTTGGAAGGTCTGGACTTTAGGAAGATAAGGGAACTTCAGAGAACAACTTCAGCCTATGCTTTAGCAGAGATGGTAGGGAAGGGTGGGGAGAGTCAAGTAGACCTTGAAGCTCCTTTTGTACAAAGTGTCATATTTTGGGGTTCTGGTTTCTGGGCCCCAAGTCTTCTCCTCAAGGAGAAATGGGAAAAAAGCCATTATATTTTCCACCTCAGAAAACACTCCTACCAATTCTCTTCTATCACCTTTTGGAATTTCTAGTTTTCCCTGACTGAGACTGTTTTGTAAGTGATGGTGTCAGAGGTGTGTGAACCAGAGCAACTCCATCTTGAATAGGGGCTGGGTAAAATAAGGCTGAGATCTACTGGGCTGCATTCCCAGGAGGTTAAGGCATTCTTAGTCACGGGATGAGATAGGAGGTCAGCACAAAATACAGATCGTAAAGACCTTGCTGATAAAACAGGCTGTAGTAAAGAAGCCTGCTAAAACCCACCAAAACCAGGATGAAGTTGAGAGTGACCTCTGGTTGTCCTCACTGCTGCACTCCTACTAGCACCATGACAGTTTACAAATGCCATGGCAATGTCAGGAAGTAACCCTATATGCTCTAAAAAGGGGAGGCATGAATAGTCCACTCCTTGTTCAGCAGATAATCAAGAAATAATCACAAAAATCATGGGCAACCCACAGCCCTCGGGGCTGCTCTGCCTGTGGAGTAGCCATTCTTTTATTCCTTTACTTTCCTAATAAACTTGCTTTCGCTTTATGGACTTGTCCTGAATTCTTTCTTGCACAAGATCCAAGAACCCTCTCTTGGGGTGTGGATCGGGACCCCTTTCCGGTAACAATGAAATTAATAATCACTGGGACAGTTCTATTATTCTTAATATGGATGAAACTAACATTCTTCTTTAGAGTTATTTCCCATCTATTGATGTTCTGAAGACAGCAGGGAATGATTCAGTTAACATTGTGTAACACATAAAAATTAATTCTTAAATGCAAATAATCTTAATAGTTTCTTTGTGTGTGTTGGTATTATATAATTTATAAAACAATTTCCATTAGGTTGAAAATCTTTTGTCCTTAAAGTTAATGGATAGGAATACCTCCCTTCATTCATATGCTATTTTCTTGTGCTCTATTCTCAGGAGTGGCATGTGTAGGTTAAAGGGCATTAAAAATTGTCCAGCTCTTGCAATTTTACAGCTAAAGTCCATAGTAAATGGCTTCTAAGTTTCTATAAGTGAGTTCATTAAACTTTTGAATAAGACCATAGCACACATGCACAGAAGTTAGAATAGTATGCCCTTAGTGGATTTTCGTATTCACTTTCAGTAAATGGAATTTGCTGATTAGACAATTCTCAGATAACTATTTTTAATTTTATCTACCTAGAGAGCTGTATCCCCTTACCAGTTCTATGAAGTGGCTGGGCTGGTTTCATATACATTCTTTCTCATTCACATTCTCTCTGTTTTCCTATTTAGTTGTTTGCTTAGTCACAGTCTCTGATAGTGTCATTTCCTGCTGGGTTCTCCAACTGTGAGACCCTCCCTGGATCTCCCCCCTTCCCCCTCCTCCAGCTATCTCTATGGCAACATCAAACTACTGATTTTAACACATTTGGCTAGCATTTAGCAGGGGCCAGGGACTCCTGTTAACTTCTAAAATGTGTTTATGATGCAAAAACACATTTTGCTCCTAATTAAGCCTTTCACTAAGGATAAGAATAAAAAGGTGTAGGAGGTTTGAGATTTTAAGCAGCCATCATTCCAGAAAAGGGCAGGAAAAAAAACATCATATAAGTCATCCAATAGTTCAAAGGAACATGAACCCCACAGTGCTGTGTCTCATGAGTTGAGGGCTCACATTTTCTTAGCTTCACTCAGGCTGGGCGGTCTACTGAGAAACTGCAGAAATACCTGTTAGGCAAGAACTCCTGAAGTAGGCAACACAAGCAGTTCCTTTCATGAGGGCGCTGGTTTTCATGTGTTCTAGTGTCCTGGAGGTATGTTACCAGTTTTGAAACGTTCGCAACATGCAATAGCAAGAAAGAGACCCATTGTTAGCTCCATTCAAGGAGGAAAATTGAGATGCAGCTGGGAGAAGCAGGAAACATCCAGTCAGCAAGACAGTAAGAAGAATTTATATCAGGTGACAGACTGTGAACATGTTTAAGACAGACACAGTGGTGCTATAAGCACCTTGCTATAAGGCAAGATGTAAATTATTTTTTAAAAGTAAGTGTCAGTCCTGATTTTTTCTCAGGTTGGTGTCCTGAGAACCTTGATACTCAGTAAAGTACTCTGAATGAATGAGAAAGTCACCAGACAAATGACTGATACAGAGTAGTAAGCCCTCAAAACATTTTTCCTGACTGTCTTGATTGCTACTTTATAGCATTTCTAACTTGGCATACAAGGAGGATAATAATATGCATAGTAATAGAACAGTTATGCCTTATCCTGGCTGTGATGCCATCTATAGCAGGATTACAGAAAATCCATTATTCCTGGTAAACTAGTTCATCCCCGATCATAACATGTCTATGAGAGCCAAAAGAAGCCCTTGGAGTTCTGTGTTTCCTAGAAAAATCCACCACACTTTACCTCCAGCTCTACAGCCTCTCCTTTGGTCCACAAGTGTGTCAGTTCATGTCCTTTTGGAAGCAGATGCCAAGACAGTTAGAAGTGTAAGATATTTATTATGGGAAGTGCCTATGGAAGGTAATAGGGAAAGAGGGCAGCTATAGGTAAGAAAAACCTCTGACCTAGAAGTACTTTTGACATCTGTGAAAAGAGGGGGAGATGGAAAAAGAATTTGGTAGGAAGAGCCTCAGATTATAGGGCAGCCCTAAGAAAGGCTTGACTGGGCCAATAGGGAGGCCCAGAGCAAAGAGGAATCTTATTTTGGGCAGGAATGGCCTGTTTTTAGTACTCTCCCATGCTCAGTCTGGCTGGGAGTAGACCAGGAAGAATGTGGCCTTGGGGTGAGCACAGTAGTGGATTTTGCTAAGGTGAGGCAGTGGGAGGCTGTCAGCTAAACACAACATTCTGTTTTGCGAGGATATCAACACAGAGCACTCACTCCTATGCTACCACACCATGACCATCCATCACTTCACTACCAACTATGGCACACTGTTCCTAAGAAGAACACTACTGTATTGCCAGAACCAACTTTCCACTTTCCCCTTGGAGACCATCAGACCTAATCTTAACTATGCCTTAAATTCCTGTTTACCTCATTCAACATCAAAAGGTCAAGACTCCCTGGTCATCTCTTATTTTCCAAAACAAAACCCACATGGTATTCCAAATTTGCCAATGGCACTCTACCTTATACCACTCCAAACTCACTGCAGCCCTTCCACTTGCTCTCTTGAACTCTTACATTGTCACAAGCAAAACTGTCCACATCCTCAACTCTTCTCCAAAGGTTCCCTTCATCTAATTCTAACTATAAACCTGGCTCACACTAAGGACCCTACTTCTTTCTCAAGGGATGGTTATTTTTTGTCCTATATGTATATAGTATGTATATAAATAATATAAAGGAGAATAAAGTGTCCTGTTTACCCCTATTCCTACTTCCAATACATTTCCCTGTCTTCCTTTGTCAAAAAGCATCTCCTTTAAATAACCCATTAGAATATACACTCTGCAAATCTTCCTCATTGTAATCATCTTTCAACCTCTTCGTCACTCCTCATTCATTGAAGATGTAGCACTATCTTCCTTTTACCACTAGTTCTGTTTGTTTTGTTTTTTTTT
Source organism: Chlorocebus sabaeus (assembly GCF_047675955.1). Lineage (NCBI taxonomy): Eukaryota > Metazoa > Chordata > Mammalia > Primates > Cercopithecidae > Chlorocebus > Chlorocebus sabaeus. The sequence goes on from NC_132915.1 coordinate 56,906,164, forward strand.
TATTTTGAGATGGAGTCTCGCTCTGTTGCCCAGGAGGCTGGAGTGCAGTGGTGTGATCTCGGCTCACTGCAAGCTCTGCCTCCTGGGTTCATGCCATTCTCCTGCCTCAGCCTCCCGAGTAGCTGGGACAACAGGCACCTGTCACCATGCCTGGCTAATTTTTTTTTTGTATTTTTAGTAGAGACCGGGTTTCACTGTGTTAACCAGGATGGTCTCGGTCTCTTGACCTCATGATCCCCCCGCCTCGGCCTCCCAAAGTGCTGGAATTATAGGCTTGAGCCACCGCGCCCAGCCTCTGTTATTATTTTTGGCAACTTTATCATTTATGTAACTTGTCTATCAAATACTCTGGCTTCTCCATTGGATGAATTGTTTCTGTTGCTAACAAAGGACAGCATCTTCAGTTGCCACTGGATCATTTTTTCTCTCATCTACTCGGGAAATGATTCTTAAAATTGTTCCATGTCGGGCCGGGCGCGGTGGCTCACGCCTGTAATCCCAGCACTTTGGGAGGCCGAGGCGGGCGGATCACAAGGTCAGGAGATCGAGACCATGGTGAAACCCCGTCTCTACTAAAAAATAGAAAAAAATTAGCTGGGCGCAGTGGCGGGCGCCTGTAGTCCCAGCTACTCTGGAGGCTGAGGCAGGAGAATGGCGTGAACCCGGGAGGCGGAGCTTGCAGTGAGCCGAGATTGCGCCACTGCACTCCAGCCTGGGCGACAGAGCGAGACTCTGTCTCAAAAAAAAAAAAAAAAAAAAAAAAAAATTGTTCCATGTCTTCAGTATTCCACATGTGCCCAATTACCACTGGATTATTCCAATCAGCTGTTATATTTCTCACCTTAATTACATAGCAGTAATATTAAAATAAATATTTCCCATCCTAAGATAAAATCCCTGTCTTGACTCACATTTTTCCTTTCACCCTATTTCTCTGCTCCCCTTTAAAGCAAAATATCTCATTTATGTCTTTATGTCCTCACATCTTTTCATCTCCACAGCCCATCCAATTAGAATTTCATCTCCTGTGCTTCCTTACTCACTAATACTGACTTTTCAAGGTCACCAAGAATCTCCATGTTGCCAGATTCATTGATGACTTCCTTATCTTGCTGAGCCCTTAGAAAAATTTTGCCCAGTTTACTCTCCTCTTTTCTTTGCAATATTTTCTTGTCTCAGGTTCATAAGCACCGTACTTATTGGCTCTTCCTGCCTACTCACCTTTGCTGGCTCCTTATCCCGGCTTTTTGGTCTTTAAGTGTTACTATGCCTTGGGGTTCAGCTCTTGGCTCTCATATTTCTAAGATCACACTGACATCGTGGCTGTTCTCGTCTAGTTCCAAGACTTTTTTTTTTTTGAGACAGAGGGAGTCTCACTGTGTCATCCAGGCTGGAGTACAGTGGCACAATCTAGGCTTACTGCAAGCTCCGCCTCCCGGGTTCAAGCAATTCTCCTGCCTCAGCCTCCTGAGTAGCTGGGATTACAGACACTCACCACCATGACCAGCTAACTTTTGTATTTTTAGTAAAGATAGGGTTTTACCATATTGGCCAGGCTGGTGTCCAACTCCTGATCTCAAGTGATCCGCCCACCTCGGCCTTCCAAAGTGCTGGGATTACAGGCGTGAGCCACCATGCCCGGCCTTAGTTCCAAGACTTTAATACCCTCTATATATCTTAAGCTTAGACTCTCCACTGATTATCACCTCTACATACAACTGCCTAATGACAACTTCACTAAATGCAGCTGAAACTTACCATAGCCTAACAGCATCTTTACTTTTTCTTCACTTTAACTTTTGTGCATACATGTGCCCATGCACACACAACACACAAACATGTGTGTGCAAACCCTGCCCCCCCAACCCCACACACATGCTTTCTGCGTTTTTTCCCCGCTTAGGAAATGGCTACATCTCTCCAGTTGCCTAGGTCCTAGACCTAGGAGTCATGCTTAATTTCCCTCTTTTCTTCACAAACCACATTCTCATACTCTGTTGGTAAATCCTGTTGGTTCAGCTGTCAAATTATATCTTAAATCTGACCCTTTGTAGCTGTCACCACTGCTAGCATCCAGCACTGCTGAGAGACACCATCATTTGTCTCCTGGACTACTGCAAAGATCCTACGTCCTCACATAGAATCTTCAGTGTTCTTCCCCTTCTCACTTTTACCTTCATTACTGCTTATTCTCCACATAACAGACAGTAATTTTGTAGAAATCATATCACTTTATGGCCCAACAGGGACCACTGTAATCTTGCCAAATAAATATTTCAATCTAGTTGAAGGAGAACAATATTACATTTAACAAAAGTTTACATTAATCTTTTCATAATTCCTTTCTTCTCATATATTAGCAAAATGCATATTCTGTCCTTGAAGCCCCAGAAGAGTTTTTCCACTGCCAAACCCATTCAACCTTCACCTGATTCTTCTTTCACCTTTCAGACTCATGTCAAGAAATACCAACACTGTCATTGGTGTAAAAAAAGAAAAAGGGCTGTATGTATGTACACCCATGTGTGTTTGTATGCTTATGTGTAGCTTTTTCACTATACTCCTACCAGCCTTTGATGAGGGGAACTGGGAAGTCATCAGAGAAGGGTTGAAGGAATCTTACTTTTCACTGTATGCCTTTTTAAAAAACCTTAAAAATATTTTCCTTGTCCCTATAACTCTTATTCATATAAGTAGGTTACTAAATCAATGATAGATAAATAGAAGACATTAAAACTAAAAAGGAAATACCTGCTTCTCTAAGTCTAATAAGATTCTCCCAAGCAATGTTAGTTTTGAGATCATTTGTACCTTATCATACATAGTGTACATAGTTTTCACTTCTTCGTGGATCTGCCAGTCTGTTTTCTCAATTATTTTTATGAGTAAGTTTTCTTCGATTGGACTTTTAGCTCGTATATCCTCATAGTGTAGCATGGTAACTGACACATAATAGGAGACAATATACATGTAACGAATAATTAAATATATAATTTGGCAAACAAATTTCTTCTATTGTAGAAAGAATATAATCAGTTAGCATGATATTGAATAGGTTCCAAAAAAGCAAAAACAGTCCATTGAAGATCAGTCACCAAGGGGAGCAAAGGTTGCCATCTTGTCAATAGTCAATTAAAAGAATTGATAAAGGAAAAGTACTCGTGTCTAATCAAAGGTATTGTAGCCAGGTCTACCTAATGAGAAAATCCAGTGTTTGTCATATACACTTTGGCTAGAAAGAAATTACTGTAACTTTTTTGTCTTTTGAAATTAAAATATATGAGTCTACTGACTTATAACAGTTATTTTCTTAAATTCTGTGGCTTCGTTGATAATGTCTATCTTGGTTTTGGGTAACAACAAACCAGAAAACAAAAACCATATGTTTGAAACAACCTTTCATTCCAAAATTATTGTTAAACTATAGACTCATTTTCCATTCATCTTTTAAAAACAGTGTCTGCCATGTGTAGTAAATAGTATTTTAATCTTTTCTGTAGAAGTGTGAGTCGTGTGCACACTAAGGGGTAATTCTGTAGGAATAGACTTTTAAATTCAATTCAGCACTTTTATCGAGAATGGAGAAGCTTAAAAATTAAGCCAGCAGGCATCCAAAGCCTGAGAGAACGCTACTGGATGCATTCTTAATTAGAGCCAATAAAGTTTGTTTTTAGGGAGAGCTTTCCCACAGAAAGCTCAATGGCAAAACTCAGAAGAAGTAAACAAATTAAATTCTTTATATTAACTGCTTGGCACCCTGCTTCTTACAGAGTTATTTAGTCCAACATGATAGTTGACAAAATTTCACTTTGAAAACTCCAAATAACCCTAAGATAAAGTACTCACTACTTACATATTTTCCCCAAATATAAAACAATCCATACTAATTTCAAGTCTTTCTAAGATACTAGCAGAAAAGAAAATGTTGGAGCAAGAATGATGAGTTGAATGATGTATGAAGGCTTAAGAATCTTGAATTTTGAGTTCATCAGTAAGGTTTTTTTTTTTAAAACTCATTAGGCATATTTATGTTATAACTTGGTATATTTAAATGTCATACTGTATGTGTTTGTGTAAGCTTTAAAATAAGATCAGGAAGAATTAAAGAATAGATCCAGATTGTCAACAGTGAATGTATCTGGATGGTGGGATTGCAAATAGGACTCACACTGGCTTCCTTGCTCCTCAACTTGCAGATGGCCTCTTGTGGGACTTCACCTTGTGATCGTGTGAGTCAGTACTTCTTAATAAACTCCCCTTCAAATATACATATATCGTATTAGTTCTGTCCCTCTGGAATACCCTGACTAATACTCTCATCAAGACTTATTTTCGTCTACAGAGGCTTCCTCAAAGTTCTTTTTGTAGGAAGTATGTTGAAAAATTATTTGACTATCTCTCTGCTCCAAACATAGTACTTTCCAATCCAGTGACACTTAAATATTTATTTGAGGAAAAACTTAAAACTATGTCAAATGGGTAATAGTTGGGGAGGAGAAAGCTTAGGTCTGATAGTATGGAAGTCTTCAATTAACTAAAATACTGCATATGGGAGAGTCTTATTTTATATTATTGGAAGGGTTTTAGTGAAGGCCAGTTAAAATTTTCCTGGACATTTCAGATTATGATCTAAGGATGTCCTAAACTGCTTTGGGAGACAAATATTTCTACTCACTGGAAGCGACAGCTGGGTAACATGTTGAACAAGCTGAGGAGAGCATTTCAGCCTCAGATGGGTGATTAGAGTAGATGACTCATAAGATCTCTTGTAACCTGAGAATTCTTTGGTTGAATGAAGGACAGTACTGTCCCCCAACTAATACTTCACTTGAGTATAAGCACTAGCCATTTTAAAAATGTATAAGTCTTTCCACAGCCTTTTTGAAAAAAAATTTTCTGTCCATCTTCCCAAAGACTCAGGTAAATGAAAAACCAGGGAGAAATATTACTTGGAAAATATACCAGTTTTCTCTGATTTCTTTCAATAATTTAAGAAAACACTTAAGTTTGTCACGGTTTTAGCCAGTCTAGTATAAATTGTTAGTTGGTACTGCTCCTCCCAAAAGTGTATGTGTTTGTGTGTTTGTTAGGGGAGATAGGGGTGGTCTCAGGGGTTGGAAAGTTCTTCAAAGGGGAAAAAGTCCATTTATATTGGTATTTATGGTTCTGTAAACGAGAAGTTACATGAGGCTAAGAGTTGTTGCTTTCTTTTCTTGATGAAAGACTTTTTCTACCCGTATCTTTAAGCTCATGCACATTAAATGGGCGATAAAGAAAAATAATTAGCTTCTATGTGAATCTTTTCAGCATATTAATCTAATTATGTTCTGAAGAATGTCACGTGAGTTTTGAGTTAATTATTAACCAACAATATATGTCAATTCTTAATATTTAAACTGTTATTGGTTTGCAAATGATTATAAGCAAAAAGTTAGTTATTATTGCCCAAAAGGCAATATTAAAAAGAAAGTAACATTATTATTTGTAAAGTTCTATTCAAGCTCAATTTCTACATTAAATTGTCAGTGAAGAATTTAAATAGACTGCACTTATGTTTATTGCACAGCATAAACCATGTAAGCAGAATAATGCCATGTACTTCAAAATAAGTACCTACTAATGTAATAAGTACCTAAAGAAATACCTAATTACTTTTTATGAACTCATAATGGTACATGTGGTATTTCATTATTTTATTGCTTCAATAATCAATTATTCTTTTACTTGTAAACTGAAAAAGGACATTGATGCAATTTCAGTGAAACCCATTCAAATTCAAACAAAATTATTCACGTAATGAAATCAATGAATAAAGTATCACAAAATTAGAGAGATCTAAAGGAGCCAAGAAAAAGCAAATATAAAGAGTCTCGTGGAATTATTCCAAAAGGTAGAAAATTAAGAAAATCCACACTTTTCAGTTGCAAAGACTAGTGCAATAGGAAGGAAAAACAACTACCTGCGACTTTGTGGTTCTGAGTAACAACTGTAATTGCTGACAGTTTTGATAAATATAACAAACAGAACTTGATAGAACTTAGTAATCAAAAATACATATAAACAATGTAAAAATTAATTGATAGCAGTCTTTTACATCTTATTTTTCATTATACATCATTTATTATTTGTTTAAAAATGTTTTAAACTCATCTATTTTTGTCTTTGTAATGAATTAAAGATATAGTGGGAAAAATTCAAGAAAGATTTCTAGTGGTAGATTTGGTGGAGCAGTTTATTGCAGATCATTGCTATCACTGAGGATAATTAAAAATGGTAATTTAAAAATCTGTTTAAAGACACTAGAGAGCTGTTAAAGTAACTAGGTCTACAAGAGCCAAGATTGTGGAGAGAGGGGAACTGTGGACAGGTGATCTAACCTTTTGCAGCCACATTTGCTTTCTGGGGACATTTGCTTATGGGGGGTACAGGGCAAGAGGCTGAGAACTCATGATTTTCCTAGGCAGAGGGACTGTGCTGAAGGTTGAAGTAACCAGTAGAGTTTCGGCAAATCTTGTGGGGCTGGAGAGGCAAAATTGGAGAGTTTGGGGTCCAAGATCCCAAAGAGAAGGGAGGTGTGGAGAACTGAGCCTGATAAAGGCTCATTTCTGTTTTAATATATTTGTTGAATTTTGAAACGACAAGAGGCAGGAGGCCACAAAGCCAAGCAGAAATCCTCTGAAAAACAAAGCAAGTTATGTTAGCAGCTTTAAGGCGTTGATGTAGAAAGATTAGAGTTTAGGAACTACCAGGTGCAACAGCCCTGGTAAATGCACTAATCTCAAGTCTGAAACCTGGAAAGCTCACACCTTAAGAGCAGAGGTGAACTAAAGGAAAATGAAGCCTTATCAGAATTGCCAGCCAGTTCTGATTCAACTCAGTCTCTAGTAGAGGAAAGGAAAATAATTCATGTAGACTGTCTCTCTCTCTTTTTAAAGATAATACCTAACATTTAATAAAAATATTCCTAGGCATGCCAAGATACAGGACTACAGCCTAAAAGCTAAGACTAAAAAACAACAATAAAAATCAACACACAACAACAGAAAGAGATGCACAGGTGATTTAGTTATTGGAATTAGAAGAAGGACTTTGTCATATGCCGCCAAGATAGGGGGAAAGATGGGCAAAATAGTTGAAGAGATGGAAGGGCCGGGCGCGGTGGCTCACACCTGTAATCCCAGCACTTTGGGATACCAAGGTGGGCGGATCATGAGGTCAAGGGATCAAGACCATCCTGGCCAACATGGTGAAACCCCGTCTCTACTAAAAAAACAAAAAAAATTAGCTAAGCGTGGTGGCACACACCTCTAGTCCCAGCTACTTGGGGGGCTGAGGCAGGAGAATCACTTGAACCCAGGAGGTGGAGGTTGCAGTAAGCCAAAGTCACGCCATTGCACTCTAGCACAGAGCGAGACCCTGTCTCCAGAAAAAAAAAAAAAAAAAAAAAAAAAGAGAGAGAGAGATGGAAGAACTCATTAAAGAATTGACATATATAAAAAAGAATCAAATAGATATTTTATGTTAAAAACTCTCAGTAAACTAGGTATTGATGGAACATTTCTCAAAATGATAAGAGCTATTTGTGACAAACCTACATCCAATATCATACTGAATGGGCAAAAGCTGGAAGCACTCCCTTTGAAAACTGGGACTAGACAAGGATTTCCTCTCTCACGCCTCCTATTCAACATACTGTCGGAAGTTCTGGCCAGGGCAATCAGTCAAGAGAAAGAAATAAAGCATATTCAAATAGAAAGAGAGGAAGTCAAATTGTCTCTGTTGGCAGATGACGTGATTCTATATTTAGAAGATCCCATCATCTGAGCCCCAAAACTCCTTAAGCTGATAAGCAACTTCAGCAAAGTCTCAGGATATAAAATCAATGTGCAAAAATCACAAGCATTCCTTTACACCAACAATAGACAAATAGCCAAATCATGAATGAACTCCCCTTCACAATTGCTACAAACAGAATAAAATACCTAGGAATACAACTTACAAGGGACACGAAACTACTGCTCAAGGAAATAAGAGAGAACACAAACAACTGGCAAAACATTTCATGCTCATGGATAGGAAGAATCAATATTGTGAAAATGGCCATACTGCCCAAAGTAATTTGTAGATTCAATGCTATTCCCATCAAGCTACCACTGGCTTTCTTCACAGAAGTAGAAAAAACTACTGTGCCATGATGGTTTGCTGCACCTATCAACCCATCATCTAGGTTTTAAGCCCCACATGTATTTAGGTATTGGTCCTAATGCTCTTCCTCCCCTTGACCTCCACCTCCTGACAGGCCCCGGTGTGTGTTGTTCCCCTTCCTGTGTCCATGTGTTCTTATTGCTAAATCTCCACTTACAAGTGAGAACATGCACTGTTTGGTTTTCTGTTCCTGTGTTAGTTTGCTGAGAATGATGGTTTCCAGCTTCATCCACGTCCCTACAAAGGACATTATCTCATTCTTGTTTGTGGCTGCATAGTATTCCATGGTGTGTATGTACCACATTTTCTTTATCCAGTCTATCATTGATGGGCATTTGGGTCAGTTCCAAGTCTTTGCAATTGTTAATAGTGCTGCAATAAACATATGTGTGCATGTGTCTTTATAGTAGAATGATTTATAGTCCTTTGGGTATATACCCAGTAATGGGATTACTGGGTCAAATGGTATTTCTGGTTCTGGATCCTTGAGGAATTGCTATACTGTCTTCCACAATGGTTGAACTAATTTACACTCTCACCAACAGTATAAGAGTGTTCCTATTTCTCCACAGCTTTGTCAGCATCGATTATTTCCTGACTTTTTAATAATTGCCATTCTGACTGGTATGAGATGGTATCTCATTGTGGTTTTGATTTGCATTTCTCTAATGATCAGTGATGATGAGCTTTTTTTCTTTTGTTTGTTGGCTGCATAAATGTCTTCTTTTGAGAAGTGTCTGTTCATATCCTTTGCCCACTTTTTGATAGGGTTCTTTTTTTCTTGTAAATTTATTTAAGTTCCTTGTAGATTCTGGATATTAGACTTTTGTCAGATGGGTAGATTGCAAAACTTTTCTCCCATTCTGTAGGTTGCCTGTTCACTCTGATGATACTTTCTTTGCTGTGCAGAAGCTCTTTAGTTTAATATGATACCATTTGTCAATTTTGGCTTTTGTTGCCATTGCTTTTGGTGTTTTAGCCATGAAGTCTTTGCCCATGTCTATGTTCTGAATGGTATTGCCTGTTTCCTTCTAGGATTTTTATGGTTTTGGGTTTTACATTTAAGTCTTTAATTCATTGAGTTAATTTTTGTATATTGAGTTAATTTTTGTATAAGATGTAAGGGAGGTGTCCAGTTTTAGTTTTCTGCATATGACTAGTCAGTTTTCCCAGCACCATTTATTAAATAGGGATTTTTTTTTTCCCATTGCTTGTTTTTGTCAGGTTTGTAGAAGATCAGATGGTTGTGGATAAGTGGTGTTATTTCTGAGGTCTCTTTTCTCTTCTGTTGGTCTCTATATCTGTTTTGGTATCAGTACTATGCTGTTTTGGTTACTGTAGCCTTGTAGTATAGTTTGAAGTCAGGTAGTGTGATGCCTCCAGCTTTCATCTTTTTTCTTAGGATTGTCTTGGCTATATGGGCTCTGTTTTAGTTCCATATTAAATTTAAAGTACTGTTTTCTAATCCTTTGAAGAAAGTCAATGACAACTTGATGGAGATAGCATTGAATCTATAAATTACTCTGGGCAGTATGGCCATAAAATATTTTTTAACTCAAAAACTCAAAAAATGGTGATATAATATCATGTATTCATTAATAAAAATGAAGATGATTACATTCATTTTTATTGAAAATACTTTTCTAGAAAATATATCTTATGAAAACTATTGCTGTTACCTCAAGAGATGTGACCAATCTCTTCATCTTATTGGATATTTTTACTTCATGATACATGTAATTTGGAGGCAGTTTTTCCTTGGTGGCAATAGCACATTTAGTTTTTCATCCATTGAAGCATATTTATTAATTTCCTCCTATATACCAGACACTATGCTAGATAACAAAAAATAAGGGTAAACAAAACAAACATATTTGATGCTCTTATAGAATTTAGTGTAAAATGGGAATATAGACATTTAAACGTAATTATAACAAAGAGGTGTTTTACAAAAGGAGCACTTCAGGGTGCTCCAGTAATGAATAGCAGAATGAAGTATAAGGAAGGTTGATGATGATGTTCCCTAAAGAAGACAGAGTATGAGGGAAAGTTTCTACATGAATAGAGATGGGAGAAGGATTTATATATGTTGAAAGAGATGGCTGGATTCAATGAAACCTATTTCACATGATCTTAAAGCCTCACGCAACAAAATTTCAAAAAAAAAAAAAGTAAATTTTTTCTAGAAATTTAAGGTGTTAATATACATATGTTATCCTTCCATAGAAAGTTTATTGACTGTGTAAGCTAGTGAATGGTTCACATGTCATATAAATTCCATCCTGATAAACATACTCATTTTTTGAAAGGATTTTAGAACATGTATTGACCAAAAGTCATAAGAATGTTACGTCCTAAATAAAAAAAAAAATTCCTCAAAATTTGATTTAAGACAGCCTGTGTTGAAAATACAATTTGCAAATATCTCTTTATTTTAAAAAGCAGCATATCATAGGCTATGAAATGAAAGTGAGAAATGTGCAGGTACAAATGAAGGGAAATGTTCCACATACTACATTCTAGGGCACAGTGTAGGTGGATGTCACACCTGACCAAGCCCTCCGGGCCGCACAGTGTGAGGGTACTATATACTGTCACTGAGACCAAACAGTGCTGTCAGCTCACTCATAGTTCTGGCAACAAGCTCCAGTAGATCTCAATGCAGCCAGAATTCACAGGACTAAGACCTAGTATAATAGCATGACAATACAACTCACATAACTACACAGTATCAAGCATTTTTTTTTCTTTTTTTACTTTTTAGAGTCTTCAGATAGTTGCTTTTTATATTTCGTCAAGTAGTTTTTCTTATAATCAGAGAATAATATAGGCCACAGTGGGGTTTTCCTTCAATGCTGGGAGGTAATCTCTACTTCCTTTTGAAAAATATTTGGGGGCAAGCTGAAAAATACCTTTTTGTTGTCTGATTACCAAGAATTTGGAGAGGATGGAGGAGGAAAATAACTGTTATATGGGCTCTGGGAAGCCTTAGGGAAGGGGGAATATAAAAGATTCAGGCACAGCTTTGCCTTTGACTGCTTTTCCTATTTCTTTTTCCCCTGTCCAAAGAAATTTACTGATTTTTGCCTGTGAAACTATTTGAAGAAACTCTGAGCCCTGCATTTTCACAAAGGATATAAATTTGTTCTTCCAAAAAGTCTATTGCCCAAATTTGAAATTGTTCATTCAGTTGGTATATCGCCCCTGCAGGACTACTCTTTCTTTCTTAGGGTGGGAATTGATTTTTCTTCTCTTATTTGTCATGTGAGAGTACTAACTATATTACTACATCAGAATTTTCACACATTATTTAAAAACCTGTTCTCAATGCGAGGAGGTCTTGCATAGGCTTGTCTATACCAGTGTGTAAAAACCTCAGGTTGCCTTTAAAATTGTGAAGGCAAGCTATGTTCCTCATTAAGTATACAGACTATCTGGAAAGTGACAGTTTTCTACAGACATTTTCCAAAATTTGAACTTTTCTGTATTTCAAGTGATTTTACCCTAACACCTAAGTTTATGCACACAAATTAATGGATCTTTTAAATTTATAATTATAACATTTGCTTATAAAAATACATCTAGGCATTTGAAATTATCAAGGATGTTGTTGAAATTTATTTATATAAGTAAATGCTTTTAAAATAAGCGTGTCTAAATATTTATACTCACTTGTTTGCACATTAAAATTAGAATGACAATTTAAAAACTGTTTTTGGAATTGAAACACTAACTGATCTATACTTTTAGATTTATCTTTGCATATAAAAATCTGTGTTCTGTTTAGTTCCTTGTCTACCCCCTTCCTCCCCACTTCCTTTAATTTTCAACTTTGAAAAGGTAGACAGTTAAAACTTTTATCTGTTAGTAAAAAAATGGAGATATCCAAAAAGGAAAATTAAAAAATAAAGTATGAAGCCATTTCCATAGTATTATTTTTTTGAAATGGCTTGTATGAACATAGTACAGGCTGGAATTCACAAAAAGAGTCAGAACATGCACAGGTCTCCTGGCCTCTCAAAATAGTGTTCCTGATCACAGCAGAACACATCCTGGGGATAGGATTGTATCTAGAAGAGGGTTCCCACCCCTTTGCTGTGTATTTTTATGGCGCAAGTGTTAGAGTAGCCTTGCCACTGGAGACAAATGTTTTGAGATAGACTGCCAAATAGTCTGGGCTCGAGTGCCAGCTGTTTATAGGAATTACTAGAGTCTTTGGGAGACATTGAAGTCAGGTGCAAACCTTCCTTCTGTGGGGAGGGCAGCCCCTAATCTCAGCTAACTGATTGCCAGTCAACCTAGAGAAAACTGTCAGGGGCTTTAGATAATCCTGCTTATCCTTCGATACCTATTATTAACAAACTGTTATTTAAAAAAATAATTTTAGACTTACAAAATCCAGTCAGGAGTATGCTGTGTTAACATCTCTTTAAAGATTGGCTTACTCCCAGTGCTGGTTCTTGATCAGAATTATTTGAGGTCAGGGATTTACTGTTATACTATCTACTGGACTTAGCACAGTGACTTGCACAATGGAGACATTCAGTACATATCATGAAGTTCATGAGCAAATGAGTGTCACTGCCTGAAGCTTACTCATCATGACCTAGCCTAATGTTTCAGCATGTCAGTACCGTTTTTAGAATTCAGATGGTGTCCTGATGAGTCTTTAGTTTCATAACAATATAAATTCATAGGCAAAAATGGAAAATAGTCCATCCTGTTTTTTTAAAAGTGAAATCCAGTAAGTAAAACTGTAACTTGAGCCATTCTTCATACATAATACAGATTCTGCTAGATATTGCCACCACCACTACCTCCTCCTCTTTCTTTTTAAGGAAAAAGCTAACTTAGTGAGATTATCAAGAAGTTAGATACTCAACAAATTTCACTTGGCCCCTCCACTTAAATGGATGAGATGTGGTTGCAGATTTTTTCAATGATTTAAGTTACAAATGTGAAGAGATGATGGGTGAGCTAAGTTAGGATGATCAAAAACAGTGCTGAGAGTTCTCTTTCTGATAATTGGGTATATACATTTGTAAATGGTGTTGCTGTCTCTGCCCAAGACACACACTCTCTCTCTCAATCTCTCAAAATCAACAGCTCTGTCAAAAACATTTGGAAAGAAGCTACTTTGAAAGGAGTAAACAAGGCAGTGAACCCATTAGAAAATGTGTTCACAATATAGCGCTCACTAGTTACATATAACTAATTAAATTAAAATAAAATAAAGATCCAATTTCTCAGTCATACTAACCATATTTCAAATGTTCAATAGTCACATGTGGCTAGTAGCTACTATATTGCACAGCAAGAACATTTTCATTATCTTAGAATGTTCTATTAGACAGGGTTACATGTAAAGTTACTTCTGCGACATTTGATATCATTTGAAGACTAAACAAATGATTCTGAAATCAAGTTTTCTGAGATCAAGCAGATTTGGTTCATTTGGTTAAGTTTTAAAATTGTACTTTAATCCTGCTTAGGTTCAATCGGAGTAAATAGCCATAATGGATGTGAACTACTCTAATGAGTACTTTCAACTTGAATAATACCAACTTATCCATTTGCAAGGCCACTTGCAAATTGACAAATTTCCAATATAGGTCTAATATTCCATAAGTAAATTTGTGTCTTTATACTCTAGTCTATTCCAATACTGTTGCATTCTTCTTGGTTCATTGTAGTTACATACTGTGCTTCAGTCTCACTTACAGCTCTACATTGCTGTATCTCTACAATTTTGTTCTGGTCCATAAAGATTATTTTTCAAGCCCAGCTATCTTTTTTACTTTACCTTTTCATATTTTTATCTATCATTGCCATGTGTTTGAAAAAGGATGGTGGTAGTGGGCAAGAATATACATGAAAGCATTAACTTACTACACCATCTGTTCAGAGAATAGTTAACATAGCACTCCTGCAATAGCTATCTTTAGAGTCCTGCTTGTAAGGTGATTTTTGGCTGGCATCTGGGAACTTGGCTGTCGGAGCAGTGCCCATCAACAGTTAACTGATAAGGTTGGTGGACTGTGCCTAGACTATACTAACAATATGATTATGCTAAATACCTATGTTCCTTCTGGGAGACTGGAATTTTGATATGTATTAGGCAGAGGGTGCCCATGTGACAGCCCCCAATAAAAATCTTGGGCACTGAGTCTCTATGGGCTTGCTTGAGCGGACACATAATATACATATTGCATTTTCATTGCTGGGCAAAGTGTACTCTGTATGACCCCTCAGAGGAGGGAAGAGCCTAAGCAAACCTGCTTATGGATTACTCTGAATGCATATGTCCCCTTCTGATCCGACTGTTTATCCTTAGTACTTTGCTGTAATAAATCTTAGCAGTGAGTACAACTATATCTGAGTCCCACGAATCCTTTTAGTGAATCTCTAAACATGGGGACTTGACACATCCTCTTGAACAGAATTTTCGTTTTTATTTGTAAAGGAATAGTAAAATGACTTTTATTATGGGCAGTTAATAATCTCAATGCTCAAACTGAGACAGACTTAAATTCCACCCAAACCTCGAATGTTATGGGAAGTTATATGAGGAGGTTACAGATAATGAAGTAGTATTTAAAATATATGTCAAGGTACCTGGCACATAGTAGGCATTCAAATAACATTACTTGTATTTTTTCCCTATTCCTTCCACTCCCAGCCCCATTAGAATGCAATGTTTTTTTAAGTTGGTGGGCATCATGACACATTTATGTTGCCTGTTTTCCTACTTCTGTTTTCTTTGCTAGAAAGAGCACAATATATTTAAAAGTTAGATCATTAACCAGTTTTGTTCTTTTGGCATCTGGTGTTTGAAGCTGTTTCAGTTTTAGTTCCAGTTTTTTTTTTTTCCATAAGGCTCTTTCCAATTGAATCTCACTTGCTCTTTCTAAAAGGAGAACTATGAAACATAGAGAGACATCGTTTCATGGTTTCAAAGCCAGCAGGGTCAAGCAGGAAAGCTCATAATTGAAGTCTAAAATGTGTGTTTTTTCTTTACAAGCAAAAGGGAAGAGAAGAGGCCATGACCTGAACCACTAGCACTTCTGTTGATAGAGAATGGAAGATATTGAGGCAATTACTAGAGCTTAGATTTCAGGTCTGGGATGTGTGGGAAAGCACATTGGCACTTATGAGGGAAAGAAGTCCTCAAAGAAATCTCCTTTTCCTAACACTGGGCCCAGTGACTTAAGTTTTTAGCTGCCTATTTTATCATAAAATGTATATAATAAACATGGTCCATAGTCAGGTCACTGACCAACTGGTGACTGAAATGTAAGTGAGAAGGCTAAGGGCTTGCAGGGTGATTCTCAGTCCCCGGGAAAGGACATATGACCTCTAAGTGTACAGTTACCGTTGGCTGTCTTCCGCTTCCATCCCTTCCCACTTGTATAAACCTGCTTCTCAGTTTTGAACTTGAGCCATATCTTCAGTACAATCCCACTGAATACTGACATCTCCATGTAACAGTCTCCTAGGCATCACAACTTTGCAGAGAAGAAAACTGAAATGAATTCAGAGATTAAAGTTACCAATTTGTTGTGAATACTTATTACGCATCCTTTGCAATGCTGAGGATGTCTATGTATACAATCTTATTTGATTTCATTCCATGTCTGAGATATCTTGTTATGCCCCTGTAGAGGCACTGGTCCTGGCAGTAAATATTCATGGGGTAAGAAAACGCCTCAGTTAAGAAACTTGGGATGTACCTTCAGTGGTGCACTGCCTTTGTAGTGATTGCTTGGATCAAAATGATGACTACTGGCCATCTTTCAGCTTTGTGAAGCAGTCCCATGGAGGAAATGGGAGGCCTTCATCTCTGTCCCTATGCCATTGCTGGACAAATTGTAAGTAGCTTTCAGTCAGCAGACAAATCACTCAATCTAGCTCTCCATTTCCAGTGTGGCTTATTTGATGAACAACACAATTATAAAAGGGTCAGAAATAGTAAAACTCAGTACTTTGGGATTCCAGCCCAGCAAACACCTAGAGGCCATTTTCCAAGTCAGAGGCTGTATGATAGTTTTTGCTCCTTATCTATTTCCCCAGAAGAAGCTACTGTTTCTTCTGGCTTCCTCCTTACCTATTCACACATTGACCATTCTGATGCTAGACACTTCTAAGCCCTGTAGCTAACTTCAGATGTTATTATCCCTCCTCCGAATACAAAATTGCCAAATGTTCTACTTCAAAGAGCACTGGCCAGGAGCATGTTTGGTTATCTACCATTCTTCACACATGCAGCCTGCAGCACATCCATTCTTCCTCAATAAAGATCTTTATTTTCACACATTATGACTCATTGGCTCAAAGAAAAGAAGAGGGTAGATTCAGGTACAGGAAATTTATTTATTTTTTTTAAAGATGGTTATGTGACTTGATGTAGCTCTAAGCATATTTAACATAAAATTAAAATTGTACATCTACAGCAGCTGTAGAATTTTTACAAATCATAAGTGTCTTGGGATTCTAATACACCACCCTGAAGACATCTTTGATATAGCTAAATTTAGATAGCTCTAGAAGGAATGGCACAGAGTAAGATTTGTTGAGTATCTACTATGGTTTCATTACCTCTCAGATTGTACCTGAGTACACATAAATGATGAGATTTGGTTATTCAATCTGAGACTATTACCTCAAGTGTCTATGAAAATAAATGTGTATGAGTAGGAAAAGATGATGCTCTGGATTAAGGCGTTTCTTTAGCAAGTGCTATACAAACATTTTAAAATCAGTGGGATCTTTTATCCTCAAATAAAATACTAGTAAGAATTATAAAACAAATACCACTGGACATGTTCTGGATAACCTCTAAATAAAGACAGAGCTGGACCATAACTCTTATTCCGTCTTCTTGGAGGGCCCTGAAATAAGACTCCAGAACTCTGAGGCTTCGCGGAATATAGGAGACTATGTGATCTGGTAGAAAAAAGAAAAATGCTGAAGTCATGCAGTCTAGGAGTTTGAATCCCAGCTGTCCTGATAATACCTCTTGATTTCAGCAATTTATTTAACATCCCCGAAGATCAGTTTTCTCAACTTCAAAAAAAATAAAGGGAAATAGGATGTATATCAAGAAAAAGCTGTAATGAGTATTATATATAAGGGTGATGCACAGTAGGTATTTAACAAATCTAAGTTTTCTTTCCCTCTTTCTTCAAGTAAGGTCCCTCCTTCAGGTTAGAATAAAAAGGAAGAGCTTTTGTGAACAGGTAATAATAACATTTGGTAAGGAGATTCTGAGTGGTGCCTTGGACCTCCTTCTGGGTCTAAAGATTGGTTTAGATAGAAGTAGAGAGCTGGCCCAGAAAACATAAGAATGAGAACTGGTCAGGCTAGGCAAGGAATGGGAAGAGGAAAGCTAGAGATGGGAGGGGGAGCTAACATGAACCAACTGAAGTCAAGTCTAGTGAGGGCTTCTTTATATTACTAAGCACAGAGAACAGTGAAAAGAATCTGGACTAAAAAAGAACATCACCGATTAATGTCTAATGGAGGGGATCCTAAGTAGATTGTAGGGCTATTTCCAAGATAAATTTCACTAATGGAGATTGGATATTGAAAAGATAGACAAATTGTGTCATGGAATCACAGAACTTCCAAGCTGGAAGGGAATTTATCTTTCTTCTCATTCACTTCCCTTGGTTTGTAGATGAGGAAACTGAGGTTCAGAGAGGTTAGGTGACCAGTACAAAGTTTCTTAGCAAGTGGGTAATGGGACTACTTCTGGTATGTTTCCTATGTATATTGCCTACTCTTCTGGACTCTCCCCTTATTTCCAGGTCAGACTGCTTTTCATTTCAGAGTCTCCCTTAGCGACTGGTTATAATGTTCATGGCCTAGAATGTACATTCTCAAGAAATTCTGTTTCACATATACTAAACTCTCATCCACTAAACATATCTTCTGATCTTTTCTAAAAACCAACACATACAATAAACTTAACTACTTTAAATAAATTAGTGGTTTGTTAAAAGCAATAACCTGTTACACATGAGTAGCAAATTTACATTAAAAAAAGGAGTTTTGATAAAGGATAGAATCACATTACAAACTCCCTGTGAAAGAGGGACCATGACAGCCTGATCAGGAGTAGGAACATTAAAATACCTCCCCAAGTTTAGATCAAATTCAATTACAATCAAAAATAGATTCTGGCTAAATCAGAAAAAGTACAGAGGTTTGTTAGTTGTTAGGTTTTTGAAGGGAAGGTGAGGATTAAAGACACACACACAGAAAGAGGGCGGCTCAACAGCAAATGCAGGCTTTATGTCTAGCATAAAACCTACAGAAGTGGGGGATCAGCCTAATGCCAGAGCCCACCACTGCCTACAGGCTGTGGCAATATATAGGTATGGGTGGGAGGGGTCTGGGCAGTATGGCTTGCTGCCTGGCAGGATATTGATAAGATGTACCCATGATGAGGCGGTTCTGGCCCTTGTTCCAGAGGGATGTCACTGTGGTGTTCCATGGAACTTTGTCCAGCAAGATATGATAGGGATGTTTCTTTAGCTGGGCCTTTGTCTGTGTTGTGGTCATGTGGTTAGGAAGGATGTTTCTCATGGCGCAAACCCCTGTAAAATGTTTCACTTTGATCAAGGTCTGCAAAATAGCAGGGAGCTTACAACATAGTGTACTTTGGACTAACAATCTTGCCTTCTACTTTAATATAAAAGGAAGAGGGGCATTGTGGATTGTCTGGCTGCTTCCTGCTGAGTAGGGGCACTGTACTCAGGGTTCGGGTTTTGAAGTAGTGGGTGTTAGACTGCAGAGTTGTTTTCCTTGAAGCACTGATACTGAACTTGGTGAAGGAGGAGGATGGCATTAATGTGTTTCTGGGTGGTTGTCTGGATAAGGGAGTTTAGCCTTTGGGAGGTAAATCGGGATATGAAGGTGAATACATATGGGCCAGTTGTTAGTGTTCTGAGGAAGAAAATTAGGGGCCATAAGAAAGGGGCAACCTGCTCTCCCAGTGCCAAGTGCACAGAGATGTTTAGTTCTGCTAATGGGAATGAAGTGTACAGCCTGCTTGGTGTGTGTGGAGGAGGAGGAAATAGGGATTACTGAAAGAACCTGAATAGTTTGGTTGTTAGGCAAAATGTTAATGTTTGGAGATTGAAACACCAGGGCTCATGTTCCTGACCAATTGACCGGTAGGCAGAGTTAAGAGTTTGCACTGCAAAGGAAGAAGACACTGCAGGTGGACAGACAAAAGTTATCGGGTATGGTGGAAAGCCATGAGAAGGTGGGGGTTGATTCCTGAATGAACTTTTTGTCCCATCCTTTTTTTGTTTTTCCAAGTTGAATAGCTGCCAGCAAGGGTAGCCCCTGTAAGGGCCTGATAGGGAATGTTGGTGGGAGAGGAGGTGAAGGCTGTTTGGTTTTGGAGAGAAAGAGATAAATGGGTTTTCATAACTAAGCCATTGAGATCCTGATGGGGCAGAAGGATATAGATTGCAGTTGAGGAAATTGTTTGCGCAGTTTCTCCAGGGAGCGCCCTTAAGTTGACTATATGGAGAGGGGTGCCAGCAGAGAGGGGAAGGTTAGTAAGGGGTGTTTTATAGAATCCAGCTTAGAGGCCATGAGGCGAAGGAGGGTGACAGCCCTGTGTGATGATGTGAGTGGATTCAATAGATCGCAGGAAAGGTGTTCAGCCAAGCAAGATTATAAACAGGTTTTGGGAATGGATTGGCCGAGTATGTGAGATGCAGGTTTATTTGGACTGGGCTTATGCAGTCAGGTTAGCAGGATGGGCTGTGAACTGCTGGATTCGTGTGAACAACAAATTTAACAGTTGGAAGAAAGACGGGAGTGTGACTGATTTAAGAGGTGATGTTTGAGGTTGACAAAGTGGACTCAATTGCCAGAGGTTAGGGGTGGGGACTTAGACTATCCCATAGACAAAGAAGACAAAATGAGGACAAGGAGATTTGAGTAGGAGTGACATTTTGGAAAGTCCTGCAGTCATAGCTCCTGGATTAATGTGAGAAATTGGAGTGGATTATCCAGGGACTTGGGAAGGGAATACCAGGAGAGATCAGAAACAAGCTATGAGATAACATATTTGAAACTGGAGGCAGAGAGTGTTATGGACCACGGCCTCCTGGATTGGCAACTTCTGGAATTTTTGTTCAGTAAAGTGAGGTTGGTCCTGTGAGGAAGGGAGAGAAATTTGGGGGGAGGACATTTCTGGATGTGGATCTGGTGCTCTTTTAAGTTTGGAATGGTATATCCAGTGGGGAAAGGATATAATCTTTGCCCTTGTGGGAGTGGCTAGGATAACCTGGTGAGGACCCTCCACTTAGGTTGGAGAGGGGAGGAGGAGGAGTCTGTGATCCAGACCCAGTCTGGACTTTCCGGATGGGGCAAGTAAGCATTTGTGTACTGTCTTATACTGTCTTATTAGATGTTGAGTAAGGTGTAATGCCAGCCAAGTATCTCGTATAAAAGGGGAAGAAGATACAGGGAGATTCTGGAGGATAAAGAAGTGCTCGTACAAGAGTTTAAATGGCCTTAGGCTGAGGGGATTTTGAGGGAATGGCTTGCAAATGCATGAGGGCCAATGGGAGAAGTGAAGTCCAGGCCATTTTAACCTCTGGAAAGAGTCTGGTTAGTTATTGTTTTAAAAGGGCATTGGTCTATTTAACTTTACCTGAAGATTGGGGGGCAATGAGAAATATGGAAAGGTATTTAATGTTTAGAGCCTTTGCCAGCTGTTGGTTAACCTGTGAAACAAATGTTGGCCTGTTGTTTGACTGGATGGAAGAGGAGAGTTTGAACCAGGGATAATATGAGTGAGGAGAATAGAAGCGACAGTGTGTGCCTTTTCAGTGGTGGTAGGAAAAGCTTCTACCCATCCAGGGAAAGGATCTACTATTGTCAGAAAGTATTGGACTCATTTTATGGGGGCATATGTGTGAAGTTGATTTGCCAGTCCTGCCCTGGCAGGTGTACATGGGCCTGGTGTGTCAGGGAAAGGAGGTAATTTGATAGCTTCTTAAGGGGAAGTTTGAGTGCAAAGGAAATATGCCTTAGTAATATCTTTGAGATTGGAATCCATGGTGGAAGACTGTGTGTAAGTTTTTAAGAGCTGGAGTAGGGGTGGTATGGAAATGATTGTGAACATATAAAAGTACAGAAAGTTTTAAAAACACGGGCAAGGCAATTTTATCATTGAGGTAGAACCACTTTTTCCTGAATAGCATCAGCCTGGGCAAGTGAGGTTTGTTCCTCCTGGGTATATATAGGGTGTATGTTGGGAAAAGGGGGCAATAATGATGGGGTTTTAAGGGCTGCCTACTGGGTTGCCAAATTTGCCAGAGAGTTTCCCTTGGCTATGGCATTTTGGTGGTCCTTGCAATGAATAATGATGGCCTGTAGTGGTAGTTTAGCCGCCTCCAGCAGTTTGTGTATGAGTTTGCCATTTCCTATGGAGGTTCCTTTTGTAGTTAGAGAACCCCTTTCCTGACAGATTAAGACATGGGAGTGTAGGATGTGGTATGCATATTTGGAATTGGTGTAAATGTTACTTTTCCTTTGCCAGAGTGAGGGCCCTGGTTAGGACAACTAGCTTCACCTGCTGAGAGGTAGTTCTGCCTGTTGAGAGGTAGTATGGGGTGGGAGAGCATTGGATTTTAGGAGTTTATATCAGCAATGATGGCTGAACATGGCTCCCTAAAAAACGTTCCATTAATGAACCATGTAGGGGTTTTTGAAATGTGTTGGAAGGTGGTAGAGGAGAGGGAGTCTAAGAGGTCCAGGCAGGAGTGAGACAGCTTAGAGTTGGAGGTATTTACAGGAAGGAGGGTGGCTGGATTGAGAACTTTACGTCTCTGGAAGGTGATGAGAGGGTTTCCCATGAATAAGGCAGGTACCTGCTATAAGTTGGATGGTGGGAGAGTTAGAAGAGATTGCTGACTTGTGAGGTTCTGTAGGCTATGGGAAGATGAAATAGGAATGTGTTGGTAGAAAGTGAGTTTCTGTGCCTCTGAGGCCAGCAATTTGGCCACACCCATGGTTTTTAGGCAGGGTGGCCAGCTTTGAATGACAGTTCAGTTGTTTTGAGAGGTTTGCAATGGCTTGTGGGGAGTTGCTGTATGTTTTGCAGAGTAGTCCAAGAGCAAGGCCTTAGTCAAAATGTACATACAGAGTAAAGGACTTGGTGGGGTTGGGAAGTTCCAGTGCCAGGGCTGTTACAAGGTTTTTTTAGATTTTTAAAGTGTGAGTTGATGGGGTAAGCTGGGTTTAGGGGTTCCAGAATGGGCCCATGTGAGGCCATGTAGAGTGGCTTGGCCAGCAAGCTGAATTTGGGAATCTACAGCTGGAAGTATCCCACAAGGTCCAAGAAGAAGAGGAGGTCCTTTTTTTTTTTTTTGGTTGGGGAAGGGACATGTCCCGAATTAGCTTCTTTCTTTTGGGTTGGGATGGCCCAAGAATTAGGGGTTACAACAAGTCCAAGGTAAGTGACCTGGGTTTGGGCTACCTGAGCATTTGTGGGTGAGACCTGCTATCCTCAACTATGGAAGAAGTTTAAAAACTGAGTGGTGTGTGGGATGGACAGGTTAAGGGAGGAGCTACAGAGAAGGAGGTTATTGATGTATTGGAGCACAGAGGTTAGTGACTTCCTGAAGAGTTTTAGAAGGTATTTGAAATCTTAAAAAGTCAAATGAAATAGAAATTTGGTATAAAAACCACAATGATTTAAAAGTCATGCCTGTTGTAGTTTGAGGAAGCAAACAATTAGAGTCTCCAGAGGGGATGGCATTTGGTAACACACGGGTGTGACTGCCACCTTGCAGAAGAGGTTATCATAGAGATCTTGGGAAGGTACTCATAATAAAATTCATGAGTGATGGATGCACAAGTCAGATGTCATTTTATTAATTTTCATTAAAAATATAATTGTTTTAAGGACAAGAAAATTTAAGCTCATATGACACATGCATATTCTCAACCTGGGACATCTATAGTTTATATCTAAAAGCTAAATAACTAAAAAGTGACTTAGAGAGTATAGTCAGCAAAATGAATGTTATTTAGATAATCTTAATCGTCAGTCTCATAAAGCTATGATAATCTCATTAACGCATCTTTCTGATATAGGAGTGGTCCTCCATTCTGACCTGACATTTATATTCATAGGTAGGAGGCCAGTTTTTCCAGCATGGTGCTGGAAACACAGTACTCATTGCTGTAAACTTTCAAACAGCAGAACATCCCATTTCTGATTGATGTATTCTTTTTTCATTCATTGGTTCAATAAATATTTAATGAATATGTATTTTCGGCACTACGCTAATGCTGTGCATAAAAGAGGGAGCAAGAGAGACACAGCCCCTGCCCTCACATAGATTAACATCTAGTGATGACAGATATACAATTAAACAAGCTGTGATCACAATTGGTATGGTAGAGGAAGTACAGGGCAGCCTAAAAGTGAATAAGAGGGCCACCTAACCCAGAAAAAGGGATCAGAGAAATCTTCCAGCAGGAAGTGATGTTTTACTGGGGACTTGAAAGTTGAGTACAAATTAGCAAGGTAAGGGAGAGATTGTCTCAGGCAGGGGACCAACATGAGCAAAGATAAAAAAAAAAAAAACTGAACAAATAGAAAAACCTCATATACTCTTTTTTGACAAGTGTGCAGAGATATATTTTTTTAAAAAGGTAACATACATTGTTGATGACAATGGGTAACCCCCTTTTCGATTTTTATTGTTATTTTACTCTAAATTCTGGGATGTGCAAAATGTGCAGGTTTGTTACATAGGTATACATGTGCCATGGTGGTTTACTGCACCTATCATCTCGGTTTTAAGCCCTGTAAATACATACACCTCTAGCTAGACTAATAAAGAAGAAAAGAGAGAGGACGCAAATACCACAATAAAAAATGATAAAGGGGATATCACTGCAGACCCCACAGAAATACAAACTACCACCAGAGAATACTATAAACACCTCTCCACAATTAAACTAGAAAATCTGGAAGAAATGAATAAATTCCTGAGCACATACAGACTCCCAAGACTAAACTAGGAAGAAGTTGAATCCCTGAATAGGTCGATAACAAGTTCTAAAATTGGGGCAGTAATTAATAGCCTATCAAACAAACAAACAAAAAAAAACCAGGACCAGATGGATTCACAGACGAATTCTACCAGAAGTACAAAGAGGAGCTGGTACTCTTCCTTCTGAAACTACTCCAAACAGTTGAAAAGAAAGGACTCCTCCCTAACTCATTTTATGAGGCCAGCATCACCCTGATACCAAAACCTGGCAGAGATACAATAAGAAAACTTCAGGCCAATATCCCTGATGATCACTGACGCAAAAAATAAATAAAATACTAGCAAACTGAATCCAGCAGCACATCAAAAAGTTTATCCACCATCATCAAGTTGGCTTCATCCCTGGGATGCAAAGTTGGTTCAACATATGGAAATCAATGAATGTAATCCATTACATAAACAAAACTAGTGACAAAAAAACCACATGATTATCTCAATAGATGCAGAAAAGGCCTTCAATAAAATTCAGCATCTCTTCATGTTAAACACTCTCAATAAACTAGGTATTGATGGATTATATCTCAAAATAATAAGAGCTATTCATGACAAACACATAGCCAATATCATACTGAATAGGGAAAAGCTGGAAGCATTCCCCTTAAAAATCAGCACAAGACAAGAATGCCCTCTCTTACCACTCCTAGTCAACATATTATTGCAAGTTCTGCCCAGGTCAATCAGGCAAGAGAAAGAAATAAAGTGTATTCAAATAGGAAAAGAGAAAGTCAAATTGTCTGTTTGCAGATAACATTGTTGTACATTTAGAAAACCCCATTGTCTCAGCCCCAAAACTCCTTAAGCTGATAAGCAAATTCAGCAAAATCTCAGGATACAAATTCAATGTGCAAAAATCACAAGCATTCCTTTATACCAACAGTAGGCAAGCAGAGCGCCAAATCATGAATGAATGCCCATTCACAATTGCTACACAGAGAATAAAATACCTAGGAATACAGCTAACAAGGGACTTGAAAAACCTCTTCAAGGAGAGCTACCACTACTGCTCAAGGAAATCAGAGAGGACACAAAAAAATGCAAAAACATTCCATCCTCATGGATAGGAAGAAACAATATTATGAAAATGGCCATACTGCCCAAAGTAATTTCTAGATTCAATGCTATTCCCATCAAACTACCATTGACATTCTTCACAGAATTAGAAAAAACTACTTTAGGCTGAGCGCGGTGGCTCAAGCCTGTAATCCCAGCACTTTGGGAGGCCGAGATGGGCGGATCATGAGGTCAGGAGATTGAGACCATCCTGGCTAACCCGGTGAAACCCCGTCTCTACTAAAAAAATACAAAAAGCTAGCCGGGCGAGATGGCGGGCGCCTGTAGTCCCAGCTACTCGGGAGGCTGAGGCAGGAGAATGGCGTGAGCCCGGGAGGTGGAGCTTGCAGTGAGCTGAGATCCGGCCACTGCACTCCAGCCTGGGCAACAGAGCGAGACTCCATCTCAAAAAAAAAAAAAAAAAAAAAAAAAAAAAAACTACTTTAAATTTCATATGGAACCAAAAAGAAGGCTGTATAGCCAAGACAATCCTCAGCAAAAAGAACAAAACTGGAGGCATCACACTACCTGGCCTTAAACTATACCACAAGGCTACAGTAAGCAAAACAGCATGGTATTGTTACCAAAACAGATATATAGACCAACAGAACAGACAGAGACCTTAGAAATAACACAACACATCTACAACCACCTGATCTTTGACAAACCTGACAAAAACAAGCAATGGGGAAAGGATTCCCAATTTAATAAATGGTGCTGGGAAAACAGACTAGCCATACACAGAAAACTGAAACTAGGTAACCCCTTTTGTCCACTGCTGATAGGAATGTAAATTGTTATACATATTTTAAAGGTTATTTCAGAAGTTTAAAGGTATAAACTCTGTAAACTTGACACTGTAATTTTAGATATTTGTTCTGAAGAAACACTGCATGTTCTCACTCATAGGTGGGAACTGAACAATGAGATCACTTGGACTCGGGAAGGGGAACATCACACACCGGGGCCTATCATGGGGAGGGGGGAGGGGGGAGGGATTGCATTGGGAGTTATACCTGATGTAAATGACGAGTTGATGGGTGCAGCACACCAACATGGCACAAGTATACATATGTAACAAACCTGCACGTTATGCACATGTACCCTACAACTTAAAGTATAATAATAATAAATAAAATAATAATAATAATTGTGGATGTATAAAATGATATAAAATATATGAGATCTTGACTTTACAAAGAGAAAAATTGGAAACTGGAAAATGGGTTCAATAAATTCTTATATTTAATGAAAAACATATTATGCAGCTAATAAAAGTATTATTATCAAAACACTTAATGACCTAGATCTTGGGGATAGCAAACTATAGCCAAACTATGGCAAAATGGCCTGCAATCTGCTTTGTTTTTTAATTTTTTATTTTGAAACAACTATAGATTCACAGGAAGTTGCAAAGAGTACAGAAAGGTACCATGTACCCCTCACCTAGTTTCCTCTACTGGTTAAATCTTACTACAGTGCAATATCAAACTGTAAAATTGACATTAGTACAATGTGTGTGTAGATTCTTGTAATCACAAGTACAATCAAGATACTAACTCTTCCATCACCACACAAATCTCCCTTGTGCTACCCTTTTATAGTCATACCCACCTCTTCTTTTTTCCTTGGTTAGTCTAGCTAGCAGTTTATCAATTTTTAAAATCTATTCAAAGAACCAACTTTTCACTTCATTGGTCCCTTGGATAATTTTTCAGTCTCTATTTTGTTTAGTTCTGTTCTCATCTTTATTATTTCTTCTACTAATTTTGGGTTTGATTTGTTCTGGCTTTTCCAATTCCTTGAGGTGCAACTTTGGATGGTTTATTTATAATCTTGCTACTTTTTTGATATAGGTATTTGGTACTATAAACTTTATTTTTCTTTTCTTTCTTTCTTTTTTTTTGATATGGTGTCTCACTCTGTCACCCAGGCTGGAGTGCAGTGGCACGATCTCAGCTCGCTGCATCCTCTGCCTTTTGGGTTCAAGCAATTCTCCTGCCTCAGCCTCTTGAGTAGCTGGGACTACAGGCATGTGCCACCATGCCCAGCTAATTTTTGTGTTACCCTGCTATCAAAACACACAAGGATTATCCTGCTTTATCCTGCTATCAAAACAGATAAGGATGCCACATCAAAAAGACAACTATAGGCCAATATCTCTGATGAACGTAGATGTATAAATCTTCAACAAAATATTATCAAACAGAATCAAACAGCACATCAAAAACAAAACAAAACAACAAGAAAACCCACAACATGTTCAAGTGGGATTTATCCCAGGAATGTAACCATGGTTTAACACCTGCAAGTCAATAAATGTGATCCATCACATTGACAGAATGAAGGACCAAAACCATGTGATCATCTCAATAAATTCAGAGAAAGCATTTGATAAAATTCAATATCCCTTCTTAATAAAAATTCTCAACAAATTAGGAATAGAAGGAACATACCACACAATGTAATAAAAGCTAGATATGATAAACCCACAGCTAACATCATGCTAAATGAGGAAAAGCTGAAAGAAAGCCTTTTCTCTAAGAATTGGAACAAAACACAGATGCACACTTTGACCACTCCTATTCAACATAGTACTGGAAGTCTTAGCCAGAGCATCAGGCAAGAGTAAGAAATAAAAGGCATCCAAGTTGGAAAAGAGAGAATAAAATTGTCCCTATTTGCAGATGATATAATCTTATATCTTGAAAAATCTAAAGACTCTACCAAACACTGTTAGAACTGATAAATGAATTTGGTAAAGTTTCAGTATACAGAATTAACATACACAAATTAGTAGCATTTCTATATGCCAACAGAAAAAAATCTGAAAAAGAAACCAAGAAAGCAATCCCACTTACAATGCTAATGAAATAAAATAAAATGACACAGCTAGGAATAAATTTTCCTAAAGAAGTGAAAAGTCTCTACAATGAAAACTGTAAAACACTGATTTAAAAAATTGAAGAGGATATGCCAAAGAGGAAAGATTGCCATGTTCATGGATAGGAAGAATTAATATTGTTAACATTTTCATACTAACCAAAGGAATCTACAGAATCAATGTAATCCCTATCAAAATAACAATGACATACTTCACTGAAATAGAAAAAAACCCCTAAAATTTGTATGAACAACAAAAGACCCCTAGTAGCCAAAGCAATCCTGAGCATAGCAAAGCTGGTGGCATAACATTACCTGACTTCAAACTATAATACAAAAACTATAGAAACTAAAACAGCATTGTACTGGCATAAAAATGAACACATAGACCAATGGAACAGAAGAGAAAACCCTAAAACAATGCCATGCATGTGTGGCCAACTCATTTTTTTACAAAGGTGCCAAGAGCGTACATTTGGGGAAGGACATCATCTTCAATAAATGATGCTGGGAAAATTTAATATTTATAGAAGAAGACTATAACTGGACGCCTATTTCTCATCAGTGACAAAAATAAACTCAAGATGGATTAAAAACTTAAATATAATACTTTATAACGTATAAAACGACTAGATAAAAACATAGAGAAAACACTTCAGGACATTGGTCTAGGCAGAAATATTATGGCTAAGACCTCAAAAGCGCAGGCAACAAAAACAAATATAGACAATTGGGAATTATTCAACTAAGAAGCTTCTTCACAGCAAAGGAAACAATCAACAAAGTGAAGAGACAGACTGTTGAACGGGAGAAAATATTTGCAAACTAATCATTTGACAAGGACTATTATCCAGACTACAGAAAGGAATTCAAATACCTCAATAGTAAAAAATAAATAAATAATAAATGAAAGGAACAAATAATCCCATTAAAAAGCTAGCAAAGGACATGAATAGACATTTCTCAAAGAAACACATTCAAATGGCCAATGCTATGTGAAATAATGCTCAAAATAATTAATCTTCCGGAAAATGCAAATCAAAACTACAATGAGATCTCATCTTACCCCAGTTAGAGCAGCTATTATTAAAAAGACAAAAAATAACAGATGCTGGTGAGGATGCAGAGAAAAGGGAACACATATACTCTTGCTGGTAATGTACTAGTACAGCCAGCCTGGAAAAGAGTACAACGATTTCTCAAAAAACTCAAAATAGAACTACCATACAATCCAGCAATCCCACTACTGGATGTTTATCCAAAGAAAAAAAAATCCATGTATTAAAGGAATACTTACACTCCCATGTTTGTTGCAGCACTATTTACAAAGCAAAGGTACGGAATCAACCTAACTGCACAACAATGGATGAATAGACAAAGAAAATGTGGCACATATACACAACAGAACACTATTTGGCCATAAAAAAGAATGAAATGATGTCATTTGCAGCAACATGGATGGAAGTAGAGGCTATTATATTAAGTGACATAGGCCTGGCAGAAAGACAAATATCTCATGTTCTCACTCATGTGTAGAAGGTTTAAAAAGTTGATCTCATGGAGATAGAGAGTAGAATGATGGCTACCAGAGGCAGAGAAGAGTGTGTTGGGTGATGAGGGTAGGAAGATAAAAAGAAGTTGGTTAATGGGTGGAAACACACAGTTAGAAGGAATAAAATATAATGTTCAGGCTGGGCGAGGTGGCTCACGCCTGTAATCCCAGCACTTTGGGAGGCCGAGGCCCAAAGTGGATCATGAGGTCAGGAGATTGAGACCATCCTGGCTAACACGGTGAAACCTCGTCTCTACTGAAAATACAAAAAATTAGCCGGGCGTGGTGGCAGGCGCCTGTAGTCCCAGCTACTTGGGAGGCTGAGGCAGGAGAATGGTGTGAACCCGGGAGGCGGATCTTGCAGTGAGCCAAGATAGTGCCACTGCACTCCAGCCTGGGCGACAGAGCAAGACTCTGTCTCAAAAAGAAAAAAAAAAAAAAAAAAAAAAAAATATATATATATATATATATAAAATGTTCAATAGCAGAGTAGAATGAATGTAGTTAACGACAATGTATTGAATATTTCAAAATCACTAGAAGAAAGAACTTCAAATGTTTGCAACACATGAAAATGACACACACTTGAAGTGATGGACACCTCAAATACCCTGACTTGAACATTATGCAGTCCATACATATAAAAAACTCACACATACCTTATAATTATGTACAAATATTTTTATCAGTAAAAAAGACCACACAAGTTTAATTACTATAGCTTTAAATATATCTTAAAATTAGATACATTGATTCTTTCCTTTTTAGTTTTTACCTATAAAAATTGTTTTAGCTCTTCTAGTTCCTTTGCATTTCCATATCAAGTTTAGGATAATCTTATCTGTATCTGCAAAAAAATATTTTGCTGGGAATTAATGAGTTATGTTAGCCTATACAGAAATTTGAGGAGAATTAGTATCTTTATTATGTTGAGACTTTCAATCCATGAACACAATATGTCTGCTACCTGTTTTTTTAATAAATAAAGGGCTATTGGAACACAACCATGTCCAATTATTTATATATTGTTTATATTATATATATTTATGGTTGCTTTCCCATTATAATATCAGAGTTAAGTCGTTGTGACAAAGCCTATGTGAGTTACAAAGCCTAAAATATTCACTACCGGGCCCTTTACAGAAAATTTGCCCACATCTGGATCAGATAAATGTCTGTGCTATATTGTTAAGTGAAAGAAAGCATATTATAAAACACTATAAATGGTATGTATCATTTTAATTTTAAACATAAGTTTTAATCACACTCATATGTATATGCATAATAAAATGACTGAAGTAATATAAAACCAAAATTTAACTACTTTTTTTCAGGACAGCAGTATTAAGGGTGATTTAAAAATTTTTTTTTGATTTTCTGCATTTTTCTTTTATTCTATCCTAAGTGGCTAAAAGGAATTTAACATGTTAAGAAAAGATTTTCCTTTCAAATTTCTCTCTCAACAATCTTATGAGACTCGTTCGTTTTAGGTGAAAAAAAAAGACTTTCAAATTACAGAAGATATAATAATCAATTATTTCTGTTCAAGATAGTTAATTATGCCTTTACAATATGTCTTTTCAAAACATGGATGAATTATTGCAGGTTCATAATTTAAGCCTACTTAGTCAATAAGTACAGATAAGAAAATGCCATAGATATAAATAATCTTAATCCTTGGTTTATTCTTGATGATTTACTGATTCACACCTGAGGTTTACTTACTGGTAACTGTAGGCAAATGTAACATGCTTAAGCCTGAATACTAAGATGAGCAAATTGGTTACTGCTAAATGACCATTTCAAATGATAAGTACTGGCAAAATAGTTACCTTTTTTGCTATCCTCACCCTCTATTAACTATTACTTCAGAGTGACAGGTTTTTTCCAGTTCTGTTGGTTGATCGACATAGATATAGACAGCTCAAATAGCAAGTCACACCAGGAGTGTCACCTGCTATTTGAGAAACTGAGTGGATGGCATAAAACACAGTGATTATAGCTATACTTTCATCTGGAAAGAACTCTGATAGGGTCATAAAAGATCAAAGGAGTGTTTGGAAGGGACACAGGTACCTGACAGGTTAATAACCCACTTCACAAAGTCAAAATGCATCTCCAGCAACTCCATTCTTTTCCTGAGGTGATTATTTCTTAAACCTTAATCTTGATTTTTAACCCTACTCTAAATCCACTCTGTAAGTACTCCTTCGCATGGTACAATTTAATTATTTTAATAACTATTAACTATTTTAATAACTCTAGAAATTATACAGTAATAGTTCCCTCATCATAACCACTGAAGAAAGTTTGTATGGGGACAAGGTATGAAATTCTAAAAGGCTCTGATCTTGCTCAGAAACAGGCACCAATTTTCTCAAATGAAAACATGTTTATTATATAAAGACTACAGATGCTTGGAACAGCTTGTCATCCCTTTGCTTTTAGGTGATGCCCACACAGCACTAAGAATGGCAGAGATCTGGCAATTTTCTAATTAAATGTGATCAATATTGACAACTAAACGGCATCATTCCAGCCCAGGAGTAGATTTCTGGGCCACAATTATCCTATTTGTCTGCCTACATTGCTCACATTAACTGGGTAAATTGGCTGATCAAATCTCCACTTCTGTAATACCAGACTGAAAGAGAGAGGCTTAGGAATTCACACAATAGTAGAGAATGAATAGAAGGTATTCATTTGTTCATCCATTTTTTTTTTTTTTAAACAAATAAAGGTTGACAACTACCCACTTCTACTCTGCTCGGTATGTGGAATTTGCAATAATGAATAAGGCCTTGATTCTTCCCCACAAGAAGCTTAGAACTATGGGGGGGAAAAAACACAAAAAACCCCAAATGTGCAATGATAAAGGTGTGATCTAAGGCTGAGGTATCATAAGAAATACACAGATAAAGTACTGCAGGAATTCGTAAAATGAAGACATTACTTCCTGGAATCAGAAAGAGCTTTCTGGAGAAAGTTACCTCGGGCACAAACTTGAAGGCAGGCGGCTGTGGGACGGGGCAAAGGCACAGAAAGCCAGGCAGATTCATTAAGACTTGTTGGTAACCCAAAAAGAGTGTGCTTAAGAGAAGGGGAAATTACTGTTAGCATTTAGGATGTTCGAGGGAAACTTACAGGCAGACATACAGCCAGCCCTTAGGAAGTAATTGGAAGCAAGACTGGTATACAATCAGGAACCCGGGTATTGTCCTTCTGCTTCAGCTTCATTCTTTCTCTCTGCAGACTTGCTTTCTCTGCTTTTCCATTCACATGGTCGACTACAATTACCCCAACTAATTGAAAGGCAGCAAGGAGAATCTTCTTGCCCCACATTATGTCAATTTTATGAACTATTGCCAGGACAGTGAAGTCACAAATAAACACTGCTTCCAGGGGAAGAAGATCCAGAGGTTCCTAGATATGGCTAGATGACTTATATGCTGGTCAGATGTACCCTGAAGAGTGTCTACTGTGCTGTGCAAGGAGAATGGTAGCACAGTGCAACTAGAATACAAGTTTGGAAGGGCAGCTAAGAAAAGATAATGAAAGACTTTGGGGAGAATAATTGAGGATAGTAATGTAATCGCAACTATGCTTTGGACAAGTTCATCTGACATTAAGTATAATGAAATGAAATAATAGATTTCCTTTTGTCTCATTTTTTTGTATTCATTAATCTCACTGCATTATAAACACTATTATAAGCCACTTTAACTTCTTTTGGAGACAAGATACAAGATGATACAATAATTGTTATTTTTTTTAAAGAGAGTAAAGATGAGAGGTAATACAAATTCAACTTAGAATTGTGTTACTTATCACTTTTCTTTGTAAACGTAGCATGAACCCAAATAACCACATTCTGAACCCTAATTTTAAAATGTGAGGATTCAACTAGAACAAACATAACAACTAGAACAAACATGGCTCTTGTGTGCTCGTCGTCTCATTTACCCCATCCAGAAATGTTGCTAAACGTTTTTGGATGTTTCCTGCTGAGCCTGGACTAAGCTACAGAATCTTTCTCCATCCTCCAGGCAGCTCATAAATATCAATTCACTGAAGGTGTTATTCAAGGTTCAAATATTTGCCATCCCTAGACAACAATTCTAAATTGCTGTGTCTACAATTCTAAATTGCTAAGGATAAAGATGAAGCCTTTTGTTCAACCTCTTTATTTTATAGATGAGAAAACTGAGGCCCAGAAAGAGTAAGTGATTGGCATGTCACACAAACAAGTAAGTTATATCCTGAGATTATATTCTTCTTTTAGTAATTTTAATGGAAAAAATGTCTTCACTATTATAATCCTTTCTGTGTGATCATTGAGCAGTGGTTTGAAATTTTTCTTAATACATGCAATTGAACTTTCTGAATTTTAATTTTTTAAAAATTTTATACTTCTAACAAACTGATCAGACATTACTGCTTGAATTTACCTTTTCTAGTTAATAATATTTGACTTTTAGTGGACCACTACTGGCATACTGGAATTTAGCAATTAGATGAAAGCTCATAGATATTTCCTTACTATTGTAAAATTGGAACATTGACCTATTTCTGAATAAATTTTATTGATGGCATGTTAAAAAATTAACATTAACCTTTAGTGTACATTACCTGGTCTGCTTGGCAAAGCTGAGTACTGTATGTAATCTTCTGTCACTTATGTATTATTTTCCTCTTCTTGCCTATAGAGAAAGATGTCCTGATTTCTCAGTTGCTAGGGGAGTGCAAAAACAGAATCCTAGAGCTTCAAAGTTCTTCTAGAGGTCACCTGATCTGCTCCTTGGAGTACAGAGAGATGAACATTTTAATTAACCAAGGCAGAAAACTACTAAAATTATTCTGAGTGAACTCAATAGATGTAGACAGATTAGGATTTTACATCCTCCCTTGGTACAAACATTTGTTTAGTTTATAAGCCCCCTTTAGGTAGTACTCATTGCATTGTGTTGCAATTATTTGTTCAACTGTGGATTTACCCTTGGAGGCCCTTGAGGATAAGAATGTGTATCTATCATCTTTTAGAGCATCCAGTACATAGAGGGGGGTTGATAAATGCCCACTGTTTAATGCATAGTGCAGGTGTTCAATTGAATTCTATTTTGCTACAAAGTATGGCGGAATCCCATGTCTCCCTTTGTTTTGCCCCTTTGGAGGGACCTCCAACTCCAGTGACCCAACACAGAAACCATGCAAAATGGCCAATCAGGAAATGTTTGTTGAATGAATTAAAAAAAAATCTTCACAGCTTTTGAAAGTCTACTCCTACGCTCATTCTTGCATTATCTCTCATTTTCCCGTCTTGTACTACGATATTTAAGATATTTTTCCCCCTATAAATCTGTTTATGCCCTGTGAAACTTTAAAATATTAGCCAAACTGGAAGATATAATCATCAAAGATCCCCAGTTACAGAATTGCTTCTCATGTTGGGGCCTTTTCTTACATTGCCAATTAAATTTAATAAGCAGTCTTGAACGTCTCTGTGTGCAAAGTACAGAGGATGTGGCAGATACTTGAAGTTTTTCAGCAGAGGAATAACTTGATCAATCACCTATGCCCCATCGCCCATTCAATAGATCTGATCCTTGCTGACTCCTTTCCTCCCATGTCTGGGCTTCCTCTCATACTGTTCCTCCACCTAGGCAGTGTAGCATTACGCTGGCTGTGTAGTCAAACATTTGGAGCTTCAATCCTGACTGCTCCTATCTAGTTAGGTGACCTTGGAAAATTACTTAATCTCTCTGAGTCTCAGTTTTCTCATTTGTAAAAATGGGTAGAATTACACTTCCAAGGGTTGTTGGGAAGATTATACAAAATAATGCATGTAAAGTGCTTTCCACTGTGCCCAGTATGGAATGAATGCTAGTTGTTCTCATTATTAGTACAAAAATGCATCCACTCTTTGTTTCTTTATCTCCTACCCTGTCTTCAAGACCCAGCTGAAATGTTACTGCCTCTATGAAGATTTCTCTGATGCCAGCCCAACTGATCTTTACCTTTTCATATCGTTTGTACTTACTAGCTCTTCCCCACAATCACTGTTTAGCTACATGGCACTGTTATTCTTCAATGTACACGTGTATAAAGATGTTCAATGGCACCACTTTGTTCATAAAATAATTATTCCCTGCATTTATCTTCTCACATGAGGCTTAAACAGCATGTGGGCAAGGACTATGAAAGGCAAAACATAGGATCTCAAAACATACCTTCTAACTTAATGATTGAAGGGGCTAGACCACGAATGGTTTAGCTTCCCACCAGCCTCCACCCTCTCTCTACAGTATCTTCTATTGTTAACTTCTGCTTTCAGTTAGGTGTTTGATTTAAATGAGCCCCGTTTTTCTTTGAAAAGACTGCTGCAGTCAATTTCTGGGCATAAAACACTGGCACAATCATTGGTTTGTGAAGGTTTTCTGTGCCAGATTCTCCCGTTTCCTCAATCAAAACCCTAAGCATTCTGCACAGCGGTGTGGAATTGGCATTTCTGTACTAGCCACATCAAATTAGTTTGGAAGACAGCCAAGTCTGGGGTCTGTATTCATTAATTCCAATGGTCCAATTAATGGAACCATTAATTCCAATGGTTCATATTTTTCCAAAGGAAAATAGTCTCAAGGTCTTGCCAGTGAATTGTAGGTCATGCATGACAGAGAGCTGCCTTTTCAGTTAGTGGGGTCTTCATCCCCCTCTTCATCCAGTTTCCTGGCCTTGATTAAAGGTATTCTGTTGAATTGTGACAGGAAGGATGCACACAAATTCCAGATAGTGGTTACCTTTTGGGGTGGAGGTTGAGAGAGAGAAGGGGGATATGAAGAGAAAGAGAAACAGACACAGTTTCAAATGCAGTGCTAACATTCGGTTTTGTTAATTTGTTAAAGTTTACTTGGATGTTAGTTGTATTTTTTATACTCTACAGTATATAAATGTATGCACTTTTATGTACATATATTTAAAGTATAAATACTGAGAATTGCGAGGCTATTGAATATTAGTCTTTTCCTTGCCATATTATTCCTGCATTCAAAATGCAGAGTCATCTAGGAATCTAAAACTTAGTATTGGAAAGGTCACCTAGTGATCTTCACTTGGTCAGCAGGGTTTTCAAATACCAATGCCTTGGATGCTGTGGGAGGTGCCTCAGGCATCACCACAGGGATCGAGGTGAAGAAAGCAGGTGGAGTGTTGGCCCATCATTCCTTTCAATCACATTTGATTTTGTTTTACATTATTATGATTCTGGGTAAGAAATGGTTAAAGAACCAGGAGGGATGCCAGAATAGCTATATTCTGATTTAAAAGAATCTCAAATGAAATTAGACTGATGGTTATAGCTCCAAAAGGAAGAATGAGGATAAGTGGGTGTAAGTTTCTGGGGGAAGGCTTTAGTTTGCTCCAAATAGAGTGCAGTTTGCTTGAGGCAATCCCAGTTTATTTATGCCTGTTGTTCCAGGGTAATTTAGTAATTACCCTACAGCACCTCCTTTCACACTCTAAGGGTACCAGTTTGGATGATAAATTGTTAAGGTCACCCTAGCTATAAGGAACACTCTTACAACAAATATGTCTAAGATTACAAAAGACTGCTTCCTGAAGCAGAAGCAAGAAGTAACGTAAATGCAGAGGACCAGTTAGGGAGCTCCGCTTGAACAGTTGTTTTCAAACTTGAGATTTTTATTTCGTGTCTCTAGGATGGAAGCTGGGAAGCTGAATTTCCAGTCTCCCCAGTGATTCTATTGCTTGGCCATTTTAGGACACATTAAGGGGCCTATTGGTTCTCAAATTGTGGACTCTGGATTCCCAAGGGTGGGTGGGATATACAATTATTTTAGTTATTCTAAATGCTGCCTTTTTTTCATTCTTTATTTTTAAAATATTTTTAATTTTTTTCCAAAAGTTATTAGGGTACAGGTGGTATTTGGTTGCATGAGTAAGTTCTTTGGTGGCGATTTGTGAGATTTTGGTGCACCCATCATCCAAGCAGTACACACTGCAACATATCTGTAGTCTTCTATCCCTCGTCCCCTCCCCGCCTCTTTCCCTCAAGTCCCCTGTCTTAAGAGTCAGTGAGAGAAACATGGGAATCTTTTAATGCTGCCTTCTTCCACTGCCTCAGTTATCCATAGGTTCCTCAAAAACAGGCTTCCTGACATGAAAGCCCCTATAGTCTGCCTGTGTTCCACCCAGGCCATTTGATGATTGCCAATCATTTCACCTACAGCCTACTCACTGTTAGCCTTCTTATTCTAATTCTCAAGACTTCTCTAGTCAAATCTTATTTCTTTCTGTGTTTATCTCCTCCTGCAGTGTAGTATGGTTACTGTGCACTCACCTTTGGGGCTTCCTAGGAATTCATTCTCTCACTCAAGTTTGATTCTTAAACAGAGGCTATTTAATTTGGAGAGTAAATGTTAAAACCTCCTTAATCCTTTGGTTCCCTTGTGACTTAGCTGTTCCTAGGAACTCCCAGTGGAACTGATGGGGAGACCATGGTTGGAGTTTTAAAATGAGTTTAAAATAAACTGTTTATTTTAAAAACAGTTTAAAATAAACTGTTGTATCCGGTACACCACAGGCATTAGCTGAGATAAATGCCAAGGTGCTTTGCATAGGTTTAAATCCTTTCCATGTTTTCCCTGTCTGCCTTCTTATCCCAGGTCTGATATTACAGCTGGCCATTTTATCTACAATGTTTCTGCAGGCACATGGTGGCTCAGTCAAAAAGGGCCTATACTTGTTATTTTCTTAAGACTCCTTTTAATTTATACTGTACCCACTGCTCCTTGTTCATCTCCCTGATACTTTGATGTCCGATGCTGTGATTTAGTGTTCACTATTTGTTTTGGGCTCCGTGGTTTTTGACCCAGTTGGAATCTTCTCTGGCTTATGAACTTCTTAAGCTCTTTGCTTGGCATACTGTCTGACTTACATATTCCTTTAGATGAATAATGTTAATATCTGTCCTGACCCATGTAGAGACCTGCAAGCTGGGGTGGGCCTCCTAGGAGTGGGTTTTGAAATTGTATTTGCAACCGAAGGTCCTGGGTCCTTGACTCATCACCAGCCCAGGGACAGGACAGTGATTGAGGCCATCAAGATACCATAGTATTGCAGGCTGTGTCATAGCCAGAGGCACTCATGGCTCAGCTAGTGGAGAAAAGTTTGGAGTTACTGAGAATTCATTTGTAAACACTCCTCTGCCTGATAGTTTGTTAGAACTGTACTTCTTTGGCAGCTTTACATGCAAACTCAGGGTTTCGGGGGCCTGGAAACACTGTAAGTAGTTTTGCTTTCTGTTTGTTGAGGTTAGGAGGTGCTGAGAAATACGTGATTCCTACCAACAGCCTGAGATCATCCCTCTATGGTGTTATACCAAGTTCTAGCATGTCTTATGATTGACATGGGTGTTGACCTCTAACGAAGGTCAACACCCATGAATTGAAATGAGAATGTAGTCACCTAGCTGAAGGGATAGAAGTTTGGCTTTTTTGCGACCCTTCATGTTCTTTTGTTGAGTTGTTCATCTGCTTAATATATTTAAATCTTCATTTTAGGATAGGGCCATCTGCTGTCATTCTGCATTCCTTTTGGCTTGAAGAACTTTTTAGATCCCTTTGTGACTGAATTATAGATAATCACAATACCCCAGTGGTGTATATGTAAATCTGGAGCTCATCTTTTAGTGTATGGATACTGGGCAATGGGGAGGACATGTTTGCCTTTAAGTGACAGCCTTGGTACTGAGACAGATGAAGCACCTGGGTCCATCTGGAAGTATTTAAATTGCTAATTGGCAGATGCTGTACATCACAGGATAAAGAACTCAGGAGAAAATAAGAGGAAACCCTTATTTACAATCATCAAATACTCCTCCTGACTTCCTTAATAGGTTCTTTAAATTACAGGGCAGTGGGAGAAGTGAAATAAGCTGAATTGAGAGTGGATGGCAAGGGACATTTTTTAATTGAAGTTTTTATTTATTGAGCTAATTCTAGATTCATATGAAATTATAAAAAAAAAAATACAGAGAGATCCCCTGTATATTTTGCCAAGTTTCCCCCAGTGGTAACATTTTACACAACTATAGTGTAATATCACAACTAAGATATGGACATTGATGTAATCTACTAATCTAATTTAGATTCCTTTTAGTTTCAATGATATATCGTATCTCTCTTTTTTTCTCTCTCTCTTTATGTGTAGGTGTGTGTTACGTTCTATACAATTTTACCCACCTGCATAGGGTCCTGTCTCCATTGCCACAGTCTAGGTTCTGAACAAGTCCAACACTGTAAGGATTTTTTGGGTTGCCCTTTCATAGCCACACTGACTTCCTCCTGTTTCCATTCCCCAACTCCTCAAGTCCAAAACCTTTGGCAACTACTAATATGTCTTTCATTTCTGAAATTTTTTACTTCAAAAAATTCATATAAATAGAATCTTATAGTATATAATATTTGGAATTGTCTTTTTCATTTAACTTATTCCCTGGAGATTCATCCAAGTTTTTGTGTGTATCAGTTTTTTTTTTTTTAAATTGCTGACTAGTATCCATGCTGTGCACATACCACAGTTTATTTAACCATTCATCCCTTGAAGGCTATCTGGGCTGATTCCTGTTTTGGGCTATTACAAATAAAGTTGCCATAAACATTAA
Source organism: Chlorocebus sabaeus (assembly GCF_047675955.1). Taxonomy (NCBI): domain Eukaryota; kingdom Metazoa; phylum Chordata; class Mammalia; order Primates; family Cercopithecidae; genus Chlorocebus; species Chlorocebus sabaeus. The sequence continues at coordinate 56,946,623 of NC_132915.1, forward strand.
TGGGCAGATTTTTTGCATGAATATAATTTTTACTTCTCTGAGGTAAATGCTCAAGAGTGCACTTACTAGGTCATACAGTAGTTAAATGTTTGGTTTACGAGAAATTGTCAAACCTTTTTCCAGTGACCATACCATATTACATTCCTACTGCATTCTTGATGGTGTTATTACAATTTTTTATTTTAGCCATTCTGATAGGTATGCAACGATACCTCCTCATTGTGGTTTTAATTTGCTTTTAAATAATGGCTGAGAATATTGAACATCTTTCCATATGCTTATTTGCCATCTGCATATCGTCCTCATTGAATGTCTATGTCTTTTGCCTATTTTCTAATTGGATCTTTTTTTTTTTTTTTTTTTGCTGTTTAGTTTTGAGAGTTCTTTATATATTTTAATAGTAGTGCTTTGTCACTTGTGTGATTTGCAAATATTTTCTACTAGTCTGTAACTTTTCATCATTTCATCCTCTTCATGAAGACTTTCATAGAACAAAAGCTTTTAATTTTGATGGTCAACTTCCTGATATTTCCTTTTTTTTTCTTCCTTCCTTCCTTCTGACCTCCCTCCCTCCTTCCCTCCCCCCTTTCCTTCCCTGGCAGGGAGTGCAGTGGCATGATCATGACTCACTGCAGCCTTGACCTCCTGGGCTCAAGCAAGCCTCCCACCTCAGCCTACAGGTTCACACCACCACGCCTGGTTAACTTTTTAAATTTTTAGTAGAGACAAGGTCTTGCTTTGCTGCCTACGCTGGACTCAAACTCCTGAGCTCAAGCAATTCTCCTGCCTTGGCCTCCCTAAGTATTGGGATTACAGGAGTGAGCCACCAAACTTGGCCAATCTTTTCTTTTATATGTAATACTTTAAAAAAAAAATTTTATTTATTTATTTTTGAGATGGAGTCTCACTCTGTTACCCAGGCTGGAGGGCAATGGCGCAATCTTGGCTCACTGCAACCTCTGCCTCCTGGGATCGAATGATTCTCCTGCCTCAGCCTCACAAGTAACTGGAATTACAGGCACGTGCCACCGTGTCCAGCTAATTTTTTTTTTTGTATTTTTCGTAGAGATGGGGTTTCACCATGTTGTCCAGGCTGGTCTTGAACTCTTGACCTCAGGTGATTCATCCGTCTCAGCCTCCCAGAGTGCTGGGATTATAGGCATGAGCCACCATGCCCAGCCTCTTTTATAGGTAATACTTTTATTGTCAAGTCTAAGAACTCTTTGTGTAGCCCAATCCCAAAGACTTTCTACTAATTTTTAAAGTTTTATAGTTTTCTATCGTATACTTAATTCTATGGTCTACTTTGAGGTAAGTGCTTATATAAGGTATAAGGTTTAGGTAGACATTGATTTTTTTTTTTGCCTATGAATATCCAATTGCTCCAGCACTACTTGTTGAAAAATAATTTGATATTAAAAAGACCTAAATTATGTTAGTGTTAGGAAAATATTATCCTTCATTCTGGACTTGAGAAGCTGCTATGCTGCTCCACAGTTCTAGTGTTCCTCATGAGATTCATAAAGCTCTAGAAGATCCCGTAAAGAAAGATACTAATTTATGCTAGCACTTAATTGTAAGGGCTTCCAAGTGGCTTGAAGCTTAGACCAGGAGTGTCCTAGTAAATATCCACTATAGAATAAGATTGAGTGGAATAAGATGAATCCATAGGTCTAATTCCAGAGGGACAGAAAGGCCTCAAAGTCCACTGCATGATCAATAGCACAGGTGAGCAAGCCTCCAGCTTTAGGGCCTGTGCATCTGTAATCAGCCAGGTCACCCTCCAAGCAGTCTTTGTGCAGCCTCCATGTCACAGAGGCAACATAACAGTTGAAAACATGGCCTAGTCAACTGGCCAATAGAATGAAAAATTATTTCTAGCATCTGCCTATGCTCTAGGTTTTCTTAAATATTAGCAAATAAATTTACCCTCGTTTCAATGATCTTGGCTTCTCTATTACCTCCCATTCAAAGGTTTTTCACTCAGCTGTCACAATAAAGGGTAGTAGGAATGTATTTTTTCAACTCTAATGCTAAAAGTGTTCAGTAGCAATCAAATAAAATACATACCATTACTGATCAAAACTCAAGAAATACCATTTCTTGGAAGGGTGTCAATTTAATTGCCTTTTAGACAATTGCAATCCAGCTAAAGTACCAGAGGAATAGTGAGCTGCATTGGAAACAGTACTAGATTACAGCTGACAGGTCAGGAAATCTAGTGTAGTCCTCATTAGCTGTGGGACTACAGGGAAAGCCCTTGACCTCTTTGTATTTCCATTTTCCTTTCCTCAAAATGGCAATAAGATTTGTTTTACCTACTTCACTGTGCCATTGTGAAGCTCAAATAAGATCATATATGTGAAAGTACTTTGAAACTCCCAGTTATCCAGACTGAGAAGGCGCTCATTACAACAGGCTATTCAAGAACCCTGACTGCTGCCAACATCCTCCCCACCCTCCTACCCAGCATTGTTTAGCTTTTAATAATCTAATTTTGAGAGACTATAGGTAAAGTGCTGAGTACAGTGCCTGGAATCTAAGTGTTCAATAAATCACAGCTGTCATAATTCTTCTACCACATGTCTTTACGCTTCACGCTAACCGACTACGTGACAAAGTTTGGCACAGCCCATTGGCTGTGGCAGAGGGGGCTAACTGTCTACCAGATATCTGTAGTACCTTTCTCTAGCATACAGTTATCACTGAGAAGTGGCTGCTCATTCATTGGCTACATTTCCAAAACCCTCCTGCAGTTAGTTGTGGCCATGTAACTGAGTTTTAGCAAAAGATTGTGAGCAAAAGTAATGTGTGCCACTTTAAAGCTTGGTCTTGAGAACTCTCAGGAAACTCTGAGCTCTTTGACCCTTTCTACTGCTTGGAATGGTGGATTCCCAAGGAGACTCTGGAAGGTATGTGTTGAGGACTGCAGAGCCTCTGATTCCCCGACACTCCTAAATATCTACACAGAGAAGGACTGATCAGCTAACCTATTTAAATACCCAGGAAAACTGTTGCTTGAACAAGAAATATACTTCTATTGTTTTTGATTTATTGTGCAACTGTATTTATAGTTTTTTGTTTTGTTTTTTTGTTTGTTTGTTTTTTACGGCAGTTAGCCTGTCCTAAGGAAGTAATGGCTCACTTTCTCATTTTCTTGTGAACATGTTGTATATACATCTAACTAGGTATCACCTCACTCAGACTGACCACACCAGCTTAGGAATCCTCTGTGTCTTAGGGGACAAGTACAGAGGCATCTGTCATCAGTCTCTACTCCATCTGTTCTGAGGACTCCAGATTCCACCCAAGTTACTCATTCTTGGGTGGCTTACTTGGATATTTCCCTTATTTAGAGATTATTATAGTCAGGAAGGGAAAATAGTGTAGCAACTGTACAGGCTTCCAGGGTGTATGATGATGGCTGAGGTTGACTGCACAGATGGGTCCCCAGTGTGCCCCTCTCCCTGTGGGGCACCTCTGTCTCTCTGTGTTGGCTGTGTGCTCTTACCTACTGCTCTGCCAAGCCTTTCCACCTTTACAGTCTCCAAAGGAAAGATATTTCTTCTTGTGAAGGGAACTTTTTCTACAAATCTTAAAAAGATCTTATTCCTAAGTGATTCTCCTTTTGGGACCCATAAAGTAGTTTGGCATCTTCAGAATCCCAGCAACATCTGTTGAGAAAATTATATTTCCAAAGTCTAAGCCTGAGGACTATTTGAGTGACACCATTCGATATCATGTGGCAGGCCTGATATGGTTTGGCTCTGTGTCCCTACCCAAATCTCATCTTGAATTGTAATCCCCACATGTTGAGGGAGGGAGGCGATTGGATCATGGGGGCAGTTTCCTCAGTGCTGTTCTCAGGATAGTGAGATCTTTTTTTTTTTTTTTTTTAATGGAGTCTTGCTCTGTCGCCCAGGCTGGAGTGCAGTGACACGATCTTGGCTCACTGCAAGCTCTGCATCCCAGGTTCACACCATTCTCCTGTCTCAGCTTCCCAAGTAGCTGGGACTACAGGTGCCCGCCACCATGCCCAGCTAATTTTTTTTGTATTTTTAGTAGAGATGGGGTTTCACCGTATTAGCCAGGATGGTCTCAATCTCCTGACCTCACGATCCGCCTGCCTCGGCCTCCCAAAGTGCTGGGATTATAGGCATGAGTCACTGCGTCTAGCAAGATCTGATGGGTTTAGAAGCATTTCACAGTTCTTGCTTCCCATGCTGTCTTGCCTGCCACCATGTAAGATGTACCTGCTTCCCCTTCCACCATGATTGTAAGTTTCTTGACGCCACCCCAGCCATGCAGAACTGTGAGTCAATTAAAACTCTTTCCTTTATAAATTCCCCAGTCTCAGGCATTTCTTTATAGCGGTGTGAAAATGGACTAATACAAAGCCTTTGCATTCAGTGGTATGTGTCTTTCCTGTCACCTTCCCTCATTTCAGAGTAGACTCCTTATATTACAAGAGACACTTCTACCTCCTCTTCTTTTTAATTTATCTTATTTTAGGTTCCAGGATACACGTGCAGGACATGCAGGTTTGTTACTTACGTAAACATGTGCCATTGTGATTTTCTGCACCTATCAACCCTTCACCTAGGTATTAAGCCCAGCATGCATTAGCTATTTTTCCTGATGCTCTCCCTCCCCCTGCCAGCCCCCACAAGCCCCAATGTGTGTTGTTCCCCTCTACGTGTCCATATGTTCTCAATGTTCAGCTCCCACTTACAAGTGAGAACATGTGGTGTTTGGTTTTCTGTTCCTGCATTACTTTGCTGAGGACAATGGCCTCCATTTCCATCTCTGTCCCTGCAAAGGGCTGGGATGGCCACAGGAGGGTTTTGGAAATGTAGTCGATGAATGAGCAGCCGCTGATCAGTGATAACTGTATGCTAGAGAAAGGTAGGTAGCACAGATATCTGGTAGGCAGCCCCCTCTGCCACAGCCCGTTAACCAAACTTTGTCACGTAGTCGGTGAGCGTGAAGCGTAAAGACATGTGGTAGAAGAATTATGACAGCTGTGATTTATTGAACACTTAGATTCCAGGCACTGTACTCAGCACATTACCTATAGTCTCTCGAAATTAGATTTTTAAAAATTAATCCATGCTGGGTAGGAGGGTGGGGAGGATGTTGGCAGCAGTCAGGGTTTTTGAATAGCCAGCGAAGGCTGTTGTACTGAGCGCCTTCTCTGTCTGGATAACTGTGGGAGTTTCAAAGCACTCTCACCCTCATTCATTTTTATGGCTGCATAGTATTCCATGGTATATATGTACCACATTTTCTTTATTCAGTCTATCGTTGATGGGCATTTAGGTTGATTCCATGCATTCACTATTGGGAACAGTGCTGCAATGAACTTAAGTGTGCATGTATCCTTATAATAGAATGATTTATATTCCTTTGGGTATATACCCAGTAATGGGATTGTTGGGTCAAATGGTATTTCTGATTCTCAGTCTTTGAGAAATCACACACTGTCTTCCACAATGGTTGAACTAATTTATGTTCCCACCAACAGTAAGAAAACTCCTATTTCTCCACAGCCTTGCCATCATCTGTTGTTTCTTGACTTTTTAATATTAATAATTTCCATTCTGACTGGTGTGAGATGGTATCTCATTGTGGTTTTGATTTGCATTTCTCTAATGATCAGTGATGTTGAGCCTTTTTTCATGTTTGTTTGCAACATGTCTTCATTTGAGAAGTGTCTGTTAATGTCCTTTGCCCACTTTTAATGGGGTTGTTTGTTATTTTCTTGTAAATTTGTTGAAGTTCCTTGTAGATTCTGGATATTAGACTTTGGTCAAGTGGGTAGATTGCAAATAATTTTTCCAGTTCTGTAGGTTGTCTTTTCACTGTGATGATAGTTTGTCTGTGCAGAAGCTCTTTAGTTTAATTAGATCCCATTTGTCAATTTTTGTTCTTGTTGCAATTGCTTTTGACATTTTTATCATGAAATCTTTGCCTGTACTTATGTTCTGAATGATATTGCTTAGATTTTATTCTAGGGATTTTATAGTTTTGGGTTTTATGTTTAAGTTTTTAATCCACCTTGAGTTAATTTTTGTATAAGGTGTAAGGAAGGGATCCAGTTTCAATTTTCTGCATGCGGCTAGCCAGTTTCTCCAGAACCATTTATTAAATAGGGAATTTTCCCCCCATTGCTTGTTTTTGTCAGGTTTGCTGAATATCAGATGGTTGTACATGTGTGGTCTTATTCCTGAGATCTCTACTCTGTTCCATTGGTTGATGTGTCTGTTTTTGTACCAGTACCATGCTGTTTTGGTTACTGTAGCCTTGTAGTATAGATTGAAGTCAGGTAGCATGATGCCTCCAGCCTTGTTCTGTTTGCTTAGGATTGTCTTGGCTATATGGGCTCTTTTTTGATTCCATATGAAATTTAAAGTAGTTTTTTCTAATGTGAAGAATGTGAATTGTAGTTTAATGAGAATAGCATTGAATCTATAAATTACTTTGGGCATGATAGCTATTTTCACAATATTGATTCTTCCTATCCATGAGCATGGAATGTTTTTCCATCTGCTGGTGTCCTCCCTGATTTCCTTGAGCAGTGGTTTGTAGTTCTCCTTGAAGAGGTCCTTCACTTCCCTTGTTAGCTGTATTACTAGATATTTTATTCTTTTTGTAGCAATTGTGAATGGAGTTCATTCATGAATTGGATCTCTGCTTGTTTATTGTTGGTTTATAGGAATGCTTGTAATTTTTGCACTTTGATTTTGTATCCTGAGACTTTGCTGAAGTTGCTTATCAGTTTAAGAAGCTTTTAGGCTGAGATGATGGTGTTCTATAGGAGTAGGATCATATCATTTACAAACAGAGACAGTATGACTTCCTTTCTTCCTATTTAAATACCTTTATGTCTTTCTCTTGCCTGATTGCCCTGGCCAGAACTTCCAATACTATGTTGAATAGGAGTGGCCAGAAAGGGCATACTTGCCTTGTGCTGGTTTTCAAGAGGAATGCTTTCAGCTTTTGCCCATTCAGTATGATACTGGCTGTGGGTCTGTCATAAATGGTTCTGATTATTTTGAGGTATGTTCCATCAATACCTAGTTTATGAGTGTTTTTAACATGAAGGGATGTTGAATTTTATCAAAGGCCTTTTCTGCGTCTACTGAGAAAATCGTGTGGTTTTTGTCTTTAGTTCTGTTTATGTGATGAATTGTTTATTGATTTGCATATGTCAAACCAGCCTTGCCTCTCAGGAATGAAGTCGACTTGATCGTAGTGGATAAGCTTTTTGATGTGCTGCTGGATTCAGCTTGCCAGTATTTTATTGAGGATTTTGCATTTTTGTTCATCAGGGATTTTGACCTGAAGTTTTCTTTTCTGGTTGTATCTTTGCTAGGTTTTGTATCAGGATGATGCTGGCCTCATAAAATGAGTTAGGGAGGAGTTCCTCCCTTTCAATTGTTTTGAGTAGTTTCTGAAGAGATGGTACCAGCTTCTCTTTGCACTTCTGGTAGAATTTAGCTGCAAATTCATCTGGTCCTGGGCTTTTTTTGGTTGGTAGGCTATTTGTTTTTGCCTTAATTTTAGAACTTGTTATTGGTCTATTCAGTGATTCAACTTCTTCCTGGTTTAGTCTTGGGAGGGTGTATGTATCCAGGAATTTATCCATTTCTTCTAGATCTTCTAGTTTATTTGCACTGAAGTGTTTATAGTATTCTCTGATGGTTGTTTGTATTTCTGTGGGGTCAGTGGTAATATCCCCTTTATCAGTTTTTATTGTGTCTATTTGATTCTTTTCTCTTTATTATTCTAGCCAGTGGTCTATGTATTTTATTAATTTTTTTTTTCAAGAAACCAGCTCCCGGATTCATTGATATTTTTTGAAGGGTTTTTTGTGTTTCTATCTTCTTCAGTTTCACTTTGAGCTTGATTATTTCTTCTCTTCTGCTAGCTTTGGAGTTTATTTGCTCTTGGTTCACTAGTAGTTTTAGTTGTGATGTTAGGATGTTGATTTGAGATCTTCCTAATTTTTTGACGTGGGCATTTAGTTCTGTAAATTCCCCTCTTAGCACTGCTTTAGCTGTGTCCCAGAGATTCTGGTACATTGTCTCTTGTTCTCATTGGTTTCAAAAAACTTCTTGATTTCTGCCTTAATTTCATTATTTACCCAGGAGTCATTCAGGAGCAGGCTGTTCAATTTCCATGTAGTTGTGTGGTTTTGAATGAGTTTCTTAGTCTTGAGTTCTAATTTGATTATTTCTTTGCATTGGGTTAGAACATACTCCTTTAGCTCAGCAAAGTTTGTTATTACTCATCTTCTGAAGCCTACTTCTGTCAGTTCATCCATCTCAGCCTCAGCCCAGTTCTGTACCCTTGCTGGAGAGGTGTTGTGATCATTTGCAGGAGAAGAAGCACTCTGGGTTTTTGAGTTTTCAGTGTTTTCTTTTTTTTTTTTTTTTTTTTAAATCTTCAGTGAGTTTATCTACTTTTGATATTTGAGGCTGCTGACCTTTGGGTGAATTTTCTGTGGGGGCTTTTTTATTGATGTTGTTGTAGTTGTTGCTTTCTGTTTTTCTTTTAACAGACCCCTCTTCCATAGGGCTACTGTGGATTGCTGGGGGTTTACTCCAGACTCTATTCACCTGGGTCCCTCCTGCACCTGGAGGTGTCACCAGTGGAGGCTGCAGAACAGCAAAGATGGCTGCCTACTCCTTCCTCTAGGAGCTCCATCCCAGAGGGGCACTGACCTAATGCCAGCAGGAATGCTGCTGTATACGTTGTCTGGCAACCTCTGTTTGGAGGGTCTCACCCAGTCAGGAGGCATGGGATCAGGGACCCGCTTCACAAGGTACTCTGGCTGCCCCTTGGTGGAGGGGCTGTGCTGGGTTGGGGTGGGGGGGGAATCCTGCTCGTTCGGATTGCCCAGATTCCTCAGAGCCAGCAGGGGAAAGACTAAGTCTGCTGATCTGCATAGACCACAGCCACCCCTCCCCTCACGGACTCCATCCCAAGGAGATCAGAGTTCTGTCTGTAAACCCCTTGCTGGAGTTGCTAAAATTCCTGCAGAGAGGCCCTGCCCAGTAAGGAAGGATGGGTCCAGGTTCAGCCTGTTCAGCCTAAAGAGGCAGTCTGCCCATGATCTGCCAAAGACACTGTGCTGCACTGTGAGAAATTCCTCCTGGGTCCGAACTGCCCAGTCTCCCTGGCACCGGCAGAAGAAAATGGCAGACTGGTACCTCCTCTTCTTTCACTAAGTCTTAATGCCCCATCAACCATGTCTAAAGTTCCCTTTTCCTTTCTTCAGAGTCCTTGAGCCCTTCTAGCCAGGAGGACTCTGGGCCATCTGACTGAGCCCCTGAGGACCCCAGGGTACATGTGCAGATAGAAACCTTGGAAGGCCCTTGTTGCTGAGCTATGACAGATGGGTGTTAATTTGTTTTCATGGCTTAGATGCAGACATGAAATCCATCGGCTAGAGGGACTGATGAGCTGCTTGGGAATAAAATCATTCTCAGAGGAAGAGAGTGAGATGCCCAGGCTTGATTCAGCACAATACTCTCACTGTTGAGGGGCCAAGACCGTTCAATTCAGAATACAGCATGCGTAGTGTTAAATAGAGGCCAAGTTCAAGTGTAAAGTGGATGAAGATAAAAATGTAAAGCTATTTACACACAGGGAGTTCCTGAGGTTTGGAGCATAGGCCAGTGTTGTTTGAGGTCAATTTTAAAAGAGAATAGAATGAAGTTGGGTTGAGGGATTATTTTACTTTTATCCTTGGCCGCCCAGGTACTCAGATGTGGGGGCACCTGGGGTCAGTTAGTGGTGTTTGTTTTCAGAGACACTGGGTAAGGAGGGACTAAAACAGCTGAAGGCCAGGTACAATGAGTGGATAGGAGAAAGAAAAGATCAAGTCAAGAGGCCAAGGGGCAGAATGAGAATGAGAATATCAACAACAAAAGTAATTAGAATGAGGTGTCTGGAGAAAAGTGTAAGAAAAAATTGGAGAGTAGATTCAGGAACAAATCCTGCCAGGGAGCTGAATAGCAGTGTTTCTCCCTTAGTCTGTGATAGGGATCAGATGAAAGTCTTCTAAAGTTAGTAAAAGAATGTTGGTAAAGTTATTTAACTCTGTGCACATGATGGAGAAGTGGAATTAAGTTAAAAGTATTCTAAGAGCATAACGGACAATCATGGGACTCTGAACATGTGACATACTATTTTTTTTCTAATTTTTCCCTTATGACATGTAAAGATCCAATTACACAGAGCAGCAATGTCTGAGAATCTTTGGCTCAAATAAATCAACCAGAAATAAGCTTTTAAAGTGTAGTCTATTTTTCAAGAGTTGGCTTTATTAAGTAAAATGAGAATGACCTACAGATATCTGCCATATCAATTTTTGTGACATGTTTGATAGAAGGCATTTTCTCTCCATGAGGAGTTTTATCTAATCAAATTTTCTTAATGCAGCCCACATTTGTTGCAGTCACAGAGACTCTAAACCCCATCTTTACTGCTTTTCCCCCTCCGAGATTGTTAAACACAGCGCAGCCATCGGCCCTGTAGAAATCTTCATTTGAACAAATGAAAAAACAAAAACAAACAAACAAACAAAAACCAAGGACTGGGAAACCCTAACATATCACATGGGCATTTTTGAGGGGGAGGTAGTTATCACCACAGTCTCTCAAGGAGATCTAGCCTTAGCCCAGCTTGGCCCTCAGATCAGTCATGGACCTAATGAAAACTGACTTAAGACTCAAGTTTCCTCAATGAAAAGCAGAGATAATAATAGTAACAAATGCAGTAATGCATGTACATTGCATGGAACCTTAAAATAAATTTAACAGAAGTTAGCTCTTATTTAATAACTGCATCTACAGCGATTTAAAACATTTCTGCCTCTTTGTCCAAATCAAACTGGTGCAGTTATACCACCAGCCATAAAATCAACAAAAAATTCTACTGGAGAGACTCCTACCTGGGTGGTGACCAATGGTATATATAATTCTGTGTATGTACATGCCTGTGTGTGTGTGAGAGAGACAGAGAAAGAGAGAGCGAGAGAGAGAGAGAGAGAGAGAGAGAATGCAAGTGAAAGACAATGACATCTTTAAAGTACTGAAAGAAAAAAAAACCCTATCAACCCATAATTCTCTGCCCAAATGAATTTTTACTTAAAAAATTCAATTATAACTTTCTCAATTTCTTTGTGTAGATCCTGGCATCATAGTCCTGATACCTGAAGAATTTATCATTTATTGTAGTGCAGGTCTTCTGGCCATGAATTCTCTCAATGTTTCAATGTTTCATTGAGCTGACAAAGTCCTTATTTTGGCTTATAATTGCCCATGGTAACCACCTAGCATGCTCCCTTGTATAAGGGGAGGAAACCCCATCACTACAGGACAGGTGACAATTGACTCAAGGCAGAGCACTATGCATTTTACTCTCTGTTTCTTGTCTCTTAGAATGCCAGGCCCTTGAAAGCAGGAGCAGTCTTAGCACATAGGTCAAGTCACACTTTCCTTAGCAGCTACCACTTCGGCCACTTCTGACTTAGCAGCAGCCACATTCCCTATCACTGTCCGCTTGGCTGCCCCACCATTGCCTCTATATATCCCTGTGTCAGGTGTCACCATTGACCTACCCTATCGCAGCCCTGTTGGTCAAAGGTTGAGGTGACAAGGGCTGTACTATCACATCTGCCCTAGAGACAGCGAAGCAGCTAGCTGGGATTGAGAAGCCAACAGAAAGTGGGGGTGGAGATGAGATGATAGGGTGGAGATATGATAGAGGTGACCCAGGGCAGGAATGGTTGCTTCAGGGATGGACAGGATGGGGAAATGAGTGAGCTGAGGACACCTGTGACTCCCTGGAGGCAGAAAATGCCCTTCAGAAGGAAGAAATATGGGTGCAGAAGTTGGTGGGGAGGGATGGGGACAGAGATGGGGAAGGCTGTGTGTGTGTTCGTGTGCTTAAGTTTAATATCATTTGTTGTGAACTGATAGGCTGGAAAAAGTCTTTTAAAATAATATCAAGCTATTTACCAGCAAAGGACAATTGCATCTAAACTAGTAAGAAACATGTTAGAAAAAACTTAGTTGGAGTCCTGGACCTGCCACTATGGAGCTTCCTAAGCTCTAGTTAAATCTTATGTGACTATTAAATAAAATAATGTATATAATGTCCTAGAACATTGCAGCTACACAGCAAATACTATTACTATTAACCACATAAACTTGGAAATCATGCAGACTTCTGTCAAAATATTATTCACCTGCCTTTCTATTTAAAAAAGAGGTTTTCATATTCCCAACCCCCATGGTTCTTTTGGGGTTTATCTACTCTATGTGAATTCTGTGATATAATTCACCATGATTTTAAGCATGAGCCCCAATTTGCATGCCAGCCAGACATAGATAAATGCACTTATAGAAAAGGCTTGAATAGTCTTCAAAATATTCTAATTATTCTTCTTGGCAATTTTGTTTCATACACACACAAAATTCCTCCAAGGATTAAGCAACATTATCATTTGTCTAAATCAAGTAGACTCAGAATGTTTGGTGGGCTGCTTGCCACTGTAGATACAACTACTGTTGCAGAAATGTCAGAGAGAATAACATAGTCTGTATTAAGTCACCTCCCTGCCTCAGATTTCTCCACTCTCAACATGTGACTTTTACACTTAACCAAACTTGTATTTCCAGAGCACAGATCTGTGCATGTCTTGTCTCTCACCCCAATCCTCCAGGGGCTCCCCATTGTCAAACAGCTCATCTGACATGACTGGGACACATTTCTAGCCTCAACTCTTATGATGCCTCCTCAGAGACCTTATGTTCTAGAAAAACTGAGACATATCTTATTTCTTGTCCCATGCTTTCCCAGTGGGAATGTTTAAATTCTACCCATGCATTGAAGCTCAGATAAAATGGCATGTCTTTTTGAAGCTTTTCCTAATTCCGATGTTTAAATCCAAGGTGATAGTTTTTGTCTCTAAACTATCATGGAACTTTATTTTACCCGTTTTGTACTGTACTGTGCCTACCTGTGTAATTGCTTGCCTTTCTCCCTCCTCTCCTTCCACCCCTTTCTTCCTCAAACACCATGTGCACCTATGCGTTTCATGGGCTGAGCATACAGTGATGAACAACGCAGAAAAGATCCACACTCTAGTGGATGTGACAGTGTCGTTGGGGCAAAGATAGCTACGAATCTCATAACCAAAAAGCAAATTTGTAATTACAAAATGAGTTGAGTACCGCCAGGGAAAGTACAGAGCACTATAAGTGACATGCTTTGGCTGTGTCCTCACCCACATCTCACCTTGAATTGTAATAATCTCCACATGTCAAGGGCAGGGCCAGGCGGAGGTCATTGAATCATGGGGGCAGTTTCTGGCGTACCGTTCTCATGATGGTGAATCAGTCTCATGAGACCTGACGGTTTTGGGAATGGGAGATCCCCTGCACAAACTCTCTTGCCTGCTGACATGTAAGATGTGACTCTTCTCCTCATTCGCCTTCTGCTGTGACTCCCAGCCATGTGGAGCTGTGAGTCAATCAAACCTCTTTCCTTTATAAATTACCCAGTCTTGGGTATGTCTTTATTAGCAGCATGAGAACAGGTTAATATAACAAGCTAGCATAACAGAAGATGGAATTTAGATTTTGAGGTAGAGAAGAAAGAAATTTTGGACAGAGAAATGGTGCGGACCTGTCATAACCTATATAAAGGTACTAACAAAGGACAAAAAACAGGCATCACATATTCAGGTAGCCTAGCCTAATTCACAGTGAAATGGTCAAGCTTTTCTGGAGAATTCGTAAGAAACTGACAAGGTTTTCCTTGATGCTTACCCAGCTGTCTAAGAGCAGACACCTTGATTAGCCTTTCTTCTAGTTAATTATCAGTTTACCCATTTATCCAAATTATCAGTTTGAAAATTATCAGTTTTCAAACTGTCTTTGGTTTTTCCTTCTCCTATCCTCTTTTTATATTCCTGGTTTTGTTAAATAAATTAACAATAAATATTTATTGTTGGTTTTCACTGCATATAATAAATAATATGTTAATAAATAACAATATGCCTGTCAGTTGTTTTTGGCAGAAGTTAGCATTTACTGAGATTTTGTTATGTGCCAAACATGGTGCTAAGAGCTTTAAATTGTTTCATTTGATCCTCATAACATAATTCTAAGATCAATTATTATTCTTTTATCATCAAAATGGAAACTAAAGCACAAAAAGATAAGTCAAGAAAATACCAAATTTGATTCTAGTTCTTTTATTTCAAAACCTGTGCGTCTACTCACAAATCACCACTCCAAAGCCATACCACTTTTTCAAGCTTCTTGAAGGGAAACATAATGTTTCATCCATAGTGAGTCTTGACTGGTGAGATGAAAAATCAGGTAGATTAAACACACCTGGTGCCATGGTATTACAGAACTATAGGGGCTTGTGCTGATCTTCTGAAAACATGACTCTCAAATTTGAGGACCCAAATCAGTCCAAAAGTTAAATGCCAATTTTCCACAATAACATCATAAGTCGGCTCACAAGCAATAATTCTATGTGATTCTCTAAGATAACTGTTAGATGACATTGTGAATATATTATGTTTTCTTTTTTTTTTCCGGCTCACTTTTATCAAATGCATTTTATTTTGTTGTATTTATTTTATAAGGATGTTTATTGCACAGATTTTAATCTATGTTTTCCCTTCCCTTCCCCCCTTCCTTCTTCCTTATTCTTCTTTCTCCCTTTTTATCTTTCTTTCCTTATTGCTTCTTTTCCTCCTTTTGTATTTTCTTTTTTCCTTTCTTTCCCTTCCTTCCTTCATCCTTTCTATTTATCCATGCATCCATCCATCCATCCTACTTTCTCATTCTATAGTAGCAAAATAGTTGTAATTTCCAGAAATTGTAAACATCCTTCTAACAAGAATTGTTCTCCATGTGTTAGCATTCTCATAGCTGAGTTCAGAAATTGGCATGAGTTAGCTTACTAGTGCAAGCATCTCTTGTTGAGGGCGATTTGTAACTTGATTTGAAAAGGATTTTTATTTTCTAAGCAATATTCAAAGGCACTGCTTGCTCCCCACCACAGAGAATTTCTAAAGCTTTCAGAAAGCATTCCACTTGAATAAAATATCAGGCTATATGATAAATAGGTAGACCTTGAAACCTTGAACATTGAGATACTTACCTAATCCTAAACTATGCTTCAGTAGAATAACTTGATTAACTTCCAAGATTTGACACTGTTTCCAGTTAAGCCAGAATGTCTCTTAGGGACAACTACTTAGCTGTCATATTGGTGCTGTGCTTCAAAAAATCAAAATAGTACAGATGATAGAAAGTAATTTTTAAAATTTTGTAATGTACACTTGTGGGTTTACATTTAGATATATGCACTCAGGATTAACCTTAGATATGAGGACATGATGAGCAGGCTAATAATTTGGTATCTCCTTAAGCAATATTCTTTACATGGTTGTTCCAAATTGATTTAGTGGTAAAGAGGAGGACCTAGTTTTCTATTAGTAAGAATTGTATTTTTCTACTATTCTGTCATAAAAAGGAACAAGAGCATTCATTTGCAGGGACATAGATGGAGCTGGAGGCCATTATCTTTAGCAAAGTAAGGCAGGAACAGAAAACCAAATACTGCATGTTGTGGCTTATAAGTGGGTGATAAATGATGAGAACACATGCTCACATGGAGGGGAACAACACACAATGGGGCCTTTAAGAGGGTGAAGGGTGGGAGGAGGGGAGGATTTGGAAAAACTAATGGGTACTCGGCTTAACACCTGGCTGACGAAATCATCTGTACAACAGCCCCCATGATGACACAAGTTGACCTGTATAACAAACCTGCATTTCTCCCCCTGCAGTTAAAAGTTATGTTTTGTTTTTTTCTTTCTAGATTCATGTTGCCTGACATTTCTAAATGTATTGTGTCTCTAGTTCTTTCTCTATTTTTCTATTATTGTTTATCTGAAAAAATTTATTGGAATGTACTTAAAGGTTTTAAATTTAGATTAAATAGTAACATTTCACTACAGCATGCACTACATCATATTTCTTTTCTTGTTTTTGTTTCAGATTTTTCTTTGATTTTATTTCCTTTCAATGGCCTACTCTCAGTGTTGGTATCTGAGCTTGCTGTGTGTGGAACAGAAGATTTTTAAACCTGTAGATTTATAGCAAACAACGAATCTTTAAATAGTTCTTCACATCTGGAAGTGTTCCCACTTATTAATTAATTTGAGAAGGTTTTGCCAGATCTGAGGGAAATTTTCATATTTTTTCTTCTCACATGACAAAGAAGTTCTCAGGCCTATGAATTTATAGAAAGGAAATGAAATCTGGCAAGATCCTCAGAGACTGTTTAATTGGAATTTTTGTGCTTCAGATATAAAGAAAATCAAGCTCAGAAATGAAGTCAGGTCTTCCAAACCTCCCGAAAGGAGTCTTCCTGTTCTATATTCAGGAAGGCATTAGTCACATTGAGGTCCTTTTGGTTTCTCTAGTTTTCATGTTTCAGTGGTAGACAAAGGAGTGTTTGAAGTATCAAGAGCATTTTCGATGTCGCTATTCTCTGTCTTAATTCTCCTGAAGCACCAATTATGATCAAGCTTGCAGTCTGAGAGTAAGATGTGGGAGGAGACAGAAATGAAATGCAATTACCCAAGAAAGTATTTAAATACAATTGTATTAAATACTATTATGGAGAGATACAGGCTACTGTGAGAGTGTACATAAAAACAGAGCGTTCTGATCTGGTCAGGTGGACTGGGGAAAGCCTCCAGGAGGAAGACAAATTTAAGCTGAGACCTGAAGGGTGATTAGAAATTGTGCAACTGAGGAAGACAATTCTATTAATAGCGCTATCATAAAAACATCCCCTAGTGACTGGAATGTAGGGTTTGAGACCTTGGGCTCAAAGACTGACTGCCTGAGCAAAATTCTCTCAGCTCTGTTTTCTGTGGGCAAGACACTGAGGTTTTCTGTTCCTCTCCAGTCTTTTCTGTGAAATTAGGAAGCAATACTATTAAGGTATTGTGCTCTTATAACCATTATCACACAATTTTTATAATCCCATGTGAAACTTAAATGCAATAATGCATATAAAGCATTTCAACACAGTGCCCAACACTCAGTAAACAATCAACAAATATTGGCTATTACTGCAGGATTCTGCAGCTTACAAAACATTTTCATAAGCATCATGCATTATCTCATCACCAATGCTTTCCTATAGTACTAGTTCTCGGGGCACTTCCTCCGCTGATGGTACTATGATTCTATTTGGAGAAAATAAGCAAATGCTGTGAACCCCTTGTTAGCTTTATCAGCAGCTAGGAGTGTTCTATAGGGAGAATCGAGACAGAGCTTGGGTCTCAGAGTCCCCAAGAATACTCAAGAATCCTATGTAGACTGGAAGTTTGCCAATACTTAAAATTCTAGCAGTGTCTTAGACGAATAGAAGCACACATTTAAAGGACTAGGTTACATTAAGGGTTTTGACAACATGACATTTATGGTTTAAGTGCTCCTCAGGAATCATGTCCTCAAACTGTTCAATAATGATGTAAGATGGGTGAGCAAACAATTTAAGCTTTACTCTAAAATAATCTCAGCGGGAGCACAATATTGTAAACAGTCATTGCTGCGTCTCCATTCTGTGAAGTACCCTTTCATTGTTGTCCATTTATTCCTTTAAACTAAAAGTCTTTGACCAAGTTACTTAGCATCTTCTAACAATTCTTAAAAGTTCTTCTAAAGAAATTCAATGTAAGGCAGTGTGAGCTATTATCCTGACTATAAAGAATGTCATTTTTATTGAAAAGAGCAAACTTTCCACTATACACATTTGACCTCCTTCTACCTGGTATTGTGGCTCATCTGAGAATAGGGATGGTGGCTGTATTAGTTCATTCTCATGCTGCTAATAAAGACGTACCTGAGACTGGGTAATTTATAAAGGAAAAGAGTTTAATTGACTCACACAGTTCAGCATGGCTGGGGAGGCCTCAGGTAACTTACAATCATGGTGGAAGGGGAAGCAAACATGTCCTTCTTTGTATGGCAGCGGCCGGGAGAAGTGCAGAGTGAAGCGGGGTGGGTGGAAGTCCCTTATAAAACCATCAAATCTTGTGAGAGCTCACTGTTATCACAAGAACAGCAGCATGGGAGAAACTGCCTCCATGATTCAATTACCTCCCATGACATGTGGGGATTATGGAAACTACAATTCAAGATGAGATTTGGGTGGGGACACAGCCAGACCATATCAGTGGCATTTATTATTGTAATTTGACAGCATTTAACATTGGTAAATTATTTTACAGCTTGCAACATACTTTTCCACATTTGGTCCTCTCAGCAGCCTTTCTCAATTTTTAGTTAGTGAAATTGAGACCCAAAGTTAAATAGATTGCCCAAGTTCAGAGAGCTGGTCAGTGACACAGCCAGGACTTGAACCAAATGTTTCACTTCCAAATAGAAAGCTCTTGCCACCAAATTTTGATTTTTGTTTCATTTTCAAAGCTTGCACATGAACACAAGAGCAAGTATTTTACAGTTCTAAGATTAGTAGAACCCAGAAGAGGATCTTTTGCTAGTATGTCACTGAGGACCCCACTGAACTACATTCAGTTCCCAGGAAGTATTAGGACTTCGAAGACCAGGCAAGAGAATATTACTGTGTCACTGCCAAGCAACAGAGACAAGGTCGCAGCAGCCACCTTGGGGAGAACTGTTGGGGATACAGAGTTACAGCAGGCCATTAGCCTCTGTGACACTTTCTATACCTGAGAATTCCCCAGAGGCCATGAGGGACTAATCCTCCCAAGGCCTCTGGGAATTTTCAACCCTGTGTGGAAAAGACAACCTCCAACCATTTAAGACAGCCAAGAAAAGTTGTTAATGATTCCCTTAGGGTCCCTTGCTTCAGGCAGTTTAAGAATTGTTTCATTTCAACCTAAATCAGGATATCTCTTTAAGAAAATCCAGCTTGCTATTTTACTGCCTCCTTTGGGATTAAGTTAAGGAAACTAAAGCCATTATCTGCTTGTGGCTTTGCTGAATCAATGAATTTTACTCACTATAAACCCACATGAAGTGATTCTTTTTCATGAAAAGATGGCATAGGCATTTTTTGAGCCTTGAGTTTTGAAGGATACACAGAAGGCTCTCTTAGTCTGATAATTAGAGCAGACATCATGGCAGTGCACATGTACAGTGTCAGGGGCTTTTCCATATTGGACATGCTGAAAGACAGAGATACAGATTCTGTTTAAAGTAAAATAATAAAAAGAGGGGCTAAGAAGGAATTTAAAATATTTGGAAATCATAAAAAAAAATGGTTTGTCTTTCTTTGGATGTTGCTATCTAAATTGTACCTTCCCTTTAGACTTTTGAAACATCTTTTGTTAAAAGCAGATACAGATACAACAATTTTGCTTCTTTGGTACAAACCTAATGGACTGGCACACGTGGCTTAGGGTCAACAGTCACAGCTTGACAAAGCTACCATGTTTTCTTAAATCTAGGACTGCATTGATTCAAAAATGCATCGCAGTATTTTTATGCACCACTAAGAAAAAAAAAATACCAACAGCTGGTCACACTAGCCTCTTATGGCTTTGTATCTTGTCTTTTCAATGGTACTGGTGATTTTTCTTTCCTTCATTTCATTGCCTGGCAAGTGAGAGGCACTGTCTTTTGCATGTGCCCCAATAACACAATGTAACACATTTTCATCTACATCTATAAATAACTTGATTGTTGTTTTGCAAGAAATTAGGGAGTTTCAATCATCACTTGGACAGTAAGTATTTATTTCCCTAGTAATACCAAGTTTACATGCAGTGGCTCATTTCAACAAAATGACTTTGTTTCCAAAATGAATCATAGCACAGTCTTTCTGAACACTGACAAGTTATAATGTTTGGTATGTCACCACTGCCACCCAGACAACAGCAATGGTAATAAGACACATTTAAATTTTGGAAAAGTTAAAATGTGAAAAACAAGTGTGATTTAGAATTGATGAACTATGATAATTCATCAGCCTAAACAGCCAAGAGATGAGGAAACCGTCCAGATGTAGGAATTTCCTGTCCAATGATGAGGAATTGAAGAAGTAACCTAGTGACAAAGGACTTAATGTTCCCTTCAACATGACTAAGCTTTAGATAGGTTTCTTCCTGACCTCCCCCTTTCCTTAAAGCATTTACTTTAGCAAACTTTTACATTCTTTCTCTGCCCCTCTGAGGTGTAAATCTTCTATAACTCAGAAGTGTTATTTCTTACAGTTATACATTCTTTCTCTGCCCCTTTGAGGTGTAAATCTTCTGTAACTCAGAAGTATCTTTCTCAAGGTCCTGGGAACCACCCCCTTTAAATGCAATAATCTAAAGAGAAGGGGCCCCTGTCTCCCAGTCTCTGTGGGAGGGTAGGAGCCTAACTTTGATGGGCTCTCATTAACAAACACAGACGGCTTCACACATTAATCAGCCTTCACTCCTAATGTCCTCTAGTGCTTTCCCACTAACTCACTCCAGCATTTACAAATCCTCCCCTCTAGCCTTTTGTTTCAATGGAGTTGAATTTAATCTCTCTCCCCATTGCAACAGTCTGGAATAAAGTCCTCCTTGCTTGTTTACCTGGTCCAGCGCAACTTTTCTTTTACACTAGCAACCCAGTTGTAGAGAAATGGTCAGCGTTCACATGATACTGCTTACACACTTAGCATGTGTTATTTTGAATTGTGATTTTCTCTTTTTATGCATAAGTTTTGGTCTCCCAATTAGCTTATATAGTTTATTTTCGGAGAGTAAAATCCCAGCAATATATATTCCCCTGTAGTATTTTCATGTTGTAAATGCTGAGTGAAAGTGAAGGTGTGTCGAAAATCATAATTTATGATTAGAACTGGTCATTTTTGGCCCGGTGCAGTGGCTCACGCCTGTAATCCCAGCACTTTGGGAGGCCAAGGCGGGCAGATCACAAGGTCAGGAGATTGAGACCATCCTGGCTAACAGGGTGAAACCCCGTCTCTACTAAAAATACAAAAAAATTAGCCAGGCGTGGTGGCGGGTGCCTGTAGTCCCAGCTACTCGGGAGGCTGAGGCAGGAGAATGGCGTGAACCCGGGAGGCGGAGCTTGCAGTGAGCCGAGATCGCGCCGCTGCACTCCAGCCTGGGCGACAGAGCGAGACTCCGTCTCAAGGGGAAAAAAAAAAAAAAAAAAAAAAAGGATTGGTCATTTTTATCGTTTAGAATCATAGGAGTTTAGAGGTGAAAGGAAATTCTAATCCAAATATCAAATTTTTCAGTATAATATTCTGTGACCTAGAGGGATAATATCTTTTTCAAGATCACACAATTAGTTAATGGTTAGCCAAAAACAATCCAGTGCTGTTTTCACTAGACCAGTGATGCCCCACACTGAGCTACCCGTTGAAGAGACCTATGGAGCCTTAAAAAATGCTGACGTAATTTTTTCATCAAGATCAATTGATTAAAAGTCTCTGGTTGTGAGCCCTCATATTTGTGGTTTGTAAAAGCTCTCTAGGTGATTATAAAATGCAGTCAGGTCATGAAACTACTAGAATATGCTTTCTCTCTATGTGTAACCTAAAAAGAAACTAGTTCTTAGTTTGTGGTCCTGCGCTGAGTGGCAGAGGAATAAATTTTTAATGCTTTTAGCACTTCTGAGTGGATTCCCATTTTAACAGCACTCATCATTTATTATTTTTATTCCTTCTGTTGCTTTCATGGCTAGAAGTTTATAAAGTTGCGTGTGTTACAACTGCCTTGCTGGTTATGGTAGCTCACGGAGCCTGGGAAGGTGGCCTTTGTACTAAAGCAAACAGTACTTGATGTGCCTCTGGAGCTGGTCTATGTGCAGATTGGGCTGCTTGGCAGAGGGAAAAAATTTTCAATGAACATTTCTATAATATTACCAATCTATTAGACTGCTGGCCTACAAATCTGTACCAGTGATAGAATTTTTGTAGGTCAGTAAGATATATACACTTCATAGGACTATGAATGCCAAGGAAGAAAGAAATTGGATAAATGCAAATGATTATTTTGGTTATACAAATAAGTGAGCCTAATATAGTAATAATTGCAATTAAAAAGAAAGCCAGGTTCCATTGCACTAGAGAACAACACCTTCATAAAGAAATTTAGCAAAGAAATTATTACATGCCTTAGCTGTAAGCTTTGAATAAGAACCACATTTTTAAGGTTTTTATTTTTAATTCATTAGACATAAATTAAACCAAATCAGGAGATTGAAGTGTCTCCTCCCTCACTCCCACACCATCGTGGGCCTAACCTTAATTTGCTGATGTTCGCAGTATCCGTATAGTACTGCTCTTCTAGAGCAATGGCAATGCTACTGTGATGATTCAGGGAAAGAATTAGAAACTATATATTTTGAAAATTTCCCTTTTATGAGCAATTTAAATTGGCAGGGAAAACACAATTAAGCAATTTCAAAGGTATAATTTCATGGAGATTTAAACATCACATATCCAAACAGTGTTTTTTAAAAAAGAAATTTGTAATTAAATTTTCGTATTATTTATAGTTCTAATCTTTGGGAGATAATGGTGAAGAAAATTACCAAGAACGTGATTTTTACAAAGAACTATTTACAAAGTCCCAGCCTAAAATGTTGAAACAGAAAAAGGTGAGTGACTGGTGATTTCTGAGGCAGAAAACAGTGGAGCCGTCCATTTGGCATTGCTCTAAGGTCATTAACTAGGGGAGATCTGCAGGCTCCGTTCCTCAGCTTAGAAGCCAGTGGCTCATGGAAAAAAGTCCTCCCAGCAAATAAGAGACTGCGCCATAGATACTGCAAAAGGAACAGGGAATTACCAGGTATCTTTAACCCTTCCATTTTTACATCCTATGTTTGTAATCTTCAAATGCAAGGTTTCATTTTACAGTTTTTTTTGTTTGTTTGTTTTGTTTTTTTTTTTCTGACAGCATCAAAGTTTGCTTCTATTTACGTAGAGTCTTGGGAGCCCCTAGTTTTTGAGCAAGTCAGTTCCATTGCACAGCTTTACTTGTTTGAAAATTCTCCAGTGCATCAATAAAAATCTGATTCCAAATGTTTTTACCTGCTAGCCTGAAGTTGCCTGTCTTTCTAGGTCTACATTTGGTAATATCAGGTTAGGGCTTGAAATCACCCACAGTATGAGTATTTATACGGAAGAAATCTGCAAGTGATACGAATCAGGAAATCTCTGGAAAGAGTTGGTTGTTAAACTTTACCAGCACACCGATACTTCTGGAGCTGAGCAAAATAAGTCTACCCCCTCATCTTCACAACAGTCTTTCAAACATATGTAAGGTTCCTTTCCCATTCTCTCACAAGGTAGGAAGGACCCTGGGAGGGGCTCTTGCTGGGCAGTTCTAATTTTGAGCAAATGGTATGTATATTTGCCAGTGTGTGTGTCCTCATCTAAGATACACTGCTTGCTTCATTAAACTGTTTCAGAAATTAAAATAATGTCTGCAAAGTGCTTAGCATGGGACCTAGCACGTCATAAGACCTTGGACATTTTTAGCTCTTATTATCTTTAGTGCAATGGTTTATTGAGCCAGAGAACAGCCTTTGCTTACTCTTTTCTCCCAGTCAAGGAGTTTAGGGAAAAGTGCATCCTAACAATAGTTTTTACTTTTTTCCAAATGGCTTTATTTGACCCAAATTTGTACAATTTTGATTAGGCACCAAGGCTTACATATACATTTACTTTCAACTTCAAATTTAATGTTGCATCCTATTAGCACACTTGGATTGTCAGAGTGGCTATCCCAAAGCCTTCTTTTTGTCTTACAAAGAGAGTGCCAAACCATTTAAAATGTTTGCTTGAACAGGAGCATACCCTAGGGTTTGAGGAGAGGTTGTGGAGTGTGTGGTCATTTCCTATACTATCAACTCTTCTCTGGTTCATCATTCTGTCTCTCAGAGCCTAACACATTTGTCCCTTTGTGCATGATTACTTACTCTTCCTCTCCTAATGTCTTTAAGGCTCATGGTACTCTCCACATGAAAAGGGGAACCCAGCTGTTGTTGTGGCATGCTAAGGTGGTCACCAAGTTTCCCTCCTCCTCATGTACATGTCCTGTATAATCCTATCCTCTTGAGTGTGGGCATGAACTGTGAACATGATGGGATAGCACTCCCTTGATTAGGTTATTCTGTAAGGCACAGGTGGTTTCAGAAAAGGAGATTATCCTTCTTGGGACCGGCTTAACCTTTAAAGGGATTGGATTTTTGCTGAAGTGAGAGATTTGAAGCATGAAACACATTCTGCGTGAAGGAGATTGTCTGTTTCTAGCTTTGAATTATGGAGGGGGCCAATTTGTAAGCACTTACGAGCAGCTTCTAAGAGCCTTCAGCCCACCAGAAATCAGAATTTCAAACACACAGCCTCAAAGAATTGAGTTCTGCCAATAGCCTGAGTGAGCTTTCCCCTATCCTATAAAAGTGAACCCACCTGACACCTTCATTGTGAGACTCTGGGTAAAAGACCCACTTTAACTAGACTTGACTTCTGAACTACACAACTGTGTGAAAATAAATGGCTATTGGTTTTGGCTGCTATTTTTTGGTCTTTTTTTTTTTTAATGCAGCAACAGGAAACGCATGTACCAGCTATCATGTGCCCTCAGAATTTTCTTCTTCAGTCTAAACAGCTTTAATCTCGTCACCATATTGCCAGACTCTCTCAGCAGCCATGGGTGCCTCCTTCTCGATTCTTTCTGGTTTCATCAAAGTTTCTTCTAAATATGGGCTGTCTTTTCTCTACCTCTGGCTCAATATTCACTTGAATCACAGGTAGAATGTCTTAAAATGATCCAAGAGATGTTCCACAATGAGGTAAATGAACTAAGACATAACATTTTGAGGAGGCATGTGTATGTTATATCAACACAGAAAAATGTGAATCTGTTCTGAAACAAGGCAGAGAAATCGAATAAAAAAGCCTCTGACCCATTCCTCTACTGAGGCATTTTTCACACTGCCATGTGATTATTTCCATCTGGGTCTAGTCTGTGAACTCATTGGGGCTGAGAGACTGTACTATTTTCATCTCTAAACTCCAAGGATAGGTGTTCAGTGAATGTCTTCTACATTTACCTGAAATAGAAGCACTTGCAAATGATAGGAAGTACAGCTTGCTTAGATTGATTGAAGATATTCTCCAAAGTTGAGAAGCAGCAGAGAGAACTATCCGTTTGCAAAGATGTGAGCGACTGAGGAATGCACCATGAAGTAAATGCTTTTTCAGGAACTGAAAGCAATTTTAATGAAGCAGTTGTTGGCAAGCTCTTCCAGGGTGGGAGATGAAGAATTGAACAAAAATAAAAATGAGACACCTTAGAATTTGCCATAGAACAAACAAGACAGGATGTGATAACACTGGTAGTTTAGAGCCACTCTCAAAGCATATTTTCTCTAGTTCAGAAGGGCACTGTCTTTCTTTGAGAGAAACTGGGTTATACACACAGACATAACCAGGGGGATTTGTCCAGGGTAAAATAGCCAAACTAATATTAAGAGAAGAAAATCTACTCACAGTTGAAAGATAAATGGAATAAAGAGAAAGAAGCTGAAGAGCCTAGCCTTCTGTAGGGAAGTCTAGGCTCCCAACAGGGAACCCAATTAGTTCTCTCTCACTTGGGTTGCCAGTTCCTCAGAGCACAGTCTGGGGAACAATCATCTGAAGGAAGTAAGCAATTGAGAAATAGCAACAACCAAAACCTAAATTTATGTTGTTACTTGGAGTGCATATGCTGCATGAATACATGTGAGATCAGTAACAGTTTCACCATTCCTTAGTTGGGGAAACAGGCCCAGAAGGTATGTGACCTGCTAAAGGTTGCACAGCTGATAACTGGTAGGGTCAGGTAAGGACTAGAACCTGGTCCAAGAATTTGATGCCAAATCCTGTGCTCTTTCAGAACATCAAATTATCTCTCCAAGGAAGAACAAAGACTAAAAAAAAATTATGTATTTTGAGATCAACACCCAGGTTGATTTTTTTTTTTCTTTTTTGCGAGTTGTAGATGAGTTATGCTCCTGGGAAAGTCATTTAATTTTCTGGAAAAAAAATCCAATAACCCATTCAACTCTAACATCTTTGATTGCCCGATTCTAATAATTTATTGAGCACCTAAAATGAATAAAGTTCCAGGACTGAGACTTTATAGGAAATACAGAAAAACTATGACTCTCTGTTGTTGTATATTCATTTATTTAACAGACATTTATTTAAACATCCTTCTGCCAGGCAGGTACTAGGAAACAATTCTAGATACTAGTATATTTTCCTCCATCAGCCAATTATATAAAGGTTTGCATTGAAAGTTGGCTCATAAATTCCCGCCTACTTTGATATCAATCCTGCATCAGCGATGTTCCTACAAATGAATCAGATGATATCTATTTTATAGATTTCTTTCTAAAAGCAGTTACTTTCTAACTCAATGTTAAAGTGTTCCATTTACCTTGAAGGTACAGATAATGTTTGTTATTTGTTTTCGATAGTTGCTAGGTAACAGAACACTGCCCACCACTTTTCATCACAGAAACTATCAGTCAATTTATTTGTTTTTTATTTTATGTTATATTTTGGAAAGTGAGGAATGTATCTAATTGAGATCCACACCATTAAAATAAAAAGCTTTGCTAGGTAATTAACAGTTTAACAAAATAAACTGTTATGGTTACTCACTATCTCATTACAAGGTATTGTATCATTTCTATCATTTGAAATAGAATTTGCAAATCCATTTAACAAGGCAGACATGAAGTATAAAACAACCCAACATGCTGAAAGTGAACAAGTGAACAAGGATGACACTCACTGTCACCCCCCTGTCTGATGGAACTCTCAAGATAGTTGGCTGGCTGTAAGTGATCCATATTTCTCTAACATAAGGATGAGAAATTATAAATAGAAGTTCTAATATTTTCTCTCATCATTTTGTTCCATCTTATACTATACTACAGTCACCACTGCCCATCTGCCATTGTCCTCCCTCCTCCCAGGTGACTGCAGCTCATTTTGGAGGCACCATTTAAAAACACATGCTAATTACAAAAATATTTAACACACATATGTGTAAAGAAGAAATTAAACATAACCCATAATCTACTACCTCACGACAAATGTATATTACATAATTGGAAGTTTCCTATTTGTGGCAGTTGGTTGTGTGTGTGTGTGTGTGTGTGTGTGTATGTGTGCAGCCTTTACATTTTTAAATCTCAACACTAATGTTAATAACTGGAATATTATTTATGTTGGCTTCTTGTTACTATAAAGAAAAGCTATTTTAAACATTTTATGTTGACATTTCATTAAATTTACTAAATTCTCTTGTTATTTGTAGCAGGTTTTTCTTTTTTTTTGAGAAAGGATCTCTTTCTGTTACCCAGGCTGGAATGCCATGCCATGATAACTGCTCACTTTAGTCTCAACCTCCTGGCTCAAGTGATCCTCATGCCTCACCTCAGCCTCCCAAGTACCTAGGGCTACAGACATGTGCCACTAGGCCTGGCTAATTTTTGTAGAGATGAGGTTTCACCATGTTGCCAAGGCTGATCTCAAACTCCTGGCTTCAAGCAATCCTCCTGCCTCAGCCTCCCAAAGTGCTGGGATGACAGGTGTGAGTCATCATGGCTGGAAGTCATTTTTTTTTTTGTTCGTTTGTTTTTCCACTGGAGTTTCTTGAATTAATTTTCTTGGTGTACAGTAGAATAATCAGCAAAATTTTTCTTTTCAATATTTAAACCAATGGAACAATTCTTTTGTTATATATTATTGAGTAGAAACTTCAAGATAAAAACAAATAATATAAATATATTTTGCAATTATAGTGTAATTGTATTACCAAACAGTCTGTTAGTATCTATTGAGTTTCACTCTCTGTCCTGGTAGTTTCACTGACTGCTGTTCTGTCAGTTTTTCATCTTCCTCTGTCTTGAGATTCCTGTTCTGATACTTTTTTTGATTGGTCTTTCTTTTTTCTTTTTTTTCCAAACTTTTCTTACAATGAGTAACCATTAGGTGTAATCGCTGAATCTGTAATGGTGATAGGTGAATCATACTTGTCTAGGAATAGGTCTTGAGTTCCACTCCTTTTCTCTCATTAGTCCATAAATGTTATTCCAATTCCAAGTGTTCCAGATAAAAAGTGTGATTTCAGCCTGATTCTTTTGCCTATGTAAATAGATTGTTCTGTCTGAAAGCTTTTAAGATTTTTCACTTTAAGAAATCATGAATTTTAATGCTAAGTGTGTGTCTTCAACTATCAAACCTTTCTGGAACTCGGTTAGCCATTTCAATCTGAGACTCAAATATTTCTTCTGGAAATTTTATTATATTATTTGTTCAATATAGCCTCTCATTCATCTTTTTTTCTTTTCTTTTTGAAACTTTTTTTTTTTTCCTTTTTGGAACTCAAATGTTGGGTTTCCTACATCTATGTACCAAGTATCTTTCTATTTTCCTCCTGATATAAATCATGTATTTTTGCTGTGTACTTCAGGAATTTTCTTCCACTTGGTCTCTCAGGCCTCTAATTAAGGCCTTAACAATGACTATATTCACTTTCGATGTATGATAATTTTAAAATATTTTTTTTTGAAATGGGGTTTTACTGTGTTACCCAGTCTGGTGTCCAACTTCCTTGCTCAAGTGATCCTCCTGCCTCAGCCTTCTGAGTAGCTGGGATTACAGACGTGTGCTACTACCGTGCCTGGCTTTTTTTTTTAGTTCTAAAATATATTCTTGACTCTTAACTTGAACCCTTGACTCTTCCTAAACATCTTGCTCTTTCTCCTTCCTCTTCTCTTTCATCTTCTCCATCTCTTCCTCCTCTTCTATTTCTTAAGTAACCCATTTTGGCTAGAGTTGCCCAGATCAGAGTGTTTTACTTCTTCTTCATCTTTTGCATGGCATGCTCATTAAATGCAGCATTTTCTTCCTTAACTGTAATCTCATGTCCACCTACCAGTGTTCCTTAGTAGCCTCTCGTGTGGTCTGGCAGCATAGCAGCAGACAGGTTTTCAGTGCCACATCAAGGCCCTGAGAGAAAGCCCCTGACTTTATCTTCTCCAGAATTAGGGATAAGGAGTTCAGTGTTCCTGTTTAGCTTGGTCCTGGATCCCTGGAGAACAAGGTGATCAGGCACATTCATACTGGCTGAAGTCACCCTTTCCCTTGTGGTTCCACATCTGGCCCAACAAAGAGAAAGTTCACCAGCTTTGTGGGGACTCTGGCAGACCCCTAATGCTCCTGTACACTTTAGTAGCCTGTCTGGCTTAAGAAACGTTAGAAAATGAAATGGAATTAGGAATGGAGGGAAACAAAATTCTACTTAAACCTTCATCTTCCAATAATTCTCTCTTAACTTTTTTGTTAGATAAAGCCTCCCTTATGAAACAAGAAAGGGTAGTGGAAGGACACAGTTTAGTTGAGGAGGGACAGGTCATTCAGAAGTCCAGCCCTTGTCTCCTGTGGTTTCTAGTGTGCCTGATGTTCTCTGATGTCAGCAGCTCACCCATAGCCCCAAGACTCTTACTTGGATGCTAAAGAGTCTCTGTTTAAAAATACAGATTTGATTATTACTTAGGTATGGCAAGACCAATAGATCAGGTGACTGCCACTGGAAAGAGAATTTGTTCTTCTCACAGATCCCAAGAGAAGAGGGAACACTACACCACAAGGGGCTACTAGGAGAAGCCTCCGGGTCAGTCAGGAGACCACGGGAGGCGGTGAGGGGTATGTGGGCAAGAACTTTTATTGTATGGGGAGGAACAGTAAGGCAAGGTAGGTATATTTAGGATTAGCTAGTTTGAATAATCTCAGGGGAGCTCTGGGGCATAGGACTGTCCTTAGTTGTCTGATACTTGTCCCTTGGGTGATTAGGGCAGGGGATAGTGGCCTGAATGTGTGAGCTGATAAAGGACATTGGGAGTATGGGCACTGGTTGGGTTGCTTTGCATTTGAAAGACACGCTCTGCTCTCTAGCTAAGTTGTTTTTACCACTAGGTATTGGCTAACCCTGGGAGGGCCAGTCCCTTCCACAGTCAGCAAGACCCAAGAGGTTGAAGTCTCAGGTCACAGAAAATAAAAAACATAGTTAAATTCAGTCTCCCTCCTAGAACTGCTGACCAGCTGTAGTCAAAACCTCCTTGTCTTGATTTTTCTCAGCATGCAGTTTAGAACATCTAAACAACAGCACGACAAAATGCTTTTCTATGTACTAGAGGAGAGAAACAAAAACAGTACTATAAACCATAGAGAATACTGAGTAAAGGCAAGAATTTTGATCAGACATGGATTTGAATCCAAACTCAACTCTTAGTAACTCTGCTCTTGAGCAAAAATGGGAGAATATTACCCACTTTATAGAGTTGTCATGAGGAAAAAATTATCCTACATGTAAATGATTGTGGTTGTTATTATTAGAAAAATGAACAAATAGGATCAAACTAGGATATTATCCAAAATGGTTATTTTGGGTCTTATTATACCTAACTTTTGTCCTCACACAGTTGGTATAAATTCCTAGATGCCTGGCCTGGTGTCCGTCCTTCACAGATACTGCCTTTGTCAGAGGCATTTGAACCAGGGCAACTCCAGTTTGAGTGAGGACTAGAAAAATGAGGCTGAGACTTGCTGGGTTGCATTCTCAGAAAGTTGGGCATTCCTAGCCTCTAGATGTTTACGGTTAAGGGAACAAATTAATAACGTTTTCTAAATAGACCGAGACTTGGAAGTGTCCAGATATCTCAATATCTGGAGAACAAAGGCATTCCTATATTTGCTTTAAAGATAATACTGATTTCTACAAAATACCATAATTAAGAAAATTATTTATCACAAACCCTTGTAGCAGAACACATATCCCCATATATACAAGCATTGTACCTAGGGTGGATGTGTTCCTCCTCTTACTTTTGGAAATGTTCTACTCTATGGAGTAGCCATCCTTTTATTCCTTTGCTTTCTTAATAAACTAGCTTTCACTTTGCACTGCGGACTTGCTCTGAATTCTTTCCTGCGCAAGATCCAAGAACCCTCTCTTGGGATCTGGATCAGCACCCCTTGCCTGTAACACCTTCAGTCCTGATCTTATCTCCAAGGTAGAGAAGGTACCTAGGGTTCCTGTCCTCTTCACTCACAATCTCAAAGGGGCAGATTCCAGAGCCTCGGACCCTTTGGATCTTTCTACCCAGTTCACTGAGAGCATTGCCTGTATCCTTGGTGAATGTCAGGACATAATGACACGAACCCTGTTTTCAGGAGAGATCTGATCTCTAGTTAGTTTTGTCTCTTAAAAACCCAATAACACAACCTTAACCCCTGAGTAAACATCACATACTATTTAGTGAAGATATAAAGAGTACTTTCATGTTTCTATAGTTTCAGTATGTTATGCGTTTATTTATGGATTTATTATGTATTAGTTCTTCTATTAGTTCATGTATTTATTCATGCAACCAATGTTTATTAACTTTCTACTATATTAAAGCACTGTTCCAAGTCCTGAGGGTATAGCAATTAAAAAATGCTCTATCCTCAGGGACATTCAGTTGGGACTTATAGCTAAACGACATTGAGTAAATTATCACAAAAATTAAAAATGAAATTGCTACTTTAATAATATGTACTATAAAGAAGAGGTAGGGTAATTACATCTTCCCTAAAAAAGCTAAAAATTTACTGGAGATTTAAAAATGGAAAGAAGTCATGTAGGCAAAGGGGACTGGAGAGGGGGAAGAGTAAGAGAGGAACAATAGCAGTGTTAATACTTTGAGTAGTTGTATGGCTGTTAACATAGAAGCTTCTGGAAGGTGGTTGTGGGATTGTTTACTTAGTTGAGGAAGAAAATTTAACACAAATCTAGAGCTCATGTTTTTCCAGAATGATACCAATTAAATGAGATTATTTAATGTTTAAGAACAGAAAAAAACACACTTTATGATTTACAGATGGTCTTTGACAGAGTGGCTCCTTCTGGGGTAGTAAAAAAACCCATTGAGATGTACTATATATATTGTTTTCTTTTTTCTTTTTTTCCTTTTTTTTTTTTTTAAGACAGAGTGTCACTCTGTTGCCCAGGCCAGAGTGCAGTGGCATGATTTCGGCTCACTGCAACCTCTGCCTCCCAGGTTCAAGTGATTCTCCTGCCTCAGCCTCCTGAGTAGCTGGGACTACAGATGCTCGCCAACATTTCCAGCTAATTTTTGTATTTCATTAGAGACAGGGTTTCACTATATTGGCCAGACTGGTCTCAAATTCCTGACCTCATGATCCTCCCACCTCAGCCTCCCAAAGTGCTGGGATTACAGGTGTGAGCCACTGTGCCTGGCTGTATATTGCTTTCTTTAGGTATACTTTCACATGCAGCTTAGCTGACAACTGTCCTGCACCACTTCTTGAACTTAGCCTAAGTTACTGTAATACTCTGTCTTCAAACTTGGAAACACATAGTGAGAAGTTCTCTTTTAGGGCCTCCATGTGAGACTCTGTGGGCTTCCTTGGGTGCTGCCACACACTGGTAAGTCTGGTTCTGGAGTTATATTGTCTATATTAAGAGAAAGAAGGAAATGACTGAGATGCAATCATGAACATATGTCACATAGAATGAATAGATACAAGGATGCACACATGTAAAATATTAGTTTTAAAAGAACCTACAGAATTAAGAAATACAAATATATTACAGAAAAATGAAAACATTTCGGAGGTTCTCAATAGAACTTCCAGGGGATTTTCAGAGGTTACTAGTATTGTTTGTTTGTTGTGTATATCAAGTATATTGTGAATTTTCTATCATTAAAGCAATAAATATTCATCATAAAAGTTTTTCAAAAAAAAAAAAAAAACTGGAAAAAAGAGAAAGAAAGCATTTCCACCACCCAAATATAACCACTATTGGTATTCTGATGTGTCTTTCAAAACTATTTTTAATTATAGTCATGTATGTGTAGTTGTAATCATATTCTCTACATGATTTTACATCCTGGTTTTCATGATCATTTATTATATGTTCCTGTATAATATGAAACTATTTATAAACTCATTTTAGTTGCTGTATAATGTTCCCAAGTAGTGATAGCATGGTTTAAATTTTCCAAGTGATAGATTTCTTACCATTTTAAGTAACAATGCATTAAGTATCTTTGAACATTAGATTTTTTGTTTCACTTTTCAGATTACATACATAGCATAGATTTACAAAAAGCTAAAATAGTGAAAACAACAGTATAAACATTAATAATGAAAAAAGTATGCACATTTTAAGACCTTGAATTACACTGGGAAATTAATTTTACAGAAATTTTACATCAAAAGATTCATGTAAAGCTTAAAATATTGGAAGAGCATGATCTCTCTATCCTCAAAGTGATTCAGGATAAATAGTGGAAAGCCAATGTAAATATCAACAGAGAGAGAAAAATTTAAAATCTGTGTTCCCAATTCTGCTTTTGTGTTCTATTCTGCTTTTGCCTTTGTCCAGTGAGACGATATTGAAATCTCACACACAAGTAAACTTTAGCTCTGCCATAACTAAATGTCGCTGAGTTATTTCCTGACAGTTATTCATGGAACTTCTAGTGTGTTCTGTCCATCTAAGTCCATTCATCAATGCCAAGAGAAATGTAAAACTCAGGAATGTAAGTGAATACTTTGAGTCTCTCCATTCAGCAGATAATTCTTAAATTGTGTGAACTGAATCTGGTTCCTGGCCCGGTCTAGTTTTGTCCTGATTCTGATTTTTGCATAGTCACTCTACTCCCTTTGCTAGTAGTATTAATATAGAAAGTATTGTTTTGCTCTCATCAATTGGTCTTTGTGATTAAGTGGTACAAACACAGGGAATCTGATATCTGCGAAGTGGCACTAGTCAGGAAACCCGGATGTCTCTTAATGCTTGGACTCCTGCATGTTTGTCTTAGTGATTCTGGTTCTCCTGACATTGGAGACACCCATCTCTTTGCACTAAACTTATTACATTTATTCAGGCCTTTGGCTGGTGGTCTCAGTCACAGGGTTGGGAAGTCACTTGTGTCACTTCCTATACCACTGACCATTTGTTTTTCCATTGCTGTTATAGTTTTCTGTGTTGTCTGTCTGATCTGTATGAATCCTGGAAGCCTAGATATGATGTCCCAGCCATGTTATCACTGTTTATATATGAAAGTCTATGAAATTCTCAAAAGGTGAAACAAAATGATGGGCTCACAGGTGTATTTTCTTTTGATATAAATGTGTAAGTAAAGCTCTCAGTTTCCTCTGTCGGTCTATATATGAAAAAAGTTTTTTTTCCCCTTAAAGAAGCCATGTTCAATTGTCTGTTCATATTTATAGCCCTTTTTGTTTCTGTGGCCAGATTCTCTCTCTCTCTCTCTCTCTATCTTTCGGAAGTTAGTCATAATAATATGTCATCATTATTTGCACTGCAGGGATATCTTATTCAGACCAGATCAACTATTCAAAGAGAAGAAACGTACTGCATACAAAGATCAAAGGAATCAATGAATCAAATTACTTTATATGGTTTGGAAAGCAAAGAGATCTGAATTCTGAGCTTGTTTTTTATAATCCTTATATAAAAGAGCATGAATGTGTGTTAAAAAATGCAGATTGGGAATATTACTTCTGGCTTTTTTACAGTTTTGTGTCCCCTCATTAAGTTTGGGGAAATATGAAGTATTCTTAGTGCATGGCCTTTGCTCAACTCCTTGAAAATAATAGAACAGTTTTATAGAAATTCACCAAATGAGCTAAATCAAAATGTGAGAAAAACCTTTGAGTGGCTAGAACTAAGTATAAATAAACCTTGGAGTCACACTTCTATATTGAGTTGAACAAGTGTTAGAGAAAACTGCTTCTCTGGAAGAGAAAGGAACAACCTCTATCTATAAACTTCTTATAGTGGAGTTAGAAAACTATTTCTGGCCGGGCTCGGTGGCTCAAGCCTGTAATCCCAGCACTTTGGGAGGCCGAGACGGGCAGATCACGAGGTCAAGAGATCGAGACCATCCTGGATAATACGGTGAAACCCCGTCTCTACTAAAAAATACAAAAAAAACCTAGCCGGGCAAGGTGGCAGGCGCCTGTAGTCCCAGCTACTTGGGAGGCTGAGGCTGGAGAATGGCGTAAGCCCGGGAGGCGGAGCTTGCAGTGAGCTGAGATCCGGCCACTGCACTCCAGCCTGGGCTACAGAGCGAGACTCCGTCTCAAAAAAAAAAAAAAAAAAAAAAGAAAAAAAAAAAAAAAAAAAAGAAAACTATTTCTGCACTAAGCTACCTACCCGAGAATCAACAACAGGGAAAATGGCTTCTATGCTATAGAGGATAACTACTCCCCAGTTTTCCTTCCTTGATCAAGGGATTGATAAGTTTCCTTTGCTGTGTAGTGTACATGGTTTTCTAGCAAATACATTGAAATACATTTACCTATTTTGAAGGATATTAATAAATCACATTATGAAGACTCTTAAATTCAAAGGAGTTCCTATTTGGACTGGCTTACAGAGTGTAATAAATATTTTTATAAACCAAGGATAGGAAAACTCAAGAATTTTTGAATACGAAAAAAAATTAACTCTTTATGTTTTAAATGCCCTGGCTCTTTCAGAAAGCTTCATGCCCTTGCAGAAGATGTAACTGAAGGGAAGAAAAACTTGGCTGTGAGTTAAATTAATGGATGGTGTTAAGTTATAGCGAGTGGTCCATATAAAACTTGAGGCCATTTATCATACTTTTCTGTCCTCTTTTCTCTGATTTCTTTCACTTAAATTCTTCAGACTCTCTAAATGCACCATTTTCAAACAATTGCAGTGGTTAACAGCAGTCTCACAACTGTTGGGTTTGATATTTGACCCTAGACTCCTCTGGTAAGAATCATATAGCTATGAGTACTGCCACATTCCTTTTTATAGTCAATAAAGAAACGTGGTTAACCACAACAATTAGCTGCTATTATTAGTATCTTGCACAGCCTTAAAGAAATTCAGAAGACAGAGATAAAAATGGACATGAAATTAATGATGCAAGCTATGATCCAATTATTTTTTATACTACACAGAAATCATGACAAGATTTATTAAATTTCACCCATTTGTTTGTCTTTCACTATAGTCAAACCCATTAAGGCCAGAGAGTGATGGACAGAGCAACTGATTATCATAAACAACACATTAGTGTCCCTTCAAGATGTACTCTCAGGCATGCATATGTGTGTATGACTGTATGTTCAGATGGTTCTCCTGTGCTTACAACATCAAAACCTAGCCTACACTTTTGATATGGCCATCTTCCCTTCTTATGTGTTCAAAAGCAACTCCCCTCCCCAATTAATACTGCCTGACAATAATTTACCAGGATGCATCTGCAACACTGGATAGCACCCATTGTATGAGCATTTCTCCCCTGTTTAAGAAGTTCAAACGCTGGAATATGTATCCACAATTTAAGGCTGACTAAGGCCCAGGGAACAAATAAAGCAGCTCAAGCTTTAGAGGCCCAATTGACCAGTAAAAATAGCCCTGGGTCATAGATTTTCTCTTGACTATTTACTGGCCAATCATGATTAAAGTGTGTACAATGACTAAAACACCTTGATACACCTGGGTATATACTTCAGGAAAAAAATGAAGTCATCACTAGCTTGGAGAAAAGGCTAATTGATTATCTAAAGATGACTGCCATTATTCATGGATGTTATTCTCTTGGTTACGTTTAGGCTGAAGAGTAAACTACATACAAATTGGGTTCTAAGTGTTTCTAATGAATTTTTGATTGCCAATAGATTTTTTGGCTTCCTCTTCTAGCTGATATTGTTATTTGTATTTTACTATCATTAACTGGATATCCCTGTGGTCACTCAAGCACCTCATTTGGGATCTGAGGTGGACTTAAGTGGGGACCGAAAAACCATGAGAAAATGGTGCAGACCTAACTTAACTAAACTGCCATGGGTAGGTTACCGGCAGCCAGAACTGAGACAGAAGCATCACGCTCCTGAAATAGCAGTATTTTTTAGAAACTCATCAAATAATGGAAATTGCCTTCCTCCCTTACTCCATCTACTGCTTAAGGGCAAGCTGTCCTCTCCTTGGTAGATTTTAGCCAATTAGTTTTGCAAAAAAAACTCTGTTCAAAAGAATTTCTGTAATGTTTGCTTTTAAAGCTTTGCCTTCGCCTTTGTTCAGTGAGACAATCTATGCATGCTTGGTCCCCCTTATATAGGAGTTAATTTTAGCTGTATTCTAAATCGGGGTGGGGGGTAGACTTTATTCTGTAAAAGGCCAAGTAGTAAATATTTAAGCTTTCCAGGTCATATGATTTCTATTGTAACTTCTCAACTTTACTGTTGTTGGCAAAAATGGGCACAGGATATGAAAATAAATAAGCATGGATGTTTTCTGATAAAAATCTATGTATGGATATTTACATTTGATTTTTATCTAATATTCTTCTCTCATATAATAGTTATAAAGTCAAAAGGAGAAGAATATTTAATATCTTTATTTTTAACCATTTAAACATTGATAAAATTCTTAGCTCGTGGACCATACAAAACAGGTAAAAGCTGGATTTGGCTCATGGGCTGTGGTTTAGCCATGTTCCAATGGAATATTTCTGTGTTGTCCTTTGCCAGAGTGTGACATGTGGACAAAGATAGGGAAACAAGAAGAGCTTAAGGGGAAAATCTTTAAAATAACCTGATTGTGTGAAAAGACAGTTTGCCTCCTGGGAAATGTTAACCCTGAGGACATTCCTGGTAAAAAAAAAAAAAAACAAACAAGAAAAACAAAACAAAAACACAAAACAACAACAAAAAAACAAACAAACAAAAAAAACCAAGAAATTGCAAGGAAATGAAGTGAAAGACAGCTTAGATATTTTTCTCATGTCTTCTTTTCTTTTTTTTATTTGGTGGATTTCAAGCTTCACAATGGAAACCACTATTGCCTGCTTATTTCATAGACTGCAAAGGAAGGAGTTAGAAATATTATTTTGAAGTCATACAACTCCTCTGGTATGCAAGGGCTATAACATATTTATATCTTCCTAATAGGTTTTTTACCTCCCATGCTAATAGTGAATTGGCTTTTTGTTTCAAAGAAGCATAACTGCATAAACTTTTCGGAGAAATTGGAGAAAACAGGGCCAATGTCTTGTGAGTGATTTGTTCAGAGAACTTGAAGGAAGAGGAAGAAATAAATGGACATTGTTGAGTAACTACCATAAACCAAGCATTATGCTAATATGTTCAGGATGCCTAGTATAGTGTTTAGCAGAGAAGGCACTGTATAGAGTAGGCACTAAATACATTTTAATAACTCCTCTAAATACACTGTAGTAGTTGCAATTGCATAGTGTTTTTTTTATATGAACAAGACAATCATGTGCATTAAGTACTCATGTCTGTTTTGCACTTAAGATAAAATACAATTTATGAGATTAAGCATTTTTCTTATGTTACATAATTAGTAAGTGGTGGTAAGGGCTACCTAGTAGGCCCTCAATAAATATTTGCTAAATTTTTATATGAATGAGCCTACTTGGGGTGAAGCCAATTTGCAGTTTGCTTTCTCCTACCTGGCACAGAATATGGTCTATCCAGCTGACCATTTTAATGCTAAAGTGACTCCTTGATGTGCTGCTGAGATCATACCTGATGAATCCAAAAAAAGAAATTCATTAGCAGCTAAGGGAGCGTGAACTCCTGACCCAGAATAGATGATGCTGTTAAGGGATTAGCAGTGCCATGCATAGAGTTATGATTAGCTAAATAATTGGTGACACTTAACACAGGGCTTTCTCCAAGGGGGAAAAATAACACTATTTGTTGTTCGTATAATTAGATTTTTCACCTCAAGTGGAAAAGTAAATTGAGCACAAAATGCAAGCAGGTCTGAAGTGACTGCTCAAAGTTGATGTGGGTCTTTAATTATAGGACTCATCAGATGTAGTACTTTAAACTTACAAGGCTGTGCTGATTTGAACTCAGAAATGTTAAAACCTCTGAGACCACAGATTACTGGTCAGCTCTGCCACTGCTGTGGCCGCCAGGAAATGTGAATCATTTATACTGGCACTTCATGACGATGTGCAATCAAATCCCACTTGAGGTGCCTTTAAATAATTCTACTGCTTTGCTCTGGAAACTCCTGTCAATCAGTAATCGGGGCTGCCATTTCTCCCCCCATTGCTCTCTCCGGCTTGGCAGCGGATGAACCTTTGTGGCCAGAGATTTGCTAATGTATCAGCTGAAAGGCACACATTTCATGTTTCCTGTGCCCTCTCATTTCCTGCCTCTCAAGGCACTACCTCTCCACGGATCCATTTCAGTGTTCCTAATAATTACCCTACTCCTGAGACAGTGACTGTAAGACAGATTTCAGAGTGACTGGCCTCTCATTTTCTAAAATATGATCTTCTATTGCTTTGTCTGAGGGTCCTGGAAAATCATCTCTCTACTGTGCTGTACAATATGACCCAAACTAAGAGGAGTGAAACATTACGAGAGAGCACAATTTTTGTACCTGGGGGAATGAAGTGAATTAAAGGAGTGTTTCGTGTTTCTTTTAAATGTGACTTTAATAACAATTAATCAGACAGAGTTTCCTATAGCTTCTCAATAAAAATCTATTTTCTGATGGAATAATCTAATTCTAACATGCCACCTTTTCCAGGTCTCCCAACTAACTAGAAACTAAAGAGTAAATTCTTTTTGTTGACATTATGATATTCTTTTTGGCATTGTTCCTGAATTTCTACTTCTTAAATTTTATTATTTTATTATTTTTAAAAATTCAGGTAGAATTCTTTTGCTCCCTGTACTTCGTGATATTCCTGAAGTTTAAGTTATCTTGTGAATATATGTTCATATTTTAGTGTGAGCTGCCTCAAACATTTTTCGGAAGTGGGAATATGTAAACTGTACCTTGAAAATGGGTAAATGCCTCAGGCTAACAACATAGGATATAAACATTCAAAATATATATAAGAAGCCTTTCTCTAGTTCGGACTTAATGCTATTTTTTACAGCAAGCTCTGACTAGTTCTTGAATAGTGGGTTTATATTTAACAGCAATTGGATAAACCACAATTTGGTTTACATAGTCCTAAGTTTTAGTCTAAGCAAGTCTACTTGCAGAGATTAAGGTAAAGGGAAGCCTGGCACAGCAGGTCATGTTATCAGGGAAGTGGGCCATGGGCTGAGAAGACACCTTAAGGGAAGCTGTTAGAGATAACCAGATGGAAGAGAGTCCAGCATGGTCCCTTTCCCCAGAGCTCTGTTAGAGAGGATTGGGAGAAGTTGTCTGGGGAAGGAACTCCTCTAGGAAGTATCCCTAATGGAAGAAGAACTTTTTGTTATGAAAAATGTTGCTGTAGCTATTTTAATGCTAATATTGCCATATACATGGAGACCCAAAAGGAAATGGTTTCTTTGGTGAGATTAGTTATACTGTGATATAACAGATCTTAGGAGGAAAAGAAAATGAGGATTTCTTTCTCTTTAAGTTTAATATCTTGTTTTTCTCTTGATTGCACGTCCCTTCAATCTGTCAGCCTTTGTTTAAATTCTGTTTTAATCTACAAATTCTTCTAGGTTTGCCTAGGAGAGGTGTAGTTTATTCCTGTTTTCCTGGTATGATTATGAACAGCATCCCCTTTAACTCTCAAATTTGGATGATAAATTATATATGTACCTCAGTTACGAGGTAAAAGGAGTGGTTGGTAAGTCTCTCCCCACACAGAAAGAGATCTAAGATAGAGTGCATGTATATGGGAGCACTGTGTAGGAACCAGTCTGCTGTTCAGTGGATCATGGGATGAAGAAGGGGAAAGACAAGATGGAGGTGCTTTGGTCCACAGAGCTGAACAAAAGCAGGAGGGCAGGAGCCCATCCCCAGGGGGAGCAAAAGCAGGCTGATTGAGGGATAGGTCCTGGCCAAGCAGAGCAGCAGGAGGGCCTGGCTGATGAGGTGAGGCCTCCTGGGTGCTCTTTTGTCCACTGAGTTTTGTTTTTCCTTTTGTTCCTTTGATCCTTTGTTTTGGTAATTGACTTCCTTGCCATTGCAGTAAGACGTAAACTCACAAAAATTACACATATCAGCAAGTTGTAGAGGTTTAAGAAATCTTACAGAATTGCCGTAGCCCTTAGACTTGCAGCTTTTTGTAGACCTGGATCCCTTGAAGTCCTCTTGAATTTTTGTTCTTATCTCTTATTTCTTAGGGTGGATCTCACCTGATTTCTCTCCTTCAGATCCCACCCTTTCTATGACACATTGATTCATTCCTCCTGATAGCATACTCCCCTGCTACGATGACCTTAGAAGATAATTAGTCCTGAGTCATTGACATGAACATTAATTAGTCCCATTAAGTGCCCACTTTTATCTTAGGGAACACCAGACATAGTGCACCCAATCCCAGTGAATCCTGGTATAGCTCTTCCTGATTTCCCACTTTAGTTGCGAAGGATAATTAATCACTCTAAGCGGGGCACTTTAAGCTGGAACATTGAGAAATGCCAAAGACCTTAAGGAAACTTGCAGGTATCGAATCACCTGCTTAACAGGGAAGATTAGGGAAAAGCAGACTTCAAGAGTTGCCTAGACATATATTTATTTTGATACTCATCACATACATTTATTCTTTTATCATGAATTCAACAGATTCATTGATCACTTATTATGTCCAGCACTATGTTGAGTGTTGGGGTCACAAAGTTAGATACAGTTTTTAAACTTAAGTAGGTCACAGTCAAGACAGGGTAGTAGAAAAAAAAAGATTTGTTACAGTATCACATGATAAGTGTTTCAAATAAAGGTATATATAAAATTCTATCAAAAGGGAAAGGGGGTATTTAGATAAGTTTTGAATGCTTCAGAGAATGACTGTATGTGGAGATTTTTATCCCTGTTATATTCATGAAAGACTCTGATTGAAGCCTTACCACATTTAATTGTTGTGTAATTTGTGTTTTGTAATACTGACAACTGACACTGGTCAAAATCAAGGTTCTGACAGGCTGTTATGACTCCCCAGATCTGATTCTGTAACTATGAAAAAGAAGTAGTAGTATTCTATTCCAATCTGGTATGCTATTATTAAATATTAATATGGGTGTCCCATGAACACCTCCCTGTTTTTAAGACAAATTTATATAAGGAATAACTAGTCTACCTGGCTTGTAGATAAATTCACACAGAAACTTAAGGCAGAGGTTTTCTGGCATTCAGTATGAGCTCACATTTCTGGTATTAAAGAAAGAAAGGAGATGTTGAGGGATGGAATCAATGGACTAGTACAGCAAGTCGAGTTATCGCTAAGAATTTACAACTGCACCTCAAGCAAATCTTACAGTGTGCTTTCTGAATTTGCCCAATTGTGATACTTTGATTAAAACAAAATTGAGTTATTAGTTAGTTAAAATGGAGACCTAGTACTTCAGAGCAGTTGGCTGCATTTCAGAAGGAAGGAGAGGAAGAACATATTCAGAGACATTTACCTGAGGAAAGTTGTGTTTATCTAATTGTTTAGTTATTAATTGTTGGGAGCCCAAACTCTTTGGATCTAAGGGCATTTTTCCCCTCATGAAATCACCAGAAATTTTAATAAAGATATTTAAGTATGTAGCATTTTGCCTGAGAGGATTGGTTGTTATCTGTGCCTAATTGGGAAAATTTCTAAACTGAAATGACTTACTAATTTAATAATCACAAATAAGGAAGTTTGTTTCAGATTTTACCTTCAAGACATCCTTGGGGATAGATGACCCAGGCATCCTTAAGCAGTAATAGTAAGTTGGTTAACACATTCACTAAACAAAGGGAGCCTCCTGTTACAGGCAGCACTCTTAGTGTGAAGTTCTTTTATATGGGAAAAGGAAAGGAGGACATTCATTCACATAACTAGTGTTATTGAAACAAGCCATATGTGCCAGGATCTGCATTCAAAACACTGTAGTAAGACTGAATAGGTCATGATCTTTGTCTAGAAAGATATTACGGCCTAGGGGGA
This sequence comes from Chlorocebus sabaeus, assembly GCF_047675955.1. Classification (NCBI taxonomy): domain Eukaryota; kingdom Metazoa; phylum Chordata; class Mammalia; order Primates; family Cercopithecidae; genus Chlorocebus; species Chlorocebus sabaeus. The sequence continues at coordinate 56,989,711 of NC_132915.1, forward strand.
AGTCAGAACTATAAACAAAATATACTGCAATGTCTTAAGTGCCCTAAGAAGGGCCAAAAAGAGTACAATGAGGCTCAGAGGATTGAACTACTAATTTGAGGTTATAAAGTAAGTTCCCCAATGAGCTGGCATTTAAAGGAGATAGAAGAGGATGGGAAGACTCTGAGGAAGCATCAGAGAGAGCCATAGCCTGGCCTGCTGAGTTGCCTTATAATGGTGACAACAGCAGAGATGATGGTGGAGGGTAAGACAGTGGCAGCTCTTGTGTGCCAAGCTAAGGAGTTGGGCCTTCATCCTGTATATATAACAAGTGCAATTTTTCCTTCTTTAAATATAGTTATTGAACAGGAGGTCCTCTTTAGGGTATAATCAGGAAGCCGTTTAATTCCACCATGTCCTCAAAATTGCTCCATAAGCTGAGAAAATTTCATAGCTTTTTGTCACTTTCAGTTATAAATAAAACTTGTTAGAAAGGCCAATGTGCCATGGGTCAAAATTCCAAGTTCTCATTCTACTAAGGACATCTTCCCCTCACCACAGCTAAAACCTGAGCTGGGTGCAGAAGGAGGAGTGGGGAGCGGCATGATTTCTGAGCCGGTTATAGGATGAGTCCCCCACCCCCTTAAATTTTGGTCCCTAAATGCCTCACTTGCTTCACCCTAATTTCTGCCCTATGAGTTGTTCTAATTTTTTCTCCCATCTCCTGCACTACCCTCTTCTCCTTTTCACTATGCCTGTTACTTCCGATTTTGAAGGAAATACAGGTAAAGAAGCGACAGAGAGAAGTGCCTTTTCACTTGGCTGGTGGTGGTTGTTTTCTTGATGGTTAATGCCTTATGTTGCAGCAGACATTCAAATGCTCTTCATGGCCTTTGGAGGCCTCTGACCTGGGAAACTGGCAGTTCCCTTATGTGTGTTGTGCATTCTCCAGCTGACAACTTTGGGCTCCACGCTCAGTCCTGTGCCAGTTGTATAGCCCACACACAGAAGTGGATTTACCCTGAAGCTAATGACGCTTCAACTTCAGCGCCCCTCACTTGCACAGGCTCCTACCAAGGTCCCAGGAAGACCCGTAGCAATGTGTCTGTGTGGTCATATACTTTTGTAAAATTTGTAAGGATAAACTATTTTAACGCAGCTAAGACTGAAGTCTCTTTCCTTTCCAGTTTTTCCTTTGAAATAATTCTCCTTATGTTTGGTGAACTTAGAGTGTCACTGGGAATTTGGGGAAGGTGATTTGGGGATCCATTCAATTAGGATTTGGTGGGATCCATTTGTGTGGTTCCTAAGTCACAAGATTTTGCTATAGATTCCAGAAATATTCCTATCACTCACTATAATAAAAAGGTATAGGGGACAAAGCTTTGTTTTTGTTTTTGTTTGTTTGCTTTTGTTTCTGTATTATTATTATTATTTTTTTGAGATGTAATCTCACTCTGTCACCCAGGCTAGAGTGCAGTGGTATGATCATGACTCATGCAGCCTTGACTTCCCTGGGTTCAGGTGATCCTCCCACCTCAGCCTCCTGAGTAGCTAGGACTACAGGCATGCGTCACCCTGACTGGCTAATTTTTTTTGTATTTTTGTAGAGATGGGGTTTCGGCATGTTGCCCAGGCTGGTCTTGAACTCCTGGGCTCACGTGATCTGCAATTACAGGCATGAGCCGCTGTGCCTGGCCTAGGACAAAGGTTTTATTGACATGAAATGTCCTATGGCATCTGCCCTCAGAAGTATGTGGATAATGAAGAAGAAATAAAGTCTAAAACCTATGAGGCTCAGAGCTAGTCTGTGAAAAATTCTTCCAAATATTACAAATCAGACATGATAAAAACTGGTCAGAGTTTCCTAAATTTGATAATAATCCAAAAAGTTTATATGGCATCACCAAAATAAGATTTGAAGAAAAAAGAAAGTTTCTAAACTATGAAAAACCAAAAAAATTGATTCAACCTTACCCAATGAAAGACTAAGTGATTTTAAAATTTTCTCTACTATCATTGTCACATGAAGCAGGTATAAAAAATATGGAGCCAAAATTAGGGGTAAAACTATTACGAAGAAGTGTCAGACAATTAATTATTAAAAATGTTACATTATCGTGGGGATTTGGGTGTTTATGGCATTTGTCAGCTTTTAAAAATTTGTATTTTGTTATTTATTTTTTCATTCTAAAGCAATATTTGCTTTTGTGATGTAAAAGTATCAGAAAATTTTATATGTGTTGAAGAATCATATATGTTGAAGAATCAGGCCCACAAAACCTAGATTCACGCTTTGAAAAAAAATTCAGCATTTATTTCAAGTTTAGGGAGTACACATGCAAGTTTGTTACTTGGGTTTATTGTGTGATGCTGAGGTTTTGGAGTATGATTGATCCCGTCACTCAGGTACCGAGCACAGTACCCCATCATTGGTTTTTCAACCCTTGCCTCCCTCCCTTCCTTTCCCCTCTCGTAGTCCCTAGTTTCTATTGCTGCCATCTTTATGTTCATGAGTACCCAATGTTTAGCTCCCACTTACAAGTGAGAACATGTGGTATTTGGTTTTCTGTTCATGCATTAAATCACTTAGGATAATGGTCTGCAGCTGCATCCATGTTGCTGCAAAGGATATATTTCATTCTTTGTTATGATTGCATAGTATTCCGTGAGGTATATGTACCACATTTTCTTTATCCAGTCCACTACTGATAGGCATCTAGGTTGACTCCATGTCTTTGCTATTAGAGTCATCCTTTTTGATAGGTGCAACTTTTCAGGTAGGCATTCTCTTGAACAGTAAGCTTTCAAGATGATTTGAGCTTGTTGACTTTCCATGATGCCAGCTGGGCCACAGATATGTTAGCATCCATGCCTTGCCAAACTCTGGAAAGATGGGTTGCTTCAAAGAGCACATTCTCACTTTCCTCAGAGAGCCAGGCCAGTGGGTGTGTGTGCTCTCTCAGCAAACCTCTAGCCAGTCGTGGGAAGAAAGCAGCGTACTCTATGGCAAGGACTCCTCTACCCTTTTCCATTCCGATAAATACAGTGTTGCTTTTGAGGCTTCCTTCACTTACCTTGAGGCAGAGAAGGGCAAAGGGTGGGAGACGCCTCATCTTTGCAGGTGAATACCTAAATCCCTTCAATTAAATCTGCCCTGATTATTCTTCTCAATGATTCTCTAGCTTTCACTTATGTATATAGTGGACGTGCATGCTGAACAAAGGTCTCATAACTGGTTTCACTTTCTCTGGGCAAGTCCTCTAGGGCAGCAGTCCCCAACATTTTTGGCACCGGGGACTGTGGAAGACAATTTTTCCATGGACTGGGGTGTGAGGGAGGTATGGTTTGGGGATGAAACTGTTCCACCTCAGATCAGGCATTAGATTCCCCCAGGGAGCTCGCACCTGGATTGCTCATGCACAGTTCACAGTAGTGTTTCTATTCCTATGACAAACAAATGCCGCTGCTGATCTGACAGGAGGCAGAACTCAAGTGGTGGTAACGCTGGCTCTCCTGCCACTCACCTCCTGCTATGCGGCCTGGTTCCTAACAGGCCACAGACTGGTACTGGTCTGCAGCCTGGGGGTTGGGGACCCATGCTCTAGGGTATCTAGCACCTCTTGTTAGAGAAAGAGGACAATTGTTATCCATTGGCCTCAGCTGCAATTTCAAAAGAAGCACATGTTGGCATAACCACTTTTGTCCAAATATGTAGTCCTTTTTATTTTTTTATTTTTTTATTTTTAGCTTTTGTGGATACATAGTAGATGTATATATTTATGGGTTACATGAGATATTTTGATATAGGTATGCAATGCATAACAATCACATCAAGGTAAATGGGGTACCCAACACCTCATTTATCATTTGTGTTACAGACAGTCCAATTATAATAGCTCTTTAGTTATTTTTAAATGTGCAATTAAATTTTTTTGACCATAGTCACTCTGTTCTGTTAGCAATTACTAGGTTTTACTCATTCTTTAACTATTTTTGTATCCATTGTAATTATTTCTTTGACTTCCATATTTTGCCAGCAATCAGGTCAGTGATCAAACAAAAGAAAGGAATTCCAGGCAAATGAATTGACCCACGCAAAAGCATTAAGGATAGAAACAAAGTGGCTGTGGGATCCATGGGATGTTAAGGCACCTGAAGCAGAGGACAATGTGAGATGAAGCACAAAGAGATGATGTTAGAAAAGGGTCATGTTGTGACTACCTTTTTTAGGATATTCAATTGTTTCCTCAAAGGTCCATGTTTAAATCTGAGGCATCTTTTAAGCCTTCAGGACATTTTAGCAACCATCTCTTTCTTTTATAATTCCCTTAAGTTTTTATTTATTAATCCCTGGTGTCTAATTTTCTACTTTCACAAAAATTTCAGGAATCTGCTGTTATCTCTGGGTAATTGATAGCTAGAACATGTTTCTTTGCCTTCCACATCACTTCCTCTCTGATTTTTTCACAGATTCTGACTGCTTCAAACTCCAAACCTCTTTTTCTGTATGGAAGAATTCAATGGTAGAGAAATTAAGAGACTTTTCATGTTTTTCTAGGAAAATACTAAGAAGTGGATGAGGAAATTGGAATTCTAATGATTGAATTGTTTTCCGTGTTGTGGTAGGAATGTCACCCTCTAATGCTGCAATTTGTATATACTTTTTGGTTAAAGTTCAGAGCAATATATATCAGTATAGATGTTTTAAAGCTAAAAGATACTGGCAAAAAAGTGAGAGTACTTGCACCTGGCACACCATTGTTTTCAGAATGCTATACTGAACCTCATTTTGTTGGATTTTCACAAGGATCACAGGAAATGGGATTCCGACTACTACATATGGGGAAAGCCAGACACAGACAGGTAGAGTAAATTGGCTACATAGTGACAATGTCAGGACTATAATTCTAACCTCTCAATTCTCTTTTATATGTGGTGTTCTTTCCCTGAACACACTGAGGCTGGACAAGGAAACAGAAGAGATCAGAGGGAACAGAGAAAAGGGAAAAAGTGAAGTGAGTCAAGGACAAGTGTAACGTGATGCCTGTCTTGCCTCATGCTACATGAATATCCTGGGTAGCTTAAGGCTGCAGGTGTCAGTTTTGGCCTAAAGGAAACTGCTTGGGGAAATGACACAGTGCATCAATCCACAGAAGGTCCTCCTTAACTAAGACAACAGAGATGATTTCCTAAACAGATCAGACATGTTTAGGGATATAATCCTGCAGGAATTTGTGGGAGCGTTTCAGGGGACTTGGTGTCCTGGTGTGTGTGTGTGTTCTACAAATGGTATTTTGTATCTTTAAATGAATTCTTTTGTTTTGTAAATACTCCCAATATCATGGTTATGTAAAATGATTTTTTCTCAGTGTCATTAGATAGAATAAAATGCCTCCTATTGTATGTTGTTGAAGAAAATGACATCTGGCATGCGATTTTTGCCTTTACTTTTTCTTTCCTACCTGTATGTTGGGCTAAGTGAGCCATAGCAGAGAAGGTACAAAATGATGTAATTTGGCTATCTTTTTGAGACCAAAATATTTGAGGATGGCACAACATAAATGGAGTTTATATTTTGATGACTTGATATTTGAATTACTCTTTAGATATTTATTTCTCACTGCATTTAACAGTCTCAGGGACCATGCAGACTTAGCATCTCACTCCGAGATTATGTGAGTGCATATTCTTTTATATTTATTTTGTAATTATTAGAATGCATATGGCCTGAGCAAATTTAACAAATTATTTTTGTTGCTCCACTTATAAATATCTGAAATCGAAAGTTTCATGAAGCTACTGTTCTATTAGCTATTCTTAGTTATTATGCAAAGAAATGATATTTTATATACTGAGTGAGAATAAAAACTATTATAAAGCATTTTCAATATTTATGCCAAGCTTTTTTCATGAAAAACGATTATATCATCAATTTGCATCATTTTAATAATTTTTATTGGCATATAATATAGTATCTTGGCTGAAATATAGCAACAGATGGCTACAAATTTTTGAGTTATTGATTTATGCATATAGATATTTAAGAACAGGAAGGGAAAAGGGTTCTAGGACACTCATTCAAATGAATGCTAACAAGAATGGAGTTTTAAAAGGAAGGGACTTTAATCTCTTGACTGTCAAATATTAAGACAAAACTAATGAACTCCTGACAGGTTTGAGTAAATTGAACAAGTATCTTTGAGCACCTACAATCAGTGTTTTATTGGAACAGTCATTAGTTCAGGATTCATGCAGTAGGTGGGAAAATTGGTGGATAAACCTCTGCATAGGATAGAGCCTTATGATAAGGGCCTCAAACATCCTGATGTTATTCTAAAGGCAATGAAGAGCCACTGGAGCCATGCAAACAGGGAATTAGAGAAGAGAGAGACTGGAGGTAGAACCATCATTAGTATATCCATACACTATTAGTGTAATAGTACTATAGTCTAGAACTCTAGGGAAGAGAATCCAAGAATTAGAAGAAAGGCAGAAACGTTGCACATTTAAAGGATTGGGTGGGAGACACCAGAGTTGATAGGTACAGAATGTAGCAACTAATTAGTGGTAAATAGACATATCAAAGTTAAATCTAAGTTTTCAAGTACCTGTAATTGGGAATACACTGATCATATTATAAAAGATAGAAGTCAAAGGAGGAAGCATTTGGGAAATATGGTGAGGTATGGGGTATTCATGTAAGGTTATCTAATAGGTGGGTAAATTGTTATTTGTCTGGGACTTAATTAAGAAGATGAGGTATTAGGCATTATACATAATATATAGGATTAGGATATGTATTTGGGAATCATTTGGAGGCATTTGTGGTATTGTAAAAACAAACAAACAAACAAAAAAAAAAAAAAGAAAAGAAAAGAAAAGAAAACCCACGAGACTTAAATGGTAGAGTTAAGTTTACAGACTTTGCCACTTTCCAGCTTTGAGGCCCTGGGCAGGTCACTGCACCTGAGTCTCAGTTTCCTCTTTTCTGAAATAACGATAGGTTGTTGCAAGTATTAAAGGAAAGGCTATGTACATTTTGTAAGTGTCTAGACAAATACAAGGTACAATTACACAGGGAAAGCTGATAGTGAATTTGTGAGAGGAGAGCAAATGAGATTGCCAAGGGAGTGAGTGCAGGGAGATAGGAAAGCTTTGAGAATGCTTACACCGAAAGGGCTTGGGAAGGGGCTACTGGCAGAAGAGACAGACGGGAGTGTCAAGACTAAGCATGAGGTCAATAATGCCAAAAAGTCTCCAGGAAGGATGGGAAGGGGTTTCCTGTTGAAAGGCACCCATCAAATTGGAAAATTTGCTGTTCACCAAATACTGAACCCTCAGAAAAACAGTTTCACTGGCGGTGTGACAGCAGAAATCAAAGCGATAAATGAATGGGAGGGAACATGTCTCTCTGGTAGAACACCTTTCCACTCAGCATCAGCATAGGTCCTCAATGCGTACAACAAGATCAAGATGTTCCTCTTTCTTGCTCCCTGGACTTTTATGTCTTGATACCCTCAGCAGTCAGGTAAGAGGTTTCAGGAGAGATGCTGGGAGGAGCAACAGAACAAAACCTTCATAACTACTTTAAGGATGTGGTACCGTATTTTTACCAAATGAGTTTGCAGTACCATTTATTTTGCCTTTACTATTGTATCTGTAATTACATGAATGTTTCCTTTACTTCTCCGTGTAAATAACCATACTAGTAAATTTATAGGAGGCCAAAAGCCAAGGATAGAGTGCACTGCAATTGCCATTTGTCTCATTCTGATTCTTCACCAAATTCCTCTTTCTGTTTTCTACATGGCAGTAGTCCTTCATATTCTGGATAATAGTTTTTATAAACTTCCCGAGTACTAATAGCCTTCATTTTGATTATTTATGCTCCTTAGTAAATCTTTGAATACCTTGCAGTCTGTGTGTATGTGTGGTAGTAGTGGTGGGGCTGGGACTGCATGTAGCTCTATCGGATTCTCCACTCCACCTTCCTTATAATATTTCTGATTCTTCTCATAGAATGCTTTTCTTCTATTAAATCACAGTTTTAGTGAACCTGAAAGCAAAAAGTTACCTTCCTTTTTCCCAGCAAAATTGTATTCTAATGGAGGAAAATAAATTCTAGTTTTCAAAATTGCCATAAATGAAGATTAAAAAGAATTTCCACCTTACAGTATGATTTTAGTAACACTTGCTGTAAATGTGGTTTAAACAGTCTGTGTTCTTATGTTCTGTTCATAATGTTTTATGAAATATTTGGGGGTCTGGATGTTTCCCACACAATGGCTGGGTTTGATTTCTTGGTGGGTGACAGTCCAATAAGCACAAGTAAGGAGGATTTAACAAGGGGATTTTTATAACTTGCAACAAGTAAGGAGGACACTGGGAATAATTCCCCAAAGCAGTGCCTCTCTGAACAAAGGTGAAGACAGGGCTTTTATGAGGTCGGTTTGCTGAGTCATCCTATGCAGAGGCGGAATGAAGGCAGAGCAGGCACAATTGTCAGTGATGCTTCCACACGGTCGCATGTATAGAAAATGGAGAACAAGCTCCTCCCTGGGCAGGGTTTTTAGCACCATAAAGAGGAGAGTTTGTCAAAGTTCATCTCCAACTCAGGCATTCTGGATTCAACTGTTTTTTGTTTTCTTTTGTTTTGTTTTTCCAGGGATGGGCTTCTTCCTGGACCTTTTTGAAATAGCAAGAACTTCAAGATGCGGCAGTTACAAATGGGTACATTTTCTTTTTCTTTTCTTTTTTTATTATACTTTAAGTTCTAGGGTACATGTGCATAATGTGCAGGTTTGTTACATATGTATACTTGTGCCATGTTGGTGTGCTGCACACAAATGGGTACATTTTTACAGTATGTATTCCAAACCTCATGGACCCTGGGTTAGGAATCCCTCCTGAGACATTCCACTCCTCATTCCTGAGGGTTGAGAGACAGAGTTCATGCTTCTGTATCTATTTCATGCTGGCCAAGTGTGTTGAGTACCCTAAAGTTAGAGGAATGAAACTCCTGGGCTGCTGAGATCAAATAAGTTTTTGGGTCACCTGGAGTTGCTTGAAGGGGCTAGTATTATTGTAATAAAGCTGGAGATGAAACTGTTTGAGTCTTGAGGACACAAAGTTTACTACTGCATTGGCCTCCCAGAGACTCCTGGCAATCTAGATCTAGTGTTGGAGGATGCAACCTAATGGGTTTTTCTTGAGGATTGAGGTCTGGTTTTCCCTACCCTCAGACACCACCCTCAGGATCTGATCCCAGCTTCCAAAAGATTTAAATATCAGGTTAATTATTATGCAGATGTATGATAATCGAGGTTTTCCTCTCAAAAAGCATCTCTCAAAAAACTCTCTAAGGTGTAGATCCAAAGTAAACCAATGTGTGAGGGTGACCCAGTGGTTCCCTAGTATAGTCCCATGAACTTCCCTAAAACTCTGATTGCATCACTTGGTGACCCTCCTGGGTGTCAAGTGAAGCAGCTGCTCCTTTTTTTGAAAGCTGATACTTGAGAAGAACTCACTCAGGTGGTCCAGGAGTGCATTGGTAAGAGCCTCTTCTGTTAAATTTTTCCCAGCCTAGCTGTCAAGACTGAGGGCTTCCAGATGTACCTGGGTCCTTTCCCACTTTGGAAAATGCCCCCTGAATCTAAGGATCTTAAACCTGTGTCCTCGGAAAAGTTGATTTTCATGGTTAATCTGGCTAGGAATAGATTGCTCTTTACTGTGACAGGGATGCCTCCCAATCCTCCAGAGCACAGAGTGGCCAGGGATCAGGATTGCCAATTGCCATGATTGGAGTGTGTCTTAATCCTCCAGGGCACCAACTGGCAAAAGGTGGAAACTAAAACAAGAGGTGCATTGTGGTTAGTCTGGAGATCCTGTTGCTAGATCCAAAGATTTTTCCCTTTTAGTCAGTCCACAGGGTGAAGTCCACTTACCTCCCTGAAGGAGCACCAAACAAAAGGTCTGGACCACTGCTTCCACTCTTTTGGGCTAGATACAAGTGATGGCCTAGTGGGCTCTACCCCAAGATGAAGATCTTTAGGAATTGTACCCAACCCTCTCAGGCAACATGAGCAAGTTAGCTAGGCCAAGCTCCCGCTGTCCGCTTCTTTGCCCCATAGCAAGCCTTTGTGAAGTTAGCATTAGAACTGGAGTCTTTGTCTCATCTGGGTTGCCAGGGTTGTTACCCACACAATGAGTGTGTTTGATTGCTTGGTGGGTGATAGTCCAATGACCACAACAAAGAAAGATCTAACAAAGGGATTTTATTACTTGCAATAAATAAGGAGGGTACTGGGGATAATTCCCCAAAGTAGTGCCTTCCCAATTAAAGGTTCAAACAAGACTTTTATTAGGCTAGTTAGCCTCTACCTCATATGTAGAGGTGGAATAAAGGCAGAGCAGGCATAGTCTCCAATCATGCCTCTAGATGGTTGTATGTATGAAAAATGGAGAATAAGCTCCTCCATGGGCGGGATTTTTAGTATGGTAATTGGGAGAATTTGCCAAGTTTACCTCAAACTCAGGCATCTCTGAATCTAATCAGTTTTTGTTTTGCCAGGGATGGGCTTCTTTCTGGAACTTTTCTGCAAGGATGAGAACTCAAGGTTTAATAGTTTCAAGTGGATACTTTTTCACAGTGTGTACCCTGAAACCTGGAGAAACTGGGTTACATGTGCTTTGAGAACCATGAGAAGTCAAAATTTACCTTCATGTGGAGAAATTTGAATTTCTGTCGAATTTGTCTTTGGAATTTATAGATGAATTCCAAAGAGAAATTTATCCTGGTAATGTTAAAATATCTTATGCTAGGAATTGGCTTGTGATCATGTCAACATCCTAATAATGTTTATTAGGATTCTACACGTTAGTAATCTTTACTATGGTTAAATGCCTTATAGTGTTGATTTTTTAAAATGTCCATTTTGCAGCATAAGTCATATGCTGTTATAGTCTGTTAATATGCATGTTAGTCTGTCCAATCACATGCATTATCACTAATTGATTTTTTTTAGTTAAGACAGGTGATGTAATGCTAAAGAGATAAGATGGACTAACGCATGTGGCATCTCTGATAGTATATTATCTCTCCTTATCAAGTTTTACCTTTACAGTTAGATGGATTTGTGGCACGAATTAAAATGAAAGTGTTTTGCACATAATATTAGACTAGAGGAGGTGACCTAAGGGTTTTCATTTCAGATCTATCATGAACCAACCATGTATGTAACTTTGGGCAAATCACTCCATCTCCTCTGGCCTCACTTAGTTTTCTCAACTGTAGAAAGAAGGTTTGATTAGATTATCTCTAAGGGCCTTCTAAGTCTGTGATCCCAAGTTTTCTTTTCTTTAGAACACATGATTTTATGCATGCTTGTCTCTCTGAAAGAGTTCACAGTATGAGATTCAGGCCCTGTCACCTTGACACATTTGTGTTTGAGCTGGCTCCCTGGTGCTTGTGTCAGCTCTGGGCTTTCCTTCACAAAGAGTGCCTACAGGCTGAAGTACTCTCATCTCTCAAGTGTTTGAACATCCTCTGAATTTGTAATCAGTTTTCCTTTTTTTAAGCACTAGTTCTCATTAAATGAATTAAGTCACCTCCAGTGGCTATGGACTCTTATGTTTCCTTATATACCCAGTGATCCTACAGGAGTCCCATTCAGATTGCTTCAATTCATGCAAAATTGCTCATTGTTCTACTGTGTCCATTTTTTAGTATTATTTTCTTTGTCCAAAGAATATTGATATAGGAAGGTTGTGTTAATTAGGGTTCTCCAGAGAAACAGAGGTCAATAGCATTTATAGAGATAAACAAGAGAGGTTTTATTGTGGGAATTGACTCATATGATTATAGAGACTGAGAAGTCCCACAATAATGCTGTCTGCAAGTGGGAGAACCAGAAAAGCTGGTAATGTGATTCTGAAGAAGGCTTAAGTAAGCAAATTCTTAAGACTGGAAAGCCTGAGGACTGGGAACTTTGATGTCAGAGGGCAGGAGAAGATGGATGTCCCAGCTTCAAGAGAGAAAAAGAATTTGCCCTTATTTTGCGTTTTGTTCTATTTGGGCGCTCAGTGGATTGGGTGACACCCACCCATGTTGGTGAGGGTGAATCTTCTTTACTTAGTCTACTGATTCAAATGCTAATCTCTTCTTAAAACAGCCTCACAGGCACACCCAGAAATAAAGTTTTACCAGCTATCTGGGCATCCCTTAACCCAATCAAGCTGACACATAAACCACCACAAGGATGTTAATTCTTATGCAAAATGGCTTTATTCTTTGCCATCTCATCTTAATATTTTTTCTTTAAAGGTTCATAGGCTCTTCTACCCTCAGTCTTCCAAGGTCCTTCATCCTCTATTCATGACATTCAGGAGACTAATAAACTCATTTCTTTTCAAGGGATAGCTATATTCCTTTCCTTTTTTAGCTGACTTTGTCACAGAGGCACACCAGAGCCCAAGATCTTTAGCATACTCGCTTCTGCTGTAAGTGACCCACTCTCTTAGAGCACCTTGGGCTCTGATATAATTAAGAGTCAGTGCAAAAAGATCAGGTCAAGCAAGGGATTTCTAAATCCTTTTTCCAATACCCTGCCTTCACCTTTTGGCATTTTCATTGTCAATACCCATTAATTTTTGTACTCGTTCAGACTACAGCTCTTTTCCTGCTTCCCAAAGAAGCTGCCTCCTTTTCTTATGCTCTCTTTTGCCTTTCAAGCCTTAATTATTGGGAAGAAACCAAGAAAAGACAATACCCATTGGATGCAAAGGAGATATCTGTCCTTAGTCCTGTCATGGATTCCTCAGACATTCCCAGAAAAAATCCTATAAGTTCTATAAATCTCATAGTAGGTTTTGCCTTCTAAGTAAGCTCATGATGAAGGCAATCCCATGTTTTAGTTATACTCTTTGGAATTTATGATGGTTAATTTTATGTGGCAACTTGACTGAGACAAAGGGTCCCCATATTAAATATTAATTCTGGGTGTGCTGTGAGGGTATTTACAGGTGATATTAACATTTGAATCAGTGGACTGAGTAAAGCAGATTGTCACCTGCAAGGTGGATGGGCACCATCCAATCTGTTGAAAGCTTGAATACGACAAAAGGAGGAGGAAGGGGGAATTGCTGTCTGCCATCTGCTTGATCTGGGACATCGGTCTTCTGCCCTCAACTGCGACTTACACCATCAGTCCTCTGGTATTGAGAACTACTACATCATTGCCTTTCCTGTGTCTCCAGCTTGCAGACAGCAGATCATGGGACTGCTCAACCTCCCTAATCAGTTTGCCAATTCCTTATACTGTAATACATTTTTTCTCTCTGTCCATCCATCCTCCTGGTTCCATTTCTTTGCAGAACCTTAACAGAGTAGTCTTATTTTTATCTGATAGTTTGTGTTTGCCTCTTCTCCAATTTCATGGCCCAAACTTTGAACTGTTCTGGGCTTTAAGATTTATACTGGTATTTTTCCTTATGGAACTTTCCCCTACATCATAAACCATAAGGCATCTGCTTCTAGTTTTGGTAAAAATGTTGACGATTTATGCCTACCATCCCTTGATACCTTGCTTTGCCATAATGGGAATTGACATCTATATTTGTTAATTGTAGGCAGGACATTAGCTGGGTCCCTGGGCTCATCTCTGTCTTCTTAGGTACCTTGCTGGCCAGATCTGTTTTGTGGCAATGACAATGAGCTAAGAAAGGCAGCTGTTTGTAAGCTGGTGATAGATTCCTTAGGAACTTCCAAAGGGTACCACAAAGAAGGTAAAAAGTTCAGCCGAGGTTTTACCTTCGAGAGTAGCTCATTGTAAAGTCTTTTGTATGCCTAAATTACATGCTCAAAGAGAAAAGTTGGTAACTTTCCCTCCTTTGCTTGCAACATATTAGCTGAAATAACACTAACTTCTTTGTCAGACGGAATCTATCTTTTCTGTCTGTGTTTCTTTTTCAGAACATGCATCTCTGATGGGCAAGGTAAATACATGCTATGCTAGTGTTCAGACACTACAAACGAAGAGCAAATATTTCTAAATGCGTGTTTAGACAATATGGTCTCTAATGTCACTTAAAATTTGTAATGTTCTCTTAGGCTTTAGGGAGAGAAAAGAAACATGTGCAAGTGATATGTTTTGGATTTGTGTCCCCACCCAAATCTCATGTCAAATTGTAACCCCCAGTGTTGGAGCAGGGGCCTGGTAGGAGGTAATTGGATCATGGAGGCAGATCTTCCCCTTGCTGTTCTTGTAATAGTGAGTTCTCACGAGATCTGCTTGTTTAAAAGTGTGTAGCACCTCCCCCTGCTCTTTCTTCCTCCTGCTCTGTCCATGTAAAATGTGCCTCCTTCATCTTGGTTTTCTGCCATGATTGTAAGTTTCCTGAGGCCTCCCCAGTCATACTTAATGTATAGCTTGTGGAATTGTGAGTCAATTAAACTTCTTTTCTTTAAAATTACCCAGTCTCAGGTAGTTCTTTATAGCAATGCAAGAATGAACTAATACAGAAGGTAACAGAAGTAGCCCATACGGCAATATCAAACCATCCATCTCCTTCATGTTAGATGAGTCTAGGCTCCCAGGAAGCCCAATGGCAAACTCTAGAAAAATATATCTTCCTTAACTGTGTGAATTCAACCTCTACAGAGGATTTAGGACTCTAAAAACAAACTGAATCCCCCCTAGGCTCCACAAAACATTTTCCTTGGGACCCATGGAGAGTTAGAACTTTATAAGGCTGGTCAGTGAGATTTCCTAAATGGGAACCTCTGGCTTGGCCAGACAGAACATGGAATTATCTTAAGTCTTATTACAAGTAGCCTAGAATTAGTATGCTTCTGTGACATATACTACACTTAAACAGCTTAAATGGAGTGGTACTCTGATCTGTTCCTCTTTTGATTACCTCCAAACTTGAGCCATGTGTGGCCATATCTCAGATTGCAAAAGAAAGCAGGCTTATTACATTCAGTACAAAGAACGACTAACAGAGAAAGAACCACTGCAAGGTAGATGTGTACTGAATAATTCCCAGAACTTAGAAAGGATTGAGAGACATTTGAATCTGATCAGCCAGAGGAGAGAGACTTGGATGAACCTGGAAGTCTTAGTAAACACAACAGAAGGATTACCTTTTTTAAATTTATTTTTATTCATTTTTATTTATTTATTTATTTTTTGGTAGCAGTGCTAAACTATTCCTACAGTGGTATCCTAGGTCCACCTTTAAAAATCTTAAAATAAATCTTAAAAATATCAAGCTGAAATCTGTCTGCCAAAAAATAAATTAAAAAAACAAAAAACACACCAAAAAAACCCAAATGCAGAGCAATAAACCAACACTTAATCCTCTTTAAAAGCAGATTACAAAATCTTGACACTTAAATGAACTTAAAGAGCAATCAAAATAATTTAAACCAAAAGACACATACAAAGACACAAGCTGAAAAACAATGTGAAGAGTCTCAGTGACCTGTGTGACAATGTCAACATGAAATGTATAATTTCTATTGTACAATACAAAGTCATTAGATATGCAAGAAGCAGGAAAATATGGCCTTATCATGAGGAGAAAGCACATTAATAGAAACAGACCCAGGAATAACAGAGATTATGGAATTATCAAACAGGGACTTTAAAACAATATTATAAAAATGTTTAAAGATTTAACGGAAATTATGTATAGGAGAAAGAGAAGATATAAAAAATAACCAGTGGAACTTCAGAAATTTTCTATTTCAGCACTTGAAATAGAAAATTCATTCGCTTTGCATGACAGTAGATGAGATACTGGAGAAAAATAGATAAATGAACTTAAAGAGCAATCAAAATAATTTAAATCAAAAGACACATACAAAGACACAAGCTGAAAAACAATGTGAAGAGGCTCAGTGACCTGTGTGACAATGTCAAATGATCTAACATACATTAAACCTGTGTTCCAGAAATAGAGAGTGGCAGAAAAATATTTAAAGAAATAATGAGCAAAATTACCCTTATTGATTAAAAGTATGTTCTAGAATTCTGTGAAGTTAAAAGATAAATACACACCCAAAACCCATACCAGGACACATCAGAATCAAATGGCTGAAATTCAGTGATAAAGAGAAAACATCAAAAGCAGCCAGAGAGGGGAGAAAGACTTTTTATAAAGAGAAGCAAAGATAGGAATTATCACTGACTTCTCATCAGAACCAATGCAAGCCAGAAAACAATGGAATAGTATTCAAACTAGAATTCCATATCATGCACAAATATCCTTTATAAAAGAAGGCAAAAGAAAGGAGACATTTTAGAAAAGCAAATTATGAGAGAATTCATTGGTAGCAGACCTGTATTACAAGAAACATTTTAAAAAGTTCTTTTCACAGAAGAAAACACCAGATGAAAACTTGGATCTACCAAAGAGTTGAAGAATAAGATCATAAATATGTGAATAAATTTAAAAAGACTTTTCTTCACAAGCTTTTGTTTTTTAAAATATAATGAATTGCTTAATTCAAAAATATGTATTGTGCAGTATATACAAAATGTGGAAATAAAATCTGTAACAACTGCACAAATGTTAGTGGAATGGTGTGATGGGGTTATGGAATATGCTGTTGCAAGATTCTTATATTCAGTATATATGCAGAGATATGATATTAATGAAGGAAGACTGTCATGAGTTCAAAATGAATCTTATAAATCCTAGAGAAACAAATACTGATATAACAAACTAGTAATTTTTCCTCAAGAGGAAATTCTTTAGATGTAAAGTTGATGTAGCCACTTAAAAATAAGTTGTATAGCTAATATTAAATGTACTAAATTAACATGCTACTCGCCTCACAAACACTAACAAAGAAGAGTAGAAGGAATAAGAAACACGCAATGGCCTTTCTTTGCACGATGAATTTGGAATTCTGGAGAGTGAGTTTATCTTCTGTGGACTTTTTGAGAAAGTTGTTAAAAAGAATGGGAAGGGAGAAGAAATATTTCTTCATATTGTAAGGGTGCATCTGAAGATGGAGAGCATGTTTGTGGTTACATTAGTCCACATAGTTGTGCATTTTTCTCCAGCAGTGATTAGCCATTTGAAGGGTAGGGAAGTCAGGTGATTAAACTGATATAAGACTGGCATGTTGGATAGAAAGACTGTAATAAAATTGTGGGAATATATGAGTTCAAATGATAGGTGAGATCTAATCCAAATGTGGGGGGAAATTATTTCACTATGGGGTTGTTTGGAAGAATATAGTTCAATGGACTAGAGGTCTTAATGTCAAAGAATAGGTATAATTAGAGTGATAAAAGGAGAGCAGTGAAGGCACAGAGATTTAGAGTAGAAAACTAGAATTAAAGATTTCAGAGGTGGGAAAGTTTTAGGTGACATCAGGAAGTGAAATGCAAGTGTTGATTGGTGGGGTCGAGGAGGCTGTTATTGATTTTGTGAAACTGGCATGCTTGGTGGGCTGTCCGTAAAGATTTGTATCTTACTCAAGATAATGGTGGGATTTGAGATTCATAGACCCTGAGCCAGGCGACAATAGCCTGTGATCAACAGTATTTTCAGGGCATAAGAACCTTTTTTTACACCTAATGAGGTCCATGATTTTTGACTTCCCCATGCTTTAATTTAGTCAGCTGAACTAACCCTGTGCAGTCCTCAATAAATGTTGAATATTTATGATGAGAAAACTAGGGGAATATTACCAGAAGTGTCCTTGTGGATAAAATCCAGTAGCTACTAATGTTTGTTTATACTCTTTCCAATCATATGTTAAGAAATATAAAAAATAAGTGAATAACTTCTATGCATTATTTAGAAACTTTAAGGAAGGTAGGATTATAAATATCAGCATCTATATTCAGATATTATATTGCATAGGTTTGTATGTGATGCAGAGGAAAAGCTGAGAGAAGCACCAGTATAAGCTGATTTCTATCTGATGTACTTTCTGTATGTTTAGTGAGGTGTGAACTCTTATAATTACTTTATAGATGAGGAAACTGAGGCTCAAAGAGATATCAGCTCTCTGAGTTGAAATTCATTTATAAATTAATTAGAGTTCTCAGACTTTAATGTAAACAAGAGTCAACTGTGGTGTTTGATCAAATGCAGATTCCTGGACCTGACTCCAGACCTCCTGAATGAGAAACTATTGGGATGGGTCACTGATAATGATGGTGTACATGGTATCTTTAAAAGACAAGAACCAAGGAAAAAAAAAAAAATGAAATGAAGGCATACCAGGTTAAAAAGGTAAAATTAATTTTCAGTTTCTTCATCAAATGTTGAATCAACTAACGGAACCACTGATGCCCTTCTGTTCAGGCTATGCTTGGGGCACTAACAATTTTTAGTGTGGTCTTGTGGTGAGTGAGATTAAGAAGTTCTGAGTCATCTTTCCACCATCAAAGCGGCATTAGACGACATGGCCACCTGGCTCCAGGCCTCTGCTGCCTCTCCTGGCCAAGTGCAGTACTGCGCACACCTTGACAGGTGACTGGAAGCTGTTGGAACTTTGAAGAACAGAACTAAGGTGATAAAGCCAGGATAAACTTTCATTTTGTTTTGGAAAGAGAAGAAAAAGGGAGTAAACAAGAGGCTTACTGTTTGGAGCTGGCGGTGTAATATAAACGTATGGTGAAATGGAAGCCATGTCCCTCAAATCCTAAACCTCTTATTCCTCCATTAAAAATGCGCTACAGATTATAGGCTGCAAAACTAATATTATTATAGAGGTAGAGTAGAACAGAGCCACCCCAAAGGTTTTTACTTTCCTGATCAATATTTAATAACTTAAGAGCACTGATGGAACTTTTACGAGAAATTTCTGAACAATACTTTCAATCCAGAGAATATATGTGAAAAACAGGAGAGGCATCAGAAGTAGAGATGGGACTATGTCTTCCTGGTTTTCCAAAAAAGAAACATAGTCGATGTTGTAAGATGACCCAGTAACATTGATTGGATTCCTAGAAAAAATTTTAATGCGGTTTCTTCATTTAAATTGTTTCAAATCTACTTAAAAAGAAAAAACAATCACAACACCATTGTGTCAGGAATGAGGTCAGATATAAGTTTATTTCTTTCTTTTATAGGCCTACTAAATTAGTAGTTCCAGAGAAGCATAGATCTAGGGCATCTCGTATGCACCACTGCATTTGAATTAAACTCTCTAAAGTCATAGGCCTCAAAAGTTTTCTTCTTGGTTTACTTAATTCCATAATTCTTCATCCATCTTCAGTTAGCTCAGGAGTTGTAATGATGAGAAAAGTAGACTGTTCACAGGACAAGTGATCATTGCAACCTTTTTAGGATGCTTGTCTATCAAAACAGACAGAAGGGTCAATGGTTACCTAAGTATAAAATCAATAGTTCTGACATCTTGGTCAGAGATGTGCATGAAGCTGTACAACCTGAGAAGTTGTTGTTTTACAGTATTTTTTCCACTGCTATATGCTTATCAACTATTGTTTCTATTCTTAAAAATAAAATTAATAAATATGCAAGCTTAAAACATTCACAAACTTCATAGAGCTTCAAAAGAGACATAGACTCTTCAAAAGAGACTCTTCAAAAGAGACATAGACTCTTCATAGACTCTTCAAAAGAGACAAAAATGTCACTGGGTCCAGTCACTACCTCTTTTAAGAAATACCACTGTTAACAGTTTCTTTTTTTTTTTTTTCCCCAGAAAAAAAGCATGTATTTCCCTATACACTTATATACACTGGATCATACTATATGTACTGTTTTACGTCTTCCTTTTTAGTATTGAATAATATGCCTGGGCGATCTACACATATCTACACATGTAAAAAATTTATTTTATTCTGTTATTTAAATTTATGAAGTATTCCATACTTGTGGTCTTCAATACCTTAGCAACTAGTCACTAGCCACTAGCTACTGGTTCGATACCTTAGTCACATTAAGTATTTGAAATGTGGCTACTGCCAATTAAGATATGCTGTATGTGCATTTCACTTTGCAAATACATTGTATTTGTTTTCTATTTGGTGGACATTTGGGTTGTTTATAGCTTTTTTGTTGTTATTCCTAGTAGTGCTGCTATGAACATTCTTGAACATATTTCTTCATGTGTTTAAAAGTTTTTCTTGGATGGATATTTTCAATTTTTATTTTTTTATCATAACTCAGTGCAAAACACATCTTACGATATACAGAACATGTGCACACATACAGATATGTCATCAACTCTCCTCTCCTCTTTTTATTTTATAGTGAGGCAAATTCCATACTTCAAGAGTCTGATGGTAATTCTTGACCCTTTACTGTTCCATATAAATTTCATAATAGGCTTGCCAACTTCCACAAAGGGCCCTGTCAGCATTTTGATGAGATTCCAGTTGAGTCTATAGTTTGATTAGTAGGCAATTTATAAAAAAACAACACAAGGGTTTCTGGTCAAGAACATGATATATCTTCCCATATTTTATATATTCATTTTGAGTTTGAATGACAGAGTTATGATCTTTTGTAAAGTCTACTCTTAAATTATCCCTTATCTTTTACAAATTATTTTCTCTGTTTTTGGCATAAATTGATATTTATATGTGCTTGATATTTAAATGTCTCTTGTATACAGGAACCACAAAAAAATTTTAATCATTTTCTTTCTTAAAATGTCAAATCCTGGCTACATTGATATCACTCTGATGCTTTGAAATTTATCCAACTTTTCTAGTTTTTCAGGCTACAAGAGGTGGTCTGATGCAAAATAAAATGACTCAGGCAAAACAGAACATTTATATATATATATTCATAATGTTTTTGTCTGGTATTGGTATAAAGGTTATAGTAGACTCTTAAAATTATTGGGAACGCTTCCTCCTTTCTCTTCCTTAACAAAGTTTGCCTTAGATTCGCTAGAGGTTTCTGAATGTTTGGTAGAACTTGCTTGTAAAATCATGATGGCCTTGTTTACTTTCATGAAAATAATTTATAACTATTTTTAAATAGTGTAGCAGTTATAGTATCAATTATATTTCTTTTGAGTCAGTTTTGGAATTTATACTTTTCTAGGAGTTCCTTGTGTTTCATTTTTCACATTTATTGGCATCAAATTACTCATAGTATTTTCTTTTAAATCTCTACTTAATCTCCAGTTCCTTCCCTTTTAATCCCTACTAATATCATTTCCATCTTCTCTTTTTCTTTTTCAATTTCCTTCAGAAATTTGTCTATTCTATTAGTTTTTTTTCCCCTCAAATAATCAGTTGTTGACTTTGTTGACCATCTTAATTCTTTGACCTTTCATTAGTTTTCATTGTTGGCATTCATTTTTACTTTTCGTATTTTCTAACATGAGCATTTAAAGCTTTGCTGCATTTCGAGGCTGTCGATGGCTTGCCACAGCCCAACTACGTGATCTTCTTACCTGCATCTTACCTTCCTCTTCCAACAGACTGCCAGCCAGGCTGTTCCAACAAAAGCATGATTGAGTGTGTTCCTTAAACATAGGTGCTGACACAATTTTCTCCTTTTTCACCTTTCATCTTCCTCTCATCTCCTAGTTTTCATTTTAAGCTAAGAAATATTTCTCAATTACTTATAAGCTAGCTATATTAAATACACATGTTAGCATCGTAATACAATGCCAAAGTTCTTCTAAAAATAATTGATGTATCTTTCAACATCAAATGCACATTTATATTAAAAAGAATAACATAGCAACTGAAGTTTCTGGTTTACCTTGGCCTCAGAAGAAGTGTATGTAGGTGTAAAAGTCTCAAAACTCTGAAGCTATGATGTGCTTTTGAAAGTTTGAATTGGCTAATGGTGAGATAGCTATTTTTAAGGCTAGAGTTGTTCAAATCTGAATGTTGCCACCAAGGGGAAAACAAGAGAGCCCGGCTCTGTGTATTATTTTTGAGGAAGTATCCTGAAACTTATCTTCAGGTCCTTTGCGGGAATAACTTCTCTTAATATAGTTTCAGAGCAGGCTGTTTCTCATTCATTTAAAATAGTTTAAAATTCTTTATCACAGTTTGATTAAAGAAAAAAATTTAGTGCCCAGGTCGAACATTGAGTAAGTTGATTGAATTTGTTTCTTAAAAATGTATTTTTTCACCTGGTGTGCAAAAGATAAGTTTTCAAACTAAATGCTGAAAAAGTCTGCGCTGACCAGTCTATGCTGAAGTCTGTGTGCCAAGTTTAGATGGCCTCAATTAAGTTTCTGGCCCTATAGCACCTGCTGCTCCTCTGCTCCCCAGGATCCTCCACGCCCTTGCTCAGGGGTCATTTGTCTGCTGCTCTCACTTTGTTTAGGGGCCTGGCCAGGATCTTCCTCAGAACTATTTCCTCCTCCCCACCCTTTCCTCAGTAGCTCAGGGAGTTGGGAGTTGGTTAGGCCCATGGGGACTCAGGACCTGAACTAAATGCCTTATCCAGACTGGCTAAAGTTTCTCTAGGCACCAAGACAACTTAAATGTATTTATCCATAGATAAAGCTATACTTAATTTGGAAATGTTAGCAGCTTATTTGTTAGAGGATTGATGATGTGGCCATTTTCTCATTTAGATAATTTCTACTATTAAATTATATTATTATAATAAAAAACATGTTTGTGGATATCCTGACAGGAAAAATCAACAGATGCTACTTAACTCTTGGTTCATCTCAGCAGTCAGAATGAGTGGGGATATTTATTCTGTATAGCCACTTTTCCTTTTTGATTTATAGTCCAGGGGCAAGCACTGGGAAGGCCCTGAAGAAATAAAGAATAATTCTGCTTTACCTGATATGCAGCTATAGTGTGGGAAGAGGTTAAATTTTGGTCAGATGTCTGGAAATAATGGGGCTAAAGATCCTCTGTGGCCTGATTGAGTTGATTCTGGATTTGTTGAATGTGCTTATATCCCCAGGAAGCCAGTGAATCCTGTAAAGTCCTTAATGGGCATCTAGCTAAAATAGCACTTCAGGTTAACTCTGACATTTGCTGCTCAGTTCAATAAGAGTAGGGAATTCTCATGCAGTTTTTGACAGATGTAGATAGATTATTACAACCACTTATTCAAGGCTTGAGAACACAATAGCATTAGGAAAAGTGAGACCCAAGTTTTAAGAGTTTTCAAGATCTAATGGATTTATGACCTGGAAGCAGAATAATAAAAACAACATCTACGTTAACGTTGGAATCCTTTTCTGGGAAAGAAATGGTGATGGCCTGGGTGTAGCTGTCCCTGTGAAGGAGGCCATAGGGATAACCTGGAATGCACAATCAATCTCATGGTAGAGTTTGGAAGAGGTGGAAGAGGTAGAGAAAATAGTGCTATCATTTTCTTTCTAGGTTATCTATATGTGCCTGTATGCTGAAAGACCAGCAGATGTCCTGGTCTCTGCCTTTTGAGATGCTCTATTCCAAAGACACCTAAAGCCATTCAAAGCTTGGGCCTGGGAAACTTATTAAAGCCATTTATTTATCTTTGGTCATTTCCCATGTTTGATTTACTGCATGTCATCACCAAGGGAGTAAATAATATAATTAAAGACTATATTGTCATCAAGTATTTTCCCAGTCCTCCTGTTTTTTTGTTTTGTTTTGTTTTGTTTTAAAGGTAGGATGGAGGCTCAGAGAACTTAAACTCTAAGGACCAGCAAGTAATACCATTTATTGAAGGGCCTTTTTTTTTTTTTTTCCTAATATGATTGTTTCGATGAGATGGTGTAAAGCAAACCAAGGTATGTATCTCAGCAAAGCATCTCTTGGCGTTTAGTCAGTAAGTAGCTATAATTAGGTTCAAAGTCTCCAGAGGTCATGAAAAACTAAAATGTACTTCCTATTATAAGTGATATAAAAAAGAGTGGAAGGGTAGTAATTGGAGACTAGTACCATCCACCATTCTCAATATATTGAAGACATGGGAAACTTGTGAGAAGTTCCTGTGGACTGTGTCCAGGACCAGCATTAACCCAGATATTGACCTTTCTATTGTGAGTATGAAGGCAATGAAGAAAAATTCTTCATGAAATTTGCATAATTTGAGAGAATATTAAATGTGTGATATTTAGAAATCTACTTAGTTAAGTAAGTCTTTGCATGGAATTGGCCAGATTTCTTAGGAGCCATGCATAGCTTTGTGAGGTGATCTATTTTCTTGCAACATTTTTTCTACCCTACATCGTTGATTCTTGAGAATACATTTGAGACTCTCTTATTTAAACCAAAACAGAGGAAAGAAACATTTGCTCTTAAATTTCAATCTTTTTCAAAAGATCTTTTTTTTTTTTTTTTTTTTTTTTTGAGAGCTAGGCAGGAAGACAAATTCCTCATCCTCGCAACTGCAATAAGTGAATAGAACCAAACCATGACTTTCCTTGCGCAGGTGTTAAAGTGAGATATGGCTGGTTTGCTACAATATTAAACTGTCCCTGAGGTTTTTAGTGATAGGATTGAGAATTTCTGTGGATGGGATTTGGGAATTTTGTCACCAATGAGGGATTCCATCTTTTTATGGTTATTTCGCAGCTCTTGAGGTTTGAGGACAGTAGTGTTCTCGAGAAATCTACAGGAATGTGGGGCCACTCTTAGGGAGATGAGTCTGGAAACTCAGCTAGAATTCTTACCAGTGTTCAGCACTCATGGGCAGACATTGGATCCCACAGGCTTAGCATTAGTTAGAATCTCAAAAAGAATGGAGATATATATCCATATATATCTCCACTTTCCTTAATAAAATCTTCAGTTGGCAGCAAAGAGAATATCTACAAGTGAGAGCTTAGCCAGACTCTAAAACCAGGCCTTGTTTTCTTTTTTCTATAATTTTTCTTGCAAATTTTCATTACCACCATCTTGGAGATGACGGCATGAGTATATGGCATTGCTCCCTTTGAAGTTTTTTGTCTGAGAGACAGTCCATTTTTCTATTAACAGTTAGGCCAAACTTGAGATATTTACATTATTTGCATAAGACTTCTCTGAAAGTTGGGGAATAACAAAAGAGAAGTAACTGGAGAAGGACATGCAACTATGGTTTACAATGGATGACTGGCTTCTATGAGAATATGTTGGATCGCCTAAATTTCAGATGTAAGAGATGAAGACATAGAAGAAAAAAGTCGTTGTCTCCTCCCTAGATAATCAATGACAATTTCTAGGAGTGAACATATCTATGTACAATATTAGAAAACCACACAGTGTTCATCATTTCATGGAAGTCATTAAATCTCAGAGACTGTGACATCTTCCTGTATTACTTAGAGATACTCTTGATTGTTAGAGAGAATAAGTTCTAGCGCTTTGACTGTGCTATTTACAAAAGTCTCTGAGGCTGTTTCAATGTCCAAAAGAGAAATTCTACAATATCTTTTGCAGAAAATATTTGAGACTCCAGAATATTCCAAAATGAGGAAATAGGAGAAGCCAAGGCTTAAGCTGTAAAGGGTGTAAGAGCATCTCCATGCAGGAAAATTTGCTTAAGACCAGGATAAGGAGACTATGGAGGTTGGCATCCAGAATATAAATAATTATTGTGGATTTGATCTTTATCTCTTGAATCTTATCCAGGCACAAACTTTGATGAGAGAGTTACAGGGTTCCTGGGTGAAGTCTAAGAAATATTCTGGTTCTTAAAGTTACATTCTAGCAATGAATGGGTTACCCCAATACTAAAAATGTATTTCCTCACAATAATACGGCTTTTCTTCCTTGCAGCAGAAAAACAGAGGGGAAATAAAGAAACAACACTTGGCAAACCATGACAGAGATCTTACCTAGATATGCTGTGTTGACATCTTTGTTTCTTCCCAGTGGGGTACCATGTAGTAGAAATCAAATAATGTGTAAATGAATCTTTAAATGAAGCTGTAGCTTCTGTTCTATTGTCTTCTGTGTTTCTAACAATAGAGTATTGGGACCCAATTTCTCTGTGGACATTAAAGAAATTGGTGCATATCTAGCAAAAAAAGACAAGTGTAGTAAAGGGCAGTATCAAATGAAAAATGTTTGGAAGTATTAGGAGTATTTAAGTTAGACAGATGAAGACTGGAACTCATGATACAAACAGTGTAAGAATTTCCCAGTGAAAGAAAAGTTTGTTTTATGTGAAGCCAGAGGGTGAGTTCTATACTCATGCCTTCTTAGTCAGATTGAAGCAATTATAGATAGCCCTGCACAAAAGAAACCCAAGTACTTTGCAGCTTATCTGAACTCATCCAGCATACATAGCAAGAACTAAGAATATAGAATTTTCCTTTATTTGTACACCCAATGTATCAAATTATTGACAACAAATAATTATTCAATAAATGATTTGTTGACAACAAATGGTTATTTTGTGCCAAGGATGTGTCAGCTCCGTAGTGAACATAACAGCCATGGTCTCTTTCCCTCACACCTTTGTCTGATAAAATCCAGAATGCCTTATAAATATTACCTCTAATATCTCCTCCCTCATGATCCTACTCATCTCTTTTAGTCACTCCTTTTTCCATTATATATGCCTGTATTAAATATTTTTTCACATCACATTTTATTTTTTATAATTACTCAAGTATGTAAAAATTAATTTTTTCTTTAATTTTATAGTTTTAGCTCCTGACAAATATCAGTTGCTTAATAAGTGCTGTTCACGAAAGAATGGAATTGTAAACATAGTTTTCATGTCCCTGGAAGCTGGGGTTACTTAAGGGGCATCTCTAATGCATTATTCTAAAAGGAAATTTAAATGCTTCCTTTTCTCCACGCCTTTTGCAATCAACGTAGATTATTCCAGTGTCAATGCTGCCAATATCAGCGATAGAAGGATTATAGTGAAAGAGAGCCAATCAAGATTGTTCTTCTTGGCTATTAAAATTAAGTCTTGATCTATACTTGTTTACTTATACTTTCATTCTCCAATAAGTTAAATACAAGGTGTTTTCCAAGCCATGCCTTATGTAATTTAATTCTCATAGCAACCTATAACGTTGCCCATTATTAAAGTGTTAAACCAAATTGTCAGAAACTAAATTGATTGTTCCAATTTTTACTTTTGATATGGCTGCTAGAGTAGAAAATTATGTTGTATCACTGAACTGATGTATCTGAGTAGACAGCTTTAACTGGGACCATAAAGCTTTTAAATGGGACCATCAAATAATTATTTACCATCCCATACTTATTGCATTTTAGTTGGAGTGTGATAATGATTATTGTTGACCTACTTAGATTTTCCCTATAATCAGATTTATCTCAAAGCCTACCAGTTGTTCATATTTGACCAAATGCTTCTCTTATTGGTTAAGATGGCTGTTCTCTGTGGAGTTACCTGAAAGATGTATCCATGTCGATTTCCAAGTCTGGCATTTGAGTCTTCCAAAATGATTCTGTCAGTAAATGAGAGCTATTTCTAGCTCTTTAACCTCTTAATCTGCATCTTTACCAAGGTCATTATTTGTTGGGAATGCATGGGATGGGTAGAACCTTTATTGTTTCCAGTTATTTATGTATTTACGGTATTATTAAATGAAATAAAGACCAACATCAATTTTATTCCAATTTTTCAATTTTATAGATGTCTGAGAAATATTATTTACTGAAAAGTAGATGGGAATGGAAGGAGTTTTGTTATAGCAATGTCACTCACTTTGAAATTCTTCTGAGATACATGACAAAAATTGCATAATGATTAATCATCAAAAACATTTTTTATGAACAGCTGTCAACTGATAAGTTCTTCAATCAATCTCTTTGAAAGCAAATAATTGGATACCCCTTGACTGAAAAGAGGATTTTTAAAGATCCAGTCACTAAACTTCTTCATTTTCTCAACACTAACACCCATATTTAAATCATCCATTTGTTTGACATCCCAGACTGTTAAAAAAGAAGCAAGGAAACATGGTAAAATTGAGATGGATGAGAAGCAAGACTTTACCAACTTTTCTGAGCTTCAGTTTCTGTGTAAAATTGGAATAACAGTGTATCTATCTCTTATGTTTATTGTGAGATATTATAAATGAGTTATGTATCTATCATAGCAATACTAAGAACCACCCAAGAAATAGCTATTACATGATGCACTCAGGCCTGATTTAGGCAGTTAACCTTACCTTAACTTACTACAGGTGTGTGGGGCACACAATGGCCACATATAAAACAGGCAGCACAATCAAGATTTTGTTATACAGTACATTTTGAGGTAGAATTTTATCCAGTGGTAACATCTAATCTCTTTGGGCAGGAGATTGGCTAAGGGTAGGTTAGGTGTCAGGACTCTAGAAACATGGGCTTAGGTAAACCGAAAACTCTAATTTCCAGCAGGAAGGGAGTGAAGGAGAATCTGTTCCAGACTTCCCTCCTATATCCTCAGGCATCTCTTGGGTTGTAGATGAGTTCTCCCTGCGTAGAAGTTCTCTCCTCTTCGTATTCCTTCTGTATATATCTCTCTATGTGTCCACATTTCTCCTTTTAATAAACACATTAGATACAGGCTTACCTTAGTGACCGCACCTTAACTTGAACCCCTCATCTATGAAGCCCCTATTTCTAAATAAGGCCATATTTACAGGTCCTGGGAGTTAAGAGGTCAACATTTTTGCAGAGCACACAATTCAACCCATAACAGTGATATATCAAGTAAGAGATAGGCAGATCTTAGGGACATAAAAACACCCATGGATTTTCCTGGAGAGTAGAATACTGATTAGGAATTAGAAGCATTTGTTGAAGCCCTGCGTTTGTCACTTACTAGCTGTAGGTGACTTTCCTTTAAAAGTCTTAATCTCAGTTTTCTTATCTCTACAGTGGGAGTAAAGCTTCATAGTTTTGTCTAAAGTGTTATAATAAAGGAGGACATGTATGTAATAATGATTTGAAAACTGTGCTACAAAGATACTGTATATAATTATAGTTGTTATTAATGCATTTATTTATTCAATTTCTGGAAAAATCTAGGAAACACAGGACATAAAATAAAGTTGAAAGATCTGAAGTAGCTGAAAGGCAAGTAGAGGCAGGGACCATTATCCATATGATCAGTTTTTGAAATACCAATGAGTGATTTCACTGTAAACATTAATGTGGTTTAATAACTGGCTATCACAAGCATAATTTAAAATATGTTACATGTTTCACAGTTTCCTATATGGAGTTATTTCTTTATTAGCCTATAGAATATTGAGAGGCAGAACAACTTTAAAAATATTTGCTATTGTTTGGAAGAAAAGCACTGTGCTGAATGTCCATGATGGGAGAAACATACCAAATATATATTAAATATATATATATATTACTCTGTCAAAATTCCTCTGTCAAAACAATGCTGATGTAAGACTCTGCAGGGTCAAATTGGATTCTAACTGCTATGAGTTAAACTTCTATCTTTGGCTAAATGAATTTCCTCAGCCTTTTATTCTGCATTCTTGGTAAAAGTTTTGGGGGCTGACAGATTGCTGTTATGACCACTTCAGACATTGAAAAATGACTTAGGAGAAACAGCCATGGCTTGGGAGAGACAAATAGTTTCCCAGAAGAGAGCGATTCATGCAGGGGTCATTACCACATATTCAACTACGTGAACCTCAAATGTGTAGACAGTTCAGTATTTGGCAGAATCAGTACAGAAGTTACCTTCTAATCCCTTCTATTAGGCAACAAACAGAAACCCAGAGAAAATGAGCACAGCCTTTTGAGTAGTCCATGTGGCATGTAACTTCATGAGCACATTCTGTTCTTTACATGGCTCAGATAATTATGTGTAAGATAACAGAATATAAATGCAGATTATATAAACTGGTTGACATGCAGTAAATAATAAATAAACGTGATGCCTGGCACCATTCTAACCCCAGAGACCAGAGCCAGAAATCAGATAAGTAGCCTTTAAAAGATTTATGATTTAGTGAAGTAGTATAATAAGCAAATAACTATGACATGGTGTTAAAACTGCAAGGATTAGGAATCTACAGGATGCTGCTATAGGAGTATTCAGGAGAGCAACCTTACCTGGACTGGAAGATGGGTGTAATAATGGTAAAAAAGATTTCCTGTGGAAGAATTTTTCACTTTTACAGTGTGTTGAAGGTGTAAGCATGGCAAGATTTATTATCTACCTCGTTATAAGAAAGGAGGTGAGGAACATTCCATTTTAAACCGCTACTGAGAAGAAATATTAGGTCTTAATTTAGTTATAAATTGAACACATTCTTAAGGGAACAGAAACTCCTCGCTCTTTCAGTTAATTTGCCTTAGAAGCCAAGTAGAGGTATAACTTATGTGTGAAATGCTGGTATTCTGAGCGGCTAGGACCTGGTGGTAGAGTTGTCGTACTTCTGGAACAGACTTCCACCTGAGAAAAATCTCTCAACAGAGTGTCGGATAAACCCACAGTAGCTCCATATGTCCAAAGCACACAGGACATAATGTAAGGCAGCTGGTTTATTTACATGTAAAACAAAACATTAAATGTAGTAAATAATATTGACGCTTAGTAACTCAGGGTCCGTTGGAGTATCTGTACCTACATGGATTAAGGTCTAACGAGACTTGCCATCCCTGGATGAAAGATTGTATTCACAGCAGAGGTTTCTACCAACAGGAATACTACAATGAAGCCAAGTGGACTCCTCTTTTCCTAGAAGGGTCCTTCCTCTGGAATTGTTGACATGGGGCCCTGCCTCTCTTCAGCCACAGCATGTGTATCATATATGTCAGAGCAACGTATGGGTCCCAAATGATACTTTTCCTTCCTATAGAACTCCTGTAATATTTATGCTATGCTGTTTGAGTGAGGTCAGCCTGAAGTGGTTTTCACTGCTATGAAGATTATTATTGGTAACTTCTCTTGTCTAGAGCCACGTGGAGATATAGCAGGAAGTGACCTAGTTAAAAATAAGTCACAGTAGCCAGGGTAAAATCACTCTTCTTTTTCTCACTTATTCAGAATTCCACTTTTATTTTATTATACATTTTCCTAAAAACAGACATATATGTCTTGCCTTTTAATTTTATTTACTTGTCCAGTCTTTAAACTAGTAACATGTTGTTTCAAATATTGTGTTTTTAAAATACTTTTTAGTAACTTAGTAGTAAAAGTCCCTCTTTATTACTCTTCTATTTTGTATTCTAAAGAATGTCAAACTATTAAAAAGTAGGGGGAACCATGTAATACCCATGATCTCGCTGCCCAAATAAATGTATTAACATTTCTTTATATTTACATTAATTTTAAAATATAGGAAATAAAATATTATAAAACATTCTTTTTGACTACTATTCCCAGTTATCTGACCTCCCTACCTTTTCCCTAAGGTAAACACCATCATGAAATTCAAATGCCGTTTTCTAGGTCATTTAATTTTTTTTTCATTCTTAGGCTTATTAATTTTTTTTAAGAATAGTTGCTAAATCACTTTATTTATTTATTTTCCCATAAGTTACTGGGGTACAGGTGGTATTTGTGGTTACATGAGTAAGTTCCTTAGTGGTGATTTGTGACATTTTGGTACACCCATCACCCAAGCAGTATACACTGCACCATATTTGTAGTCTTTTATCCCTTGTCTCCCTTCCCTCCTTCACCCCAGGTCCCCAAAGTTCACTGTATCATTTTTATGCCTTTGCATTCTCATAGCTTAGCTCCCACATACAGTGAGAACATACGATGTTTGGTTTTTCATTCCTGAGTTACTTCACTTAGAATAGAATAATAGTCTCCAGTCTCATCTAGGTCACTGCAAATGCTGTTAATTCATTCCTTTTTATGGCTGAGTAGTACTCCATCGTATATACATACCATAGTTTCTTTATCCACTCATTGATTGATGGGCATTTAGGTTGGTTCCATGATTTTGCAATTGTGGATTGTGCTGCTTTAAACGTGCAGGTGCAAGTATCTTTTTCATATAATGACTTCTTTTTCTCTGGGTAGATACCCAGTAGTGAGATTGCTGGATTAAATGGTAGTTCTACTTTTAGTTCTTTAAGGAATCTCCACACTGTTTTCCATAGTGGCTGTACTAGTTTACATTCCCACCAGCAGTGTAGAAGTGTTTCCTGTTCACTGCATCCATGCCAATGTCTACTGTTTTTTGATTTTTTGATTATGACCATTCTTGCAGCAGTAAGGTGTTATTGTATTGTGGTTTTGATTTGCATTTCCCAGATCATTAGTGATGTTGAGCTTTTTTTTATACATTTGCTGGCCATTTGTAGATCTTCTTTTGAGAATTGTCTATTCATGTTCTTAGCCTACTTTTTGATGAGATTGTTTTATTCCTTACTGATTTGAATTCATTGTGGATTCTGGACATTAGTCCTTTGTCAGATGTATAGATTGTGAAGATTTTCTCCTACTCTGTGAGTTGTCTTTTTACTCTGCTGACTGTTCTTTTTTTCCATGCAAAAACTCTTTAGTTTAATTAAGTACAAACTATTTATCTTTATTTTTATTGCATTTTCTTTTGAGTTCTTGGTCATGAAACCCTTGCCTAAGCCAATGTCTAGAAGGGTTTTTCCAATGTTATCTTCTAGAATTTTTATAGTTTCCAATGTTACCTTCTAGAATTTTTATAGCCTTTTGTTTAGTAAAAACTCAAGGACAGAAAGCTGGACAAGATTGCATGGTTCTATTCTAGCTGCTTTTTATGAAGAGGTGTGCTTGGAAAAGAGAGGTTTTTGGTCTTTTCTTCTGCTAACCAAAGCTTGATTTTCTGATTGGATAGGTCACACATATAACCAATAAATTGGGGACTCCTTTTCCTTTTTGCAGAGCATAAAATCCATAAGGAAACAGGTCATTTATTTGTGGTAAAGGTAACCTTCAGCTGTAGGTTGTTTGTTCATAAGGACAAGTCTGTTGTTTATCACTGGCACAGTGATGACAAAGGCAGGAAGATTAGGCCAAGCCTACACTTTCAGGAGAGTCTATCATTGGATTGACTTTGGTGTTCAGAAGCAAACTTTCTCAAAAAGCAGGCAGGGAAGGAGCCAGTGATACTTCTGGGCTTGTTGCAGCATATATCTTCCTCTCTCAGGATGGTATTTGTCCATTTTGATAAGTCTCACACGGTACTATCTATAACTTGTAAGATCATTTCAAGTTAGTATAGGTCAGTAAGTTCAATAT
This sequence comes from Chlorocebus sabaeus, assembly GCF_047675955.1. Lineage (NCBI taxonomy): Eukaryota > Metazoa > Chordata > Mammalia > Primates > Cercopithecidae > Chlorocebus > Chlorocebus sabaeus. The sequence continues at coordinate 57,022,762 of NC_132915.1, forward strand.
TTACGTTTATTTGTGCCCCCCAAATCATGACTTCTATGACCTAGGAACATCCCTTGTCCACATTTTTAATGGCATGAAATCTGTCCTGCAATTTGATCTTACAGCATACACTTGGAATAGATTTTTTAAAAACTGTAAGCTTGACAGTAGTGGCTATGCTTCTGAACTTGTACGGGTGATCAAATGATTTATTTCCTTGTGGGATTCTATGGTTTATCTGGACTTTTATTTTGATTCAAGTTGTATTTATCTATAAGCACAAGCAAATTGGACTATATCAAGGGGTATTTTCTGCTCCATTTGCTATGGCTTCTTCCAATAGTTCTTCCAGAGTGTCCTCAGCAGAACCAAGATTTTCTTGCTGCTGGAAATGCTTAACAGAGTCAAACTTCATAGAACGAAGTACACTGATTGTGTTGTCATCAAAAGTTGGTCTGTTAAGCATTTGGGCCATTTATATCAATTTTAAGATGAACTGGGAGCATGAAGAAAGAGAAGATGAGTTTCTCCTCTCACTAATACACAAGTTTTCCAAATGGAAAGAAGCAGGGAAAATACGGGGTAGAGGTTTAAAGAGAGGTTAGGAAAGAAAGTAAGTTGCTCCAGACTTATTTTCCCCAACTCAGAATGGAAAAAGTGGAAAATAAGATCACAGAAAGAAGGAAGAGAAGGAAGGAAGAGAAGGAAGGAAAAGAAGGAAGGAAGAGAAGGAAGGGAGGAAGGAAGGGAGGGAGGGAGGGAGGGAGGAAGGGAGGAAGGGAGGGAGGGAGGGAGGAAGGGAGGAAGAGAGGGAGGGAGGGAGGGAGGGAGGGAGGGAGGAAGGAAGGAAGGAAGGAAGGGGGCATTGAGAATGCAGTAAAGCATATGAATGTGTACAGACATTCAAATATAGGATTGAAGTTCCAGCCTTGCTACTTTCTAGCTGTGTAACCTTGGGCAAGTTACTTAACGGTACTAAGCACCAGTTTCTTTATCTACAAAATGAAAATAACAATAGCACCTTTCTTATAGTGTTGTTATAAGAATCAAACAAGATACTACATAAAGTGGGCTTAGTTCATGGTAAATACTAAATAAATAGTGGTCAGGATTTCAGTTATTACCAATGTTTTCTTTTTTCCACAACTGTTTTGAGATGCAGTGAAATCTTACATATTTGGCCTTTACTGATACTTAATTACTCAGACAGAAATCAAGCTGAAGTTACCTTGCTGAACAACCTTTCCTGTGAAATTAGCATTAGTCAATTAGTATAATTAACATAGTTAATAGACTAGACAAAATTGAAGTAGATTTATTTGTTGAGAAATACTGACTCAACAAATGTCTCTTATGCTTACTTAGCTTAGTTAGCTAAGCTTCAATTAATAGGTACGTCTGAAAATTAAAATACTTCTCCCAAACTGAATTTCTTTTAAAAAATCTACATTTTATACTGTTCAATGAATTAGACTTTCCTCTCCAATTAATTGAAAAGAGTAAAGTTGTAGAGTCTAACAAAATTTTCTTGCCTAAAAAAAAAAAAAAAAAAAAAAAAAAATTCCGTGGGCAGCTCTCTTTTCAGGACAGGGTCACTCTAGACCATGGATAATCGAATTCTGTTGAATTTGCACAATGATCTCTTTAGCCTCATTCATGATCGTAAGCAGTCTGTGAGTGATGACCCAAAGACTCCTTGAGGACTCTTAAACCCTAATGAGGAATGAGAATTTTACCGAGAATGAAACAACTTCCTTAGTACATCCTTCATAAAGTCCTTTGCACTCTCAGAGAGTCTATGTAAAAATACTAACTAGAACTCAACTGGACTTCAATTATGGCAATATGTCATCGAAATATATCTTCCTTCATAAAGTATATAAAAATAATAACTAGAACTTAACTTTGTGCTGCCATAATGTTTGTCATCAAAAGAACAGTAGATGAATGGCCTTTATTCTAGTCTTGGTTTTGGCCAAAATCAACAACAAGACCTTAGGAAAGTCATCAAACCAATCCAGGTCTCAGTTACATCATTGTAAAATGGGACATACCTCTAATTTCCTTTAGCTTTAACATTAATCAAAATGTATCGAGCCACTCACAAACTTCTTGTTTGTAAAAGATACTGTCCTGTACAGAGCAGTAATATACTCCCTCTTTGTGTCTGCAAAATTAGCACAAGGTTATTGTTCTTGGGATTATTACATCATTTTATATTTATCATTTCTCTCTCTCTGTAGACTTTACTGGGACAGACAATTGTATTTTTTAATCATTTTTAAATACTAGTCTTGTGAAGTTGGCCAGATAAGAACAACCTTACTCCATGAACCAGGGACAACCTATTAGCAGTCCTAAAATTGGAGCCATGCAGATAATCACACAAAGAACCAAATATTGTTATAAATGAAGTATTTGTGAAAGGAGAAAATGACAAATAGGGAAATTTTCTTGTGCTCCCAGAATAAAGCAAATGAGGCACGGTCTTAAGAGTTACATAAATTAAAATTTCCGTACTGATCAAAACCATTTCCATCATGAATAATGAGAATGGTACATACACCATTAGGCCAGAGATTGGGGACTGGGAGTCTGAGGAGGCAACTAGCTGGAACAGTCTTACAGTGCGATTCTTTAAGTCAGGGATAAGATCCTAGATTTCAGTCCAAGAAGTTCCCATAATGCATTTCTACAAAGCTTAAAACATACTGGACATTAAATTAGTTAATTTTATGATTTGTACACCAAGAAGGGAAGGAATGGGCACGCTCCTTGTTTGCCTGAGTAAGGAGTGCTCGTTCACATAGAAGCAATGTGATATTCAATGTTGTCAGGTAGGAGGTGTTATTAACCTTCTCTCCTGGTCCAAAAGAATATTAGTTAGCTCAGGAATTCAGATGGATTTCCTTAATATTGCCATATATATATATGGATATATGTATAGCATTACTCAATTAGTATGATTAATTAACATAGTTTATAGATTAGACAAAAACTGAAGCAGATTTATATACTAAATATATATATATACACACACATATATTTACTTAGGACTTTGTAAAGATAGCGAAACAATGTGGAAGGAATAGGACCTACAAAATAAACTAAACTCTGCATATCGAACCATTAAGAAGTATTTTATAATGTGCAGTTATTCCTTCTCATTAGAGTTCGGGTGACCCACTATTTTTATGCAAACTACAGTACAGTCACTTTTCTGGTCTGGTCCTAGTCTCTATCACTTATATTCCATTGCAACCACATTCTGTGGTAGTCATCAATGCTTCTCACAGAATACATCCAGCTTTCCACTTTCCAGACAATGACAGACATTTACTATTTGAATATCTTGTAGTATTAGGATTGTGGCCAATTCTAATGAAGGAGTTTTGAGCAGAAGGGACATGTGTTACTTCCAAGTGAATCAAACTACCTGTGGGAAATTGAACAAAGTATTCTTTTTTCTTAGGGATGACTATTGGATCAGCAATACTCCAGAGAGTGACTTCACCAGACTGGGTCCCTGGATGATGACAGAGTCCCCCTGCAGTACAATAAAAATGTAGTGTGAATAAGGGATACATCTTTGTCTTTTGAGCCACTAAGATTTGAGATATAGTTACTGCAGCATAATCTAGTCTTTTTTGATTAATATCTATGCAGTGTTACATTTCACTCTGGTAGACACCATTTCTTATCAGACAGGTCAAATATATTTACTAGTTATGAAGTGTTCCCAGTCTTTGCTGCTCTTATTTCAAGTTCCATCTTTAAAGTACAGAACCTTTGAGTTCAGACTATATAGCAACCTACTAAATGAATTTTATTCCCCAAGGATTTTGTTTACTACTTGTTGTTCCACAAAAGTATACAAAATACACAAAATGCTAGCAATATGTGTGAGATTATATATTGTCCTCTAAAATAATGCCCTCTGAATCCTAAACAAAGAGGACAAAGCTCAAGGTACCACACTAACTGACCTCAAACTATACTATAGCGATCCATAACCAAAACAGCATGGTACCAGTACAAAAACAGACACGTAGACAAATAGAACAAAATAGAGAGCTGAGAAATAAAGTCACACATCAGCAAGTATCTGACCTTTAACAAAACTGACAAAAGCAATCAGGAAAGGATCCCTGTTCAATAAATGTTACTAGGATTACTGGCTAGGCATATGCAGAAGATTGAAACTGGACCCCTTCCTTACACCATATACAAAAATCAACTCTTTAAAATAGATTAAAGACTTAAATGTAAAACCCCAAAGTATTAAAACCCTGGAAGACAACCTGGGCATAGAAATGAGCAAAGCTTTCATGACGAAGATGCCAAAAGCAATTGCAACAAAAGCAGACATTGACCAATGGGATCTAATTAAACTAAAGAGCTTCTTTTGCACAGCACAAGAAACTCTCAGAGTAAACAGACAACCTGCAGAATGGGAGAAAACTTTTGCAAACTATGCATATGACAGGGGTCTAATATCCAGCACCTATAAGGAATTTAAACAAATTTGTGAGGAAAAAAATCAAGCAACCCCATTATAGAGTGGGCAAAACCCATGAAGACACTTTTCAAAAGACATGCATGTGGCCAATAATCATATGAAAAAAAGCTCAACTTCACTGACCATTAGAGAAATGCAAATCAAAACCACAATAAGATACTATCTCACAACAGTCAGAATGGTTATTATTAAAAAGTCAAAAAAAAAAAAAAAAAAAAAGAGATGCTGGTGAGGTTGTGGAGAAAAAGGAACATTTATACACTGTTGGTGGCAGTGTGAATTAGTTCAACCGTTGGAGAAAACAGTGTGTCAGTTCCTCAAAGGGCTAACAACAGAAATATCATTCAACCCAGCAATTCTATTATTGGGTATATACACAAAGGAATATAAATTGTTCTATTATAAAGACACATGCACCTGTATGTTCACTGCAGCACTATTCACAATAGCAAAGACATGGAATCAACCTAAATGCCCATCAATGATAGACTGGATAAGGAAAATGTGGTACATATATACAACGAAACAGTAGGCAACCATAAAAAAGAATGAGATCATGTCCTTTGTGGGAACTTGGATGGAGTTGGAGGCCATTATCCTTAGTAAACTAATGCAGAAACAGAAAAACAAATACCCGAAGTTCTCACTTGTTACTGGCAGCTAAATGATGAGACACATGGACATATAGAAGGAAACAGACACTGGGGTCTACTTGAGGGTGGAGGTTGGGAGGGAGAGGATCAGGAAAAATAACTAATGGATACTGGGTTTAATATCTGTACAAAATAATCTGTACAACAAACTCCCATGACACAAGTGTACCTATGATATAACAAACCTGCATTGTGTACCACTGAACTTAACAATTAAAGAAATTAAAAATAAAACCAAGTAATGCCCTATGTAATAATCCCATAGCTTTGACTGCATAGGTGTTTCATAGGCCATGATGATATGTAGAGGAGAAGAGAAAAATGTTTGGACTGAGTGCATTCTGGAAGACTGTCCCATTTCATATAAAACCTTTCACCTACTGTTGTTCTGTCTCACACCAATAAATGAACCTTGACTATAACTACTGTTTGTGGCCATCCTGTAATAACAAAAAAGTAGATTAAATATCTACATAGCATAATGTAAACAAGATTGAAAAAATTTTAAGACCATCAGATCTTCTTTGCTTATGTACAATTTGGTAATTATCTTTTACTGTGCTGTTTTTTCTATTTTTGTAGACACCCTCAAAGCACTGGAAAATTACCATATGCATCAGTAGCATATGTAATGATGAAATTATTAAGATACTGAAGTGACTGTCTCTCTTGAACATATACCTACCACTTGCTGTTTCATGATGCTAGTAGGCCTATATTTGGAAGAAAATGTCTTGCATTCGATAGATGCTTCCAACAGATACAATCTTGATAGAGAAAAACCAAGAGTGTAGTGAATATTTCCAAGGAATTAGGAATCGTCATAGTAAATAGAAAAAAAAAGAGACTAAGACTAATATGAGGAGGTAAAAAAGGCTAATGCTGACTACCTATAGTTTTTCATATAATTTTTTTTTTAAATAATAAAATGGAAGACTTTGGAGCAGTCATTGATGTAACTACTAATTGAAAGTGAAACAGGAATGCCATTCTTAATATCCTAATTATGAAAGTCATTCCTATGGAGCTGCCATTTTTTCTTCTCTTTGTATCATTAGTATCTTTTCCATTACCTCCTACAACCAAGGATCATATCTTTAGCTGCTTGTAGCCTCCATGAACTCCCCTCATGCTTTCCATACAAGAATGGGTCCGGGTGATTCTTACACTTCCCAGCCAGAGTCCAGTGGATTTCTTCACAATATTGAGAAGTATGTCTATCATTTCTGGAGTATTTCTGTTTTACCTAATCCATTTGAGAATGAATGATTTTTACGTACTAGTATCTTCCTTTTTTTTTTTTTTTTTTTTTTTTTTTTTTTGAGATGGAGTCTCGCTCTGTCGCCCAGGCTGGAGCACAGTGGCGCAATCTCGGCTCACTGCAAGCTCCGCCTCCTGAGTTCACGCCATTCTCCCGCCTCAGCCTACCGAGTAGCTGGGACTACAGGCACCCGCCACCATGCCTGGCTAATTTTTTTGTATTTTTAGTAGATACGGGGTTTCGCTGTGTTAGCCAGGATGGTCTGGATCTCCTGACCTCGTGATCCGCCCACCTCGGCCTTCCATTCTATTTTTGGTTGTTTATCATGAATCAAATGAAACACCCATTGGGCATACAACTGACTTTTATTGGTGACCCCGTGTTTTTATAGGAGCAGACCTATGAACAAAAATTTGACAAATTCAACCAAATTATTGTTGTTGTCTTATTATTATCATACAATCCACAACTACAGGATTTTGGGGACAATATTGTGTTTATCTAATTATTTTATTTAGAATAATTTATGTAACTTATTACATTAGGAGGTTAAAACTGGTTTGGGCAAATAATGAAGGTAAACTTCTATTTTTTTAAGAGAAATTTTAGGTGCATCACAAAATTAAGTGGAAGATACAGATATTTCCAATGTAGCCTCTGCCTCTACACATACATAGCCTCTCCATTATCACTAAGCTCCCACCAGAGTGGGTAATTTTTTTTTTTTTTTATAATAGATGAAGCTACACTGACACATCATTATCCTTCAGAGTCCATAGTTAACATTAAGATTCATTTTTGTTGTAGATTTTATGGGTTAGGACAAATATATAATGACATATACCTAGAATTGTAGTGTTATAGAGAGTAGTTTTACTTCCCTAAAAATCCTGTGCTCTGCTTATTCATCCCTCTCTCCCTCAGAACTTTTGGCAACCAGTGGTTTTTTTTTTTTTTTTTTTTTTTTTTTTTTTTTTTTTTTTTTTGAGACCAAGTCTTGCCCCGTCGCCCAGGCTGGAGTGCAGTGGCGCAATTTCGACTCACTGCAACCTCCACCTCCCAGGTTCATATAATTGGAATCATATATCACGTAGCCTTTTCAGATTGGCTTTTACTTAGTAATACATATCCAAGTTTTCTCCATGTCTTTTCATGGCTCCATAGCTCATTTCTTTTTAGTGCTGGATAATATTCATTGTCTGAATGTGTCACTTTTTTTTATTCATTCATCTACTGAAAGACATCTTGGTTGCTTCCAAGTTTGGGTAATTATGAATAAAGCTGCTATAAATATCTGTATGTAGGTTTTATTGTGGACACTCATTTTCAACTTATTTGAGTAAACACCAAGGACTGTAATTGCTAGACCATATGGTAAAAGTTGGTTTTGTAAGAAACTGCCAAACTCCCTTCCTAAGTGGCAGTACCATTTTGCATTTCCACCAGCAATGAATGAGAATTCCTGTTGCCTCTCATCCTAGACAGCATTTGGTGTTGTCAGTGCTCTGGATTTGGGCCATTCTAATAGGTGTGGTATCTCCTTGTTGCTTTAATTTGCATTTCTATGATGGCATATGATGTGGAGCATACTTTCATATGCATTTTAGCCATCTGTATATTTTCTGTGATGAGGTGCCTGTTCAGGTCTTTGGCTCAGTTTTTAAATTGGGTTGTTTAGTTATTATTGGGTTGTTGACTTCTAAGAGTTCTTTATATATTTTGTATAATAGTCCTATCTGATATATGTGTCCTGCAAACATTTTCTCCCAATCTGTGCTTACCTTTTCATTATCTTGATGGTGTCCCTTCAGAGAAGAAAGTTTTAATGAAGTCCAGCTCATCAGTTCTTTCACGATTTATACCTTTGGTGTTGCATCTAAAATGTCCTTATTAAACCCAAGATTGTCTAGATTTTCTCCTATGTTACCTTCTAAAAGCTTTTATAGTTTTGCATTTTATATTTAGGTCTCTGACTCATTTTGAGTTAATTTTTGTGAAGATTCACAAAAGCTTCACAAAAGATTCTTTTTTTTTGCATGAAGATGTTCATTAATTCTAGCCATATTTTTGGAAAAGACTTTATTTTCTCTATTGTATTGCCTTTATTGGTCAAAGCTTTCAGTTGACTGCATTTATATGAGTGTATCTCTATGCTCTTTATTCCGTTCCATTGAATTATCTGTCTGTTCTTTTGCTAATATCACACTATCTTGATTGCTGTACCTTTATAGTAAATCTTGAAATCAGGTAGTGTCAGTTCTTCCTTCAACTTTATTGTTCGCCTTCAATATTGTGTTAGCTGTTCTGGGTCTTTTGCCCCTCCATAGAAACGTTAGAATCACTTTGTCAATATCCACAAAATGACTTGCTGGAATTTTGTTTGGGATTGCATTGAATCTGTAGATAAAGTTGGCATATTGGCAATTGCTTTCATCTGAATGTTTGTGTTTCCCCAACATATACATTGAAAGATTTCCCTTATGGTGATGATATTAAGAGACAGGGCCTTTGGGACATGATTAAAAATAGAGCCCTCATGAGTGGGATTAGTGCTCTTACAAAAGGCAGCTTGTTTGCCCATTCCCCATGTGAGTACACAGAGAGAAGTTACCATTTATGAACCAGGAATTGGGCCATCACCAGACACTGAATCTTTAACCTCCAGAACTATGGAAAGTAATTTCTGTTGTTTAGAAGCCTCCTAGTTAATAGTATTTTGTTATAGTAGCCTGAAAGGATTATGGTAACAGTACTGAAAATTCTTATTCATGAACATACACAATCATGGCATCTGTGAACAAAGACAGTTTTGTTTCTTACTTCCCTATCTGTACCCACTTTTTTTCCTTTCTTATCTTTTTGTATTATCTAGGACTTCTATAGTATGATGTTGAAAAGTACTGGTGAGATGGATTTTCCTTGCCTTGTCCCTGATCTTAGTGAGAAAGCTTGGAGTTTCTCACCACTATGTAATGTAAGCCATGAGGTTCTTTTTCTTTTTTTTGTTTTAAATAGCCAGCCTTCCCTCCCTCCCTCCCTCCCTCCCTTCCTTCCTCCCTCCCTCCCCTCCCTCCCTCCCTCCCTCCCTCCCTCCCTCCGACAGCCCACTGGAGTGCAGTGGTACAATTGCAGCTCACTGCAACCTTTGCCTCAGGGGTTCAAATGATTCTTGTGCCTCAGCCTCCCAAGTGGCTGGGATTACAGGTATGTACCACCACACCTAGCAAGTTTTTGTATTTGTAGTAGAAACAGGGTTTTTCCATGTTGACCAGGCTGGTCTCAAACTTCTGGCCTCAAGTGAACTGCCTGCCTTGGCCTCCCAAAGTACTGGGATTACAGGCTATCATTTTCTTTTCTTGTAATATGTTTGTCTGATTTTAGTACAATGCTAATGATAGTCTCATAGAATGAGTTAGGAAGTACTTCCTCTGTTTCTAGCTCCTAAAAGAGAATTGATATAATTTTTACTTAAATGTTTAGTAGAATTCACTGGTAAATCCATCTGGGCCTCATGTTCTGTTTCAGAGAGTTATTAAATATTGATTCAATTTCTTTAATAGATTTAGGTCTATTCACATTGTCTATTTCTCCTTGTGTGAGTATTGGCAGACTGTCTTTCAAGAAGCTTGTCCATTTTATCTATGTTACCTAATTTGTGGGCATCGAGTTATTCACAGAATTCTTTTATTATCCTTTTAATGTCCATGGGATCTATAGTAATGGCCCCTTTTTGTCTCCCCTTGAGGAGGGCTTCTCTGTGAATAAAGCCAATAAAGGAATACAGAGTAAAGAGAGATAGTTTACTAATGTACCACTTAAGCACCTATATCCAACCTTTACTGAAGTTTACTATCTGGAGTATGTGAGTAATAAATTCAATTTTTTGTCATCTAAAATATTTTGAATTAAGCTTTTACACCTGCAGACAAAAAAGCCCTAAGTGATATACTTTATTTTTTATACAAAGAATCTAAGAGCCAGAAAAAGTAAGGTTTACAACCCTGGGTCAGAATCTAAATCTCAATCCATTTAGTCTACAACTCCTTCCATTTCACACCCTCCCCCTCTTTAGAAGGGGTCTCTTAAACTTGCAATTTGAATAGCTGACGTTTTCCATCTTGCTACATGTTCATTTTGCATTCACTGACTTTATCAACTTCCTTGTGTCACATACAGAATGAAGTTCCCAATCATTCATGCTCCTGACACGGAGGCAGTAGAATTGACAGATTCAGAAGGAATAAAAAGATGTCCTTTATTTCTGGATGTTTGTCTTGTCAGAAATAAATAAGGTTGAGCTTTGATAGAATACCCTGTAAATAATTCTTAGGTGGAATATTCAGAACACTCCATTTGCCAAGTCTATGACAGCTATTATAAATGGAATGTGTGCTTTCCCCTATCTAAATGAACTTTATAAATCAAACTTTTAAATTTTTCTAATATGAAGACTTAAAAATATTTCCCTTAGAAATTCTAAAGCAAGGGAATTCTATACAAGTTATTTTGATAAAAATCTGACCACTATGTTTAATTATGTAATTCTGAATTTTAGAAAACACAAACTACTATTCCATAAGTAAAAGGCATATGAAGCTTAAAACAGTCTTTGATTTCCCAGTATGTTCCTATTTTTGTATGAATATTGATTTAGTAGTTTCAATCTCCCATCAGGCCAACTCAAGAAAACCATTTGGCTGGTGGAACTCTGAAAAAGTTCATCTTGACTTAGAGATAAGTATTGCTGAGGATTCTTGTTGCTACATTTTTGATCCAACATAACAACTTGGGGAGGCACTCTGAATATTAAAGTGAATTTGTCTTTTATAGTGCTTGTAAATGAAGCTTGTTCTGCCAACAGCAAAGGCAAATGCAGTTGCAGAATTTCCTGCTGGTTTTCTGCTTTTATAGCGTCATAATCTTCAAGGTGGCTTCAAGATGGCACAAGTGTGAAAGGAGTCAATTGCCTGTGAATACAGCAAGAGTGCCCCAAGCAAAAGAAAAAAAAATCAAACAATAACAAATCCAAGCAACATGAAACACAAAAGCAAAAAATAAAAAATTCTGATTTTAATTAAGAATTTCTATTTCCCATCCCATGTATGGTTGATGGAAGACAAGAAATGACTTTTGTTCCAACATTTTTCCTTATACTTCCATGAATATAGCTTCTGTTGTTTACTTCAAATGCCATTTAAATTCTTTTTGAGATTGATGTTTGGTGTACTTGTCACTGTTTTTTTAAAATAGGGCTGAAGCTGTTCTGCTTTCAAATTGCATTTGTTTTTTATATGAATGGTTTTTCTTTTTGAACTAATATGTAAATCTTGCCTTCTGAATTGGATGTAACACTTGGGGGCTGGTACTTGGCTGGTAACAGTTAACTGGGGAAGGAGGAGTTCATCTGGCATTCGGATTACCCAAAGTTGCAGTCAATGGTTTGGCAGAGGCAGACCTAACCATACTGCAGATGTGGTAGTTTGTTGAGCAGAGGGGTGCTGGAGATCAAAGTGTGCTTTCAATTTACAGATGAAACTCAGTCCTCAAATGAAGTTTCCTGACACTACTCCTGTTTTTGTATTGCCATCATCCTCCGAGTAACATTTGGAATAAGAGTATGGTAGCTTTAAGATTGACCTGGGTCCCATTTGAGCTTCAGAATGAGGGAGTAAAGGCAGCCACATCTTAATGGTTCCATCAGTTTTACGGTTTGGGGAGTCATAGAAGCAGGTGCTCCTGGATTGCAATTGCCACCTTCTGTGAGCTCATTCAGTAGGAGGGGTGAAATTAGAAGAAATATTCCATGGCACTTGAACCCAGTTACTTTGGTAGTGATTAAGAATTGCTGGAGTGTGTGTGTGTGTGTGTGTTTGTACATGTTTGTATGTGTTTTATGATAGTTAAGAAATTTTGATGGAATGGAGAGAGAGGACCCCAGCAAGCAAGCCTCTTTTTTTATATATATATATATACACACATATATATATATACACACACACACACACACACACAACACCAACGTTAACATGTATGTGTATGTATATATATGTGTATATATATTACATGTGTATGTGTGTATATATATAGAGAGAGAGCTCTAAAGATACCTTTTATTGAACATTACCAGCTGGTTTGAATTATTCCTTTTTTCTCTAGAAGTTCATATTGGTTCTCTAAGATCTTAAAACATCCTAAAGGAGTATTGATATGCCTAATTAGAGAGGTAGAAGAACTAATATACAGATAGGATGGAGACCTTCTTTGTCATTGATTGCTTTGATGCCTAGTAGCCAAATCAGAGGCTGCACTCATTTCAGAGATGACAAAATGCAAATCATATGGAAGGAAGAACAATCTTTTGTATTTTGATCCTCTTGTGAAGTGCAGACCCTAAAACACAAAACACCAACCTTAAGCAGGACATACGAAAGGAAATATTTTATATGTGTCTGAGCGAGGAATAGCACAGACCGATTTTGCAAGATCTGAAGAGTAGGCTTGCTCACTTTGATGCATCACTTTTCCTAGAAAAGTGTCGATTCAGGAGATGCTTTGGAGAGTGCAGGAGGCAAAGTCTATGACTTACAATGAAATCAGATGAACATTCAGGCTCGAAAGGTTTAATGAGATCTTTAGAATGCCTTTCTTTGCTTTGGGCATGATGTTGCTGAAAATTATCTTCAGCTGTTTGCTGATATATGCAGGTCTTTGTTAATTCTGGGTAGCTGGCATCATGGCAAATTGGGAAACTGAATTGCTCTAGTAATTTAACATTTTGGCCAACAGTTAGACACCTGTTTTCTCCCAACATTAGGATCACCTCACTCTGTGTCTCTGTCTCTTTCTGTTTCTCTCTCTCTCTCCCCTCCTCCTTCTCTTTCTGTCTTACCTTGCAGGTTTTTCTTTTGGGATGTCCATAGGGAACAAGAACTTTGGAAGAACAAGGTTGCTTGACAAGAAGGACACCTTAGCAAAAATGTATGCTATATATTTTGTAGATGTTTCACAGTCCAATTATAGACCAAAAGAAGAAAATAGATCAAGTAGAACTTCTCAGCAATCAGCAATGAAATAGGCTATCCTAGAAGACTGGGAGTTCCCCCATCACTGGAAGTTCAAGTCATCTACAAGACATTTTGTGGACATGTTATCTCACGTCCCTTTGGTACATATATATATTTTTTATATATATATATATATATGTAATTTATATGAGTTCTATTATTAGTTGTTGCACACTCTCTTCAACAATTGGAACTGTTAGTCTTTTTAATTTTAGGCATTCTGGTGGGTATGGAGTGGTATCTCACTGGTTTTAATATGTATTTCTATAAAAAATGATTATGTTGAGCCCTTTTTTGTGTGCTTATTGGCCATTTTAATTTTCTTCTCCAAAATGTCCATTTAAGATGTTTCTCTATTTTCTGAACTTTTTTTTATTAAAGTATAGGAGTTTCTAATTTATCTTTGATACAAATTCTTTGTCAGATATATGTTATGTGAATATTTCTTTCCCAGTCTATCACTTATTTACTTAATGATGTATTTTAAAGGGAAATTTCTTATTTCAATGAAGTCTAATACATGATTATTTTCTCTCATGATTATTATTTCTGTGTCCTGTGGAAGAAACATTTCTGACATCTAAGTGATAGTCCTATCTCCTTTTAGAATATTTCTAATTTAATCACTGACATTCAGATTTATAACCCAGCTCAAATAAATTTATGAGTATGGTATAAGGTAGGGGTCAAAGTTCATTTATTTCCTTTGTGCTCGTACTGGTTTTTGTCAAGACTGATTTTCTTATGGATTGCTTTGGTGTCTTTGTCAAAAATCAAATGATCATATAAATGTGGGTCTATTTCTAAATTCATTATTTTGTTCCATTTGCCATTGTGTTGATCATTATCCAATACCACACTGTCCTGTAACTTTATAGTAAGGCTTGGCATTGGACAGTATTTGTCTTCCAACGTTATTCTTTTTGAAGATTGCTTTAGCTGTTCTAAGTCATTTTCATTTCTATTTCCCTATAAATTTTAGAATTGGCTTGCCAATTTCTACAAATAGCCTATTGGAATTATGATTGGTATTATATTGATTCTATAGATCATTTGGGGGAGAACTGATATCTAAGCAATATTGAATCCTAAAATTCATAAATGTGGTTTATCTCCTTTTCTATTAAAGTTTTAATTAGTCGCTCTCAGCAGTTTTGTAATCTTCAATGCAGAAGTCTTACAGGTATTTTGTTAAATGTATTCCTTAGTAAGTATGTTCTATTTTTTGTAATAGAAATTGTAAATGAAATTATTCTTTTAATTGAATTTTCCAGTTGAAGATACTGATATACAACAATGTAATTTATTTTGAATATTGACCTTAAATCCTGCAACTTTGCTAAACTTAGGTATTAATTTTAGTAGTCATTTTATATATTTCTTAGGATTTTCTGCATAAGCAATTATGCCATCTGTGAGAGAAGTTTTACCTCTTTTTAATGGTCTATTTAATTTCATTTCTTTTAGCCTTATTGTACTACTAGGATCTCCAGGAAAATGTTGAATAAGTATGTTGAGATTGGACATCCTAGCCTTGTGCTAAGTTTCAAGAAGAAAACCTTAAATATTTCCCCATTAAGTATGATATGAACTCCAGATTTGTTATAGATGGCTTATTTAGAGGAAATTCTCTTATTTTTGTAATAGTTTAGATGTTCTATTATGAATGGGTATTAAACCTTGTCAAATATTTTTTCCAGCATTTGAGATAATTATATAAATTTTCTCCCTTATTCTATTAATATGATGAATTATATTGATTGAGTTTTGAATGTTAAGCCTACCTAGCATTCCTGGGACAATCTTGCTTGCTGATGATGGAATACCATTTTTATATATTGCTAGATTTGAAAATATTTTTGGGCAGTTTTTGTTCCCATAAATTTATTTTTCATTTTAAAACTCCTTTAAGAAAGTGAACAGTTAAACAAAAACAATTATCTGTCATGGGATTTATGACATATATAAAAGTAAAATGTTTAATAACAATAGCTCACATAATGAGGTATAGATGGGACTATAAACCTGTAGAGATCATACCTTTTATATAACATAGATTTAAAGTAAAATTGACATATAGTAAAGATGTATATTACAAAGCACAGCGTAACAATTGAAACACAAAGAAGTAAAATCAATTAGCCAATAGTGGAGAACAAAAACAGAATTCTATTAAATACTTAACCCCAAAGAAGGCAGGAAAATAGGGAAAAGTAAAACACACATGAGTAGAAAACAAAAAACAAAATAGTATATTTAAGCCCAATGAAATTGATATTTATATTAAACACATATAATCAAAACATTCTAGCTAAAAGAGATTATCAGATTAGATAGAAAATACCAACAATATGTATTCCATAGGAAACCCATTTAATCCTTATGGTAATATGTTGTAATTTTTACTTTAAACAGTCATATATCTTTTAAAGAAAAAAAATTCTATATCTATCTAGATATCTATATAGATATCTAGATAGATAGATAAGCTGAAGTTTCTACTTTTAGTGAAGTCCAATATGTCACTTTTTCTTTTTTGGTTATTGTGTCCTGTGTTCTGTTGAGGAAACATTTGTCTATCTCCAAGTGGCACCCATCTTTTAGGGGGGAAGACATATTTTCTGATTTTAACTCCAGCCTTGTCACTATACCATGATGAAATTCTGCATATAGTAGTGCTGTGTTCACTGTCAAGTGCCATCACATTACTTGACTTCAAATTATACTACAAAGCTACAGCAACAAAAACAGCATGGCACTTGTCTAAAAATCAACACATTGATCAGTGGAACAGAAGAGAGAACCCAGAAATAAAGCCACAGACCTACTGAACTTTGAGAAAGTTGACAAAAATATACAATGGGGAAAGACATCTTATTTAATAAATGGTGTTGGGATAATTAGAGAATCATATACAGAAGAATGAAACTGGAACCCTATTTTTCACCATAGACAAAAATTAACTCAAGATGGATTAAAGACTTAAATGTAAGATCTAAAACTATATAAATCCCAGAGGAAAACTTAGGAAAACATTTTCTGGACATTGGTCTAGGCAACAGATTTATGATTAAATCCCCAAAAGGACATGCAGCAAAAACAAAATAGAAAAATGGGACTTAAACCAAAAAAAATTTCTGCACAGCAAAAAAAAAAAAAAAACTCAACAAGAAGAAAACATAACTACACCATTAAAAACTGAGCAAAGGACAGACATTTTTTCAAAAGAATGCATACAAGCGGCCAAGAAACATGTAAAAAACTGCTCAACATCACTAATCAGAGAAATGCAAATTAAAACCGTAATGAGATACCATCTTACACCAGTCGGGATGGCTATTATTTTAAAAAAAATCAAACAGTAAGAGATGCTGTTGAGGATGCAGAGGAGAAAAGGGAACTCTTATACTCTATTGGTGGGAATGTAAATTAGTACAACCTCTATGGCAAACAGTATGCAGATTTCTCAAAGAACTAAAAATAGAACTTCCCTTTGGTCCAGCAGTTCCACTACTGGGTATCTACCCAAAAGAAAAAAAAATTATTAAAAAAAAAATACCTGCACTAGGCCAGGCACAGTGGCTCACGCCTGTAATCCCAGAACTTTGGGAGGGTGGATCACCTGAGGTCGGGAGTTTGAGACCAGCCTGACCAACATGGAGAAACCTCATCTCTACTAAAAACACACAAAAAATTAGCTGGGCGTGGTGGCAGGCACCTGCAGTCCCAGCAACTCGGGAGGCTGAGGCAGGAGAATGGCGTGAACCCGGGAGGCGGAGCTTGCAGTGAGCCGAGATCGCGCCACTGCACTTCAGCCTGGACGACAGAGCGAGTCTCTGTCTTAAAAACAAACAAACAAAAACCTGCACTCATTTGTTGTTTGCAGCATTGTTCACAATAGCAAAGTCATGAAATCAACCTAATTGTTCATCAATGGATGATTGGATTAAAAAAATGTGGTACATATACGCCACGGAATTCTACTCAACTATTAAAAAAAAGAAGATATGAAATCAAGTCTTTTGTAGCAATATGGATGGAACTGGAGGCCATTATCTTTAAATGACTCAAATAGAAACTGAAAAACTGGATGTTCTCATTTGTAAGTGGGAGCTAAACAATGGGTGGGTACACAAGGACATACAAAGTAGAATAACAGACACTGAAAACTCCAAATAGTAGGAGGGGGAGAGGCGGTGAAGAATGAAATATCACCTATTTGGGTCCAATTATTTGTGTATGGGTACACTGAAAGCTGAAATTTCACCACTATGCAATATATTCATGTAACACCAGTGCACTTGTACACATAATTTCATAAAAATAAAAATTTCAAAAAAATTTAAAAAAGGAAATGTGACACCAGAGGCAGTGGCTCACACCTGTAATCCCAGCATTTCCGGAGTCTGAGGTGGCTGGATCACGAGGTCAGGAGGTGGAGACAACCCTGGCTAACATGGTGAGACTTGTCTCTACTAAAAATACAAAAAAGTTAGCTGGGCGTGGTGACACGCACCTGTAGTCCCAGCTACTCGGGAGGCTGAGGCCGGAGAATCGCTTGAACCCGGGAGGTGGAGGTTGCAGTGAGCCAAGATTGCGCCACTGCACTCCAGCCTGGGAGACAGAGCAAGACTCTGTATTAAGAAAAAACAAAAAACAAAAAAACAAAAAACAAACAAAAAAACCCCACAATAAAAGGAAATGTGTAGTTCTTTTAAGGAATCTTACAACTTCCAGTCAGTGGTCACTAGGAGATTAGGAATCATATCGTCAGCAGCTAGGCATCCTTGCCATGAGAGAGTTTCAGTTCAGGTGTCTGACTTCTATGAATGATGCCTGCAGCCATTTTTCCTGTCAGGACCGAGTCTTCAATGGCAGATGCTAAGACTATTTGCCTCTCTCTCTATTCTAGGCCTGTTCCCCACAGACACTACCATTTCACTAAACAATTGATAAAAACGTACTACGTACATAAATGTTTACAGCACAAGTTTGAGTTGGTGTGCTCTCCTCCATCAGGGGAGTGAATATGAGCTGGACCACGATGTAGGAGACTGGGAGTAAGACAAGGTGATGGTAAATGGGAAAAAACCTTCCATGAACAGCTCTTGTAACTCAATTTGGCTTTAGAGTGAACTGGGGATGGTATCATCCGGTTTTCTAAATCACAAGTTAATGGAAGCGAGTTTCATTTTTCCCCCTAACTTAGCAGCATTTTTTTTTTTCCAAATGAATCTTACACAGAACCCTATTACTAGAAGAGATCAAGTCTGACCTGCTCTGTAAAAGAAGGTAGATGGCTTAGAAGCCACTTCTTATCCTTGGTGACAGCCTTGAACGGTCTAAAAGGATAGCAAAGATTCTTCTTTGACAAGGTATAGAAAGAAATCCAGTTAAATCTACATTGAGCTATGTTTAACCTAGCTGATGAGCTACAGTAAAAACAGCAACCAATATATCCCTAAACCAAAACAGAAAAGATTGATAAAGTCACTCACCTACATAAAGTTTCAAATTGTGTAATGGTAACAAAAAAAGCTAAAAGACTACAACACTCTAGTAAAACAAATTTTCAACATATAAGACAATGGACTAACTCCCTTACTTCACTAAGTGCTAATAACAAATCAGTAATAAAAAGATGAGCAACCTTAAAAAACAAACAGGAAAAAGCGGAGAAAAGGTAATTTACAGAAAAAAGAAATTCAAATACTTAAACATGAAATGAAGCTCAACTTCACTTATAATTAAGGATATGCACAAAGTAACAATGAGATATCGTTCTTCCTCTTCCCCATCAGATGGGAAAATATTAAACTGTTTAATGATATCCATAGCTGGTGGTAAAAGGGTTAATAAAAGGGTAAAAGGGTCAAACTTTGTTGCTGGGAGAAAATTGACACAGTCTTTCAGGGGAGCAATTTAGCAACATCTATGAAGATAAAAATAATCCAGCATTCCATGTGCTAGGTATTTATTCTATAGCTATGTTTGAAAAAAAAAAAATTGCAAATACATATCTTTCCAAAGAGCATGTGGATCCTTTCTTCTGTACTTCTCATGCTTTCTCCCATGTGAAGGGACCTCTGCCAACATAAGACTCAGGCCTTTCCTTGTTCCTTCATTCACTCCTCCCCAGGGAAGATGGAGCAATCTCTTTAATTTGTGAGCTTGGAAGGAGAAACAGACATGCGAGTCTGCCCCTGCCTTTCTCCCTTTCTAAGGAAGTTGTCTAGCTGAGAACAGGCATGCCACTCTGCCTCCTCCATGTTGTAATATATGTTTGTGTATGTGTGTGTGCATGTGCTTGTGGGAGAACAAATCTTACTGGGTGGGTAAATCTTCTGATTTGGGGTTGAATTATTAGGAAGCCCTTTGCAGATAGATTTAAGCCACATTCTCTAATACCAGCTTCACAGTATTGAAACAGCTTTTGGCCTTTGTATGCCTTAGTCTTTTTATCTCTTTCTTATTTGACAGAGAACAGAGAACAAGGGAGGGACAAAAAGGTTAGTCCTTGAGAAATATAAAGGAATGAAATTTCAGGTGCAAAAGGAATCAAAGTTATTTGTCTTGGCAGATTAATGTGACCTTCTGTTGGATAATGAGCTGTTTTTCTAGAGTTCTGCCCTATCTTTAATTGCTACAACTGGAATTGATAGGTTTTAAAGCCTATTTTCATGTGGTATTTTAACTTCAGCAAGATGATCCAACTGGTGGCATCTTTGTCCACAGACCAATGGTTATTTTTATATGAGTCACACCAGCCTACTGCAGGCACTTATGGGCTTTAGGGAAGATGCAGGCATCAGTAAACATGCCAGCCTCAGCAAGCACTCACCTCCCTATATCCACAGTCTACCAGAGAGCTAGTTTTGCACAAGAGGGATCATCTTTGTAATAAACCTTGACCCTTTTACAGCCAATATTAATTGAGCATCTACCTGGACACTGGTGATTTGGAAAGTGGTAGGAAAAGAATACAATAGCTTTGGTTAGGAAAGATAATTAACACATACCAGAAACCCTAGTTTACTCAGTTACTTATATGTCTGAGGTGGACTAGACATGGAGCCTAGTCTCCAACATATCTCATCTATGATTAGGGTACTCCTTTTTCTTCCATTATGTATGCCTATGCCTTGTCAGAGCAAATAAGACAATGCTACCATAATTCTGTGTCAGTGTCTGGCTCTGCATTTGTATCACTCTGCCTGAGCTGTCCTCTTCCACCTCTGCCTATCCAGATCTCTGGGATTCTTTAAGACCCAAGTCATATCCTGCCTCCTCCTTGACGCCATTCCTGATTGTTTACACTTGTCTTCTTCTGTGAGCTCAGAAATTCATAACAAAGGGTCTTATATTATTGCTTTAATTTATTATAGACCAAAAATGCCATGGAGGCAGGATTTTATTTTGTATTTCTTACCCTTCTCTCCCTCCACCAACAAATCACTGTGCTTCGTAGCTCTAAGAGTACTCTATGATTATTGGGTATTTTATAACTTCATAATTGAGCAGATTATGAATCAATGATATTTAAAATTTCAAACATAAAAAGAAAATTTTAATTTTACTAGCCCTGATGAAGAACTATTTTTATTTTCCTATACTGTATGACTTACCATTCTTTGGTCCCTGGTCCCATTGCAGATCTACATTGTAGGTAGCAGTCTAAATTTTGCATTTTTCTCCTTAATGTATCATCATCAATGAGTGCATGCATCCCTATAATCTTCAAAGGTATCATTACTATTAGTTGCATAATTTTCTAGCTTGCCAGTAGGTGATAGTCACTATTCCATTCCCGTATTATTGAGTGTAAAGGTTATTTTTAGTTTTTTACCACAGTGCTACAATTAACATCTTCAAATGTGTAGCTTTTTGGTTCTGTTACATTCTGAGGATAAATTCTTAGGGTCTTGTTGGATTCATAATAGATGTTCAATAAATAAAAGCTATTGATTTTGTCCCCAAACATTTTTGAGTAACTTCATAGATTGAGTCAGTATACAAAAGTTCCTAGTTTTCCTTTGGTTGACAACACCATCTACAAAGAACACTTACACTTACAAAGGAATTTTCTCCTCAGCTCTAATTTCCACCTTCTTTGGGAAATACGGAGGCACTAGAATCAAAGTCTGCCAAAATGTGAGTTTTTCCCCTTTGGAACCTTGGGGCACCAGATGCAATAGCAACAAAACCACCCACATTTGACTTTGGCTTGAAAGGATAAAACTTTCATGCAGAAAATCCCATTACCCAAATGCAATTGTCTCTAGACACATGGACAACACAGCTGTGTGTCCAGGGAAATATGTATTGATCCCTCTCGTGTCTCTACCAGCAGTTCAGATTCTGCTGTATATTAAAAATGCAGAAGATTTTTCTGAAATTTATGATGGGCTTACCTAGCTACTTTATTTACAGAAATAATCACAAACTATAAAACATGCAAAGATTGAAACAGAGTGTATGACATTCATATAAAGACAGCTGTGATTTAAGAGGCAGGAAATGTAATTATGTGCTGCTAATATTCTTGTCCTTGCTTATGAAAGGGCTTAGCAAACACAAAGTTCCCATACCCTGGGCGGTGCAAAGTGTTGCTATGGCTTGTTGGAGAGATCTCAAGAATGAACACTGAAAATCACCTCTCCTGACATAGTGCTTTGTGAATTGCCATAAGTAGATTTATATTTATTTTAGGTGTGTGTTGCTGAATTGATGAATAAATGAACCAGATGCCAAAACTGTCTATCTCTAGAACTCATCCAGAGGTAATGTGGTATCTCTGTTCTTTATATACAGGATCTTTGGGTAACGTCTCTTTCTCCTTTTGTTCTGTCTTAAATTTACCTCAATATTTGACACCATACAGACTAAAGGTGGAAAGTTCACCAGCATCAACATATATAATATAAGCAGAGAGAGGAAACAATAGGGAAGAGAAGAAGTAAGGACACACAGGCATATGCATTAGCATGTTCCTACAGTATAAGTCAGGAGGCCATAACTAGCATTTACTATTTTCATGCCCTGTTATATTGGCCTCTCCACCTCCTCCCTTTTCTCTATCCAGCATCTCAGATGGTCAAGATTCTTTGCCTAGTATGGTAACAAATATTTATTTCTGAGAAGGCAAAGTTCATAGTAGTCCTACCTATGTGAAGTTTGAGAGAGTCTGCTCTTAAGGTAAGCAGAGTGAAGCAGGAGGTAGTTTAGGTTATCTTCTGGGTTCAAATTCCTCATGGCCAACAGCAACATTTTCTGCTATTGCATCAATCATACAAAGTCAATCCCATGCCCCCCGTTTTTTATATAAGGCATAAGGTTCCGAAATACCCATAGTGCAAGTCAACTATCATTTAGTGGAAATATTGTCTGTGCTGCGGTAGAAATGTCTCTCCCATGGGAACTAAACCTGTGGACCAGTAGAGTGCTAAGTATGAAATCAAGAGGCAAACACTTTGGATACAGACTATTAAATATAATCTCAAGAGGTACCTTCCACACCTCCACTGTTGAGTTCCCAGGTGTGGTATTTGGGTTGTCAGTGAAAAGAAATGTTTATACGTTATAAAACTAATAATTCAACTTTGTATTTTCTCCAAGCTGGGACTATATCCATTTCTAGTTACTCCTTATAACATTTGTCAATATAGCTGCTTGTGGATGATGAGGTAAGTAATAAGACCAGTGATTATCTCTGGCTTCAGAGTTTAGGATGGTGAGCCTGGTTGTTACAGCAGCCTTCCCTAAAGAATTTACAACTGAGCTGAGAGTTAAGGCATGAGAAGACATTTAATAGATGAAGGAGGAAGGGACAAGTGTGTTCCAAGCAGATGGAAGAGAGTATGTGCAGACCTTGTGGTGGGAGAAATAATATGGAGAAACCTAACATGAATAATAACATAGTGAAGCATAGAGATTAATGGGGAAGAAAAGTATGAAATGAGGGTAGAGATATAGGCAGGGTCCAGAGCACATAGGGCCTTATTGACCATGTCAGGTATTTTTGGTCTTTATCCTAAAAATGAGAAAGAGCCAGGAAAGTGGTTTAAATATTGTGTGTGTGTGTGTGTGTGTGTGTGTGTGTGTGTGTGTGTGTTGGGGGGTGGAGGGCAAAGGGAAATGTTTTGACTTTGCCAAATTTGTTATACAAAATTTTCTCTACCTGTGGCATGGACAACACATTGTTAAGGGTGACAAATAAGATACAGAAGACTAGTTTAGGGGCTGCAGCAATAGTGTGAGAAGAAAAAGGTGGCAGCTTGGTGGCAATGAAGACGGGAGGAGCATATAGAATTCAAGGAATTTTCAGAATGTAATTGAAGACATAGAAATAGATATATTTACCCAAGAAGGAGTATAGACTAAGAATCAAAGAAGGGTTAAGTTTGAGCCTTGAGGGAACTTAAACATTTAATACTGGAACGGAAAAGGATAAGCCTGTAAAGGGGGGTTGATAAGGAGATCATAGAAAGGTAGAAGGAAACCACGAGAGTCTTGTCATGGAAGCCAAGGGAAGAAAGTGTTTCTGGCAATGGATGTTGTTAACAGCATAAAATGCTAGTGAGAGGTAAAAGAGCAGCACTCAAAAAAATGTCCCTTCGATTTTATATTCAAGAGGCATTGGTGATCCTTAGCAAGAGCTGCTTTGGTGGATGAATGTGAACAAAAGAAAGACTGGGAAGTGAGCAAGAGACAGAGACATGGTGACAAATTATTTGAAAAATTCTTCTGTTACAAAAAGGAGAGAGATTAGTTGCTGGGGAGGAATGTGGGTTAGTGGGTGGTGGTGGTGGTGGTGGTGGTGGTGTTTTATGAGAGACCTTGTGAGAAGGGATACTATATAGTGAAAATTTAATTAAATAAGAAAGGATAGGATTCAAATAGGTAGGGGGCTGCACAGCTCCTTTACTGTGATAAGAGGGATGTGAATGTAAATGTGGGGTGTGGAGGTTTGGCAGGAAACTGAGGCCTTCCCATTTGATGGTGCCTAATTTCTCTGTAAAGTACAAGTTATCTGCTGAGAGGGAAGAGAAATAGGGGAAAAGACTGGGCATTGGAGAGGTGAATTTTTGAAATCCGTGTTAGGGGAATGGAAGAATGAGATCATGAAAAGAAGGAAAAGAAACACTAGGACTGCTGGACAGTGAGGATGACTATGCATTTACAGTATCTGAATAGGTAGGCTGAGGGGCAGGTTATGGAGAATTGAGAGCAAGTTCAAATGTATTTATCTTGGCCAGTAACTCTTACACTATATCTAACAGGTTTTCAGTTAAATACCTAAGATATGAATAGATACTTAGCTAAAGAATAGCATGGGGGAAAAGTCCTGTCTACCATCTCCCTCACTTGAAAATTCATGTTCTTCATTTTGCTGCATGGTCTGGAAGAAGTGCTCAAATGAGTAAACTTGCTAAATCGTGTTCAAACCAACTGTCTCAAGAGAGGTCTTCATGATCTGGCCTCTGCTTGCTGATCCTGCCACTTGCTAATCTCCCAACCTACAGTTCCCCTTCCCACTCTCCTGAACTATTTACAATTCTTGAAAATGCCCAGCCCTTCTTTCCTCAAGTCCTTTGCACAGGTTATTCCTTTAGCCTGGAACATCTTTTTCCCATCCACTTTTCATATGACTGTCTCTGGATAGAAATCATTTATGCCAGAAATGCTTCCTTGCATGGCCCAAGCTTTTTTTTTTTTTTTTTCTTGAGACGGAGCCTCACTCTGTCGCCCAGGCTGGAGTGCAGTGGCGTGATCTCGGCTCACTGCAAGCTCCGCCTCCCGAATTCACGCCATTCTCCTGCCTCAGCCTCCCGAGTAGCTGGGACTACAGGCGCCCGCCACCTCGCCTGGCTAATTTTTTGTGTTTTTTTTTTAGTAGAGACGGGGTTCCACCGTGTTAGCCAGGATGGTCTAGGTCTCCTGACCTCGTGATCTACCCGCCTCAGTCTCCCAAAGTTCTGGGATTACAGGCGTGAGCAACGGCGCCCGGGCATGGCCCAGGCTTTGAGTCAGGTTTCTATGTTTATCTGTTCTCCTATTCTGTGCTCAAAACACCTGAACTCCCTGTTTGCTTACCCTCTACCCCACTGCAACTTGAAACATAGAAATACGCCTTCTTCAGATCCCCTAAAGTAGATACAATTATCCAAGGAGGAGCATAGTGTAAGAACCAAAGAAGGGCTAAGTTTGAGCCTTGAGGAACTTAAACATTTAATAGCAGAATGGAAGAGGATAAACTTGCAAAGGAGGCTGATAAGGATATCATAGAAAGATGGAAGGAAACCAGAAGAGACATATCATGGAAGTCAATTACTTAGCACAGGGTTGACACATAGTACACACTTTGTATGTGGCTAGAGAATGTGGCTGAGGAATGAATGATGAATGCCTCTTCCTTTTACCTGGGTGGGGGTGGAGGGAAGGAGGTGATTGCTAGAGATGCTGAATTAGATGAAGATGGCCCTGGGTGAACTTACTTAATCAGCAAATATCTGTGTTAATGCTGGTGTCTTACATTTCTATATATGTGATCGTTACCCTGCACACAATTTGATATGTGTACGTGCTAACATATACATCCATGCATGCACACAGATGTCTATACATACACGTATGTACAGTTTGCACTTCCTATTTTCTCAGTTTTTACTTCCACCTCTTCCATCTGCCCCAGATTCCTTTGGACTCGTGGTTGTTTTCACACTCCTCATGCTTATCTTGATCTCTCTCCCTCCCCTTATAATATTTCCTGTATTCATTCCTCTGGGCCTTTTGGTCTTTCATTTTGTTTTTTATTTCTGCTGCTTCTTTCCAGGCTGCTTAAAGCACCTCCCAACAGATTTTCAATAGGAATACAGAGACTCACTTTGGCAGTGCAGATGTTATACAATGGCAATGTTCAGTGCTTTTTTTTTTTGGTTCCTACAGGGACTGGATGCATACAGTGTTTCACTGCTGATTCTTTGTAATAGTACTGCACAGGCAAAATGTTAATAAATTATAGCAGCAGAACTAATTAAAAGGCATGCATTATACATCTTGTGGACACATTCTTCATTAGCATAAATTCTCAGCATTACACATTCATGTCGGAAGGAATTAAAAGGAAAAACTTAAAAATAAAAAGGCATACATACAGAGACCCAAATGCTTTGGTTTCCCCAAGGCTTTTGCTGAGCATATGCCCTTGTGGATTCAGTAGTTCTTTTAATTTTTGTGTGTTATTTTAAAGGAAATATACCATGTCCCATTTTTATGTACTTTAAAAATCAAACCAGCTTTAAGATGATAAAGTTAATCCTGTCTATCCCCCTTGAAACAAAGTTTAAATAGTATTCAGTGAACAGGTTTCTAGAACTAGAAATAAACTCTTAGTTTTTCCATATTTTCTAATAGGCATTTGATTATAAGTAGCTCAATAACTAGTCTCTCATGTTAGCAATACTGTTGTTTTCAACTCAGTTTTTATTTTAGAGCCGTGGTTGGTAAGACAGATCAAGGGTCACAGGGAAATATCACCATTCAGTTATTCAACTTCTTCCTTAGGAAGATACATTGGTTCAGGCTCTTTGTACAGATCATGCTTAACAATACTGGACCATGCATTGTCCGTGCCAACAGAGTTCCCTTGTGCATTAGCAATCCTCATAAACTTTCTCTACACATAGAAACCAATTTGATAGATAGTGGAAGTGATGATAAGGAGATGACCAGGCATCCTTTAGTCCCTGAGCCAATGGATTCTCCTTTTAAACATGAGTATTCATATCACTTTTAATTTCTTGCCTCCTTCCAAAACAGGATTGAAGGGCTTGAAATAACTAGATGCCTACACTTTTACAAGAGTTTTCCAACTCATCTTCCTACTTCCACTCTTGGCCTCAAGGCTTTTCTCCTCATAACAGTCCAAAGGAGCTTTGGAAAATGTAAATCAGGCCACACTGCATTCCTGTTGAAAGCCCTTCAATGTCTCCCATCACTTGGAAGAAAATTCAAAGTCTGCTAAATAGCCTGCCAGACCCTACTTAATTTGTCCCCTTCTTCAATTTTGTGGCTTACTGTCTTTCTACTTTACTCCAGTAATACTACTGGCATTCTTGCTGTTCTATGAACATGCCATGCTCACTCCTTTTCCAGGACCTCTGCACATTGCTTTTCCTTCTTTCAGATGAAAGCATGGCTTGATCACTCAGTATCTGTTCAGGTGTCTCCTCAGAGGGGGTGTCTCTGAATATCCTATCTAAAACAACAAGTAGCACTAATGGCTACCTGATATTGTATATGTATTAGTCTGTTTTCATACCACTATAAAGAGTTGTCCAAGACTGGGTAATTTATAAAGGAAGGAAGTTCAGTTGACTCACAGTTCAGAATAGCTGGGGAGGCCTCAGGAAACTTACAAAAAGGTGAAGGGGAAGCAAGGCACCTTCTTTACAAGACGGCTGGAAGAAGTGCAGAGCAAATGGGGAAGAGCCCCTTATAAAACCATCAGATATCATGAGAACTCACTCACTATTAGAAGAACAGCATGGGAGAAACCATACCCGTGATCTAATTACCTCCACCTGGTCTCTCCTTTGACATGTGAGGATTATGGGGATTAAAATTCAAAATGAGATTTGGGTGGGGACAGAAAGTCTAACATATCAGTATATCTATTTGCAAATTTTCTTTCTTTTCTATCAAAATACAAGCTCTTCGTGGTTAGAGATTTTATCTATCTGGTTCAATGTTTTCGTATTAGAGTCTAGAAGAGTGCTTGGTGCATTGAAGATACTCAATATATGCTTATTGAGTAAATGAATAACTGAAACTTCTTGCCTACAGTTGAGTGAGTACTGGTATTTTTATTTTACCAGTTAATAAATTAGAAAAGACCTGTTAGGCACATGCCTCTTTAATGCAAGAACTTGAGAGTAAATTACATGACTGAAAAAAACCTTTGCAAACAAATGGTCCAGTATCATTGTAGGGCAATAAATTGGGGTCAGGTGGGATCAAAGTGTGCTTCATGTAAAAGGTAAGAATGACAACGTTTATTATAGATGCTGCTTTCATCAAAATCTAGAATAGTTCATGAGGGGTTAGGGAAGAGAGTCATCTTGTACCCTTCTGGTCAATTTGTAAATTGGTACCTCTCTGGAGGTTAATCTATCACTAAAAAGCCTCAAAAAATTGCATTACTTTTTGACCCAGTAATTCTAATAATTTAACTTAAGGAAGTAATTAGGAGCATGAATGAAGATTTATGTCCTAAGGTATTCAGTACATAGTAAGTTATTATCAGATAAAACATCTGAAACAACCAAAATATCCAATAGTAGTATTTTGGTTAAATTACAATATAATTAAAGAATGGAATTCTGTGAAAGAGATTCACAATAAAATGCTAAGCAAAAATAAAGTATGAGCCCATGAAAAATACATACATATACATATAAATAATAATATATACTTATGTTAATGTAACCATCTAAGTGTTAGCAATGTTATCTCTTCATGTTAGAATGATTAAAAATGTTAATTTTTCTGTTTTTTAAATCTGTTTTTTCTAGTGGTTCTAAAGTAAACATATATTGTATAATTAAAAATTAAAAATATATACCAATAAACTCCACAAAAAGTGAACAATTTATTAAAGAGATACATATAGATAAACTCTTACTTCTTGTCTGTGAATATGATTGGTCACCATGTGCCCTGTCTTTCTAGGTCATGCACCCATTAATCCAGCATACATTTTTTGAACACATATTATATGCAGTGTTCTGTGTTAGGCTCCTCTTCCGCCAAGGGGTTATTGACATCGAGAGCTGTTTACCACCATTGTAAGTAGTTTTATAAGACAGAGGAAGGAATCTATTACATATCACTTTATCTTCATTTTCCAGAAGGTATTTCTAAAATGGAAAGTGTCTGTATCAGCCCAGTCCTAAAAGTTTTCATTTTGGACAGTCTCTAAAGAGACTTTTTGCCCAGCAGAGCTGCTCCTTGGTAGTAAAGCTGAACTTGTGACCAGGTGTTTGTGCCTAAGGTCTTCTTGCTATTTCAAACTGGGCTATGTGCCTGGCCCAGCTTCCCATGGCAGAACTGATACACCAAACTTGTTTTCCACCTTACAAATGTGGCAGTGGCTTGAATAAAAGCCAGTCTGCTGAATGGCTTCCAGATAGAGCAGGGGCTGAAGAACAGGCAGTGACTTGTTGCCTCCTTTTCCAGGTGTCGTGTTTAGTGCAGAAGCCTCAGTGCCTAGTGTGTTAGCTGACAGAGTAGGCACTGAGTAAATACTTGAGCAAATGATTTACAAGGAGGCCAGGTGTCAACCCACTTTCTAATCTCACTGAAAGCACCCAAGAATGGGCCCCTTTCTTTAGATTTTTCCATATACCAACCGGACATGTGAAAATATAAGGAATTTGGAAAAGGTACTTTGTGTGTAATAAGGCTGACAAATGAAAGCATGTGATGGTAAAATGACAGAGATGAGAAGAAACATCAATAATCCATGCTGCACTGTAGAGATTGCAAAAGCACACACGGACAAGTGGCCTTGTCTCTGCTTAACAAGCAAGCGTTTAATTGGAAACCTAAATAATATATTAAGCTTTCTGTGTTGGAATTACTCTATGCCGTTCTGCTTGTCTGTCTCTGAATGAGATGAATTTCCAGTGGCATGCTTGGGTTGCTTTATTCAACACCAGCAGGCAGATATTGTTAATGATCTTTACTCTCCTGGTAGTTGGAAGGGAGTTTCTATCCTCCTGGGGAAGGCAGCTGTGGTGCTTGGGCCAGAGTTGCCACACCGTGTCCATCTGCACCATTAATCTCTGGAGGGAGAGTGGTCTCTATCTCTCTCCTACCCCAATTAACAGAAATTCCCAGCCTTATTCAATACCCAGTCTTTTCTAATTGGGCAAACATGCTCCTTTGTTTCAGTTACTCCAAGATTTACCTCCCTTCTGTGGGAAACTGAAGTTCTGCAGAATGGACAGAGATGATGTCCTATTAAGAAAAAAAAAAAAAGCAGATGTGGTTTTCTCTTCCTATGGGTGACAATCTAGTTTTATCTTTTACTTCAATTCCAGGAAAATTCATTCCAATCATGAAAAATATGTCAGAAGAAAAGCAGACCGCTCTGTTGTATTTGGATTATATGACCAATTTTTCCAAGCTAATAAAAAGGGACTTTATTAACATGAAAGTAGAAGATTTTTGAAGGTGATGAGGACTGAATCTTTTTCCCTGTGTTAGCTGTGCAATCACAAGATGTTAATTTCAGGGGAAGAAAAATGACCCTTTACCCTTCAAGACAGTCAATAGGCTTTTATAAGCAGGCAACCAAAGATTGCACTGTATTAGAATTTAATTTTTAATTAATACTAGATTACAACTGTATTTTCAGAGCATCACCTCCTTAGGCCCACATTAGCAGTAAGAGAGTTCACCTGGATGGATATTATTGCAGAGAACACCAGGGGAATGAATAAGAGATCCACAACTGCTGTCAGTGGAAAGCACAAAAAGGAAATGAATCTCAACTAACAGCAAAGGGAGCTCTGGAAGCTGCATGGCACGTGTACAGCACGATAATCAGAGGCCCCTCTGTGAAATGATTGCAAGGTTTTGTTCTACCTAGAAAAGTTTCAGAGTTGAGAGGCAGCATGGCAGAGTGGAAAGCGGATGGATTTTGGAATTAGACAGCTTGAGGTGAAAATCCTATAACACAGAAAAGATAGTGTGAATGTCTGGGGCTATGGGGAAGATGAACAAGCCAGCTTTTGTAAAGTGCCAGATACATAGGTGTCCAGTAATTGGTAGGTATTATTGCCTCTTGTTTGGATCTATAAATTTCAAAGAGAACTCTAAAGACTGGCCTGAGTAAATTGTGTTAAAGAAAATGAACTTTTAAGGATACAACTCACATCACGATCACTGTAGAGGATTTTCTCAGAACCCTTATTCTGAGGTTCTGGATGAGAAAGTAGGCAAGTAATTTCTGTTTTGGGAGCAGAAGTTACTTTGTTGACATTTTACAAGAGGCATTGGAATGCTTAGTGGAAAGAAGGGGTAAGGAAAGGGGAAAGGGAAGGAGGAATAGAAGAAGCAGGAGGGAGGAGAAAAAGAGCAGAGGTAGGAAGGAGTTGTGGTGTGGTAGTGAAACATTTTAAATCTTGATTTTAAAACCCATTTTATTACTTTGAAAAGACCAAAAGGCATTCTATTATAACAATGGGTGTGATTGCCCTTGAAAGATAGGAGTATAAAATACTTTTTCTGACTTATTTTTTCCAAATTTTCTCATTGAGTAAGCACATATTACTTTTATAATTAGGAAAATCAAAATGGCACCCGTGTTAATTATTTCAGGATCACATGTCTTTTTACGGTCCCTTTGAAAGAGTAATGTTTGAGAAGCTTCATTAACTAATGATGTATACAAATAGGACCTGAGAGGTTTAGGAATTCAAATTCCAGCCTTAGGAATTGCCATCACCAAGGTAGGCCAGGACCCTCAGCTCCTTTCACCTTCACAAAAGGCAAAAGGCAGAGTATTTCATATGAGGGAGTCTAGCTTAGTAAACACAAATAAATCTCTGACAAAGTAAGGTTGTTTTACATGAGGATGCTAACCCTTCCTCCCTGACCTTTCCCCAGTTTCTGGAATTTTTTATTCCAGTGTGTGGGATAAGTCTCTGAACTTGTTTCCAACCCAGCATTTTTGTTCTCCGGGAACTTCAGGGAGCATGAGTGAATTCGACATATGCTGGCTTATCACACTGCGCCTGACACCTGGCTCTGTGCTATCTGCAAAACCAATAGAAATAGCTACAGGGGAACTTGTATGCATCTTGAACAACTTTTAATTTAGGCAGTTATCTTCTTCAAACAGACAGTTTGGGTCTCTACATTTCAATCATCGGGACTCTTCAGGACAAGCAAAAAGCCTCAGTAAACCAGTAAACACCACAGTGCTTATTTAGACATGAACACTTTGATTAACGTTTACATACTGAAATAACCATGGAGAACAACAGCCCATCCCTTGACTCACATAGATGAGACTATTTACATACTGAAAATGGTACAAACTGTCCAGGATAGTGAGTCTATTTGGACCATGAAGGGAATATCACCATGCTTTTTCCCTTGTATTGTGATTGTTTTAGCATGTGTTGGGACATAATCAAAGGAGAACTTGATGTGTTTGGGAGGAGCATCAGATGAGTGATAGGTATTCCAGAAAGAAGTTAGTTGACTAATGATACTGAGTAAGAGAAAAGAAAGAAAGGAATCAAGTGGGAACATAGCCCTGGGGATATGTTGTGAGAAATCAGGACTTTAGTGTTATAGAATGAAAAGTCATATGCCATTGCAGAAAATTAGCAACAACTTGGTCAGAGTCTTGAAGTATCAAGGAGTAATAAAATAAGTACAAAAAAGAGAAGAATATTTACTAGTTGAAACCCTTTTCTATTCCATATTTGCTTGTTTATATTGACTTTAACTTGCCTTCCTTATAACATCCTTCCTACTCATTATGACGTAGCATTTTGATCAATGTGCAGAAACCAATGGCTATGAACTGAATTGTGTCACCCTCAGATCCATACATTGAAGCCCTAACTGCCAATGTTATTGTATTTTGAAATAGCGTTTTAAGGAGGTAATTATGATTAAATGAAGTCATAAAGGTAGGGTGCTAATTTGATAGAATTGGTGGCCTTATAAAAAATGAAACTCACTCTCTCTGTATGCACTGAAGAAAGACCCTGTGAGGACAAAGAGAGAAAGTGTCCATCTACAACCCAAGCAGAGAGCCCTTACTAGATACTACTCACTCTTCTGCTGGCACCTTGACCTTAGATTTTCCAGCCTCCAGAAGGCTGAAAAACTTTTGTTTAAGCCACCAAGTCTGTGGTATTTTACTGTGGCAGCCAGAACTAAGATACCAACAATATTTTAAAGTTTCTCTAAATTAATATGACAAAATCTTGAACCAGAGCACTTAAAAAAATGAAGCTCGGTTATTTTCATCTCATTTCTTAGTTTCTTGACTGACAGAAATAATATCTTGTGGCCATTTCCCGTCACTTATGGTGATATTTTCCACTGGAAGAGTAGGCCTTGGAGGTCCTATTTTTCACAGCCATCCATCTGTCTCAATGCCATTCCATGGTCAGCCTTACATTCAGACCCCTCAGAATGGGTTCTTCATGATTTGCTTCAATTCTACATGTTGAATAACTTTATTTTACTGTTTCCCAAGTTTGTGTAGTAAAGGACTGAGCTATAATAATAGATGTAAGAGAAGGATAGGCTTCTATTATATGATTAATAATGCAACACTATTAATGAAATATTCAAAAGATGAGAGGCATAAATGCTGTTTTAGAACATTCAACAAAATACAATTTTTTAAGAAAGTATTTTATTTTTGTGTCTCGACAGATGAAATTCATAACCTTGTTTTCTGATAAGACAATTCAAACATACAAATCAATTACAACAATGTGCTTATCAGCTCCCCCTCCCACCCCTATATTTTAAAGCAACTGACAGTTTTGAAGGACACCAAGACAATAGGGCTTAGCTAAACAATATGGCAATTAAAAATGGCCCTCTAAGAAAATAATTACAATAGTTGTTGAAAAGAATTTGTCCTTTGAGCAAAACAGACTGAAAAGAATTATCATGAAATGAGAATTATAGCTTCTCTTCCAATAAAGGAGAAAAGGGGATGTATGTTAAAACAATGATACAGAAAGCTGGGGAGTCAGACTGAAAACAGAAAGCCCCAGGTAATAAATGTCTCCAATAAAATGCATCCCCTTGAAGATATCCATTCAAACTCTTGTTTCATATTGAAATAAATAACTGTTCCCCCACACCCAGCACCTGGAAGTGAATCATTTTTATTCTCCTTTGTTAAAATTAATTTAATAATTTTTCCAATCCAGCGTCTCTCTGAGAAAGAGGTGTTGTTATGAATTTTGTAAAAGACAATGACATTAAAGATAACCCAAGCCAATCGATGGCCAACACCATTTTAGATTCTAGCCATTAAGAGATTAGACATATTCTGGCAAACCTGGGGCTCCCAGGGAAAGCAGGGTTCATACTCAATGACATGTAGTTACTCTAATCCTGTAGCACCTTTCTACTAGGTCCCCAATTCTATATACCATTTCCTCATGCTTTTCATGGTAAGCCTCACAGCACCCTTGTGAGGTAGGTAGTGTTATGGTTATTTTGAGAGATGGGGATGCAGAGATGTTAAGTAGCTTGCCCATAAAGAAACATGAATCCAGTGACACAGCCCTAGGGACTCTCACTCCAGATCCTTGTCTTTTTAGTACTTAACTGTTCTGACTCCCTGAGAGTGGATCGTTAAAGCAGGTAGGTCCTTAATGCCAGACTTGTGCCTGGCCAGGTGGACACTAAGGCCTATCTCTAAACCACATGATTTAGATGATAGAATGAGACACAAGTTGCAATCAATATGGAAGCCAAAGGAGTTAATGTGGAGAAACACAGGATTAATGTTTGAACAACAGTTTGATAATGACTTCAGTGATGGGCAGCTTGATTACTATGATAGTGGATACTCAGTAGATGTTGCATAATTAAATGAGTAAATGAATGAAAGGAGATTGTGCTTGGATAAGTGGAAAATTAAATTTTCTGTATCTTTTAAAACAAAGCTAGAGAAATATGATTTTTAACTTCTAATAAAGGATGAGAAGGAAAGAACTGAGTAGATTCCTGAATATTCTGAGGGCATGTATTTAAGCTAATTATTGGTGATATTTAAAAGATATAGACATTTAAAATCATTTTCAATATACAGTGTATTTACTTATCAATTTGGAAACCAACTTAAGATCAATATTAGAGGAAGTGTGATATGTATAAACATCATCCATTTGCCTCTACAATTAAATTCTCTTATATATGCTTATATGATCATTGCCATTTATTTGAAATGCTTGCGTTCTCCAATTCTTATTAAATGTTCTTTTGAAAATATATTCAACCACCAGAACAATGAACTACTCTTCCCTAGACTCACCAGCCAGGATACATTTTTCAGTTACTTTCAGTTTCTGTGAACCCCTTTTTTTTTCCCCAGAAGACTCACAGCAGAAAACAGCTGTCCTGTATTGAAACCAGCCCTACATTAAAGCCAGCAACTTTCTTACAGCAGTGCCATGAAGAGCTCTTGAGACCACTGAAGCACAGACCACTGGATTCTCCAGGTGTTGCTAAAATAGAAGAGCTTATATAAATCAAGGTGGTGGAGCTGACTTGGTAATCTCTTTGCATTACACATTTGTTCTGTGCTCAGTGAATTAATTCCCTGTAGGATGTTTGTACTGATACAGTGTGAGGCTTAAAGAAACTCTGGATGCCACAGTATGGATTTGTGTGTGCGGGTTTGAAGAAGTGTTTGTTTAACTTTTATGAGAGCCCTGCATGTATAGAATGGATGTAACCTATTAGTCTTGTGTACATCCAGCTAATAGCCCATGGCTAAAGGAATAGACTAGATGTAGTGACTTGCCTCTGTGCTATGGTACTAGCATACTTTATCTCTTGTGCTTGGAAATAATATGAATAGTGATGTTGTAGTTAGAAAAGGGTTCACATAAATGTTACTTCTGCCTTAGATGGGGATCTGGTAAAAAAATTTATCTCCCAATATGACAATACAAAATTATTCACTATAGATATAACTTTTACAATCACATAAAAGATTTAGGTATTTCAATCAAAGAGGTATCTAACAGTCTGTTCTTTTTGTAGAGACTCCTTGGATTTTCATCTCTGAGACCCTGACTCTGTAGTGATTCAGGTGAGTTCTTAGTTTTCTTTATTAGCAGACAAACAGAAGTGAGAATCCACATATTTTCCATCTGCCTTATCTTTTCCCTTATCTTTTCTCCAGATGGTTCTTAGTAATATATATGTATATACGTGTCATTCTGCCATTAATACACATATACTATTTTGAGAGTTTGACATATCCTGATTTACCAACGACAGTGTTATGGAATAAAACAATGCCTGCATAGCTATAATAAGGGATCTCCTTCCTAATCCATTTTTTGTGATAGAGGGTCATAATTTTTGCATTTGTTTATAAAAGTTGATGAAAGGCACCAGTGTGACGAGCCCTAGGAAGCCAGTGTTTTCAGATTTTCCACCTATCCGTGGCAGAAATAGTAAGTAAATTTCCTCTCAGGTTTCTCAACTTTCTCCTTAACTTGGCTTTATTCTACATTAATCTTCATGTACTGTGTTTTAGGTCTGATAATGAAGTAATTAAAAAAAGAATATAGGGTTGTACAATAAGCTTATCTGCCTTAAAGGGAGTAGGTATAAACTCCTAATTTTTATTTCGACTGTATCAAACAACACAAAAACATAAACAGCCATCTAGCAAGGGCAGTATGCTCATGACTGAGAAAAATGAAAGAAGAAACCAAACAAACACAAAACTATGATGAACTTCTAAATTTATGAAGTAATACATGACCAGAAAGTCTTTAAAGTGCAGAGCCAGAAGCCAGGCCACTGAGTTAAAAGTATGTTTAGCTTTCACTTCATTATATTATCTTTTTCCCATTGTTTAAGTACAAGTCCTGAAGTATTGGGACCATCTTATCCCTCTGATTGGTGAGTTTACTGGACAAGCTAACTCCTAATATTGATTGGCGAGATGTCTACCCAACACATTCAAAACTATATTTATGGGAGATGGCTCTTGTTTTAGTCTTACTGGTTTAGTAGCATAAAATAAAAGCCCACTGTCAGACATGCAACTCTGACCAGAACAGCTCTGGCCATTAATAGAAAATTTTCAAGAAGAAATTCTCTCTCTAGGGGCAAGCTTTTCATTTTGCAATTAAAGAATAGCAGGCCAGGCGCAGTGATTCATGTCTGTAATCCCAGCACTCTCGGGAAGCCGAGGTGGACAGATCACGAGGTCAGGAGACCGAGACCATCCTGGCCAACATGGTGAAACCCCGTCTCCACTAAAAAAAATACAAAAATTAGCCGGGCGTGGTGGCGGGCGCCTGTAATCCCAGCTACTCAGGAGGCTAAGGCAGGATAATGGCTTGAACCTGGGATGGGGAGGTTTGCAGTGAGCCGAGATCGTGCCACTGCATTCCAGCCTGTCGACAGAGTGAGACTCCATCTCAAAGGAAAAACAACAACAACAACAACAGCAGCAGCAAAGGGACCTTTTCTGATTTCTTGCTAACAGTCTCAGTATTTGTGTGTTTGTTGCTTCCTGGAGGTGAATCCCAGGCTTTCTTGTTATCTGAGAAAGTGATTTCCAGGTACCATGACTGTCAGCTTTCTGCTTCCTTCTCCACCTCCTCCTTCACTGGAAACCATCTAATGAGCCACAAGGAGAGTGAAGATGATACCCTAGATATGACACCTGCCTGAACACATCTCCCTAAAGCCCATTCCCTCAAGTACGGAGGTAAAGAGAGGGCACCTTCACCCGCAGCCCAAGAGGAGTTTAACAATTTTCAATTCATTTCCTCTTTAACACTAGACAATTTTCCCTTTCCCTTTTTTCTATTTGCTTGAAGACTGAAGATGTTTCTCATTTTTTTTTGTTTCTTCTACTTGACACAATGTTTTGAATCGTTTGGCTGAGTGAAGGCTAATTCAGAAAGAAAAACTTGATGGTGGTGTTGTATGTTTGGCTTGCTGAACCCTTCAGTTCTTGCTCAAATAGATTTTAA
Source organism: Chlorocebus sabaeus (assembly GCF_047675955.1). Classification (NCBI taxonomy): domain Eukaryota; kingdom Metazoa; phylum Chordata; class Mammalia; order Primates; family Cercopithecidae; genus Chlorocebus; species Chlorocebus sabaeus. The sequence goes on from NC_132915.1 coordinate 57,061,017, forward strand.
GCCTTAAGTTATGCCCATTACTTGCTTATGTAATTAATTCACACGAATTTGGATACTTTTGCAAGTGATACATGATTTAGCTCTACTAAAGTAGAATATCTGTAGAGTATGGTTGATATTACATAAATTTGGATGCCCAGCAGGTCGAACTATGACCCCTTTGTAACTTTCTGTAGCTGGATACCCTGTCTTTTGAATCCTCTCTGAGTTGTCTCCACTCACTTTAGCATTTGAATGAGATTCCACTGGACCTGCTTCATCTCTGACAGTATTGGGGATTACTAATTAATACAGTTGTATCTCATGTTCCCTGTGAGACTCATATACCCTACTTCTGCCAATAAGAAAATATTTTTATATGACTCCAGTTGTCTTGTATTGCATTTCATTTCTTATTAATACTTCAATGAATTTAACTGAGATGGCAGCTGCTTAAGCCCTTTCATCAGCAAAGAAAACATGTTTTCCTAACTTACGTTACATGTTAATAAGTTAATTTGTTTTTACATGTTAAAAAACATGCCCACAACAATTAACCAATAATAATAGCTAATGAGATGCAAACCTAAATCAAGATACTTTTGTCATTAGCATCAATTTTTTGAAAACAAAAACTTTCAGGCATTTTTTAGGAAAAGTTTTGCTAGGTTGTTATTAACTTTCAATCATGGGATATTCTCAAAATACCATTTTGATAAAAGACATTAAAGGAAAACACAGATACACATTGTTTTTCTCCTGCTCAAGCTTATCAACTTTTAAAACAGTTATAATTTAAACACAAAAAAATCAAACCACCCTTCCCCACATATTTATATATGTATATATAAACAATAGAAATTATGATTTGGGGCATTCTATACCATAAGGGAAAAACCTGAAGACAACTGTCTTGTGTATGAAGCAACTCAGGTGTTTATGGTATACCTGATTTTATAACTGCGGAGAAAAAGACTATGTTTTCTTCCAAATAGCCTCTATACAAAGTTTGTTCATGATTCAATTCCAATCTCTTATCACACAGATATGTATATAAATCAGTTTGCTGTCGGACATACATTGTAAAGAATGAAAAAATTTTTTTTGCAAGTCTGAATTAATCTCCTGTTTAATTATTTGATTATATTGTATTGATTTTACTGAATATATTGTAGTGTAGACTAAAGATATTAAAGCAATTTAGAATAGGAGGTGTGCAACAAAATAAAGGAAGTTAACATAGCAACCAAATTTCTTTTTTTTTTTTTGGTCCTTTTAGAACAGGCATAAAGTCTTTGACCCATCATCAGTATGGACAGTTATCTTTTGAACTTTATTGGAATTAATTAAGCAATTTAGTAAAACAAATTTGCATTTTTTTGTCTTCTAATGACTATTTTGCATATTAAAAGTAAAGTCTTCTTTAAAATGTGAAGTACTCTCTTGATTATGCCAGCTCTTTTCTCATTCTGCTAAGGCTATAAATAAAGCTTTCTATTTAAGGCTGGCATTATATCAACCCACCTGCTTCTGGAAGGGAGAGGAAAAAAATCAGAATCGCTCAACCTGCACATTGCTGTCAGCTTGTGATTATGTGAATGGTAAGTCTTAACTTTTAAAGTGTTATGTGAGATAGCTGGAGGGTTTTTTTTTTTTTTAAGCAATTTCTAGTTTAACAATTACCCAAGAATCTCAGTTACCAATGAAAGAAGACTTATCCCTGGAGAGAGCATTCATTGATGAGGATGGTAGCAGCTGAGAAGTGACAGTGGTGAGTAGGCAGAACAGGAGAGTGAAGGATCATTTCAATTGCTGCATCAGGAAAGGAGGCAAGTATGTGGGGGAATACCAAAGCTTTTCTCCTTCTGTGGGCTGTCTCAGGGGACTTTAGTTCCTGCTTTTTCTCCTTCCTATTCAGGGTGTTCTCCATGGAGAAGGGGGTCAGGGAGGGAGAAGAGGTATTAAAGACCTTGGTAAACTTGAGAAAGGCAGTCTGGGACGCATGCAAGCTTGTCCTGATCAAACTCCCAAATTTAGAAAGAGTAACATCAGCCCCAGTCCTATTTTAGAAAAATAAGCCTTTTACAAACATCTTAATTATGTATTTTGTTGTTGTTGGAAACATTTCATCCTAGGCCATTTGTTAAAAATCTCACACAAGATAAGGAAGTTCTAGTCCCTACCATTTTTTTGAGAAAACATGCAGTTACACTTAACTGTTCTCCAGACAGACAAACCAACTTCAGAGTCGAAAACCTGTCATTAATTGTTGATTTAAAACCTTGTTTACTTGGCTAAACCTTGCAAGCCTAGCCATATGGCCCCTGAACTCAATGTTTATTAGGTTAATTGAGCTACAGATCACAGCAATCAGCTATCATTTCATCTTGTAGACCTATGTTGTAAAGCTGTCCTTTCCCAGCTGGAGTGTAAATGAGAAGGCTCTTTTGGGAATGGCTTTTGAAGGCGAAAAGGGGAGCATCACTGAGAGATTCATGTCAAGTGTTTGCCAAAGTACCAGAAAACACCCTCTGTTGCCTAACCAAAATAGAAATTCAAAAATCAACAAATCAAATAATATTTCATTCCTCAAGGCTTTCTACACCCAAAGGCAGAATTCCCAAACTCCTCAATCAGAAAAACATCAAGGGTTTTAGCTGAAAGGAACTGAAAGGAGCTCCCAAAGCCAATGGCGGAAAATCAATGGAAATCACCAGGCACATGATGTATGAGTCTAACCAATAGGGAATGTTAATTATAGTAAGAGATAATAAATCTTTACCTAAGTGCTGAGTAGAATGAATGCCTTTGGTTCCAAAGGTTTTGTTACTAGATTCAGATGCCATAAAATCCATTTGTGATAGCTCATGTGAGCTATAGGTTACTGGGTCATAGAAATAAAGGTATAAAAAGGATACCAGTGAAAGTCAAGGAAGAACATAACCTCTGATTCTTCTTCAGGTAGGAGATAATAACTATAAAAATTGGCAAGAAAGAAAACAGGATTAAAATGGATCCTCTAACCTTCCTTAAATTCTTCATATATCTTTATGTTTGATCTTAGACTTCTAAGCTGAAAATTATGTAATTATTTTCTTTCCTAGAAAGCCTCAAAGACATATTCAGTGCTGAATGGCTTCTGAGCACATCCCCTGAAGTTAAAACAAATGTCTTGACACAAAGATGAAGAGAGACCCTGGAAGTAGAAGTTAATTTACATGGGACTCTACTCTTATTTCTCCAAGATCACATTCCCTCTTTTGTTCCTCTGATATAAAAATACATGTGTTTGTACCAGAGTAAAGTGATAAAAGCCAGGCCTCGATGCAAGTGACATTTAAATAATCCTTTTTTAAAGAGTCACAGAAGATTGCAACTTCTAAACTCCTGTAAGAACTGAGGAACACAGAATGTTTGACAGAATAATGAAGAAAAGAATCCATCCTAAATACTGTAGGGCAACTTCTGAATGTGTTTTTCCTAATAGGGAGTTGTGTCAGTAACAAGCAAAATTTCTCAGAAAGTTGAGCAAAACCAGAGTGGAATGAAAACCACTGGGATGAAATGCTGAGCCAAACAACAGTATTTCTTTCTGGGATACTTTGAAACAAAGCCTCTGGGAAGAAAATGACTCAGAGATGTTATATTTAAGCAAGTAAGTTGGCCCTTATGCTGGTATGAGCTGTTATGCTCTACCATGGTCTAGTTGATATAACAAAGAGTAATCAGAAGCCATGAGGGAAAATTCATTAATCCTTTTGTGAAACTGAGTACTAAAGCACCAGCGTTTCAGTCAATGGATACCAGAACTTTGCAGGCACAAAAAGGAACCCAAGATCTGCTCAGATAGTGGGAGTGTAGAAAATTAAATGTCTATTCAATTACCTATTAATCCATTACTATGATGGATGCTTCAGGCAAAAAGGTGCCAGTTCCCCTGAAAATATCTGGTCAATATACTTTTATGATCTAAACACTGACACAGGCAATTTTTTTTTGGTAATCTATCAGAGGCCAATTCAAACAGTAATTTTACTCTTATTAGAAATATTAGATTTGGGAATACTTCAGAAGAGTACTACTCTAAAGTTGACCAATCTGGGTTCTATGGAGCTCTAGGTTTTGAAAATGTTATAGCATGAAAAGAAGTGCTTTCTGCTCATACAAATTAGTGAAGCCCGAAGATAAACAATATTAAACAGGATTCTTATTTACAGGACTTTCCAGAGAATTTATTAGGCTTATATAGATTTTGAATCTCTAAAGGTGGTTACAGAATGCATTTCCCCAATATACTGGTCAACAGGACTTTTTTAAGAAGAATGATTAGAAATATCTGAAATAACTATTGTCCCACAGATCAGAGTATGGGACCTCTAAGAAAATTCATTTTCTTTTCTTCCAATAAAGTGAATAATAACGAAATCTTTTAACTAAATATTTTTCATGGATGGGTACATTTTAATACAATTTCATTTCACTCAGCTGTTTTTGGCCAACTTTTATTTTGCAGTCAAAATCACAAAACCCTCTTGTTAATTGCTCAATGTTTCTCCCTCTTTTTTGACAATTAGTTGAATACTGCTTCACACAATGCTGCCACATAAAGATAGTTTCTATTAACTTTTGGAAGTTTTTTGGAAACCTCTACTTTAACTTTGTTCATTTTCAAATTTGAAAGACCCCATTCCATTTGCACACAATTGGATTTGTGATAGAGTTTGCAGCAGAGCTTGATTTGCATTGTTTGATATAAGGTAATTGGCACAAATGGAAAATAGAATTCTAAAAGATCCGTAATAATCAGAAAAGTCAAATGAAAAATGACTTGAGCAGGCAATTCTTCAATCTTTCATCATATTTTCCACCCTTTATTAGGGGAGAAATTGGTTTAACTCTGTTGCTATCTGACTGGCAAAACAATTTCTGGGCTTGTCCTACTTTTATTGGGATCAATTTAATTTTATTAAAGTTCCTCAAAATTTCAAATTTTCAAATTTCAAACTAAAAAGAGCCAGTCTTTTGAATGTCAACCCGCCAATCCAATATGTCAAGAAGCAAACCCCAGAGACTTTCTACTCCAGCTTACACGTTATTCAAAACATGACCTATTTTCAGATCCCTCTTGAAATGGGAAAAGTATAGATATTTCCTATCAGTTCTATGCTGATTAAATGTGACATTTCATGAACACAGTCCACATTCAATGCTTTCTCAGATCACATAACCATATGCTTTGAAAGTCATTCACTGAACATTTAGCCAAATGAAACTATGCCTCCTCTGAATCAGATCACTGGTGGTCATGGAATGACATCAGTTTTTATAAACTGGAGTGTTTAACTTTGAGTAACAGACATTAATACAAACTGAATTGGACAAGCATCCTTGGGTCAGAGAGAGGAAGAAAATTCAGCACAACTTAACATATTTATAGGGTTATAATCTTGCTTTTTCCTCAGAGGAGAGAAAAAAGAAATCACTAAATGATTTTTAATCCATCTTGTTTTTTCTCAGTTCTTAGAAAACAAGACAAATTTCTCTTTATTACACACGATAATTTTCAAAGTAAAAACCAAAATCTAATTGGGAAGGAAGCAGGAAGAAACCCTGAAGCTGTCTATGCAAGGTAATACTGTGTGTACAGTATTCAAGTAGAGAACATCAGAGTGGCAGTAGTTAGATGTTCCCTTGACTAGCAGCAATCTAGCACGTAGGCAGCTATCATGTTTTAAACAAATCCTTGTTTGCATTAACATGTTATGTATTTATCACCCTGGTTTGTGTTGGCATCTGAGAACTCTTTCTTATTCAGAGAGCTTTTGAATATCTGAATTCTTGATCTTAGCTACTGGTGAATATTATCCTATGGTTATTTGTAACCATTACCTCTTCTTCCATTTTCTATTAACCCGCTAGTAGTGACTGTGGAAAGTAAAATCAAGGAGTGATTAAATGAATCATTTTCATTATTAACACCTACCTTGCATTTTACAGGTACATCTAGTGGTGCACCACCTTCTGGAGAAACCAAGGGCTTTGTTACAGTAAACTGGTCCAGTGTGATATTATCACAAGTATAAAAAATATTCCATTCTGTATCAAAACTAGGCACATGCCTTTATTTATAGTAACAGAAGTTAACAGAGTTGAGCAGTTTTGCCGTGGGTCCTGTTTCTTGGCATCCTACATCAGACAAACACATCTCTCAAAATATCTCCGCCCGTAACTCCAGGGATCTAGTCTCAGGGTCATCTGTAGGTAACGGAAGGTGAAATCACACTTGGATCTATAGTGGTAACTAAAAGCACAACCTCTCATTCATATTGCTTTAAAAACATGTACAGCATATATGTTTCAAAAAAGGAAGAAAAGAATATATTGATCTCTTTGTGGTACTGAACCAACAATATGGTATGATGCAAGGCTTTAACAAATGATAATCATAGATACAAATTTTTCTGTAGAGTATGTTTTAGACAAATGTGTCTTTTAAGTATGTAAATCCTACACTGTAGGTTGTTCTTATTTTTTTCTTTTGTTTTTGCAGTGGTAGAAAATGCTGAATAGTTGTCCATGAGTGTGAGCCAAAGATTCAGGTTCATTACTGAGATCCCCAGAATGCCAATATTTGCAATGCAAACACTTAGTATCCCACTGTGTGAAGGGCTCTGACACATGCCTGCCTGCCTTTCGATGGAGAGTCTCCATTGGAAGTCCTCCTGCTTCTGTAGACCCTGCTTTTGATACAGGGGCAGCTGCACACGGCTGCCTCTTAATCTAGTAATTTACTGTGCCATACTGTCTTACCGATGACCAACATTGATAGAGACAGTAGTGTGAGGGGCGGGCCTTCAAATCATTTTCATGTTGAACCTCCTGGGTCCAGCTACCTCCCCTTCCACAACAGCACCATTGTTTTTCCTGGGCACATACTCAAGGTCAATGCTGTTTTTGTGCTTGCCTTTCCCTCGGCTCCACACAAAAAGGAGAAGAAAACAAAATAAAACCACTCCCAGGAATGTGAAGCAGCCCATAGCTGTAGACACCAGTATTGTTTTAAGGTCCAGGGAAAAAGTATTGGCATTGGTGCCATTGGAAATGGTGTCATTGGAGTCAGTCATGTACATAGGGGTCCTGTTCGCATAAAGAAAGCGATCTGAAGCGAATCCTTTCACAGTTAAGGAGGCTGTGAAGGTGTCATTCCCAGCAGCGTTGCTAGCAATACAAACATACATCCCACTGTCTTGATCCTGGGCAAAGCGGATTTCCAAGGTGCCATCACCCAACACGGTAGCTCTTCCATTGGACTTGGTGGTGATGAAACGCCTTCGGGGTGTCACCCAGGAAATCACAGGCTGTGGGTCTCCATCAGCACTGCATTCTAGCTGGACCGTCTGCCCTTCATCTACTAGCAGATGCTGCAACTTCTTTTCACGGATTTTGGGTTTTTTGCAGGTAAAGTAAAAAGAAAGGGCAGTGCTATGGAAATCCTTGAATGACCTCTCACGGATGGTGTCTGGGCCAGCACACATAGGTTGCTGGCCACCAAACTGCAGGGTGGGTTGTCGCTGCAAGATCCAGAGAAGGCGGCAGTCACAGGCCAGAGGGTTGTTGTTAATGCTCAGGACTTCCAGAGCCCTAGGGGAGGAGAAGACATTCTCTTCCAAAGTTTCCAGCAGGTTCTGAGACACATTAAGCACGCGTAGGAAGCGGAGCCCTTGGAAGGAGTGAGGCTCAATGGTGCGAAGCTGGGCCCCCACTATATGAAGCTCCTGAAGGCGGATCAGGTCAGAGAACATGCCTGCTTCAATAGTGCTGATGGGATTGTAGGAGAGGTTAAGGTGAGTCAGGTATACCAGGTGTTTAAAGGCAAGGAAGGGTACAGTAGACAGATTGGTGTTGGTGATTGAAAGGGACGTGAGGTTGAGACCATAGAGGCTATTGGCAGGCATCACATCCAGTAAAGGCCAATAGTCAATCTCCAGGTGTTTCAGGTGGAACAATCTTTTAAAGGCATACACAGGCATATTGTTGATATTGAGATGCTTCAGATGCAAGCTGATGAGGCTGCGGAGGTGGGAGAGGGCTTCTGTTGGTACTGCTGTTAAGTTGCATTTCTCCAGGGTGAGCTGCTCCAGGCTAAGTAGCCCACTGAATGCCCTATGTGATATATAAACCAAATCATTGTCCCCCACTTCTAGAGACTTCAGGTTATGCAGATCCTGGAACATGTAGTCTAGTAAAATGACAATCTTATTCTCACTAATGTCAAGCTTAGTGAGATTGGACAGCCCTGTGAATACCCCCAAAGGGACCAACTTTAGACGATTGCCTTTTAGGCGGAGGGAACGCAGGTTAAAGAGATTGTTGAATGCTCCTGGTTCCACATTGGCAATGATGTTGTCACTCAAGTCTATCTCTTCCAGCAGAGGATATGATATGAATTCTTCAGGGTTGACACTTTTTAGCCTGTTTTTACTGAGGTCCAAGATTTTGGTTTCGATGGGAATGCCTTCTGGGATGGCGATCAGTCGCCTTCTGTGACAGCTAACAGATTTATTCTGGGCAGAGCACTCACAGCGAGCAGGGCAGCCAATGGTGGATCCCATGAAGATTAACACCACAGCCAGACCCAGGAATGGCTGCCAGCATGATATGGCCGTGTGAAGCATGACTCCACTTCTTAGTCTACACCTTGGTCACGGGCCTGCATGCAAGGGGCAAAAGAAGGGAGGAAGAGAAGGTGAGTTAGGATCTAAATAGGTTAAGGGACACAAATAGAGCAGCAAATGGAATGGAAAGGGTGCTGGATTTGGAATCAATCAGACCTGGGTATAAACCTGAGGGTTGACCCTCTTAGCAACATATGTTCTTGGTCAAGTTATTTCATCTCTCTGTATTTTAGATTTCCTGGCTGTGAAATGGGGATAATGGGGATAATAACAGTAATAGCTTCCCAGAGTTGCCATGACAATTTCAATGTTTGACAAGTATAATGAGATAAAGACAATGTGTGACACAGACTGTGAGACAACACAGTATAAATTTCACACTCAAAGGCTCTATTTTAAATTCAAATGAAAGAAACAGAGGTCAACAGCTAAGAAGAAAGCAGTTCAGTTTGAATCAGTGTCTGCATCACTAATGTTTAGGATATCATCCTCTATTCAAAACAAAGCTAACAGAAGTTTCATTCAATATCAGGCCTTTAGGTGCAACATACAAAACAAAGTTATGTTCAATGCAAGGTGTTGGAATGTTTTTGTTCATGTATACATTTGCTACTTTTAACCTTTGAATGTTAATGTATGTATCTTTCATAATTTAGCAAAGTTTAATTTATGAAGGGATTTTCTTATTTGAGGCAAACAGAAGGTCCTCCAAGTATGCCTGTATTGTTTTTGTGTTTCTCATAGGAATGAGGCAGAATCAAGGTACAGGATGGCTATAATAAAAAATGCCATTTTAAATGATTTTGAGATAAATATTGAGGAATGGGAAGAGAAATAACTTTCAGAAAAATATCTTGTAATGATAAATGAACTATCCCTCTTTCACATTCAAACAAACTCAGTGCACCTGTTAAAGTGAAATTAAATAGGTAGCAAAAGAGATCGGAAATGAGTATGTTTTAAATATGGATAGTTTAGTAGACACTGAATTCAGCTGAATAATAAAAGGTGTATTACTGAGCTCTACTTTTCAACTTGGAGTTCTCAGGGGTAAGCTTTATCCATGAACACCATATTTTAATTAAGGTTAAGTAGTTTGAAACAATACTTTTAGATAAAGAAGTGTTTTATAAACTTCAACATTCATTCCTGAACTATAAAGGAAAAATTAGTAAGAAAATAATTATCCAATTACAGTGTTTACATATATATCTATGTCTACAACCACAGTATGTCTTATATGTAAACAAATTTATGAATAAAAAATAACAAGTAGGATCAAACTTAATGGTGAATCACTAAATCACTAGAAAATTTTCCTACAAATGTAGAAACAAGGCAAAAACCCAGAAAGTGCTAGCATATCAGTTAGATAGGAAGATAAGAGTTATAATTTTTGGAAAATATGTGGCAAAACTATCATTATTCACAGATCAAATTAATGTCTGTCATGAAAACCAATGGAAATCAACTAAAAATGATTAGAACAGTAGAATAAGTGAATTAGCATACTACACAATAAATATAATTTTTTAAAAATTATTTTCTTGTCTACACAAATAAACCATTTAGAAAATACTATTGTAAAAATTATTTCAGTCATGGCATCTCTGAAAAACATCAAATTCCTTAGAATAAACTTAACAAGGAATACATAGAACTAATGACAACTATTAAACCCCATCAAGAATCAAAATAACTTATTAAAAGAGGGATGTACTATGTATTTAGAAAGATTAAATATTATAAAACATTAATTTCTTTTTCCATAGAACACACATTACAAAGAATAATGTTTTAAGCTTGAAAAATTAATTCTAAAGTTCATTTGGAAGAAAATATATATGAAAATAATCAGAAACAGTAAAAAATTTATGAAAATACCTGCCATACAATGCATTCAAACATGAGATACAAAACTAATAATAAATCAGCATGCTATTGACACAAAAATAAAGTCAAGAAAACAAAAAGTAAGCAATTATATCTAAATATATTTGAAAAGTCAGTTTATGTTAAAGGTGGCATTTTGAATCAGTGAGAAAAATACAAATGATTGACTTGATATTTTGTGGGAAAATTTGCATACTAACTTTACTTCTTCCAATAAAGTAAATTCCAGATGAATTAAGGATTCAAATGTAAGAAGAAAACAGGTACTAGAAGAAAATTCAATAATTTTATAATATTAGAGTTAAGTAGCATTTTCTGTGAATAAAGCTAGAAACCAGGAAGAAAGATAATGATTCTATTGTATACATTTTTAAAACTTGGTATAACAAGCAAGCATATAACACACACATGTGATTGCTAAACTGGAGAATATATTTAAAGCATATGTAAGATAACAAGGTGAATGCCAATAGAAAATTAGGAAATGAGTGTAATAAAATTAAAAATACCCAATAAGTATATGAAAAGGTGATTAACTACTAGTAAACAAAGAAATGCAAATTTAAAAATAGGGGTATATAATTTTTGCCTGTCATATTGATAGAGTTTGATAATCATTTTTAGCCAGAATTAACAAGGGTAGAAAATGAACATTCACATACTGATATAAAGAATATAAACTGGACATTAATTGATATACTAGATTTAAATATAAGTTCAATATGTTCATTTCTTTGACCGATTTTATTCCTATTTCTAGAAATGTATCATTAGAAAATAATTGAACCAATATACATATGTTTGTTACAGGTTTGTCTACAATAGAGCAAAATGGAAATATGTAACAGTAGGAATTTAGTTATGTAAGTTATAAAACAGCCATACAGTAAAATACCATCTAGCCAATACACCGTAACCCTTGACTGCTGATATGGTTTGGCTGTGTCCCCACCCAAATCTCAGCTGGAATTATAATTCCCATAATCCCCACATGTTGTGGGAGGTAACTGAATTGTGGGGTGAGCACCCCCATGCTGCTGTTCTGTGATAATGAGCGAGTTCTCACAAGATCTGATGGTTTTATAAGGGGCTTTTCCCTCTTTGTTCATTCTTTCCCTTCCTGCTGCCATGTGAAGGAGAATATGTTTGCTTCCCCTTCAGTCATAAGTTTCCTGAGGCCTCCCCAGCCATGCTGATCTGTGAGTCAATTAAACCTCTTTTCTTTATAAATTACCCAGTCTTGGGTATTTCTTCACAGTGGCATGAGAACAAACTAATGCAACTGTATACTTATTAACATGGAAAATGAAATGATATATACTATACCCATATTTGTATGTATGAACATATTTATATATATATGAATATATATACACATATGAAAGGAAAAAACTGGAAGGATGCAATAAAGATGTTGACAATAGTAACTTTTTGAGCTGATAGGATTAATGGTGATTTTTACTTTCTTTTTATAACATTATTAATTCTGAATTTTTTCAAAAATATACATGTATTACTTTTATAATTAGAAAAATATTTTAATTTTTGAAAATGTTTTCATTGATACATATTTGTACATATTTATGTGACAATGTGATATTTTGTTATATGCATAGAATTTGTTACACGCATAGAATGTGTAATGATCAAGTTAGAGTATATAGAGTATCCATCACCTTGAGTATTTATCATTTTTATGTGTTGGGAACATTTCAAGTCTTCTAGCTGTTTTGAAATACACAATATATTATTAACTACAGTCACTCTACTGTGGAACATTAGAACTTATTCCTTCTATCTAACTGTACGTTGGTACCCATTAACAAACCTCTCTTCCTCTCCTCCCTTGCTCCTGGCCACAGTTGCCAGTGTCTGGTATCTATCATTCTACTTTCAAACTCCATGTTATCAATGTTTTTAGCTCCTACATTTGAGTGAGAACATGTGATATTGCCTTTCTGTGCTTGGCTTAATTCACTTAGTGGCCTTCAGTTCTATCTATGTTGCTGCAAACAACACTTTATACTTTCTCTTTGGTTGAATAGTATTTTATTGTATATAAGTACTACATTTTCTTTATCCATTCATCTGTTGATGGACACTTAGACTGATTCTGTATCTTTGCTACTGTGAATAGTGCTGCAATAAACATGGGGGTGCAGATATACCTTTGATATACTGTGCATTACTCCATTTTCATGCTGATGATAAAGACATACCCAAGACTGGGAAGGAAAAAGAGGTTTAATGGACTTACAGTTCCAGCAGAGGGATTGCTGGATCATATGGGCGTTCTATTTTTAGTTTTTCCGAGAAATTTTCATACCGTTTGCCATAGTGGCTGTACTAGTTTACATTTCCACCAACAATGTTTAAGAGTTCCCTTTTCTGCACATCCTCACCAACGTAAATTATTTTTTGTCATTTTAGTAATAGCCATTCTAACTCGGGTAAGATGATCTCTCAGTGTGGTTTTGATTTGCATTTCCCTGATGATTATTGATGTTGAGCATGCATTTTGTTTTCATATTCCTGTTAACTACTTGTATGTCTTCTTTTGAGAAAATGTCTACTGATGTCCTTGAAATCATTTTGACATTCAACAAGTCAAACATATCCTTCTTCACATGGATATGTTTTATAATAAAAGATAAAATTGCACAGCTTTTTAAAAAAGGTTCAACCAAGTCATTTATTTAAATGTCTAATGCACAGAATAATTCATAGAAAATTATAATTTATTTAGTTACCTTGACATTATTCATCCCTCATCAATTTCTCTACCTCAAAGAAGGTGGACTTTTAGGTATTAAAGAAATATTGTGATCATATTTACCACCTAAATTAAGAAGAAAACTTAAAACATGTCAATGGTTTGATTTCAAGCATATAGCCCAATGAATTTAGAAAAATGTTTATACCTTTGTAAGCACCATCATAATCTGATACAGAACATTACCATCATCCTCTTTACCTCTTTTCAGTCTATTCCAACCTTTGTTACTGGCTTAAAGCACTGATCTGTATTGTCACTATAGATTAGTATTCATTTTATAGAATTTTATATCAAAGAATTCATATAATATATACTCTTATATCCAGCATCTTTCACTCAGCATAATGTTTTTGAGATTCAACCATGTTGTTGCATGTAACAGTAGTTTGTTCTTTATGTCTGGTGGTATTAGGTTTTGTCACAAATTGCTTATTAACTCAACTATTTTTGGAAGGTTGGGCTGTGTCCAAGAGCTGCTATGAATATTAATATAGACATCTTTGTGCATACTTTTTATTTTTCTTAAATATATACCTAGAAATTAGTCTTATAGGTCATAGGGTAGGAATATGTAGAGTATTTACAAGAAACAAGCACATCATTTTCCAAAGAGATTATACCATTCAACATTTCCACTAGCAATGCAAGGGAGTTTCATGTGTTTCATATCCCCTCCGACATGGATACTGACTTTTTTTTTTTTTTAAGATGGAGTTTCGCTCTTATTGTCCAGGCTGGAGGGCAATGGCACGATCTTGGCTCATCGCAATCTCTGCCTCCTGGGTTCAAGCAATTATCCTGCCTCAGCCTCCTGAGTAGCTGGGATCACAGGTGTGTGCCACCATGCCTGGCTAATTTTGTAATTTTAGTAGAGACAGGGTTTCTCCATGTTGGTCAGGCTGGTCTCGAACTCCCGACCTCAGGTGATCTGCCCGCCTTGGCTTCCAAAATGTTGGAATTACAAGCATGAGGCACCATGCCCAGCCAACTGTCTTTTACATGTTATCCATTCTTGTGGGACTGTATTATCTCATTGCATTTTCCTCGTAACTGTGATGCTGAGCATCTTTTTGTCTGCTTATTGCCCATTTAGGTAGATTTTTTGGCATATTTTATGTTCAAACATTTTGCTCACTTTTGTGTTTTTAAATTATTGAGATATAAATGTTATGTATATATTCTAAATACAAGTTCTTTCTTAGATATGTGTATTGTGATACTTTATGCTCATCTATGGTTTACCTTTTTGTTTTCTTCATATTTCTTAAAGAGCAGAAGTTTTAAAATTTAAATCCATTTTAACATTTTTTTATTTATGATTTATCCTTTTTGTGTTTTATTTAAGAGCTCCTTGCCTATGCCAATGTCTTGAAGATTTTCTCCTATGTGTTCTTCTAGAAATTTTTATAGTTTTATTATTTACAATCAAGTCTGTGATCCATTTTGAATTAATTTTTTATATGGTATGAAGTAGGGAAAAAGATTTTTTTTTCCTCCTACAGCTTTCTAGTTTTTTTTTGCAGTGTTATTTCTTAAAAAGACTTTCCTTTCTGGCCAGATATGGTGGCTCACACCTGTAATCCCAGCATTTTTGAAGGTTGAGGTGGGAGGATTGCTTGAGGCCATGAGTTTGAGATCAGCCTGGGCAACAGAGCAAGATCCCGTATCTACAAAAATAAAAAAAATAAAATAAAATAGCCAGGCATGGTAGCACGCATCTATTCCTAGTTACTCAGGAAGCTGAGGTGGGAGAACTGCTTGAGCCAAGGAGTTTGAAGCTGCAGTAAGCTGTGATCGCCACTGCACTCCAGTCTGGGTGACAGTGAGACCCTGTCTCTACAAAAATATAAATAAGTAAATAAAAATAAATAAAACATACTTTCTTTTCCCTATAAAATTACCTGGGGACATTTATCAAAAAAATCAATTGACCATATACGTACATTTATCTCCATTTCTGTTTTTGATTCTGCTCCACCAGAATAGATACAGTACATACAGCTGTACTGGATTACACCAGCACAGCTGTCTTGGTTACTGTAGCTTTTATTTTTTGTTTGTTTGTTGCAAGAGAGTCTTGCTTTGTCACCTGCCTGGCTGGTGTGAAGTGGTGTGATCTCAGCTCACTGCAACCTCCAACTCCCTGGTTCAAGCTATTCTCCTGCCTCAGCCCCCTGAGTAGCTGGGATTACAGGCACGTACCACCATGCCCGGCTAATTTTTGTACTTTTAGTGGAGACAGGGTTTCACCTTATTGGCCAGGAGGGTCTTGACCTCCTGACCTTGTGATCTGCCCGCCTCCGCCTCCCAAAGTGCTGGGATTAAGGGGGTAACCCACGGCGCCCGGCCACTGTAGCTTTTTATCATCAGTTTAATTCTTGAAATCAGATGGTGTTATTCATGAAATTTTTGTCTTCTTTTCAAAAAATCCTTTGGCTTTTCTAGATCATTTGAATTTCCATATAAATTTTGGCATCAACTTGACAATTTCTAAAGAAATTTTCTGTGATATTGACAAAAATTGTGTTGATTCAATTAATAAATCTATGGAGAATAGATATTATAACAATATTGAACAATTTTCCAATCCATGAATGTTGTACTAACTTCATATCTTTAGGTATTCTTTAATTTCCTTCAGCAAATATTTTATCACCTAGAAATAGACAGTTTCATTCTTTCCTTTCTAATTTGTATACCTTTATTTTTTTGTGTCTTTCACATTTGTTAGTACCTCTTGTCCAATGTCAAATAGAAGTGCTGAGAGCTATCTTCCCTCCTTTCCTAATCTTAGAGGAAAATTATTTGGTTTTTCACCATTAAGTTTGATGTTAGCTGTGGGTTTTTCATAGATGACCTTCGTTACGATAAGGAAGTGTTTTTTTCTTAGTTAACTAAGATTTTTTAAAAATGCAAGTGAGTACTGAATGAAAAAATGCTCTTCTATATCTATGGAGATGATCTTATTGTTTTTCTCCATTATTCTTTTAACATGACAAGTAATGCTGATTTTTGAAGATTAAACCAATCTCACACTTCTGGGATAAACCTTACTTTGTCATTTATTGAATATTGTATTTGTAACATATTTTTTAGGATTGTTCTGTGAATATTTGGTCAAGTTTTTCTTCTTTTCTTCCTTTTTTTTTTTTTTTTTTTTTTTGAGACGGAGTCTCGCTCTGTTGCCCAGGCTGGAGTGCAGTGGCCGGATCTCAGCTCACTGCAAGCTCCGCCTCCCGGGTTCACGCCATTCTCTTGCCTCAGCCTCCCGAGTAGCTGGGACTACAGGCGCCCGCCACTGCACCCGGCTAATTTTTTTCTATTTTTTAGTAGAGACGGGGTTTCACCGTGGTCTGGATCTCCTGACCTTGTGATCCGCCCGCCTCGGCCTCCCAAAGTGCTGGGATTACAGGCTTGAGCCACCGCGCCCGGCCCTAGTTTTTCTATTTCATGAGAATTTTTATCTAGGTTTTAGCTTCTTTGTGATGTATCTGTATACTTTTAGTTTCAGAGTACAGTAGTCCCTCCTTATTCGTGATTTTGCTTTCTGTGGTTCATTATAGTGGTCAACTGTGGTCCAAAATCAGGTGAGTACAATAGTTATTTTAAGGGAGACAGAGAGAGACTACATTCATATAAATTTTATTATAGTATATTTTTATAATTGTCCTATTTTATTAGCAATTTTTAAAATCTTGTGTTGTGCCTAATTTACAAATTAAACTTTATCATAGGTGTGTATACATAGGGAAAAACATAGTATTTGTAAGGTTTGGTACTATCTGCAGTTTCAGGCATCCACCAGGGAACTTGGAACTTATACCTTGTGGATAAGGGGTACTACTGCAAATACAGTTCTCACAAAGCCAGTTAGAAAGTATTCCTTGATTTTTGTTCTCTTTTTCCTGAAGAGTTTGTATAGAATTGTTATTATTTCTTTCACAAATATTTGGCAGACCTTACCAGTGAATCCAAATAGAACCTAGAATTTCTGTGTTTGAATGTTGTAAAATACAAATTGATTTCCTTGGCAGATACTGGACTCTTTGTATGTTTCTCTTTCCTTTTGTGTCAGTTTTGGTAATTTGTTTCCTTCAAGAAATTTTGTTATATCATCTAAGCTGTTAAATTTATTGTCTGAAGTTGTCATAAACTTCCCTTATTATTCTAATGGCTGAAAATCTATGTTATCTGTTTCATTCCTGGCATCAGTGAGTTGTGCCTTTCTTTTCTCTTGATAAATCTAGAATTTTTTCAGTTTTATTACACTTTTCAAAAGGACCAAATTTTGCTTGTATTGATTCTCTATTGTGTGTCATTTTTATTTCATTAATTTCTGTTCTTATCCTTGTTATTTCTGACTATTTATTTTGTCTTCAGTCCAGTATTTTAATTCATTTTAGCTTCCTAAGATTAGATCATTAATTTTGGACCTTGCTTTTTCACTGATGTAAGGTATAAAAACTATAAATATCCCTTTCTACATTGCTTTAAGCTACATTTCACAAATTCTGAGTTTTTATAAAATATCATTCAGTCAAAAACGTTTTCTAATTTACTTTGTGCTTCCTTCTTTGTCCCATCTAAATCATGTTCTAAATACCCTCCAAAATTCCCTTCTTTAGGATTTAGTTGGTTTATTCTTAAATATTTAGGTCTTCTTCTAAATATATTATTATTTCTAATTTAATTCTGTGAGGTCAGAGAATACACTATGAAAAATTTCCATCTTTTGAAATCTACTAAGATTGCTTTATTAGACCAGCATATGATCCCATCTTGCTGCCAGGCCATATGCACTTGAAATGGACATGAATTTGTACTTTTTGGGTGAAGCAGTCTTTAAAAGTCATTAAGGCTAATGTGGTTGACTGTGTTGTTCAGCTCTTCTAAATCCTTATTTTTTCTAAGTTATGCTGTCAATTCCTGAGAAACGTGTATTAAAATCTCTAAGAAATGGGTATTAAAATCTCTATGAATGTGAACTTGTCTACATCTTCCTAAGTTCTCTAGGTTTGGGTTTCATGCATGTTAAAGCTCTGATATTAAACACAAGTTCAATTTCTGATGTATCAATCACTTATCATTAGGAAGAATCCATATTTGTCTCTAGTAATGCTCCTTGTTTTTAAGTCATCTTTGTTGGGGTAATATATTGGGGTTTATTTCATTTTGGTTCATTCTTTAATTTTCAGAAAATAAGATATTAAAATATATGAATAAAAGGAGAATATTCAAGAGAACAATAGGAACAACCAGCTTCCTTCCATTTTGAAATTAAGATTTAAAAAAAAAAGCTGTTAAAATCTGGTTGCTCTTCTAGTCTAATATGTTGAGAAACAGAATCCTGGTTAATAAATCTAGAGCTGAAATTATTTTCAAATAATTATGTTTCAGTATTCACAGTCCACTGGAAACACACTTGAAGCCAAATATTTCCTGGCAGCAGAGGCGAAATGATAATATTCAATAAAACATGACCTGAGAAGTATCTAAAAGACAATATTTGCTTTGCCATTGAGGATTCCCTATCTTGCAGCAATAATTTCCCCACAGCAAGTACCCTTTGCCTGGTTCACAGTATAGCTTTCTGCTGTTTTCCTTAAGGTGTGATTCAGTCATCTGTAACACTCTAGCTTTCTTAATGTTTTTGTGGTGTATCTTTTTTTTTTTCTTTTACTTTGTACATACATGTGATTTTGTATTTAAAAAGCTCTCTTTTTGACAGCATGTAGTTATTTGTTGCTTTTGAATCTAGTCTCAATCTCTGCCTTTTGTTATATTGCTTAGTCCATTTAAATTTAATATAGTTATTGATATGGTTGCACTTAGGGATGCCGTTTTGCTATTTGGTGTCTATTTGTCCCTTGCATTTTTTGTTCCTGTCTTTTTCATTTCTTGCCTTATTCCCTCTGATTTTTTTTTAGGTTTGTACTTCAATTCCTCTTTTGACTTTTTAATTTATATTATTTTTATTTATTCCTCTAGGGATTAAAGTATACAGATGGTCTCCAATTTATAATGGTCGATTTATAATTTTTCAACTTTACAATGGTGTGAAAGCAATATGCATTCAGTAGAAACTGTATTTTGAGTGCCCATACAACCATTCTGTTTTCCCATTTCAGTGCAGTGTTCAATAAATTACATGAGATATTCAATACTTTATTACAAAATAGGCTTTCTGTTAGATGTTATTGTCCACCTTTAGGCTAATGTAAGTGTTCTGAGCACATTTAAGGTAGGCTAGACTAAGCTATGGTGTTTGGTAGGTTAGGTATATTAAATGCATTTTCAATGTAATAATATCTTCAACTTGTAATAGGCTCCTTGGGATGTGATCCCATCATAAGTCATGGAACGTCTGTATATCTTCATCACAGTCTACTTCAATATTGAATTACTTCAAAGTAAAATGTAGGAGCTCTGCAACAGCATATTTCCATTTATACTCCTCCTCTCATCCTTGGTGGAGACAGGTACAGGCATAGGGAATAGTGTTTGCAAAGACATGGAGACAATAAGAAACACTCTACAATTGGGGACACAGTAGTTCAGAATGGTTGGAACAAAAACTGAGGAGAGAAAAGAGGCTGACGAGGTAATGAGAGGAATGATTTACAAGGGGCTTGTAAACTGTGATAACCTGTTTACACTTTATCCTGAGAGAAATGGCAAGTCATTAAAGTGTTTTATGCAAAAGAGTGGTATGATCAGATTTACATTTTGGAAAGATTAATCTGATTCCAACATGAAAAATAGACTTGCAGAAAAGAAAGACTTGAAGCTGATAACTCAGGAGACTGTTGTGTTAATTCAAGTCAGAAAAAAACAGTGGTTACTCTCAGGGTTATGGGTGTAGGCTTAGGTAAATGGACAAATTCAAGAGGTATTCTGAGGCACGACAGAAATGCTTCACAGCTGATCCACTGTGGAGGGTGTATGAGAGGATAAGCAAAGATTATTTCCACTCTTTTGACAACTGGGTGAGACCTGGTGTCCTTCACTGAGATGGAGAATTGAAAGCAGCATGAGGAATTCCTGGTTCCCTCAAAGGTGTCCATCAATAGACTAGACCAAAATGTGTGGGGTCCCTGGGCAGATTTGATTTTTCCACTCCTTAAAAAGAATACTTTTTTGTAATAGCTTTTAGAATTTCTTTGGTAAGGCAGGAAAATAGATTTTCAATTATAATCAGATGACTCTATGTCCAACATAAAAGTTTTATGATATACTTCATACTTTCCAGTTCGTTTTTGAATTGATGGTAAAGTGTGAGTCATATTTTATAAATTCCACTGGAGACTACTGTCTTCTTTGGCAGAATTTGCCCAATCTGCCCATCACCAGTTAAATAAAATAATTGGCATCTTATTTGATTTATTTCAATAGTGGTTAAGAGAAAGTTTATTATTTACATTCCTTAATTTTGCTGTAAGTATGTCTGCCGTGGAAGACAGTATCTAACTAAATCATGGGCAAAACTTAACTGGAAAGGAGCTCAACTAAGGTGGATCAATTTCAGCTCCAAAGTGAAGGACTGCCAAAAAGAAGGGTGGATAAGTACCCCGCAAGCCTGCTGTAGACGAGGTCCCTCTACATCTGGAACTGTTCGGCCATTCTACTACTGTCCTTCAGCTAGGCAAAAGTGGATAATTTGGGGCCATATCTCGTCAGCTTTTTGAGTAGCTTAGAAACTGGGGAGGAATGATGTGCTTTATTATTCTCCTCACAAATATTTCTCAGTTTTAGCCCAGAAGGCAAACTGCTGACTCCATTTAGCTTTCACTGTCAACAGAAGTCTTACAATCAAAGCTTGCTCATAATGTCTGACTGTGACCAAGGTTTGACAAGATGAACTTTGTTTCTTTAGGAATAAAGCAGGAAGCTAAAATCTAGAGGGAGTAGACTAGGGTCTTTCCATTAATTCTGATCAAAGGGATTCTCAAAGTACAATGGTTAGTACCTTCTAACACCTAGCATGTGAAGTTGGATATTTTTATACTTACATTTTTTGTATGCTGAGTATTTATTCCCCGCTTATTCTATTCATTAAGAAACACAAATCAAAGCATCAGGAAGTGGACTTAAAGAAGCAACATAAAAGACTAAAAATAGCAAAAATTGGAGCTCACTCATACCTGGCCCAAATTCTGATTCTGACATTTGTTAGCTGTGGGACATATTCATCTATGTCTATGATTCTCACTATTTCCTGTTAATTTTTGATAATAACACAGAATAACTGAGCATTAACAGTGGTATATATGGTGCCTAGCACATAAATAATAGCTGTCATTGTTACTTTTTATGGATAATGGTTTGGTTTGTTGAAGAAGTATTTTTCAGGACAGAAAGCAAACCAAATAAAGGCATAGATTTCCTCTGCGACAGGAGGAGTACATTTCAGAAAGATGTCCTCAAACAGATGATACAGTGATAAGGAGAGTGAAGAGATTGGTAAAATGGAGAAAGAGAAATGAATTTTAAGCAGCCATTATTTTTAAAAACACGAGTAAGAAAGGAAAGAGATCATGGTTGTTGTATGTTGTTTAAAAAGAAAGTTTAGGAGGAAAGAGCTGCTTTGATGGATAAGGTAATGATAAATTGCTTAGCCTGGAAATTCTATGATTAATTTAGTTCTCTGACTGGCAAATGGACAAGGCCACAAAACAATAAATGGATAGCACAGAAATCTCTGTAAACCTTCCAAAGGTCAGTAAAGTTATTTCCCAAATTGAGAGGAATGGGTGAAGAGTGAGTTGAGGTAGGGTTAAAAAAAAAAAAAAAAAAAAGAAAGCAAAAGGTTTTAATGAATAATGGTGTCCAAAATACATTTGAGGCTATAATTTCCAGGTATCTAAAACTGTAACTTCAGAAATCCTGGTCTCCACGAAAATCGGATACTGAAGAGTTGTGAAAGTTGTATAAAATAGTTTAAAACGAAAAGAAATCAATTTTAGTATGAGCAAGTCTGGAAAATCACCAGGGTTACCTAAGTTCTTTGAAGGTCCCAAACCAACTGGAGATGAAGATTAAAGTCCCAGACCTGGCAGGAAACATTGGATTTGAACTCTTTTTTTACAGAAATAAAATATATCTTTATACATAATTTCTAATTATCTTCCAAAGCATTGCATTTTTACCTCTCTCTACTTATTTTTGGTAAGGAAGGAATGGAAAATTTCAATATTGAGGCTCAACTTGGAGAATATTCAAGGGAAAATGGAAACAGCCAGAATGAAAGCCAGACTCGGAGAGCATCAACTGTATTAAATATTATAAAATATTTTGTTTCCAAAAGTTTACAGGTGTAATGATAAAATTATTGAGTAGCTCAGGCAAATAGGTAGACAGTTACCCACTATTGTAGATACCTTTCAATTAGCTATATGCAGATGACCAATTCTGGGGGTAACTGAAGATAGTATTTTGGTCTATAGTTACTTGGCTAGGGACTGATACGTGCTGGCAATTATTATATGGTTTGAAGCCTATAAAGACAATGTAAGATTCTGTCTGTATAAAAATTAGCTGAATTAGCTGTTAATACGATTTAATGCAATGAAATTGATATAAAATGGGCATACGACTAGTAAATCGAGCAGGTGATATAGTCAGATAGCATCTTTATTCTTTTCCTCTATTGTCTCTCTTTATAATTTATTCAGGGAGGTAAGAAGATCAAGAAAATTGTTATTTAATTGGAACTGTGCTATAGACAACTTAGTGTCCTCTGGGACTGGGGAATTTTAAAGCTCACTCCTTTTGTGTAGGGATTTCTGGGGGTTCTTCAGGATCCACAATCAAGAGTTATCCTCCATGTAGTTCCCTTTCATCTGGATGAGTAAATCTCCATTCTGGCTTGTTGAGTAGTCATTCTACAGTCTCTAGGAATATCTTACTTGTGGAGGTCTTGTAACCTCTTCCAGGTGGCCTTGTTATAAAGCAGCTCCCTCGTGTATGTTGCCTTCAAGGACATGGAAAAAACTCATTTGCCCCCCCAAAAAAAACTCTGGAAATGCAGAGCAATCCTAATACAGCAGCAACTTTCTTTACTTTCCCACAAGCCACAAAAAGAGAATATCTAGCTTAATATTTGTTTTCGAGATTTGCCAGGAAGGAGTTAGACAGAAGTCATAATGTGTCTTTAACTACAGGCAAAGTAGTTAAAGATTAGGTAGTTAAAGTAGTTAAGGATTCCAGATAATCCTGTTGAAGCAATTTTCTCCTGATTTCAGGAGAAGGGGAAAGAACTTTTCTTGCTTGATGAGTCATTTGCCTAATGTTATAGTCTCAGTAAAGGAGCAAGTATTTCTATCCAGGATTTTTTGACTCCCAGTATTTTTTTTCAATCCAGGTTTTTTTGAGCTCTTAACTTTTACCTTATACTTCTCCCATGCTTTCTCAAACATTATCACTGAAATACCTCTCATTGCAAATAGATAGCAACTATATTTTAAAAAGCAGATTTTTTTCCAGTAACACTTTCTTTTAAAAATAGAAAAAAAACCACCACACAATTTTCTCATCTTTCCTCTGGGCTACGCTTTGGTATCTTGTCCCCTGATTCTCAATCAGCTCTCCAATGGACTGTATCTATTTGAAAACATCAATTCATCTTGTATTCCAGCGACTAGTGAACAATTAGCAAAGCTTGTCCTAAGTCATTAATTAATAGTTACTGTTTAATCTTTCCCGAAACTGGAGAGCCCTCTGTTCTCATGTTTATTTTGATCTCTTTGAAATGCAAATTATTTGCTCTTCTACAGTTCTGAATCTCCTTTTGGCCTATCATAGAAATACTTGGACATATATAGTATGCCTATTCTACTTAAATTTTTTAAAGATGAAAGAGATTTTTGTCTAGCTTTGAGGTTTGTCTCTTTGAAATTAATATTACTAATTAAAGGGTAGTTGGCTTAAGAAGCCTGTTGGCCTCACAAATGTGATGCAAAATGCCTCTAATCTGTAAGGCAGTCTAAGGTAATGGCTAAAAGCACACATGTGCAACCATCAAACTGTGTTTAAATCTTAACCTTCTATTATTCTCAGTTTTCTTACCTTTAAAATGAGAACAATAGTAACTATCCTACAGGGTTATTGTGTGAATGAAATCTCTCAACTGAAGGAAGTACTGAAAATCCTTTTTGATGTAAACAGCCACAGAGAGGATATGCAATCTGGAGACAACGGATTAATCTATTAAGGTAGATGTTAAACTCTGTTAAGTATTTTATATTACAGCTGAAAACAAAGGAAGTAATCATACCCAGGGCAAAAATTCCTGCTAAGAAGTTATTTAAGTTCCTCTAAAGATACATGCCTCAATACACACCATGGAATACTATGCAGCCATAAAAAAGAATGAGTTCATGTTCTTTGCAGGGACATGGATGAAGTTGGAAACCATCATGCTCCTCTAACACAGGAACAGAAAACCAAACACCGCTTGTTCAGTTGAACAGTGAGAACACATGGACACAGGGAGGGGAACATCACACACTGGAGCCTGTCAGGGGTTGTGGGGAAGGGTGAAGGAGAGCATTAGGACAAATACCTAACGCATGTGGGGCTTAAAACCTAGATGATAGGTTGATAGGTGCAGCAAACCACCATGGCACATGCGTACCTATGTAACAAACCTGCACGTTCAGCACATGTATCCCAGAATTTAAAGTAAAATTTTAAAAAGAGAAAGAAATACATGCCTCACTTTGTGTCAAAGAAAGGTTGGCTGCCTTCTGTGATAATTGTTCAGGTTTCAAAACCCACCCAGGCCCATCTAGATAGAATGTGTGCCCACTGAGAACAACTGCCCCTCCTTCATAAGGTTATTAAAGTTTACTTGGGAAATATCAACTGGAAGAGAATTCTGTTAAGTAGTTTCCCTTTCAGATTCTTGAATTTTATCTATTGTTCCATGAAAAACTGGATTCTTTGAAGTGTGGATATTCATGAACAAAAGAGAATCTCTCTGGAGATTACCTGGTTTTAATTAGTTGGTGCTGAATGCACCTAGACATTTTAGCCTCTTACTTAAAGCTGTTCAGACAAGATAGCTGTCTTAAATCCCTTCTGGAACACTCTGGAAATGAACAAATATAAATTTTTACCAGCTTCTATAACAGATAAACCCTTAAATCTCAGTGACTTAAAACAATAGAAGTTTATTAGTTCTGCTCCATGAAGACATCGAGGGACTTGGGCTCTGTTTTGTGGCTCCTCCCTCTTCTAGGTCTTTGAAGCCCTTTCCATTTGATATGAAAAAAAGATGAAGAGGATAATTATAAGGTTTCATAAACCAGACCCAACAATAAACTCATAATATCTATTCACATTTCATTAGTCAGAACTCAGTCATGTGGGCAAACCCAACTAAATGCAAAGCAGGCAGGAAAATGTACTTTAGCTACGTGGCTATGAAGAAAATAAGGCTGGTAGGTAGCTAGCCAGTACCTGCCAAAATAAATACAAAAATTGATATTAATATGAATCTAGTATGTATGCCTAGATTTATGCTTCTATTTTTTATTTATAAGTTGTTTCAGAGAAGACACAGGCATCTGGAAAATGACCTATTGTCTATTTATCTATGAACTATCTAAATGATCACTGATGCCATTTTGTATTTAACTGTGTGTGCATGTTTTTACACATTAGAGAAACACATCTTGCCGTAGTAAGATTTAACTCTGGCCTTTGTTAATGTAATCCTTTTCCAGATAGAGTGCTGCATCTAAAATTCTCATTTGCATGGCTACTCTTAATTCATACTAAATTATTATTAGATTCCTAGGTGGTATAAATGCAACCTTTAAAAAAATTATATATCAATCAAGCTGAGCAAGAACATGCAATTCTTTACATTCCAAAAATTGTAATAACTTATTTTTTGCCTGTAACTTTAGCAGATATTTGGGAACTTTTATCTACTGATGGTTGCCAACTAATTGCTTGAGTTCTGTCCAAAAGAGTAGAAAATTATCAAAGTAGGAAGTATATTTAATTGAACTCAATAAACACCTTCCGGCTACCTTTTACATGCAAAGCAGAGCTGGAGACAGATGGACATATGCAATACTATTCTCAGCTTATAGTCTAGTAAGGAAACTGTCCAGTAAACAAACTAATGATATTAATTTGACTTTCCCAAATTTGAATCACATAACTTTAAGCAGGAAGATGCACTTTATTATATTATTTAATATATTGAAATACTTAGAAAACAAGGTCCAGCCATGGAAAGATAATTGTATTATTCATTATTCATGACTCATGGTTCCAATGGACTATTATGCAGGAATTAAAATGATGGCTATAGGAGATATTTAATAATTTGGAAAATGTTTATATAAAAAAGATATTAAGTGAAAAAATATACATCTACATCATGAACATAGTTAAGGAAAAATACCTTCATGCATAAAGCAAAAGAATGAAAGGAAATATGCCAAACTTTCAAGTGTTAGATTATGCTATAGGTATTAGTTACTTATTCTAGGAGTTCTGCTTTCTCTTCATTTTTTATTTAAAAAATGTTTTCAATGTGCATTATATTGCACTGATTGAGGAAACAAATGAAAAAAACATAAAAATACAATAAAAGTCCTTCAAAATTCAATCTGTTCTGAATGAATAATGTATATAGATAACTTGCTACATCTTTAGTCAATTAATTGGTCACATTATAAAGTTAGGGAAGAAGATAAGTCTCCTTTTCTTTACTACTTCTATTTTCCCTGTTATGGTACTTTATCTCTACCTTTAAAACATTTATAATATATAACTGTATATAAAATTATAATTTCCCACCTGTCTGTCTACTAAGGAAATTACATGCAGGAGAGGTAGAGAGAAGATAAAATGTGTATATATTCCAGTTTATTTGTATTTTGATAAACATTTTTGGAATCATAGGAATCACATTATTTTAAATACTTACATTTGTATAATATACATGCTAATTATCCTCATCTGAATAAATTGTATTGAAAGAAAACTAATAAATGGCTCAGTAAACTGAGATTTTCATGATTCAAAATGAAGGTGAAAAACAGATAAAGTATGAAAGAGCACAGATAGAGTATAAAACAGCTTACATAATGAAATGAATCCTGGCAATTTAACTTTGTTTTATGGAAAACAAAGTCATTTCAGGCTTTTACTCAGCCACTTCAGGAGTATAATTCACAGGTTATGTTTATGTGAAAGCTTCATTGAGTATATACAACTAGGTGAACACTTAGTTCTGTTTTCCAGTAAGAAAATTGGTTTTGAAGTAGGCCTGTTAGTGTCTAACAATGTGTGGCCAGAAAAAAATATTAACAAAAATTTCTGCAACAAATCATTTATACGGCTATTAAATATATTTCTGTATAATATTTTGAAATAGTAAAATTACTTATGACATGATTATCTGATATCCATTATTTTATTGAGTCCTCAAAACAATCTCCCCTGAGATAGAAACTGTTCTCATTACCATTTTATAGATAAGAAAAGCGAGTCTCTGGGTTAAGTTTACTTGTACAAGGACTTGCAGCAAATAAGTGATAGAAAGGGTATTCAAACTCAGGTCTTTCTGGCTCTAAAGTCCTAGTTACTCTAGTGAAACAAACAAAAACAACCAAAAATTCCCTGAGTGGTAGGTGGCATTATTCCTATTCCCTTAACAGAATAGGCCACTGAGTCGCAGGAGATCTGGGCTACTATATCAAGGTCACTTAGGTAGTGTGACAGAACTACGGTTCCAATGCAGATCTGTCATTGACCTGGCTGAGGTCCCTCTAACCCATCTTTGAAAAGCTGTAGACCTGCCATAGCAGAAAAACTAACTGCTCTCTCTCAATATACATTTTGTAAATGAAACAAGCAGCATTTATTATATAATTTACTAGTTTCAGCTTTATCAAGGTCTCATAATACTATATTAATACATTATATTAATATTGCATGTTCTCAGCATGAAAAATCCAAGGTGAAAGGGAGTACATTTGTATCTGCTCTGGTAATGTAGGTTTTTCTATAAGTACAGTGACCATAGACTGTACCACCCACACTGGGATGCTTCTGTAGGGGTGGGGGCACTGTGTGTAATAATGCTGGGCAGCAGTGAAACAGAGACTGCCTTAGTCAAAGGAGGACATATGGCCACCACTGTTCCTGGGACATGTAAACCCTCCTCCCTCTTGAGGAAAACCAGTCATTGGCTGGTTTTCCCCTTAGGCTCGGGGGTTCTGTTATAAATATTCTTGTCTTTGATATTGCTCTGAAACCAACTGAGAACTTTCAATGTAAATATGAAGAAAAGTATCTTTCTTTGTTCCTAATTGATTAATCTAGTTTTAGGAAAAGCATATTTAAAATCAAGTAAGAGGTTTTGTACTGGAATTGAGCAGATTTTCCTGCCTTTTGGGGGCACTGTCATGTTCACAGCTAGAGAACTGTTACAGTAAGGGGTTTGCATTTTAACCCTGATTTTTGCATTTTAACATTGATTTTTGTGTTCCATTTTTGCTGTAGAAAGAGTGATGCTTATGAAGTCTATTAACACCAAAGGAAGTAATGTTGCCTTTGACTCTCAATCCTTGTTCTGATCTCCATTGTGAGAACTTGGACTAATAAGAGTGAACTATGTTATTTTCTTATCAACATCGTTATAATTGGCAGCCGACTTCATGATTAAAAACTTGGAACTAGCAATTGATTATCAAGACATCAAAGATATAATGGTATGCTATGGAAACAGATATAACCATGAAAATAAATAACATGGAAAGAGAATAGGGCATTTTGAATAGCCATATCTGACACCAATTTCTGATTTTGTAAATGGTGATAACTATGTTAATCACCAGTATGTAAACTCATAAGGCATGAGTTTCCCAATGTCAAGGATAATATCTACATCTTTCTATTATTTGTTTTGATACTTAAATGAGTTGAAAGTACATAAAGTAGCAAGCATAAAGAAAGCCCTTAGGAAATCGTGGTTCTCTATTTTTATTTAAAATAGCAAAGTCATACCCCAAGTTCTATAGCTACACGCTATACCTGTATTTTTCACAATAAACATACTAAAAGGTCACAATCTATCCTTTTTCTTCCCCTCCTATTCCCTCTATTTTCCCTTCTCCTTTCTTTGTCTTGTCCTTACCCTTTCCATCTTTCCTTCTATTTCTTCTAATTTTTTCTTATTATGCCCTCTTCCCTTCCTTCTTCCTTCCCTTTCCATCTTTCCCTCTCACCCAAAGTCTTAGGGTGGCCAACATATTATAAAATGAACATACCATACATCTGCACTTGAAAAATAATTTGAAATTTAACTTTTTTTTTTTTAGATTGAGTTCTGCTCTGTCGCCCGGGCTGCAGTGCAGTGGCCACGATCTCGGCTCGCTGCAACCTCTGCCTGGCAGGTTCAAGCAATTCTCCTGCCTCAGCCACACAAGTAGCTGAGATTACAGCTGTGCATCACCATGCCTGGCTAATTTTTTTTTCAGTAGAGAAGGGGTTTCACCATGTTGACCAGGCTGGTCTCAAATTCCTGACCTCAAGTGATCTGCCCACCTCAGCCTCCCAAAGTGCTGGGATTACATATGTGAGCCACGGCACCCGGCCTGAAATTTAATCTTTTTAGAAGTAATCATTATCATCAAAATAATTAGCCCTTTAATTAAGCATAAGTCAGGTTTGCTTATAAGGCCTTTGGGGACAGATTTCAATGGCATCTCTTAGAAAAGAAACATGGGATGTGTAAAGTGCTGACAAAATTTTTCCTCTGGAGGATAAATTTCTCTGTAGCAAACAGACACATGAATATTACCATTTAGATAGAGTGCTCTTCAATATTAGTTTCATTCCTTAAAACAAAATGGAAAATGTTGATATATGTAAATATGTAAAGCCTTTACTATCCTTATAAGATTGAAACTTGTTAGTGCTCATGTTTGTTGACATTTTTTTCTTTGATCGTCTCCCTGAGGCCTTCAATAATGGGTGCTGGAATGGAACCAAAGTCACAAAATGACTTATAAAAAGGAATTAAAAAAAGAAAGAGAAAGGAATGAAAGGTACATAGGTAAAAGAAAGAGGGGGAAAGTTGAAGAATCAAACTTCTCTTTCTCGGTTTAGGAAATGGTGAGGGCATCTAAGGATTTATTGTATGAATCTGATTTTTCAGTACTTTTCAGCATCAGCAGCTGGGTTCCGGTAATTGAAAGCTGATTACTGTATAAAGGAGTGAAAAATAGATGTTAATTAGATAAAATTGTCTGAGGAGAATAGCAACATTTTGGAAACCTGGGATATAAGAAAGCTAGACTTTTTGCAAGTTTGTTTAACAAGGGCGAGTTTCCCCTTCTTATCCTAATCTTCCTTTCTCTGTCCTAAAAGCCCTCCTAAAAATCCTCCCACAACCTCCGTCTGTCATGAACAAGTCACAGATCCACAGTGCAGGGTCTGGACTAGTGCTGACCTTGACAGTGATGGACACCTTGTGATCTGGACTTGGCTCTCCACCACATCAATCCCAGGTCTATTTAATGTTAGACCAATTTACAGAAAAAAGGGCTTAACTTTTTTGTCCATGCAAGTAGAAATTTCTGAGTATTCCAGGCAGGCTGGTATTGAGGTTTGCCGCAGGAGTCAGAAGTTATTTTTCCACAGGGACTGCTCCCTGATTTCCTCACCACTGCCACAAAGGACACTGATGTTTAATTTTATATGTCAATTTGAATATAACTAAGAGATGCCAAGATGGTTACCAAAACTTTGTTTCTGGGTGTGTCTGTGATGGTGTTTCTAGAAGAGATTAGCATTTGAATCAGTAGGCCAAGTAAAGATCTGTTGTTACTAATGTGGGTGAACACTGTTCAATCTGTGAGGGCTCAGAGAGAACAATAAGGCTGAAAAAAAGCAAATTTTCTCTCCCTTTCTTGAGTCGAGACATCCATCTTCTCTTATTCTCTGATATGGGAGCTCCTTGTTCTCAGGCCTTTGGGCTCCGTCTGTATTATTTCACTGGCTTTCCTGGTTTTCTGGCTTGCAGGGAGCAGATGGTAGGACTTCTCGGCCTTCATAATTGCATGATCCAATGACCATAATAAATCTGTGTGTACGTTTGCGTGCATCCACATCTTATTGGTTCTGTTTCTCTGGGGAATTCTGACTAAGACACCTTAAATAAATGCCATTGTTGGCTTAAAGCAGTGAATTCTCCAGTTTTAGTGAACTAAGAAGTCATTCTGGAAGAGTATAACAGGGAAGAATATTTGTTCTGACTCATCAGGTCCAGGGAGGTACCCATGAGTCTTCACTTTTAATGAACAATATTAGGTGATTCTCATTCAGCTGATGAATGGACCACTCTTCCAATGGAATAATGTAGAACAGAAACTCTGTTCTAAGGAATTCACACCTCATAGGAAGGATTGGGTCAAATTCTCTTTCCGACTTAATAGCAGTAGCTGTGAAACTGAAGCTCTAAAACATTTAAGGAAGGATATGTTTCCACAAGAAAGGAAGAGAAGCCAGCGTGGTCAGTATGTTTCCTAGGGAAGAGAGTCACGCGATGAGATGGGGATGGTCACCACTAGCTTAGCCCAGCCTTTGGGTTTTCAGATGTAGCTTCTGAGTATCTTTCCTGTGGAAAAAGTACCTGGGCGCCCTTGAAGACAACTTGAAGATCCTAGTATTGCCATTGCAAGAAAGAAATGTTACTTTAAAAATAATCAAAGGACATGCTGGTTCATTCATCAATCTTTTGGGTTTTTATTGTATTAGTGTTTTATCAAAAGCCAGATAAAGTGGCAGCTCTGTGTGTGTGTGACCAATGACATTTATATATAAGGCACATTCCTAGATTATGAGTTTGTGGGATAGATAAAATATGTTGATTAACTCCACCCTTTTCACTTCTACTAAAGAGTACAAATGGACTCAGAAGTAAAATGATGGTGTTATATGGAGAGTCAGCGGTTCATTCTGCTTGTTAATAGGCTTCATTTCTCAAACTTCCACACTCAAGCTGTTATTGATAAAAAATGACTTTCATACCCATCACAATTGCTGTGTGAACACACAGTTGGGAACTGTGATGAGAGAGGTGGTTTTCTACTTTATGGCCCTGAGAGGATAAGGATCACATGCTGGCATGTTAGGGGTTCAGGAGAGATGCTACCTCAAGCTGCAATCCTCCATGATGGGTCCTCTCCACACTTCCTGGGATTGCAGAAAAGACCTGTAATTGAAGACCATTTATTTTTCTGCACTGTCTTATTAGGGGTCGTAACAGGTCTTTACAGAAAGGTTTTTTAGGGGGCTTTTGAGTGCTATGGTGTTGGTGTAGTTTTGAAGGAGGTAGGAAAGTCTGAAAAACACAGGGCACAGTCACATTCCTATTGAGTCACCAAAGTCCTGCAGGTACTACTTGGATAATGTGGATTCCCTCGAAGAACCTGCAACACAGTCCATGCAATGCTAGTCACCATGACTGTGTTCATTATCGCCCGGTATTGCATGCTTTTATTCAGGGCTTATCATAACTTCAAGTGTTATCAGGACAAAAGCAGCCAGTATTCCTTCTGATTACTGAATGGACGTTTTGACCATAAACATTTCGGCTTAACAAACAGGGAGAAGGTAATTAAAATACCTTAAAGTCATTTAATTTACTCAGTATTTCAGCCATCGCTAAGATGAGAAAAGAAAAAGTTAAAGTTTCTTATCACATTAGAGAAAGAAAGGGTCGACAGGGCAAGTATAAGAATAATTTCAACCTGTTTGAGGAGTTCCAAGCCTATTTAAATTCTAGAAAATTCCAAAATGCTACTTGGTTTTAGGAAATGCTTGCTATAAGGGTTAAAGACAGGCAGGTTAGAAGCACAATGCTAACTTATCAAACCTGCCTCAGACATACTCCACATTGTTCATTCTGTTGCCAGAGGAGTTATTAAAAATCTAGACCTCTGATTTGCATCCTAGGAATATCACAGTGAGGACTTAGAGGCATTTTTTTCCTTATGATGTGTTTAGCTTTAAGGACTATGCAGAAATCAATATTTAGATCCTTAATAGCAAAGGGATGAGAGATAAATTCTGTGTCTAATTCACATTTTTTGGTTCCTGGCAAGAATTTAGTGATTGAAGTTAAGAACTCAATACTGCGATTAACATGCTATTTAATGTGCCAGTCTTAGTAATGCACTATTTAAAGTATCTTTCTTTTCTAAAAGTCCTTACTATGTAGAATTTGGTTTAGGATTCAAGACCTGCTTGGAATAGTGGTAAATACTTAACAACTGGCTTTCCAAAGGGTGGGGTAAATGGGTGAGCAAGGGCTGAGGAAGCCCTGTTTTCTATCTTTTGCTGATTTCCATGATATAAGTATTTTCTACCATGATCAATTTCTGCCTGACAATATGATATCAGCACATTTATAAAATTTGTGAAAAATTAACAGTTGACTCTTGCAAAGCTGATACAAGTTGGATCCAGCACACACAGTACCTGGACCCTACTGCTGTGAATTAAATAGCTCCATATATATTAGGACACTTTTATATAATGTATATAATTTTGTACGTAAATTTTATGTAACCAAATGTAATACATACATTGTACTGTTAAACCTTGTTATTGGGTTACTGTTAAACACTGTTATGTCTCATTTCATAAAACTGTTTGACAGTTCTGAAAGGCTGCAAGTGCATAGAAAATTTCCTAAATTCATTATAGGTGAAATCTGACACAAGTTTTATTGTCTTAAAAAGATTTCTATTTTAAAAAGTACCTATTTGTCTTCTGTGTTATATTTTCACATTTGATAGTTGCATAGTAAAGAAAGGCAGTTCTCAATCAAACTTGGTGCTGATTATATGGAAGCCAGTGTCTATTAGGCCTCATTTTGAGGGCAGGAAGGTGGCATAGACGGATGGTTAAGTCCATGGGTGTGGAATCAGGCTGGTCCTAGCACTTACCACCTGAAAGAATTAAAATGGGGCAGTTACTTAATCTGTTTGCCTCAATCTTACCTTTGTAAAATGGGATTGTAACAGTACCTACTTCATAAAATTGTTGCAGGCTTAAACAAGTTAACATATGTAAAGTGCTTAGAGCTGTGTCTGCCACTTACTAAGTACCACATGATTCTGCTTTTATGGCTACTAATATATTTTAGAACAGCAATTAACTTAAGCCGTTAGTGTAGAACTCGATAAATGTTGCCTTAGACTAGGGTTCTCAAAGTATGGGCCCCCCCAAATCTGTGTTTCAATAAGCATGCGGGTATATCTGATGAACTCCTGTGTTCTAAAAGAGTGAATGTTCTTTCTGGAGGAGTTGAGTGATCATTTGAAGACTGACTGTGGAATCGTCTGTAGAGGCAGTTTATAGTGAAGATTGACATTTATGTAAAATATGAAAAAATACTTAAACACGTCTTTGCCTATATGTGAATAAAATAGTTTTTGAAGAATACAAAGATGATATTGTTTACTTGACTTAGTAGTAACTCAGTTCTGTTGCCAAAAAGAGAAGAAATCACTCTGCTTCAAAATTGTGGAAGAATTTAACGTCTTCTGAGAAGAAGTGTATTTTCCTTCCCCAAAGGCTTTCAGGCAGGAATGTTGAGTATAAAACAAGATAAAATTCACAAAAAGAGGAAGCAGTTGGGTAGATGGGAGACAGAGGTGGAACAGAAAAATGATATCTAATTTTGTGTCTTTTGAATTTTGAGCCATATGTAACAATATTTAAATATTGAATATACATTGTAAATATATTACTGTATAATATATATTATATATTAAATGTATGTAAGTATAAAGTGCAGATCTGTGGATTTTACCCAAAGCTTGCTTAATCAGAACCCAGAATATAATTTCCCAAATCAGAACTTTTGTGGTAGATTTCCAAAATCTTCATGGAGTTATCATAAGGAGTAGCTACTTCTTAGTTACCAGGAAGACACATAGGCAGAAATCTACCTGTCATAAGAAAGACTTCTGGTGGTTTGATATTGCCTGAATTGCTTTGTCCTCTGGTCCGAGAGATAAGTGGAGAGTTTTCCAAATATGGGACATAACACTGATGGAAGGATTATGGCTTGTAAAACCTGGAAAGTCTGCACATACGGGATATTATTGGGACTATGAGTTAGGAAGACTTGCATTTAATCTGGCCCTGCCACCTGCTGGGTATCTCTGGGTAAGACCCTTAACTTTTTGTCCTCAGTTTCCTTCCCTCTCAAATGGGAACATTAATAACTGTCTTACTTTTTCGCTGCGTCAAATGGGACAAGATCTGGAACTGTTTCTCAAGTTCAGAGTTAGTGTAAAAGGTAATTAAAACCTGGCTTTGCTAGATTGGTTGCACATTTATGACACTTCAGTGACATTTAGGATTTAATTGGGATGGTCTCTTATACAGGGAATGGGATACAATTTTTAAATAATTTCAACATTGTACAATACTTATATCTTATGCCCCTGAAAAGAAAAAGCAGAGGAGATTAATTGCTTGCCTTTAATCCAATTCTGGTTTTACAAACGATGTGGATTTTATAGTCTCTCTAATTCTGTAAAAGAGTGTATTATTCCAACAGAACTGGATGTTTTTGATTGATCTATAATGCCCTTGTGAAAACAAAAGCATTCACTTTATCTGAATTATTAATTAGCTTCCCACAGGCTGTAAGATTGCCACATGTAAATCTGCCCCAACATAAGATGGAAGTAAGTGAAGTGATGGGTTAAGCAATGAAATAAAACAACACAAGGGAGGCGCTTTCCTTTCCTCATCCACAGCCTGTGTCACTGCCCTCTTGTTAGAGCAGGTAAAGCTGGTGTCTGGGTTTGAGTGTTACGCGGATAGCTGCTCGGCCTCCACACACAGGATGCTGTCCTCGACATCTCTGCCTGAAAGTCAGTCATTTGGGAAGAAAAATAGACTTGTTCTCATAAGACATTAAATTTTTCTCCAGTTTTGAAGCAGAGTTATTTCTTTTTTTCTCAACAACAGAATTGTTATATTACTACTAAATCGAATATTCCTTTCTACTTAGGCATGTTCAGAACTTGCTTTTCCTTCCATATTATAGTTTTTGAGACCAAATTGCCTGGATTAAGCAAACTGCTTAATAATTTAAAAATAGCTGTAATTTTATATGCCAAGCATAATGCTAGGTTTTTTTTCTGTATATCATTTACTCTTCACAACAACTCTAGGAAGGAGGTACTGCTATTGTCCTTGTTTCACAGATAGGCAATTGATTTTCAGAGTCCTTAAGACATGTACCCAATGTCATAGTCTAGTAATAAGTCTGGTTCCATCATCTCTACTTTTGTCCACTGCATCATATGGCCTAATATTTCTAAATAGGAACTATTCAGAAATCTCAACTTTCATTTTTTTAAGAAATTAAGTTTTAGGAAGGTGATTCATCAAGCTATAAAAAAGTACAAAATAAATGTTACATCCTTCATAGAGTTTCCAGTTGAGTAGATGCTAGGCTGGAAGTCAGCCTCGCTGGAAAAGA
This sequence comes from Chlorocebus sabaeus, assembly GCF_047675955.1. Classification (NCBI taxonomy): domain Eukaryota; kingdom Metazoa; phylum Chordata; class Mammalia; order Primates; family Cercopithecidae; genus Chlorocebus; species Chlorocebus sabaeus. Next base: position 57,097,876 of record NC_132915.1, read on the forward strand.
ATAATTTGTGTGATAAGAATATTTTTAGGTAAATGGGAAAAAAAAAGTGGAAGCAAACAACTGAAAATTCATAAGATGCTATTTCTCTATAATTATGCAATGTTATGGAAATAGACTCTAGACAACATGCTAAAATTTAGACTTTATCTATGTTTTTTTGCTTTTTCAAAGCGTGGAAGACCAGGAAAGAGAAAAGACACTCACGATCACAGACCACAGAGATAAAGACAAGAGGAGGCATTTCAGGGTTACTCCTAATGCTAAGTATCTGAGTATTAAACCTCCCAGAGAAGCAGGAAGGCTTCAACTGCTGGGAATATTCACACCTTTTTGGATGACTAATTACTTCAGGTGATAGAGAGCTTGAAGGGCACTAAAGAGTTTGTGTTTGTGTGTGTGTGTGTGTGTGTGTGTGTGTGTGTGTGTGTGTGTGTGTGGTGGGAGAGGTCTTACCTTTATTGCCTCAAAACAAAATTACTTTTTGCACTTCCCCAGGTTACCACGACTCCCTGACTACTAGTATAAATAAAAATAATCTATTCAGAAGCATCTATTACAAACAATATTCTAGGGAGAGCTCTTGACTGCATATCCTCAGAAGACAAGTTTTATTGGAAATAAAAAAGGAGTGTGAGCATACTGAACAGCAGCACTATCACTATACACATTTTAAATATTTTACTACTGTGTTAGTGAAATATTTAAAAGTGATCTCTAAACTTTTCTCCCCCCATCACATGGGAGCCTGAATATGTCACTATCCAGTGCTGTCTGACAACCTCACATTGGCACAATGCTTCCCAGAAAAAACAAAAAAAAACAGAAAACAAACAATTCTTGTCAAAGAGTGACTGCAACTGTTTTGATTTTTAATAGGAAAGAAATAGATCTCATATTAAATAAGTGCTGAGGCTAGGCATTAAGAGATGTGGCAAGCCGTTTGTCCCAGATTCTGACTCTGCAAACAAGCCCCGGTAGGCTTCAATGAAACCAATTTTTGGTTTAGTTGAGGGTGTGGCTCGACTGCTCTTAGCTCCCTCTTGCTGAATGGTGTCACTGGAAAGGATATCCAATCAAAGAGCCTCTTGGACCTGCTTATATCGTGTGGCTTTTTTTGTCCTTTGCAGCCTTTGCTCCTGGGATGAAATGTAAGAACACTTCAGCTCCAGAATCAGCTTTGGCACTGATCCTATCCTGAATTCTAAAAACTTTTCAGCCTTCTTTCGATTCTAAATGAGCCATCTTTAGCCGAACTGCAATTCAATGCAACAGATGTTTGGAGGGACACTGAGCATGTGGCTGAAAATGGATCAAACAGATTATAATAACTAGATTTATGTCTAAATGGGGTCTTGCTATAGAGAGAATGTTTGCATTACTGCAGAATTTATATGTTGAATCCTAACCCCCAATATGATGGCATTTGGAGATAGAGCCTTTGAGAAGTGTTTAGGTCATGAGGGTGAAGTCCTAATGAATGAGTTTAGTACCCTTATAAAAGGGACCCCAGAAAGCTCCCTCACCCCTTTCCATCATCTGAGGACACAGGAAGTGGGCCTTTAGCAGATACCACATATGTTGGTGCCTTCATGAAGGCCTTCTTACTACCCAAAACTGTGAGAAATAAATTTCTGTGGTTTACAAGCCACCTAGTCTATGGTATTCTGTTATAGCAACCTGAAAAGACTAAGACAGGTCTCTCCTAGACCAATTTATACTTACCTTTAATATAGAATCTAGCACCAAGGCCTAAGACATCATCAGATACCTCTGTAAAACTCTCCCCACGCACATTTTACTACAGCTAATGTTGCAATGTCGAAAAATGGAAACTACAGAAAAGCTACTGATTCTTTTGGACCAGTGGATTGATACCATTGAGAACTTACTATGTGCTAAGCACTGTGCTAAGCACTTTACATACACTAACAATACTGGGAGAAAAATAGAGTTATCTCTGTTTTATAAAAGAGTTCAAGGCTCAGAGAAGTTAAGTCACTTATTTAAGGTCATACTGTTAGTCAGTGTTAGAATTGGAATTTGAACATTGGTCAATCCCATTCTAAGCCATATATACTTAATTGCTAAACAAGAAATAGAAAGTATGCTTTACACTGTGAGCTGTGAACAGTAACACATGGGAATGGCCACCTGAAGCCACTGGGTTGAGATGACATCTAAGGCTGAGTGTGTGGGCTCAGAAGGAAGGAGGATCAGATCAATCAGCAATGCAGGGGTAGTGGCAGCTCTTGTGCCAGGATTTGCCATCCTTAATTCTATCTTACTGGTCCTCAGTTACTAATCTCTATCTTTTGTTTTTCTATTAGCTTAACATGTATGGGAAGAAAATTCAGTTAAATGGAAAGGCCTAGGGTTGGTATACTCCTGGTAACTGCTTCACTTGGTGATCCAGGAGCAGTCAGTTCTTCCTTGTTTTTCATATATGACCTAAAGGAACCAAACTGAGTAGCCTCTGGAATTAAATAATCGTGTGCATAAATATATATATATACACACATATTTTAATAATCAGTTTTTATGTTATCTTGCAAATTATATTTTATACTGTTTAATATTCTCCTCCCGCTAGTAATCTACCTGAATGAAAAAGGAAACTAGAGATATGGAAAAGTATGTAATCTTCACATAAAGCAGAAGCCTATATTTACTTCCCCTATAGCTCACCCCTACAATGTCACTATAATTTGGAAGGGCATTCCACTGTGATCCTTTGATAACAAATGCCAATGATAAAAGGAAAGATGTATTGTTACTAGAAATGGAAAACCACTATTATTGCATATTAAAGGAAAAACCTTTCAAAGGAAATAGTTCTTGCTCAGAATTAAGCAAACTAAACCCTTAATGTAAATGATAACTGAGAAAAACCAGTGTCATTTTCTGTCCAGAAAACAGAGGAGGAAGAATCATATCTCATATGGGTAGTACCATCTCTCACCTATTATGGAGGCTGGATTCCAGGCCCATTTTGTATTGACATATGAAGGGGACAGGACTTGAGGTGCATAGTAACTATTTCCAACACCATCTGTTCAGAGTGCTTTAGTTAGTACCTCACTTCGAGGCAAGAATTTTGCCTTGATACTGAGAAGCAAAGGTGCAAAGGAAGGATCCTGCTTAGTCAGGAGAAACAAAATAATGTATAGTAATGAAGCCAGTCTGAAACACAGATTGAGAAAGACACAGCTTTAGCTATAGGGCCCTCAAACTTTCAGGATGCTAAGTGCCTTTCTATGCCATTTATTCATTCAATTCCCTGGCAAAAAACTGGTAAGAAAATCTTTAATTAATAATGCATTTTGCAGGTTGAATCTGAGGACTTGAAAAGAGAACTTTCCAGAAAAACATGGTAAGGCACAGCAATTGGAGGCAAACTGTCCAAGCTTCTGACCGTCCAGTATTATACATTTATTTAGTGCTTCCAAGTTCAGGAGGCAGAATATATTGCTACTACCTTTAAAGGGAGTATCTTCAATGTTTTAACTGCCGCTAACAAGATGATTAGCATGTCTTTAACCATCTTTATTAAGCATATGTTTGCCCTGGCATTTTTCCAGCCCTTCTTGTGTCATCAAGCCTATTCTCTTTTCATTTGTTGGTATGCTGTTCATTTCTGGTCCTCAGTGAGGGGACTGCTCCTTGACCTCGTCGTGCAGATGGTTTAGATTTCATATGTGAGAGGTTGGCCTATCTGGGATGGGTGAGGATATTCTCTTAGCCCTTGCACAGGTCATCTGTGAAGCTCAGGCAGCTTGAGGGGATAAGACAATAGAAGTGCTTCTTAAGTGGTACTTTTTCCTTGGTGAGGACTTTGTGTTTACATTTAGTTTCTAATGTGACATAATGAATTATGAACTAAAGGCAATTTGAAGATTTGTGCCCTATGTGCAGAACAGAAATTTAATGTATGAAAGCAAACCACAGGTCAGTTAGGAGAGTTGATCAATATTGATATTGCTCTTTAATGAAAGGAAATAACCCTGGGGGATTTTCCTTGGGATTGCTGATGAGTATGTATTTGTACTCAACACATGGGACTTTTCATTGATCTCAGTCAAATTAAAATTTTATTAACAAGTCAGACACCCATCTGTATTTTTCCAGAAGTTCCACTGTTTCCAAAAGCCAGTTAACACTCCTGCTTTTTGTTTCTCTCTCTCTCTGAATTAACATTTAAATATCCATTATGTGCCAAACACTTTCCCATGTTTTATCTCACCTAGTCCTCTTAACAACCTTGTAAGATAATATTATTTCCATTTACAGATAAGAAAATTGAGGCAGAAAGCAGTTAGGTAACTTTCCCCTTATCACAGATAATAAAAAGCAAAACATGGGCTCAAATAGATTTAGTTTTCTTTGACACTAAAGTTCCTGTTATTTCTGCAAACCTCACACTGTTTCCCAGTGGCAGAATGAGGGTTATTTTGAAGTATGGTTTTGTTTGAATGGAGATGATATGAAAGGATAAATGATGAGGATGGAAAAAAAAGTACCTGTACCAGCAGTTCAGGAACCATTGTAACCCACACAGGAGGACCTAAGGACTGCTGTTGCTCCCCTCTTATTCAGAGAGCAGATCTTCATGTCCATCTAGGTTGGTGAAGGGCCAGAAAGTCCTACCTGGCACCTCCAAGTCAAGTGATAGAGTTTAGCACATGTGACCCTAAAGCCTTCTGAGACCGTTTGGTCCCTTGGTTTTTAGAAGCTATAGTGCAAATACAATAGTAGTTTGAAGTTTTCTACTCCCTATTTGGACATAGTCTTCTCATTTTGTTCAAAAGCTGATTTTAGACATCCAAGCAACATGCACCAGGTTAGATAGTTTGAGGTTTAATCAATAAATTGACCAGAAAAGAATTCAAAAGCTACACCCTCTGATTTCATACTTCATATATGGGGCAGACACCAAGCTCTTGTCTTGTGTTTAATCTACAGAGTGTCTGTGAAAATTGACTTTTCCTTCCTGCATGAAATTTTAAATTTCAACCTGCCTTATATTTAGTGGGCTGTAGGGTTACTGTGGCAATCAGCTCCTGAAGTGTAGGGATTTTATCTGAGAAGCATTTTAGTGAAGATTACATTAGAGGTCAGAGGTTTGTCTCTGTTCCTCTTCTACACATTGGGATCCTTTTCCCAAATGGATGGTCAGATGCATGCTCTCAATCGCCTCATGTCATAAATATATCACACATAATTTATGATCAGCCAGACACTAGGAATGGGCTCTTTTGTATAAAGGAAATGAAATATACTTCAGAAGTAAATGTGTGAGAGATTTCTAAAATTGGGAGCAACAGTTCAGTGTAAACACACACAGACATACATATAAACACATACACATGCATGCATGTGCATACAGGTAAACCCACAGTAACTAATATTTATTAAGTGTTTCTTACATATCAGGTTCTAAACTTCACATGCATTAACTCGATTCCCTTAATAACCATATGTGGTAGGTTATATCCTCATCCCATTTTGTGAATGGGAAGCTGAGGCATATAAAGGTTAAGTAACTTGCTTTATTTAGCTCACACAGCTAATAAGTAGCAAAACTGTGAAGTTAGTACTGAGTAAACTGATTAAAGAGGTTCTTCTGAACTACTCTCCTATACTGGTTCAAGATTTGTGCTGAGAGCAGAGAACCTGGATATGAATCTTAGCCGTAGCTTTGTGATCTTGGATGACAAGTCACTTCAATGATGCTCACTTAGCATCAGCTTCCTATTAGTAAACTGTGGTTAATAATAATATCAACCCTACAGGATGGTTGAGAGGAATTAATGAGAAAAATGTATGTAAAGTGTTTTACATATATTTACTAATTGCAAAGTGCTATATACATGTCATCAATCCATTGTAGAGGTAGCACACAATACTTACTCTGCCTTTCCTACTTATACTCCCCAGTCACCTTGCCTTTCCCCACAACGAACTGAACACATAAAAACACAAAATACGGAAAAATAATTTCCTATTAAATACATTCAAGTAGCCCTTAAAATATTTTCATAAATCCTAATGATTAATAATTGTATACATATAACATTTTATGCCTCAGAGAAAATGAATAATTTCAGAGCAATGGGTACAAATTTTGCCATCTAGTTATGGGAAATGCATGCATCTTAGAAGCTCTATGAATTTATATGCTCACACAAAAAGCATTAGTTAATAGTAGAGATGTTACTGCCATCAAGACAATAAGACTGGTGTAGACTGGTGTTCTGTATCATAAATATACAGACTAGAAGTTCTCATCAATAATTTGAAGTAGGTGGGACATTAACAGAAAAGAGGCACAGTGAGGAAGTGAGACACAAAGTAGGACACAGGGCATTGACCCTGGATTCAGAAAACCCAGATACAAGTCATCATCCATCCAAAAGTCATTGAATTCCTACCATGCGCCAGGTCCCTTGTTAGTAGGTACCAGAGATGCAAAAGCATGTAAAGACAGGATGCTTTCCTAGAGCCATGCTGCATGTCCACTGTGTGACCTTACATCTGTCATTCTATCTTACTATAAAAAGCCTTGATTTCCATATTAATAAAAGAAAGCAAGAAAAGAATGAGAGAGGTAAAATCACTGTTCAAAATTCATACATCTAACTGGTGCCACAATGAGAATAAAACTTCAAACTTCCAATTTGGTACTTTCCCTGACCAGATTTCATCATTCCTTTTGCAATTTCCACCATGGTTTGTTTCACATACTTAAGTTTGACTGTCACATGCCAAGATATTCATTGTTAAGTTTGGAGTTATCCCAGAGTTTCTCTGCTTTCCTACCAGAAACTTCTGGCAAGGTCTACATCAGAGTCTTCCTTTTCTTGTCCTCCAAGATGGGTGTGGTCTTGCACAGTTCCAGGGCTGTGCAGTGGAAGAATGATAGAAAAGGGGCAGAGTCGAGGACAGAAAAAGAAAGAAAACAAGGGCTGTGGAGTTTTCATGAGTTGAGAAAGGCAGCTATATACTGTGTGGGGCAGCGGACTGGGAAGAACAAAAAGAAAAACAAGATTTTAATATTACCAGAGATTTGTTGTCCCTTTCATAATATTGAGTAATGCTAGCTTGAGTAGTTTTGAAATTATTCTTGGTTGCCTGAATTGTAATCATTTAAAAGCACAATTGCTCTGAAATTGATCTATGAGGGTAACAGGTTTACGAGCCTTACAGCAACCATTGGCTTCATCTTCTTAGCAATGGAAGGCTGCATGTGGACCTTGCCAGTGTATCTCATATGTGAGAATCAACCAGGTTTTAATAGGTGAGCAGTGAACTGTAGCTCAACTGGTTGAAATCTAGTGGGGAAATGGTATCAGCAAATGGAATTGGGTCTTCTAGACACTGTCTTGTTAAGTACAAATATCTACATCAAAACCTCCTTCAAAGCTCTGAGTTAGAAGGACAACACACCTGCTGTAATTTATAAGCCTGAGCTCTGGGCTCTGGACTGTGGTCTGAGAGGAATATAGAAAGAGCATTGCTTTTTTATGGATTAAGGAGATGGAATTCTACTAGAGATCAGCATAATATTTAATTCGCTTTCTGTGTTCCTAGCTCTGGAGTAGGGGTCATAGCTGGCTCTTGATCTTTAGAATTTTACATTCTAGAAGCAGAGTAGGGTAAGGAGATTGGCTTTTACTGAGATCTAACATGTGATAATGAGTTTATATTCATCATCTATTTCTAAAAAATCTTTATAACACCTTACGTGATGGCATTAGTATTATCGCCATTTTATAAACGGGGAAAATTTTGAGTTTAAATGACTTGCTCAAAGTCACAAAATGGAAATTGTCACAGTATATTTTAGGCAGGAAAATAATACAGGGTATTTAATTATAAAGTAAATGCTGTAAACAATAGTTTTAGGGGAAGAGGTTGAACTGAAGTAAGCACTTCTGTTTTGAAAAAAGTAATTAGACACATGTTTCTCTTTGGACTCTGAATTATTTTAGTTTAACAGTTTAGGTGTGATATAAATACATGGAAATGAGACAACAGAATTGTTATGACATTCTTCTTTTCTGAATTAGGAAAGAGGGTGTATCTACCAATAGTTCCTCACTCTTCAAGATGAGTGTCATAACACATCAACCACGTGCATCGTGTATATGCAACATGTATTTTTCTTCCACTTCTTTTTGGTTCATTTCTTTGATGTGAAAGTAATCATTTTAGTCAATCAAAATAGTATTTGAAATTAAGCAGCTCCACAACAAGGGATCAAACATAAAATTTACAGTATATATCCAACATAGAAGGTTAGGATATCCAATTTTCTCTTGTTTTCATATTCAGATAAGACATTGCATTTGGATTCAGGAGCCCTTGGCTTGAATGCTAGCTTGAACAGTTGAACTGTGCATCTTTGAGTAAATTAGTACCAAGTTCCTGAATCTTTGTTTTCTCATCTGTGTAATTTGAGGATAATTTTTAGGGGGGATTTTTTGACATTAATTAGCAAAACACAAGAAAAAGTTTAGTACAAGATAAGGCATATAGTAGGTGGTAAATGTTTATGATTTTCAATTAGTGTTTATTATTACTTCTATGATGATGATGATTACTATGATTCTATTGGCTGAGAGAAAAAGGTAGCCAAAATAAGGAAAATAGCCTTGAAATTTCCCAACACTTCCCAAGCCATCCAGCATATCCCAGCAAACAGAGCAGAAGAAAGGTGAATGAGATATCAAGTGCAGACAGACTCCAGTGAGGTGAAAATTGCAATGGTGAGAGGTTGATGGTAAAATCAAACTGAACTTGTTATTTTGTCATTCTGATGGACTGGAACTGAGGATTTTCAATTTCCTCTCCAACCCAAGACACTTCTCACTGGAAAACTCGCACAATCACATTTATAACAAAGGAGAGACAATGTTATTCTCAGAAATTTCTTTTAGAAAGGAAACCCCCTTGTTGGGGAAAGTATTTCTTCTGGGAGGTAGATGACTAGACCCTGAGGAAACTGATTTAGGCAGATTTCTTACTTACAAACCTTGGGGTGGAGCTGGCTTCTGGAGGGGGAACAGGAGAAAAAAACAAAACAGCCAGAGAAGACAGAAAAGAGACAGAAGATGGTCCATTACCCCATGTGACATTTTCCAGCGACCACATCCCCCCTACCCACCCCCCCACCAGACACACACACCAGCTAATCTTCAGGACATCTTTAAAAGAAAACAAAAAAGAAAAGGAAAAACAAAACTAAGAAATAACGGGCAAAGGGACTGAGTACTTTTGAAATTAGCACCTGTGACCTGTGGAAGCGGGAAGTGAGGTAAGCTGTCCACAGCCATTACAGGAGTGAACAGAGTTTGGGCACCATTTAGGAGTAGGGTGTTTAGGAATAGGGCTTCCTAGTACTATTTATTCATTCAACAATATTTCCTAAGGACCTAGGTTAGGCCAGAAAAACTAACAGCCTCTCTCTGCTCTTGCGCGAGAATGCATAGGAAAGAAAGGGACTGCAGGTCTGACGTTGAGGGAAGGCAGGTGTAAACAGATCATGAGATCATGGCTGGAGTATCAGGGAAAGTTCTCATCCCTCCTTGAGCACTTTCTCCACAAAGCCTATAAAACTAGTTTCCCTTAAGATGTAGAGGTATACATTCCAAAATCGACGAGGTAAAGGTCATTTGTGACATGATGTTTAAGACTGGCCAAATGAGCTACAGAAGGCTGGGTTATGCAGAAAGGAGAAAGTACATGGTATCTTTTTGGGGATGTTCTCCTATCTAAGAAGAGCATAAAGAGGAAGTACATAAAGAGGGCTGACTTCCTGCATGTCAGTTCCTCAACTCAGAGTCAGCAAGATCTGTTCCTTGGTCTATTTCCTATGGAGATAAGGTGGGGAATAGTAATTCCTACTTTTTCACTCCATCTCACTTATGGTCGACCTTTTTTGTGTGAGTTTCAGCAGTTGTTAACCTTTCTACATCTCAGTCAACTACTCAATAAATGAAGCTAAAAAACCAACCTTAAAGGGGTACCTATGAGGATGAAAGTAGATGTCTTCTAAAATTAATAAAATTTCTCCCATAGCAGATATTCTTAATAAGTAGCTATTAGTTTTGAGTCTTCCTGGTCAACATTTGCAATGTGGCTAAATATGCCTCTAGTCAGGATATTTCCCTCCCTCCTTTCTTTCCTTCCTCTTTTCCTTGCTTCTTTCCTCCTTCCCTCCTTTCCTGAGACAGGTTCTCACTATGTTACCCAGGCCAGGCTCAAACTCCTGGGCTCAAGTGATCCTCCAGGTTTAGCCTTTTGAGTAGCTGAGACTACAGGTATGTGTCACTGTACCTGGCTGACTTTAAAAGCTAGTTGCTTTAAGTATAGACTTTCAATTCTACCTTTGTAAGTACTGTACCCCAAACAGCTAAGATAATAGCTCTAGATCACTGTTAGATTAAATAAGATATTTTGTTTGAAGTCGTTAGCTTTGTATGCCAAAGTAAAGCATTCCCTCCATCTCACTTATGGTCAACTATTTTCGGCCATGGGAGAAGTGGGGTTGTATATGTAGGTAACTCCTTGGCCTCGTAAGTGAATGCTGTTGTGTTTCTCAGATTGTGACCTTGGAAGGATCCAATAAACTCATGTGGAGCCCTAAAATTCCACTTAAATGAATCAGGTACCCAGATTCATTTAGACTCTTTGAATATATCTGTGTATATATATACACACACACACATACACACATATATATACATATATACACACACATATATACACACAAATATATATACATATATATATACACACACATACACACACACAAATCCCAAACCAAATTGACCTTCCCACAAACCTGTTCTCCCTATCTTCATAACTGGCATCATTGTTCATCTGACCTCCCCACAAACTGTTCTTTCTCTACTCTTCCTATCTCTATAACTGGTACCACTATTCATCCAGTTGCTCAGAGCAGGTCAGCAGCTATCCTTGATTCCTCTCTCTTTCTCATACCACCCTCTTCCAATTAATCAGCAACTTGATTGCTTCATCTTAAAAAAGAAAAAAAAATGAAACTATTACTTCCACTGATACTACCCTAGTGTTCACGCCATAATTATCTCTTGCTGGAATGACTGCAGTAGCCTCTCAGTTTTCTTCCTCTACCACTGCTCACCAACCCGAGCCTTCTATATTTTCCATAGAGTAACCAGAGCAGTCAGTTCACCCAGCTTTATTGATAGTTTCAAAACTTGTCCAAATCTTTTCCACCTTGGGAGATTCGCAATCCCTCTTCTTTCTCCCTGGAAAGCTCTAACCCGGGTCTTTGCATGACTTTTTCTTTCACTAAGTTCAGCATTCCCGTTAAGGGTCTGCTCATCATCCTCCAATTTATTATTATTCAAAGCCTCTGTCACTACCTGGAATTTTACTGCATGCTGATTTGTTCATTTTTGATTGCCTAGTTTCCCAACAAAATATAACATACATTCAGACAGGGATTTTATCCTACCCATTGCCTCATTTTCAAAGCATATAGTTTGTGATAAAGAAGTACTTATTTAATGAGAAACAGAGTGAATGCTCTCTGTGTGTGTGTGTGTGTCTGCAGGCATGCACAGGAATACAGAAAATATGGGAAGAACTACAGAAGGAACTACATCATGAGTGGAAAGTTCTGGCAGGCACTATGGGATGAAATGCTCAGGCAGACATTAGGTCAATCCAGAAAGCTAGCATCATCACCATATATATAGCAACTGCATTATGATTATGCACAGCTGGAACCAAAGACCTATGTCCAGAACTAAAGAACACAGAAAACTATGAGTTAAACACTGTGCTACACACTTTAATAACACATTGACCCATTTAGTTCTCATCCCAGCAAGACTGGTTATTTTTCTCATTTTGGCCAAATGAAGAAACAGAAACCTGGAAAGGTTAAATGACAAAGTTCATGCAAGAAAGTTGTAGAACTGGGATTTGAACTCAGGTTTTATGATTTCAAGTCTTTTGCTCTTCCCCTAAAACTGTTGTTCTATGTTCTTAATAGTTGGAAAGCTCAAAAGAAGGACAAAGAAGAGAAGAGAGGAGGAATGAGAAGTGGTTCCAGCTCTAGGAACCTCAATCAAGCCACAAGTCTGCATGGATCGTTCCCTATTGCGCTAGTGTGTACTAAGCAATCATTCCTTTGAATGAATTGTTAGTATTAAAATCATTCACCTTCAGCAAATAGCACTGCTTCATTTTTACTGATCATTTTACATATACATTGTCCAAGTGTTATGCTGAATCTTATGAAATTGCCAACATTCTACCATTTTTGACCTACAAAAACAGCATTTCAATAAGATTCAACATAATAGAATGAGCATCCCTCGAAGGCAGGTATCACATGTAATGTAGCTTTGCTACTACTAGCTTCTGATTGATTAAATATCTGTTCATGATTGATGATTATACAGAACTCTTACTTAAACAGATAGAGGATAGACACAATGGCTTATGTTCCTCAGCCCATTGGATATATTTTAGAAATGTTCCTGGGCTTCAGTATCTCTGCAAAAAGCATCACTTCAATGGTCTCAATCCCCTTTTTTTAAACTTCAATAGAGAACTTTACCCATCAAAGCTTCCACCCAAAGGAATATAACATATGAAGTAGTAGATTTTAAAAATTTGGAACAAAGGCGTTAAAAAAAGAAAAACTCATAATAAGCTACCACTTAACTGTGTTACAGGAACCATGCTAAACACTTTATTATAATATCAAAATGAGTCTTTTTAACACTCCTGTGGGGAGAAAAAATAATACCCTTATTTCACAGTAGAGGAGGTTATCGCATTCAGTAGTTGAGTAGACTGACCAATGTAAGTGGAAGAGTCAGAATGAAAACCTAGATGTGCCTGACACAAAGTCTGTGTGGTTAACCACTCTGTTATACTACATCATCTCTGCCAAGCAGGCATCAAGGGCTTTGCTCCCTGTAAAAAGAAGTCATTAAAGGTGTCATGAAAATAGGCACACTAATTTGGTATCTGGCATCTATTTTCTCCAGCGTGCCTAAATGCCAAGAGCTGAACTTGCTCTCCTGAAGAAACCAGGGAGTTAAGGATCTCTGGTGTAAACAGCCACTTTCCACGGGGTAGGCAGCCTCTCTCAGCCTAAGTCTTACTAAATACAGCTGGGCAGGACAGGGCCAGCACAGACAAACCTTATACTACACAGAAAGGCCAACAAAAAAGGGAATGTTACTCTAAAAATGCCAGCATTGAAAATCACGGAAAAATTATACAAACCTTAATTATTCCAAGCTGTTTTTCTTTCTCAAAGCACTTAGATTCAGGTACTCACACCACTACATAAGAAATCTGGCTGAACAAAATGAACAGCAACAACAATGACAACACAAAACGATCTTTTCCGTACTGGGGTGAGTTATTGAGGGTTTCTACAGCCTTCTCTGAAGAGCTGAGAGAGTAATTTTTCTCTCCCAGATGATTTGCTTTTGGTCTTTTTACCTCAGTGCAAGCAAGTGGATAGGTGACCCTTCAGGGTTATTCCATAAGCCCTCATGATCTGTGTTCAGATGATAAATCAAAACAAAGACAGTTCAGAGCTTCACTAGAGCTCTTTAGTGGCAGCCATAATTAGCATAGCTCTCTCAAGACCTGGCAGATGCCAGGTGTCAAGGCATTCTTATTTTTAGAACATTGGAGGTGGTTGCCCCCAAAAAGGATATAGACAGAAAGAGGAGCTGACAATGTCAAGGGCAACTTCAAACACATAGCAACACAACTAAAATATTGATCATGCAAACATAGGGACTGTATAACTTTACATTTGGCAGCCATTACCACTAGCTGTCTCTCCCATCTCAGAACTCCTATGGATAGAACATTTTAGAAGACAAGAAGTGAGAAATATGCATTATTTTCTTTATGTCAGAGGAAGTCCTGGTAGGTGTTTGCATTATTTTGTGAGAAATAGGCAGTCATATTAAAATATTTGTTTCAATGCTTGTCACTATTCAGCTGAGCTGTCTTTCATTTTTAAAAAATATGCCTTTGATCCCATTTGCTTTCACCTGTCTCTCAATTTCCACAAGATTCTAGTTGTCACCAACATTGTATGCCCATTTTCACTTCTATCTCTACTTAAACCCATACCCTGACTATGGGAAATTACTACTCTGGGTATTCGGACATATTTCTTCAACTTTTCTGCTTCTGTCAGGTGTTAATGACAACGCTGCAGGCTGTGACCCCCAAATAACTCACTATCAGGTTGATGAATTTTCACTGAAAATACCCCTGCAGTCCTTTGCCCTAACCTATCACTGACAACACTTTGACTTTATATATGCGTGCTTAAATCCTTATATTTTCTAATATTTGGATGCTAATCCCAAGAAAGGCAATGGATAGGTGCAAAATAATTGAAAACCATTTAAAACATAGCCATAGATACAATGGCTACATAAATCATGACGTATTGGTTCAATGTAATGTATGCACTTACATCAAATTATTCAACATTTATTGAGACAACAATTATTTATTGAGATGTGCCATATTTTATGCAAGTTGTTACAGCAGAGGCAAAGAAGACTATCTCTATATGGAAATATTCTCACAGGTAAGGAAAAGAAGCCAAAAAAATTAAAATAGTAATATAATGCAGTAAATGTTATAATGAAGGTGAGACTAGGATGCTACGGGAGAATAGAGGGAGTGATCTGTACAAAAATAATTTAATAATATAAAGAAAAAAAATTTGTATCAATATTATAAACACATTACGCATGCATATGGACAAACATTAGGAAGCAATGAGGGAAAGTGAAGTTATGTTAAGGTGGTGGATTTCTGGTTTTCTATTTTTTCCTTCTATTTTTGTAATAAATGAAAGTTCGGTGAGGGAACATTAACTAAGTAAATGGTGCCTTGTGAAGCATCACTTATAAAATGGATCTTACCAAACTAATAGGAGATACAAAAGGAAACTGACAGACTTTCTATACACAGACACATGAAATTGGTGTGCAGACCAATCCCAATACCACTGAAAAGGCAACTCGTGACAACTATGGGAGCTGTTTTTTCCTTATATTAACTAGAATATATTGTCATTAGATAGGAAATCAACTGCAGAAATCAATCACTGTCTGGATAAAAATCACTTGACCATGGTTAATGCAAAATATTGACTAATATGCTAATTTCACAGATGATGCTAACATTTATCTAATTTTCTGGAGTTTGGTAAGGCTAGCATTCAAATTGCAGTTGAATTTAGAGTTCTTTTATGTCATATATGAAATTGGTAATTTTTCCCCGTTTTTCTTTGCCATTTCACAGGTATCCAAAGTTAAGAAATAGCTTTTTTCTTTGTTGAGGTAGTATTTTGAACTTGGATGTGGATAATTTCAGTATTATTGTTGGTTTCTCATGAACAACTATATCTAAATGAACTCTTCTACCTGTTGAAATCCTATCTATCAATAAGAGCCCAGGTTGGGCATGGTGTCTCATGCCTATAATTCCAACATACTGGGAGGCTGAGGTGGGAGGATCACTTCAGCCCAGGAGGTTGAGGCTACAGTGATTCATAATCATACCACTGCACTCCAGCCTTCCAGCCTGGGCAACAGAGTGAGACGCTGTTACACATACACAAAAGTCCATTATCTAGTCAACAACTTTCTTATGAAATCTTTCCTGTCGAAAACAAATGCTAAATGGATATATTTTCCTCTTTGTTTAAAGAGGCAAGCATTAAAAATAGGTTAATAATTGGTAATTTATTAGTGCCTAAGTATTTATGTGTGCTAGTCTTCACTACTTTATTTATAGATTCCTTAAAGAAAGGTAATCTTATATTTTAACACTTACCCCTAGTACCTAGTAAATGGCTGCAAACATATAAGCAATGGAATCAAACCAACACAGAACATTTTATCCAACTGCTACTGATATACTGAATATGCATTCTTTCTGTGAGCACCTGGAACATTTTGCAGTATGGACCATATGTTAGGCTGCAAAACAAGTCTCAACGAATTCAAAAAAATCGAAATCTTATTACGTGTCTTCTCTGACCACAGTGGAATAAAACTAAAAATCAATAAGAACAACTTTGGAAACTGTACAAAAACTACAGAAATTAATCAACATGCTCCTGAATGACCAATGGGTCAATAAAGAAATTAAGAAGGAAATTTAAACATTTCTTGAGACAAATTAAAATGGAAGCACAACATACTAAAACCTATGGGATACAGCAATAGTAGTACTAAAAGGAAGTTTATAGCGATAAATGACCACATCGAAAAACTAAAAAGACTTCAAATAAACATCCTAACAATGGACCTCAAAGAACTAGAAAAGTGAGAACAAACCAAACCCGAAATTAGTACAATGAGATAATAAAGATCACAGCAGAAATAAAATTTAAACAAAAAAGGAAAACTTGATTTTTAAGAAAAAATTTGACAAACATTTGACTAGACTAACAAAAATGAGAAAAGAAATAAATAAAATTGTTGGAGTGGGCAGATAGCTAGATATGAGCAGGAAAGGGAGTCCCTGAGAAAAGAGAGGTCTGGGAAATCTCACACCCTAGGGACCACCGGAACTAGCATTCTGGATATGAGGAGGGAAAGTACCTAGGCAGAAAGGAACACCCATTAAGAAGCCCAGTCATCATTCACTCTGCATTTAACCTGTCAGAACATAGTTAGATGCATGCCTAAGGAGGGGCAAAAAGGGCAATGAAGAAATTCCTGAGAGAGAATGCAGGAACCATTCATATTCAACATTGGCCCACGCATGTGCACCAACTAATAGTAACTGATGGTCCTACAAGCCTGAGGCAGGGACTAGGCAGGGGGCTGGTGGGGAGAGAAGCAGGGCACTTAAGGCAGGGCTGACATCATAAAATCCCAATGTAGAACTCCCAGGGTGCTGCTGGCCCAATGCCTTAAGCAGCTTGCTTTGTCTTATCTTTTCAGAGTGTACTGTTTCTCTTAATAAACTCTCTGCTCTCTGTTTTCCTTCAATGAATTCTTTTTTGGCTAAATTAGTCACTTGGCAGAATACTTTCTCCAAGTAACACTAAGAACCAGGATTCTTGCACCTCCTAGTAATGAAATTAAAGACAAAATGGAGACATTTTAACTGTTACCACAAAAATACAAAGAATCATTAGAGACTATTATGCTAGCAACACACCAATACATTGAAAAACCTCGAATAAATTTATAAATTCTTAAACACATGCAACCTACCAAGATTGAGCCACAAAGAAACAGTAAATTTGAACAGACCAATAACGAGTGAGATAGAAGTGGTAATAAAAAGCCTCCCATCATAAAAAAGCCCAGGTCCTGATGGCATCACTGCTGAATTCTACCAAATATTTAAAGACCTAAAACTAATTCTACTCAAACTATTACAAAAATTTAAGAATACTTCCAAACTCATTCTGTGAGGCCAGCTTTACCCCAATACCAAAACCAGACAAAGACTAACAACAAAAAGCGCTACATGCCAATATCCCTAATGAACACAGATAGAAACATCCTAAACAAAATATTAATTTTATAAATCAAAATTTGCTTTGCTAATGCAAACCAAATTGAACAACACATTTAAAAGATCAGTTACTATCATCAGGTGGGATTTATTCCAGAGATGTAAGGATGGTTAATCACATTAGTAGAATCAAGGACAAAAGCCATATGATCATTTGATCATTTCAACACATGCCAAAAAAGCATTTGACTAAATTTAGCATCACTGCATGGTAAAAACTTTCAACAAATTGAGTATAAATTTAGAAGTAATATACCTCTAAAACAATAAAGACCATGTATGACAAACACACAGCTAACATCATACTGAATGGGGCAAAATTGAAAGCCGTTCCTTTAAGATTTGAAACAAGACAAGGATGCCCAATTTCACCACTTATATTCAACACAGAACTAAAAGTTTTAGCAACAGCAATTATACAAAAGAAAGATAAAAGGCATCCAAATTGGAAGGAAGTCAACTGTATTTTTCTGCAAATGATATGATCTTACATTTAGAAAAACCTAGACTTCAACAAAAATCTGTCAGAACTGATAATTCAGTAAGGTTGCAGTAAATGAAAAAAATGCTCACCATCATTACTCATCTGGGAAATACAAATTATAACCACAGTGAGATATCATTTCATCCCAGTTAAAATGGCGATTGTCAAAAAGACAGAAAATAACAGATCCTGGAAAGGATGTGAAAAAAGGGGAGCACTTGTATATTGTTGGTGGGAATGCAAATTAGTGTAGCTACCATGGAAAACAGTATAAATGTTCTTCAAAATCTAACATAGAACTATCATATGATCCAAAAATCTCACTGCTGCATATATATCAAAAATAAAGGAAAACAGTATATTTTAGAGATATCTGCCCTCCTATGTTTATTGCAGCACTATTCATATAATAGCCAAAATATGGACTCAACCTAAATGTCCATCAATGGAAAAATGGATAAGAAATGTGGTACATACACATACTGGAATACTGTTCAGCCATAAAAAGAATAGAATCCTGTCATTTGCAGCAACATAGATGGAACTGGAGGATATTATACGAAGTGAAATAAGCCAGGCACAGAAAGACCACTCTCTCATGTTCTGACTCATATATGAGAGGTAAAAAATATTATCTCATGGAGATAAATAGAATGGTGGTTACTAATGACAGGGAAGGGTAGTGGGAAGAGGAGATTAAAAAGAGGGGGTTGGTTAATGAGTAATACACTTAGAATGAATAAATTCTAGTGTTCAATAGCACAATAGGGCAATTATAGCTAACAGTAATGTACTCTATATTTCAAAATAGCTAGAAGATTTGCAACATTCCAAACACATAGAAGTGACAAACGTTTGAGGCAATGGATACCCCAGTTACCCTGATTTGATCATTACACATTGTATGCTTGTAGCAAAATATCACGTCTCCATAAATATGTAGAATTAGTATGTATCAATAAAAATTAAAACACAAAGAGCCCAATAAATGCTTTTAAAAAATTTTCACATACACACATGACATACCTACTATTTTCAGCTTTATGGCACAGGTTTCAAAAATTCTTATGTAAGCATATGTCTAACTGAATTTTTAAACTCCAAAAGAGAAATTTAATATTCATATACACACATTCAGCAAGATTCCTTGCAATACCATCAGTTACTTCTGACATATAATGACTCTTGCTGGCTTTATACTGAATTTAATCAAAGCCCACTACAACTTTCTGCAACATCTGTAACTGGGTGAAATGCATAGGCCACTCAAAGTCAGGGCTAATTACCTACATTTGCACCTACCTGGCAGATGTGAAAGACTTAACATGTGCACGTGCTCATTAATTGAGGGTCAAGCTGTTCTCTGTAGAATTCGGCAAAAACTCCAGTTGAAATATAATGTCATTCATTTTGCGGTAAAATTCCCAGGTTATTAAGCACACTTTGAGATGTGACTTTTTTCTGTCATAAGTGAGAAATCTGAGTCCAGATGAACTTTAAACCTGGCTCTGGTCCTAAAAGCTGTGTGACCTTGGGCAGATCCCCGGCTCCTTGCTGGGTCTGAGACTCCTGCCTATAAGATATTTTTTCTGATGAATTACTATTTTTATGGTCAGATTGTAATTCTTTAACTATTTAATTGAATACTTAGAGCTCATTTTTATTGTGTACTTACTATGTCAGGCAATTTGCTTTTATAAGTTTGCACTCTGTATCAGGCTGAAATTAAGCCATCTTGGGTTTAACCACAATGGAGATATCTTTGCAAAAATATATCTTTTTGCCTTGTCTGTGAACCAATAAGCCAGTGATTTGTTCTCTTTAAGACTAAATGGGTATGAAGCAAGTTCAATACTAATTTAATGCACTTATTTTCCAGTCACCAAGCAAATTATTCATTCCCAAGTCATGTTTGGTGGAGCAGGTGATATCCGTTTCAAAATGTAGGTTTAACTGGTGTATCCACTAAATGGGTTTCAGGAAGGGGATTCACACAATGGGTTCCCACCCCCTGAGGTGGACACCAGCCTGTGAATTAGTTGCTATTTTGAAAATTATAATGTTTAGTTTAATATAATGAACTTGATACCCACTGAGGTAGCTTGCCTCCAAGAAGACAGCCATCAATTCCTTTCTTCCCTGTACACACAGGCCCTTGAAAGGTAAGGTCTATTTCTCTTGCTACTTGAATCTGAGCTAGCCTATGTCTATATTATTATGAGGTGGGTTGTTCTGTTACACCACATAAATTTTAAAAATACTCTAAACTCAGCCTTAAGTGCCTAGGGTTCTACTAGAAGGTGCAGATTAGAGAGTCAGACCCAGAGTTGTCTCTCACTTTTGGTATCTGGTTAAAATCTTGGCACAGTAGAGAATTTATGCGCACCTAGGAATGAAGAATCAAGAGGCAAAAGATTTATAGACCCTAAACTAAAATATACCTGGAAGAAGAAAGGCACATTGGGCCCTGGACCTCATACGCCAGGTTAGTGCACAGAACTAAAAATGAAAACAAACAAAAAACCAACACTGCCAACAACAACAACAACGACAACAACATACTCTCTGAAAAGCCAGGACAGAGAAGCCAAGAGGGTTTAGGACAGCCATAATCAGAAAGCATCAACCACAAAAATTATAATAGAGGAATGCCTGGGTAAGAGACTCAGGTGGAAAAGAGAAAGAGATGACATTTTGTGTGTAGGTGTAACTTGCCAGCTGGCCGACGAACTGCAGATTTGACTTCATAAACCTCTATGACTTAATCACAGTGTCTAATCTTGAGACAGTGTGTGCCTGTGTGATGCACATGCATTTGCATGGATGCTTATGTAGGGAGCTGATAGACCTTATATATAAAGGATACTCACTGGGCTTTTCATCCTTGAGACAATATGTTCATAGTGGGTTACTTCTTTCCTCTGCTGCCTCCCTGGAAGAGACTGCCACCAGGTTTCTGGAGTGCCCTTCCAGAAGTCTTCATTTGAAATATTAGAAGTCAGTGTACATGATAATGGATATCTCTAAGTCCAGTGCAAGACTGACTGTCCAAAGCACTTCTATAGATTAGGAGAGAGGTAGATGCTGACCTTCTAAAGGACTTGGGAACTCCTAAATATATATTATTTAACATAGATATAAATAAAAATGGTACATGTATTAGGTCGGTGCAAAAGTAATTGCATTAAAAGTAATGGCAAAAACCACAATTACTTTTGCACCAAACTAATAAAAGGCAGTAGAATGGATTTTAAATAACAAATTCTCCTGTGAATCAGTATTAGCTCCACTATACATGATGTCAAATAATTGTTGTTACGGTACTTGAAATAAGCTTTTGAGGGGATTGGATTGTTTTCTAAAACCTGTTTCTCAGATATGCAACAATGATGTGATATTGATTTTAGATACTTAACAGGATAAACTCAGTGAAAAGACTAGACATGAGTGAAACAACCTGAATGCCTCACATTCACCGAAGCAGCTCTGTGGAGGGTATTGTAGTAAATTATGAGAGGTGGCAGCAGTACTCAAATTGCAGAATGGCACGACTCCAAAATCAACTTGTAAGCTCTTTTTGGTAACCGGAAATACATTTTCCCACTGAAAGAACATTCTAAAGGATTCTAGCTTTACTGGGAAGCCTTTAGAAACAGATTCCACACATCATGGAGTCACAGAGTGGTATTAACAAGCCGAAAAGGAGGAGGAAAAAAAGGAGGGAGAAAAAGAAAAGGAAGATTGAGGATTATTTTCCTTCTGGCTCTTTCACTATAAGTTTCAAAAGCCTGAGTCAATAGAGTTGGATTAAATTCTTTAATAAAGATATCATGGAAAATTCTTTCTTTAGGCACTGTACTTTTATATAGTTCTATGCTTATCAAATAACCAACTTAATTTACTAGAATACAATCTCTCCATTCCTGACTCCCTAATTCAATCAAACATTTATTGAGCAGTATCTGAATGTCTGACACTGATAAGCTCTGGAGAGCAATAGTTCTGACATTTTTGGATTTCATAGACTTTTTAAAAGTGGGGGCACTCCCATAAAGTTGACTATAGTTTATTATTTGCTAAGAAAGTACACATAAAACAACTGCCATATATTCTCATAATTATTCTTCACTGTAGCCTGGTAGAAACTTTATTCAGACTCTCAGTTGGGAGCCGCTGTACTGTGAAGTACCTAAAATTAATACAAAACATATTCCCACCTGCCTAGTCTCCTTATCCTGACATGGCAGTTCAATTCTTATTCCAACAATGACTAAAGCTGTTATTTCTATCAAGACTATTCCAGATTACTTTTGGAAAATATTTTCAACTAATTGATTACTGCATAGCAATTCAATCCTTCTTATTTCTAGACATCATCTGTTTGGGATTTATAATCACCATCAACGTGTTTTCACACATTTTTACAGGAATTTTCTTAATCTAGTACAGAAGTTTCCAAGCATTTTTTTTTTAACCGTTGAATCCTTTCTTCAAATGAAATCTTATTCAGAAAGACCCATATCTAAAATAGATCAAAGTGAGCTGTTCTGATTGAAGCAGCCAGCTTGGCTCCCCTTGCCCCTCTTCCACATGCCACAGTAGCCCTCAGGGCACCTGCGCACAACCTCCAGGGATCCACAAAGCAGTCCTGAATAGCTACTGATGTAACAGAATCAGACTTATAGAATTTCTAAGTCAGGAGATATGTTAGGGACTATCATAAATTATACAATGCCGATCAAGAAGAACCTTGGAGCTCAACTGGTTTATGCCTCTCAACTCCCAGATAAGAAAACTGAGGATCAGAAAGTCTGCAAAATATGCTCCCAGTCTTCTGTCCCTGTGTTACATTCAGTGCTACTTAATGGCAGACATAACTGCAAATCAAGATTTCTTTGCCCAAGTCCAGTGTTTTTCCTATATTGTCACAAGTCTTTTGGAGGCATTGTGCAGGGAAAAGGATAGGACCATTTGGAAAAGAAATTTACTTAAAGCAGAGAAAGTATCAAGTAGAGAAGAGAAAGCAGGTGGCAGGAAGGAAAAAAAAAAAGGACAAGTACAGCTGAACTATTATATTAGTTTCAAGTTCAAAAAATCTAGGAATGAAATCACTGTTTACAAGAGGCTTACAATCTAGTTAGGTAAAAAGGTGATGCACAAAAGGATGTTTACAACTTCTGTGATGCTCTGAGATCTTCTCCAAGCAGTGACAAGTATTTATCAAAATTTTGATAATTGCTACATTGAAAATTACACTGAGATATGACAAAAACTTGCTGCACCATAGTCACAGTTGAAAATTCAAGTTTATACCAAAATTTGACATTAAATTTCATAAAAGCTGCCCTATGGCAAAACTTTCATACATTTTGGGAAGGAGCACTTACTATTTCACAAGTCACAGCACTCAGGCTAAACCTAGACGGATCAATCAGATTGAATATTACAACGTGAGCACCAGCAACATGACCAATGAACATAAATGGGTCCTGGGAGCAGACAGTGTAGACAGATTTATACACCCATATTTTCTTTGTCCACCATGAACTCACCGTCAGTGCTCAACAAATTAAATTCTCTTTTCCCTTCCCCTCCCTCTATTTCTTTTTTCTCCCCTCTTGTATTTCAATTTGTTTCATACATGACAAACCCAAGCCTATAAAATTCATCTATCAGCAAGTGGTTCTAAATTAGAAAGTACCGCAGGCCGGGCATGGTGGCTCACGCCTGTAATCCCAGCACTTTAGGAAGCCCAGGCGGGTGGATCACGAGGTCAGGAAATCGAGACCATCCTGGCTAACTCGGTGAAACCCTGTCTCTACTAAAAATATAAAAAATTAGCTGGGCGAGGTGGCGGGCGCCTGTAGTCCCAGCTACTCGGAAGGTTGAGGCAGGAGAATGGCGTGAACCCGGGAGGCAGAGCTTGCAGTGAGCCTAGATCGCGCCACTGCACCCCAGCCTGGGCAACAGAGCGAGACTGTCTCAAAAAAAGGAAAAGAAAAAAAAAATACGGCAACTAAGAAGCCGACTTTCTAATTGTGCCAATTTATTTTTCTATTGTTGAAAACCACTATAGTAATATTAAAGGAACGTTTTCAAAAAAGAAAAAATTCTCATTTCTATATTATAACTGTTTCCATTTGTCCAGATTCCTATTCAATCTGTTAATATTCTTATTTTTAAAATAGTTCAAATCACACTGTGCCACATAATTGTGCATTCTTGTTAATTATTGCCCTTTGTAAGAATTTGTGTATGTTGCTACTTAGTCTCTTTGACAGAGACCCTTAAAGTCAGTGTTATATGGAGAGATTTAAGTACAAGTCCTTGAATAATCCCATTTCAGTCAACATCACTTCATCATAACATTGATGAGAAAAAAAATTGATTCCTAACTAGGGCCACGGTCTGTGTGGAGTTTGCCCATTCTCCCCTTCTGCCTGGGTTTTCTCAGGCTACTCTGGTTTCCTTCCACATATTAGAGATGTGCACGTTAGCTTCGTTCATGTGTTTAAATCGTGTGGTGTGTTTTAATCCCAGTGTGAGTGTGAGTGTATGCGTGAGCGTGCCCTACAATGGGATGCCATCCTGTCCATGGTCGGTTGCTGTTTTGAGCCTGAAACTGCCAGAATGGGTTCTGGCCACCTGTGACCCTCAAATGGAAAAAGTGGATTGAAAAATGAATAATTATAAAGTTAAAATTTGTAAAGTATATGATAATCATACAAATGCATGACAATAAATGATGTGGTAAGAAAGTGTTAGTGATCCTGCCATATTTGTGATTATTTGCTTTTGGATTGCATGGTGGTAGGAGGAGCTCCTTAAAA
This sequence comes from Chlorocebus sabaeus, assembly GCF_047675955.1. Lineage (NCBI taxonomy): Eukaryota > Metazoa > Chordata > Mammalia > Primates > Cercopithecidae > Chlorocebus > Chlorocebus sabaeus. The sequence continues at coordinate 57,122,776 of NC_132915.1, forward strand.
TTTCTGCTTTGCAAACATTTATTCCTTGATTTCACTCACTACCACAACAACTGCTGTCACTCACTGATTCACAAAAAATTGAGTAAATAATTATCTCACTTGTTTTTATAAGTTTTTCTTAACCATACATATAGCTCACATTTATTTCAGTGTTTACTATTGGGGTGTTTTGGGTTTTTAGAAGTGCGATGATTTTTTTTTTTTTTTTTTTTTTTGAGACGGAGTCTCGCTCTGTCGCCCAGGCTGGAGCGCAGTGGCTCGATCTCGGGGCTCACTGCAAGCTCCGCCTCCCGAGTTCACGCCATTCTCCTGCCTCAGCCTCCCGAGTAGCTGGGACTACAGGCGCCTGCAACCATGCCCAGCTAATTTTTTGTATTTTTAGTAGAGACGGGGTTTCATTATGTTAGCCTGGATGGTCTCAATCTCCTGACCTTGTGATCCACCCACCTTGGCCTCCCAAGTGATGATGTTTTTGTAACTAGAAATATGCCAGAGAAACTTAATCCTTGATTATATCAATTGGTCTGTGGTAAAATCGGTTTTGTTATATGTCCTAAGTTGCAGTTTCCAGGAACTTATCAACAACATTAGGTGAGGATTTATTGCATATGAATACTAGTCATCTTGGTTGGGACCGAGTTTCTCTTTTGTTTGAACACCGCTATGTACCAACACTGAGGAAATGCAAACATTGCTGGTTGAAATTTTTTTTAAATTAGCCATTTGAAAAAAGTGAATTTGAACCCACTGAATACATAATTTAACCCAAAGGTGACATACTTTCTTTTTAAGAATAACGAAATAATCAAACTAGCCTTCAGTATGAGAATTACAATTTGTATGATATCTGTCTTGGAACAACTTGAGTTGGCTCCTTATTAATCTAGCTTTGACATAGTGGTTTGTATTAAAAATGAAGTATCTACCTAATCCTCTATAATAAAAATTCATCATTTCCCACGATAGGTTTTTGAACTCTGGGTATTTTAAAGTGTATAAGAAAAACAAAGTAAGATATATTAAAGAGTATTATTTAACTTTAATGTATGCTTAAATAGATGACAATAGCCTCTTAGTTCATTAAAAGGTAGAGATTTTTATCTGATTCATTTTTGTTTCTCTCACAGCTTAAAGCACAGTTTTACAAATAGTCTATGCTCAATAAAAGTTAACTGAATTGATCTTAGTTTCAAAATAATTACTAGAAGACATACCCTTCTTGATAAATGTAAGCCAGTTTGTAACATAGGTTCTGAGACTTATTAGATGAGTCATTTAGGGTATTTATCATTTAACTGTCTTGATGGTAAAGAGTGTGATATATTAGTTGATGATATATCAACTAATAGTTGATAAATAGTGCGATAAGTAGTTTTATTCCCAGAGTTTGAAAGTCTCTTGGCTTGTAGTGGATACTCAACAAAGGCATCTGAACAAATTAATAGAGTTCAAGAGAAAGCAGAATTGGGCTGGGTTTTGAAGACAGGTAAGAGCTGATGTACCAGAATGAGAAAGACACCAAAATAGAGTGATGATTTGAAATGGAGGTATGGGTAGAGACAGAAATGTTGGAGAAGACAGCGGGGATCTCTGTTTTGGTGGCAGGTATGTATATAAGAGGAGTTCCTTCCAGAAGTGGGTTTGTGTTTTTATCTAATATGATTTTTAAAACCATCAACCAGCCCAGTAATAATGAACAGTAATGAATATGGGAGGTTTTTTTTTTTTTTAAAGACATATACAGTGAGGCTGCCTTTGTTATGCAAGAAGAGGAAATGTCCCTGATGCCCGTAATTAGGCAGTATATCTGAAAGTGGCAGGATACAGTTGATTCCTTTCCTTGGACAAAGGGAAACAATTAACTAGCCCTCCCAGTAACACATGACTCTCAACTGGATAAACTTTCTACTTCCTGCATGATGTGATTGGCTGAGATCATATCAATCCAGTGATCTTCAGTCAAATAATCACGTCAGCCATTTCCCACTATTCCATAGTGTTATGTGCCTACTGTGGACACTTTAGAAGATCATGTGTAGCTGTTTTAACCTTAGAGCCAATTTGTTTATCATGTTTTTTAACTGCTCTGGTGAGGATGTAACCATATTTGCGATTCCCAACTTCTCTGAGGTGATTCGAGAACAAATAAGACAGGACTGAAAAAACTTTTCTTAGGGCCTCATTTTATTCCTCTTTCCCTTTCCCATTCTCTTGCCAGTCTGTTTCCCTCTACTTTTCTTCCCCGGTTTCTATCTAATTCTCCACATATCCTAAGACATTTGGTATTCAGTGTTCCAAATTGATACTTATTTTTTATGTAAGAAGTTCAATCTTTTCTTTTTAAGTTTATTTAAAGAATTTGGCTGGTTCCAATGTCTTGTTGGGCTGTAGGCTTGTTTCTTTTGAGTGTGTTGTGCTGGGGGTGATTTCTGTCTGAGATTCATTTCAGCTGATGAGGGAAGTAAAAATGGCAATGAGTTTGAATATATTTTTAATATATAATCTTTTATTTTGATTGCAGCTTTGACAGAATTGCATTTTTAAAATCTTTCCTTTATAGGGCCAAGATAGAGCAGAGGAAAAACAGCTTCATAAGAAAGCATCCAAAAATGCATAGATGGCCTTATCATTTTGAGAGAGTCAAACTGGCCCAGTATTCCTTCTTTGTCTGGTTTCTATTAAAGCCATTAATGGATTCAGAGCACTGCACTTTCTGTCTATCTTCCTAAAGATGTAAACCCCAGTAGCATCAGAATCATATGAATAGGCCTGTATGTACTGATAAGCAATTATCACTGGGGTAAAAGGAATAACGATAAGGTCTAGGCCTATCACAGGGCAAAGACATTAAGATTTATTTCCAGTGTTATCAGGAGAGCTTTGCTTCCCATGCAAAGCTCCTTCTGGAAGAAAAAAAAAAAAAGATGGAGAAAAGCATAAGGGGAGATTATATTTCTTGCAAACATTTATCAATCAAAACAAACTCTGAATGTGAAATTGAAACACAATCACAAAGTCAATTTTAAATGGGGAAAAGAGCCACAGAAAACATGGGCCTTCTGAGGATTAAAAAGAAATGCTTACCTAAGATTTAAAAAATCCTTACCAGAGATCACAATAGTGGGGCTATCAGAGGGAGGAATAGTGGAGATTGCCTTTATAAATGATTTGGGATTGAAATAATTTATATGGCTTGTATTCAGCCACTGAGAGCAAGATGGAAAATTTATAGAACTGTATAAAATGCCTTGCATTAGATGAGAACTATAAAAAATAGAACACAAGCTCAACTCCAGGGACACAGAATTTTTTTTATTATGAAATCTAGGTTGGCCATGGAATGTAATTTTAATCATGAACTCAATGATGATGCATATTAATTCCAAGCCAACCCTTTTAACCATGGCATATTTTGCTCCAGTAGGACTATGATAATCTCTCAAGGATAGATGAAAACTCTATTAGGGAACACTTCTCACTACATGTCCTTTCTTAAGGCATCCTCTCAGAAATAAAAATTTTAAGGAGTCAGTCAGCTGAGGAGCTATCTAGCAGATCATGGCATGCTAAAATGATGTATCGTACATTAACCTCAGTGTTGCCGTATCTCAGAAATGCCTTCCACTAAAACTGAAGAGCAATACCTAACAAATGTTTATGGTTAAACAAGTGTAGAGTGCAGCTAATCCGCATATACTGAGCTAGTCTAATTCATTATATCTATTCATGTAACAATTATTTATTGAACACCACCTAGTATGTGTTAGGCACCAGACTAAGTACTAGGGATGCTTCTGATCTGGACTCTTGTGACTAGCAATGGGGCAATCTTGTGTTTCACTAGTCTGCTAGTTTGCTTTTAAACTGTTTTATAAAGCTAGTATCTCCTCTTTAAAACAAAATCACTTATGCAGCATAGAATAGATTTGTACAGATAGAAAAACTCAGAGGCAGTCATCTAGCCCAACTCCGTAATATAAGAAAAAGTTCTATAGTCTATTGTTGACAGCCTCATAGTGCACGTTACAAAGTGGCCCCAAACCCAGGAAATGGTGATATGTACAATTAGTAACAGACACTTTGGGAGAGTCATTTATAGAATAGAAAACAATTGCATGGTAGAAGAGGAGGAGAGGAGGAGAGGAGGAGAGGAGGAGAGGAGGAAAGACAAAAAGCGCTACACATAATGAAAACTGAGAAACAGTCCAGTACCAAGTAAAGGCTTCCTAGCAGAAGTTACTATTTTACTACTCCAAAAATGAACAGTAAACCTGACTGTGAAAATGTCCTTTTAATTGTTTTATCCACTAAGATGACCTCACTTATCTTTGTTTCTGAAGCATTAAAATGGCTCTATTGATAATTAAAATAAAATGGTTATGGTGAACCCTCTCAGTCACCAGATGCCCAGACAAATAGAACGAAACATTGGAGAAAATATAATGGGATTATTTCTATCAGTTTTACAGATAATTCCATCAAACGGACTCTCATACCTTGGAGCTGCAGAACCATCATTGGTTTCCTAAATGTTATTTTTTATTTTCATAATAATCATCTGACCGTTGGATGACAAACATACCAATTTTTATGCTACAGGGAGAACACGTAAGTGACCTGGTGAAAGTCACAAAATAAATCAAGATTACGGACTACATTTTTCTGGCTCCTGGCTTGGTTTTCTTTCCATTTTACCAAGGTATCACTCATAAGCAGTCTAATGTTCAAAAAGTTCAGCAGGTGAGCTCTTCCTCTGCTCATGACAGCATTCATGTGGCATCTTCCACCGAGCTTGGATGGTAAAGATGACCAGTGCATGTTTACTGAATGGTTACTTTTTGTTGAAATCAGGGGCTTTTGTTATATGTCCTAATGGAGCTCCCCGTCTTACATCGTTTGTCATCAGAATCTCCTTCACTTTCAGGAGAGGTCTGCAAAGGTGAGTGGGTTTTCCATGAAAAGTCATAAAGTAGGGAGAAACTCAAAGATTATGTTGCTGAGTTGCAAACTAATGGAAAATATTAAAGGCTAATATGATTCTGTTATGTTTCTCAGCCTTCTGGCATTTATTCCTGTCATAACTTGTGTGTTAAAAAATATACATCTGTTAATAAAGATGATATCTATAAAATATAATGTGTAAAAACTAGGAGGCACAGCTGTATCCTTCTTAAATCACAGTGAACATATCCATTAAATGTAACTCCACTCTTACAACTTCTATTCACCATTGCACTGAAGCTTCTACTCAAGACAGTTACAGAAGAAAAAAAGGGAGACTCCCAGATTGTAAAGGAAGAATTAAAAATCTTTTTGTTGATGACATATTATATATAAAAAATCTAAAATAATCCACTAAAAATTATTAGAACTAAATGAGTTTAGCAAGATTTCAGAATACAAGATCAACATAAATATATAAACACTGAATGTACTTGAATGACCAATCTGAAAATGAAATTTAAAAAAATTTCAATTTCCAATAGCATGAAGAAGAATAAGATACTCAGAACTAAGTTTAAAGACCAAAGTATATGGAAATATATCACATTCACCTATTGGAAGGTTTAATACTGTTAAGATGACAGTGCCCCACCAAAGTGATTTGCAGATTTAATGTAATACATATCAAAATCATGATTTTTTGCAGAAATAGAAAAGCTGATTTAAATTTCATAAAGAATTATAAGGAACCCAAGGTGCCAAAACAATTTTGAGAAAGAAGAATACATTTGGATTATTCACACTTCCCGATTTCAAAATTTACTGTAAAGCAATAGTAATCAAAACAGTGTGGTACTGACATTAGGACAGACATATAGACTAATGGAATAGAATTGAGAGTCTAGAAATAAATTTATTGTTTTTTGACACATAATTGAAAGGGAAAACAGTTTTGTTTCAACATATGGTGCTGAGAAAAATGGATATCCATATGCAAAAGAATAAAGTTGAACCCCTACTTCAAACTATACACACACAAAAAATTAACTCAAAATGAGTCATACACACAAACTATAAGGCTCTTAGAAGAAAACACAGGCATAAATCTTCACGATCCTGGGTTAGCTAAGACGTTCTTAGGTACAATATCAAAAACACAAGTGATGAAAAAAAAAGATAAAATGGGCTCTATCAAAATGAAAACTAGAGATGCAAATACAATTAAGAAAATGAATAGTCAACCCACAGAATGCAATTAAACATTTGTAAATTATAAATACATAATAAAAACTTGTAACAATATATATAGAACTTTTATAACTCAATAATAAAATAACCCAATTAAGAATAGGCAAAAGATCTGGATAGATGTCTCCCAAGAAGATTTAAAAATGACTACTAAACACATGAAAAAAATATTCAACATCATTAGCCATCAGGGAAAGACAAGTCAAAGCCACAATGAAATACTACTTCACATCTGCTAGATGGTTACAATAAAAAAGACAGATAGCAACAAGTGTTGACAATGATATGGAGACATGGGGACTCATATTGCTGGTGGAAATGTAAAATGGTGCAGCCTCTTTGAGAAAGTTTGGCAGTTTCTCAAAAAGTTACTATGGTAACATAGGTGTACCACATAACCCAGCACTTCTATTCCTGGGTACATACTCAAGAGAAGTAACAATAAATATCTGTACAAAAACCTGCATGTGAATATTCATAGCACCATTTTTCATAATAGCCAAAAAGTAGAAACTTCCAAATGTCCATAAACTGATGAATGGACAAAATGTGTTATCCATATCATCATAAACTGATGAATGGATGAGTTATCCATATCTTATCCTTTGACAATAAAAGTGAATGAAGTACTGATACATGCTACAATTGGAATGAATCTTGATATCATTATGAAAAGTGAAAAAGGTCATTCATAAAAGATCACATATTACATGATTCCAGTTATATAAAATGTCCAGAGGAAGCAGAAAGTGTACATCATTGTGAATATTCTAAAAACCACTGAATTGTACACCTGTGTATCTTTAAATTTTAGCAATAAATGTTGTAATTAAAAAGAAAATTTAAGTATAACTGATTTACATAGAGATAGTTTGAGTTGTAACAGCATTGAGTCAGCATGACTCTGCCCTAATATAGTTTGTAACCTAGACACCTGGACACTGAGATCTCACTCTGGGCCCCTTTCCTCACCGATATTATACCACTTGTTTTTTCAAGCATTATAATCCCTCCCTTTTGCTCCGAATAAAATCTTACATGGAAGCTCAATGTATAATGCAGAGAAAAGCCCTGTTTTTCTGATTCAAATAGGGATGGAGGTTCTAGATCCTACCCAGTCAGGCTTATTTTCCAAGTTGCTCCCTGCAATATCCTCAAATAGCCACAGAACACCATGGACTCAGCAGCATTCCCTAGAAATACTGTTTTAAAATCAATCAAGGCTGGACACAGTGGCTTACACCTATAATCTCAGCACTTTGGGAGGCAGAGGTGGGAGGATTGCTCAAGGCCAGGAGTTCAAGAGCAGCCTGGGGAATATCGTGAGAACCTGCCACTCCAGAAAAAAAAAAAATTTTTTTTTAAATTAGCAGGAATGGTGGCACATGCCTGTAGTCCCAGCTACCGGGGAGGCTGAGGTGGGAGGATGATCTCCTGACCCAGGAATTCGAGGCTGCAGTGAGCCATGATCAGGTTCCAGCCTGGATGACAGACTGCCTCTAAAATAAGATAAAGCCAAATGGGTTTAAAGGTACCTTCCAATCTTATCATCCACAGCTTATCACCATGTGGTTTAGCAGTCAAGTAAGTACAACAACATAGGGAACAAAAAAATAGGTGGGTGAAATTGAGCGACATTACATTAGTAAACTGGTCTAGGGAAAGGGGATGCGAGTAGAGAAGGGTTTGAGAGAATGAGAAATAAAGTCAAATATAAGAGGCCAGGTCAAATTGATTTTTAAAGTCAGCAGTAAGGAATGAAGGCTGAATTTCTGTGACATGACAATTCTGGTGCCAGCAATTTTTTTTTTTTTTTTTTTTTTTTTTTTTTTTTAAATCGTAGGGAGGGAAATAATGTTTGTTTGGAAAAATTCCTTTACAGGTTTTTTTTTTTTTTTTTTTTTTTTTTTTTTTTTTTTTTTTTTTAGGAGTAGAAGGTAAGACAGGTCTGGATATTTGGAGAAAAGGAATCAAATACTGTGTACATCGTTTTGCATTAGGAAATAGCAAGAATAGAGAGTACGGGGTGCAGGGGAAAGAGTCAACATGCCTCACTTAGGAACATGGAAGAATAGTTGAATAACTTTTAAGGACAGTAAGCAATTTGAATTTATGTGATATAAACCCCTCTTCATTGTCCTCAAATCTTGACTTCAGTGTGCTGCACACTCAAATATATGGTACTTTAGCAGTAGAAGGTCAGGCAGATGGGTGAAGTTATATGGGCCACTTTTCTACTCCATTTCATTAAAAGTGATGGAATTTTATTTGATGTACATGTTAGTTAGAAGCTTTTAGGACCATAGGGATTGCTGAGTTCTGTGCATTTTCATCTTACTGCAGAGTTTAAATACCCTAAGTGTGGTCACAAACTGTGAGAAACCCTCAGGCTAAGCATTTCTAATGTTATTCCTGGCAAGAGAAGTGGCCTGATAAGGAAGATGCCTCCTGCAGTGGACAGTCAAGAAGACACAGGCAGGGCATGAACTCAGATCCACAGGTATGCCACCAACTGCCCTGCATGTCAAAGGGAATGTTGGTTTCAGCTGTTAACCCCAAGCCTCTGAAGGACAGTTACATTGTGTGGGTCATTCTTATAACCAGGATTAACGAATGTATTTCTTCATCTATGGTGCAGTGGAACTTGGTGATTATGTTCTTTTGCCAGCTTTGTGTCAGTACAATCACACCTTTATTTTTCCCCACAAGAGTTGGTTTAGGACTTTATAAAAGGGAATGAGACTCCTCTTACCACCGAGCAAAATTGCCTTCTCTTTCATTTTGCCCACCACAGGGTAGTGGTTGGGAAGAGTGGAGGGAAAGGGAAACTGAGAAGCATGGATAAGGTCGCATACATGTGAACCACACATGGCGAGGATGTGAAGGTGGAGAGGAGCTGGTCTCATGTGGACTTTATGCCTTCCCCACTTGCGAGAGAATGGAGAGTTTGAAAAGATTCTGGCTTACCTTGCTTTTTTGCATGTGGCCAAAAGGGTTATAAGGCTCCTCATGATTTCCACTCAAGGGTAAAAAATGTTAATCAAAGTCACAGTCTTCTAGGTTCTAACCTTCTCTAATGCCTTTTCTCTACTGTCTCTACTGCCAAGGGCCATTCAAGGGCAGTGAGAGGAGTGTGATGCTAATCATAGTTTTATAAGATGTAGTCTGACTTTCTGTTCCTGAAATAATCCCTTCAAGCCACCAGCCCCTTCTTTACTCACCCTACTTTTCTGATTGGCAATCCCTCCATACTGTCTGGCCAAGACACTTTACTCCAGAAGCCATTAATCTACCATCAGTTATTTTATTTCTTCTTTTTTCTCTTTTTTCTTTTATTATACTTTAAGTTCTAGGGTACATGTGTATAATGTGCAGGTTACATATGTATACTTGTGCCATGTTGGTGTGCTGCACCCATCAACTCGTCAGCACCCATCAACGCGTCATTTACATCAGGTATAACTCCCAATGCAATCCCTCCCCCCTCCCCATGATAGGCCCCGGTGTGTGATGTTCCCCCCTTCCCAAGTCCAAGTGATCTCATTGTTCAGTTCCCACCTATGAGTGAGAACATGTGGGGTTTGGTTTTCTGTTCTTGCGATAGTTTGCTGAGAATGATGGTTTCCAGCTGCATCCATGTCCCTACAAAGGACACAAACTCATCCTTTTTTATGGCTGCATAGTATTCCATGGTGTATATGTGCCATTATTTTCTTAATCCAGTCTGTCACTGATGGACATTTGGGTTGATTCCAAGTCTTTGCTATTGTGAATAGTGCCACAATAAACATACGTGTGCATGTGTCTTTATAGCAGCATGATTTATAATCCTTTGGGTATATACCCAGTAGTGGGGATGGCTGGGTCATATGGTACTTCTAGTTCTAGATCCTTGAGGAATCGCCATACTGTTTTCCATAATGGTTGAACTAGTTTACAATCCCACCAACAGTGTAAAAGTGTTCCTATTTCTCCACATCCTCTCCAGCACCTGTTTCCTGACTTTTTAATGATTGCCATTCTAACTGGTGTGAGATGGTATCTCATTGTGGTTTTGATTTGCATTTCTCTGATGGCCAGTGATGATGAGCATTTTTTCATGTGTCTACCATCAGTTATTTTAGTTGGGGTTTGTGACTTTCTCAAGATGCTCATTTTTGCTCACAGCTGCCACCTCCCTGGGCAACTCCCAGTTACAGTCCCAAGGAGCCTACTTTTTCTTCCCCTTTATGATACCTCCATTCAAAAACTGTCCATCTGAAATTGACTATTAAAAGAAACATCACCTTCTCTAAATTCCTGTTGTTTGTTCTCCATCTTTGGAAAGCATCAGAATCACTTGCAGGGCTTAAGATAGATTCCCGAGCTCCACCCTGATACTGATTGTGGAATGACAAAGAATGCTGCCTGACACTGTTTTTCTAACAACTTCTCCAGTAATACTGATGTTGCTGGTCTAGGGTTAGGATGTTGAGAACTACTGCTTTATGCATTTTAAACCTACAAAATGTTGCAATGATGTTTTAGCATAGGGTACCCTGGGTGTATTTTCTGAGCACTGGGTCCTCCAGTAACAATCATATTTTTAGGGATGATGAAAGACATTTTGACACATAGAATTCCCTATTTCTACCTTCCACTTCTGATCATCTTATTTCTTTTTCTTCTCCTTTATATATATATTTTAAATTCTTCACTTTTATTCTCCTTTTCCTCCTGTCCCAAGCCTGCCTTAGAAGAGTCTCATGATCCAGATGACTGTAATATATAATAGGAGTAGTGTGAGAAAGAAGCCCAAAGGTAAAAGGAATCTGCTCATCTGCTATACTCAGGGAAATCTCGTTGTTGTTAAACTAGTGTTGTCTCTCCTTCCTCTAGCATAGTTATTCAGGAATCAATCAAAATTATCCAAATATCCTGCAAAAATTTGGCTTAAAACTTTTATCAGTATTTTCAACAATTGTCAAATGCTCTTGTACAGAGGAATGTGGCAAAGACGGGTAGTGAATGAGAAGAAGCTGATGGTAAGTAGCTCTACTTTTAGTTTCTTATTGTCTACAATGGCTCTCCATCTTGAAGCCTGAGCTTTGCTTTATGGTTGGTTCCTGGCTTGCTAATAAGGCACAGATGTTTCCCACAAAGAAGGGATTTCTGATTTTTTTTTTTTTCCTATACCCCTACTTTCTACTTGGAGTTGGAAATCAATAAGTTCAAGGGAATGTATTACTTTTATCCTCTTAGCACATAAAATTGGAAGATGATAGGGTTTTAACTAGTTGTCAGATTGTTAGGTGAAAGGATATTTCTGGCTAAAGACTGGGGCTTTCATTGCCCTTACTTTCTTTTCAGTTCCTTCTTCAGTTCCTAGAAATGAAACTAGTTACATTGCTAAAGTGAAGAGGTACATGCTCTGGTATTTTTGCAGTGAAGTTCTTCAGGCCCCGACCCCTCTTCTCAAGCCCAGATGTCAATCATTTCTAGCATGTACAGCCTTTTTTTGCCACCACTATGTAGGATTTGGTTACCACTCAGAAATTATGGCAAGTTAATCTGCAGGCCTTATTAAATAATTCTTAGAAACACATGAACACAGTTGGTGTGCTCGAGCATTTGGAAAATTATTCTTTAGAATTAGCCCACTGAGCTGGAAGAAAATAAAGAACACTTACCAAAGGGAAAAAAATGACAAAAAATTCTAATGACTAATGGTTTTTAATTATAATTACATAATAGTCTCTTGATACAAGTGCTACTCATTGTTTTGATAATTCACTAATCCATTAGGCCTCTCCATACATATGCAAGTACCTAGATTAGAAAAAAGAATAAGATTATGTAATTGCACTCAAGTGCCTTAAATTAGATCAATTCAATGGCACTCTTAACCATCCTACTATTAGCAAATGCTGAGAATATGAGAAATGATAAGCAGCTTCCAACTGATATACTAGATAATTGTCTTATCCTGGATTAAAAAAAGTAAAATTTAACAAAGGTAACATTTAGTTTATAGTAACTTTTAAATTTATGATGATTTATGCATAGTGCTGCCATAAACATTCATCTACTAGTTTTTATGTAGACACAAGTTTTTATTTCCCTTGGACATACTCCTAGGAGTTGAGCCACAAAGTAATTATATTTTGTGATGGTCTGACCTTGAAGGGCCCACATAAGATAATTCTGTGTTGGTGGTTATAAGAATCTAGGTATATGTTAGTCCTCATAGAACTGTACACCAAAAAAGTGACTACTACCTCATGCAAATTAATTTTAATAATTTAGAAAACTCTCCAAATAATCTGTATAGATTTATAAATTGCATCAAACTAATTATTACATGGAACATTAAGATGCTTCTAGTGCTTCAAAAAACTAAAATTTGTACAAAAATATGGTGATAAACAAAATAGTTCCCGAAGTCAATGATTTTTAGTGGGTAAAGTTACATATCACATATACCAAAGTTATATCTCAAATTGAATGTCAAGAGAACTGGAAATTCTTTGATCCAAAAGGCAACCAGGTTGTCCATGCTACTCTAAGTCCTTATCCAAGATCCTTTAACAAAATGGAAATATATTAGTGCGAAGTAATTCTTGGATACAAGCTGGGATAGCAAGTTCCTCTTATTAAACCTACCGATTTCATTCTCCTGTTCTCACAAGGTTTAGCCAAGGCAGGTCTTACATTACAAATTTCTTGTAGGATTGAGAAAAGGTTCCACTTCTATACATGGAGCCTACACATTTATCCAATGGAGAATTGTTAAAAAGTTTTGTTATAAAAATGCATAGAACACACACATAGGACAATAATGTATTGAGAAATTTCAGTTAAATTATAATTTTTACTGTCAAACCCACAAATAAATCATCAACGTAAGAATTCTGAGGTTCAATGTTTAAATAACATAAGTAAATTAGTAATCTTCCCTCTATGTTTAAATTCCATGTTTAACATTGTCTGGAAAAATTTATGTCAATGTTACTTGTGATATTTTCAATTTTAAAAGCAATTATTACATTAGGAACATAGGTTTTGGAAAGAATCACAGCTAATGTCCATGGAAAGGGCAAGATGCCAAGGATAGTTCTGTTTTTAACAAAGTAAGTTAGAATGTACGTCATGACCAACTAATAAATCACAAAACTAGAGCTATCTTTGTCCCTTTTCTACCGTCAAAACAACCTGAGACTCAGATGATAATCCCAGTTTACCTTAATGTTAAGAATTTTTAGTTATTTGTTCATTTTACAAATATATATTGGATAAAACTATGCACCCTGAACTGTGCTGAATGTTTCAGATGCAATGGAGAACAAAACACTTGAACTCTGATTTACAAGAGGAGACCAAATAATCACACAAATACTTCATGAGAAACTGCTAGCCATTATGAAGGAAAAGTAAAAGGGACAAAAAAAAAAATCTCAGGGATATATTAAGGAAATGTATCTATTCTGAAGTTTAATCGAGGCTTCCCTTGGGGAAGTAGCATTTTGATCCAAATTTTGTGACCAATGACCTGCATTTCCTGATTCCAATTTCTTTTCCCTACTCGTTCCAGCTAATATCCAAGAATAATCTCAGGGTAATTGCTTAGGTTCCAAATGGGACCTAAAATTACATTAAAACCTGGCAGTAGATATAATGGCAGTGGCCTATGTGGGACTCTGAGCACACGCTTGGCATTATGTCCAGGGTTTCTGTTGCAGTTCCCACCACTTCCAAATATTTAGGTCAGACTATCTGAGGTACAACATGAGCTGCAAACCCTTTTATCTTTCTAGGATATTTTTATCCCTTGAAAGTCTGAGTTCTTACATGAATTTAATATTATCAAGAAATAGGAAGGAGAACTGTATCTGACAAATATGACGTTTCAAGTCAGGGTCAGAAGTTCTTATATTAACAAAGACAAATTTCTCACAGAAATAACAAAAACTCCTAAGAGACTACTATGAACACCTCTATGCACACAAGCTGAAAAATCTAGAAGAAATGGATAAATCTCTGGAAATATACAATTTCCCATAACTGAACCAGGAAGAAATTGAATCCCCAAAGAGTTCCAAAATTAAACCAGTTAAAAAAAAAAAAAGCCTACCAACCCACAAAAAGTCCAGAACCAGACAGACTCACAGTTGAATTCTACCACATGTATAAAGAGCTGGTATCAATCCTACAGAAAATAGTCCAAAAAATTGAGGAGGAAAGACTTCTCCTTAACTCATTCTATGAAATCAGCATCATCCTGACACCAAAACTTAGTGGAGACACAACACCACCACCACCACAACTTCAGGCCAATATCCTCGATGAACATAGATGGAAAAGTCCTCAACAAAATACTAGCAAACCAAAACCAGCAGCATATAAAAAAACTAATTCACCACGATCAAGTAGGCTTTATCCCTGGGATGCAATGTTGGTTCAACATACATAAATCAATAAATGTGATTCACCACATAAACAGAGCTAAAAACAAAAACCACATGATCATTTCAATAGATGCAGAAAAGGCTTTTTGATAAAAGTCAACATCCCTTCATGTTAAAAACTCTAGAACTAGGCATTGAAGGAACACACTTCAAAACAATAAGAGCCATCTATGACAAACCCACAGCCAATATCATACTGAACAGGCAAAAGCTGGAAACATTCTCCTTGGGAACTAGACCACCACAAGAATGCCCTTTCACCACTCCTATGCAACATAGTACTGGAAGCCCTAGCCAGAGCAATTAGGCAAGAGAAAGAAATAAAAGGCATGCAAATAGGAAGAAAGGAAATAAAGTATCCCTGTTTGCAGACATTATGATTGTATAACCTAGAAAACACCATAGTGTCTGCCCAAAAGCTCCTTGGTCTGATAAATTCAGCAAAATTTCAGGATACAAAAATCAATGTACATAAAACAGTAGATCATAAATCAATATATAAAAACTGTAGTACTTCTATATATCGGCAACATCCAAGCTGAGAGTCAAATCAAGAACACAATCCCATAAGCAACACACAGTAAAATACCTAGGAATACAGCTAACCAGGGAGGTTGAAAGATCTCTACAACGAGAACCACAAAACACTGCTTAAAGAAATCAGAGATGACACAAATTGGAAAACATTCCATGCTCATGGATAGGAAGAATCAATATTGTAATAATGGCCATACTGCCCAAAGCAGTATGATTCAATGCTATTCCTATCAAACTACCAATAACATTCTTCTCAGAATTGGAAAAAATTATTTTAAAATTCATATGGAAACAAAAAACAGCTTAAATAGCCAAGGCAGTCCTAAGCATAAAGAACAAAGCTGGAAGCATAACACTACCTGACTTCAAGCTATACTACAAATCCACAGTAACCAAAACAGCATGGTATTGGAACAGAAACAGACCCATAGACCAATGAAACAGAATAGAGAGCCTGGAAATAATGCCATATGCCTACAATCATCTGATCTTTGACAAAGTCAACAAAAGCAAGCAATGGGGAAAGGGATACCTAGTCAATAAATGGTGCTGTGCTGACTGGCTAGCCATATGCAGAAAATTGAGACTGGACCCCTTCCTTACACCATATACAAAAATTAACACAAGATCAATTAAAGACTTAACCATATAACCTAAAGCTATAAAAATCCCAGAGGAAAACCTAGAAAATACCATTCTGGACACAGGTCCTGACAAAGATTTCATGATGAAGATGCCAAAAGCAATTTCAACAATAACAAAAATTGACAAATGGGATCTAATTAAACTGAAGCACTTCTGCACAGTGATACAGAATGAAATACATTCTCCCATACAGAATCAGAATATATTTGCAAACTATGCATCCAACAAAGGTCTAATATCTAGATTCTAAGAAACTTAAATTAACAAGCAAAAAAAAAACTTCATTAAAAAGTAGAGAAAGGACACGAACAGATACTTTTCAGAAGACATACATGCAGCTAATAAGCATATAAAAAAATCAACATCACTAATCACTGGGGAAATGCAAATAAAAACCGCAATGAGTTACCATCTCATCAGTCGGAATGGCTATTACTAAAAAGTCAAAAAATCACAGATGAAGGCAAGGTTGCAGAGAAAAGGGGGCACTTACACATTGCTGGTGGGAATGTAAATTAGTTCAGCTACTAGAGAGAGCAGTGTGGTGATTTCTCAGGGAGCTTAAAACAGAATTACCATTTGACCCAGCAACCCATTATTGGGTATAATGCAAAGAAATACAAACTACTATAAAGACACATGCACACATATATTCATTGCAGCACTATTCACAATAGCAAGATGAGGAATCATATACACTATGGGATACTATGCAGCCTTAAAATAGAATAAGATCATGTCCTTTGCAGCAACATGAGTGGAGCTGGGGGCCATCATCCTAAATGAACTAACACAGGAACAGAAAACCAAATACTGCATATGTTCTCACTTATACACGGGAGCCAAACATTGAGTACACATGGACACTAGGAAGGGAAAAACAGACACTGAGGCCTACTTGAGAGTGTAGAAGGTGGGAGGAGGGGGACTGAAAAACCTACCTGTTGGGTGCTATGCTTATTACCTGGGTGATGAAATAATGTGTACAACCAAACCCCTGTGACATGCAGTTTGCTAATATAACAAAGCTACACATGTACTCCTGAACCTAAAGTTAAAAAAAAACAATCAGTTTCTAACTATGGGACCTAGGAGAATATATATTTTCCACTCCTTAGTAATGGATAGCAAACACATAATAAAAGCTCACCCCAACTAGTGAGCGCTGGGTAAGGAACCATGGAAAGAAACAAAGGAAGATTAGAACCCTGATTTGGTCTTTTGTTACTCTGGGGAAATACAAAACTCACCAATGAAACAAACTGAAGGCAGTGACAAAGAACATTGTAGGTAATAATACAATCAGGCTTTTAATGAGTAAAATTATAGTAAATAAAAAAAGTGGTCAGACACATCAGAATTTAGCAGTGTTTTAAGTGGCAGGGTCATGGCCTATTCCCAATTTATTCTTTTTGCTTGTCTATGGTTTCTGATTATTCTACCATTCTATTTTTTCATTAGGGATGTAAAAACTTTTTCTAAAAATAATGTATTATATTGCTTATCAAAATTCAGGGTTTAAGCCTCGGTTCTTTCACCAATTTAACCAACTTGCTGAGTAACCACCTTTCGCAAATCCCCCCTGCCTCCTAGACTCAAGTTCTTCCTACTTGTCAAATGAGGAGATGGGCCCGGTCTGTTTCCTAAACTTAGCCAATCTTCAGAATCCTTTCAGCCAACTGTTAAAAATAAAATCCCAAGAGCACCTGAAATCAGCCAAATGAGACACTCCAGAGAGAAGCCTGGGAAGATGTGTTTTACAAGTGCCCCCAGGTGATTGGTAGAAATAGCCAAGCTTGAGAAATGCTAGAGTAGATGATGCTTATGGTCACTTCCAGTTTGAATGGGCTATCTCTGCGTTAACCTTTAGCACATAGCATGCAATCCCTCTCTAAGTGGGAAAATGACTCTTGTTGGAACTGGGCAGGAGCACTCAGAGCACAGCCTTATGCTGGGCTTATACAATCAATTAGAAAATGTTGTTTGGGAAGCTGAGGAGGGCAGATCATTTGGGGTCAGGAGTTTGTGACCAGCCTAACCAATACGGTGAAACCTCGACTCTACTGAAAATACAAAAATTAGCCAGGTGTGGTGGCAGGCACCTGTAATCCCAGCTACTCAGGAGGCTGAAACATGAGAATCATTTTAACCTGGGTGGTGGAGGTTGCTGTGAGCCGAGATTGCACTACTGCACTCCAGCCTGGACAATGGAGTGAGACTTGTCTTATAGAAAAAAGAAAAAAAAAAGAAAATGTTACCCTACCCTCTGTTTCTATTTTGAGGAGATTGTAGAAAATTAGTATCATATCTTTCTTAAATCTTTGGTAGTATTCACCAGTGGAACCATCTGGGCCTGGTGCATTATTTTTTGAAAGGTAATTAGTTATTGATTCAACATCTGAAAGAGGTAAGCCAATTCAGATTTATCAATTTCTCCTTGTTTTGGTAGTTTATGTCTTTCTAGGATTTGGTCCACTTTAAGGTGTCAAAATTGCAGGAGTAGTTGCTTGTAGCATTTCCTTATCATTTAAACCTCCTTGGAATCTATAGTAATGACCCCTCTTGCATTTCTGATATTGGTAATTTGTGTATTTTCCTTATTATTTTTGGCTAGCCTGGCTAAAGATTTATCAGTTGTATTGATCATTTCAAAGAACCAGCTTTTGGTTTCATTGCTTTTCTTTATTGTTTTGTTTTCCATTGCATTGATTTTTGCTCTAAATTTTTTATTATTTCTTTTCTTCTGTTGCTTTAGGCTTAACTTGCTCTTTTTAAATTTCCTATAGTGGAAGCTTAAATTATTTAGATATTTTTTCTAATATATGCACTTGATGCTACAAAATATTTCTAAGGACTGATTTTTCTGTATCATACATTTTAATAAGTAGTATTTTCATTTTCATTTAGTTCAAAATATTTTAAGTTATTCTTCAGAGTTCTTTGACCCATGGTGTTATGTACAAGTGTCTTGAGATTTTCTAGCTGTCTGTTATTGATTTCTACTTTAATCCTATTGTAATCTAAGAACATTGTATGATTCTTAAAGTTTTTGAGGTGTTTTATGGCCCACAGTGTGGTCTATTTTGGTGAATGCTCCATGTGAGTATCAGAAGAATGTATATTTTCCTGTTGCTGGATGGCATGTTCTATAAATGTCAATTAATTTGATTGGTAGTGCTGTTTGGGTCAACTATATCATTATTGATTTTCTGCCTGCTTATCAATTATTAAAACAGAGCTGTTAAAGTTTCCAAACAATAGTGAATTTGTCCATTTCTCCTTGGAATTTTATCAGCTTTGCCTCTTATTTTGATGCTTTATAGTTAGGTACACATACATTTTGGATTGTTACGTACTCTTGGAGAACTGACCTATTTATGTCATGCTTTTTAATCCCAGATAATTTTCCTTGTTCTGAAGTCAATTTTGTTTAATACATTACTTCTGCTTTCTTTTGATTAGTATGAGCACAGTAAAATTTTTTCCATCTTTGTTTTTAAGCTGAATCTTGATCTTTAAAGTGGGTTTCTTGCAGAGGACATGGAGTTGTGTTTTGTTTTTATATTTTTAATTCACTCAAATTCTCTATAATCACTGCATTTAACCATTAATAAAATAATACTGAAAAAACTGGATTAATTTCTACGATATTTGAATTGTTTTATATTTGTTGCATTTGTTCTTGGTTCTTTTCTGCCATCTCTAGATTTAGTTGAATATTCTATATGATTCAATTTTAGCTCTTTTGGAATATCAGTTATATCTTATTAAATTTTATTGAAAACTAAATTTTGAAATATACATAATTCACTAATGAAGTCCACTTTCAAATACCACTATACTGCTTGATACGTGGTGCAGACATTTTAACAGAATATCCTCGAAATTTCTCCCTCCCATTCTTTGTGACATTGCTTTCATTTCACTTGTCCTATGTGCTATAATCACTCAATAAATCATTGCTACTATTACTTTAAACAGTAATCTTTTATATCAATTAAGATTAGAAATAATAAAATTTTATCTTTCCTTATTCCTTCTGTTACACTCTTTTCTTGATATAGATCTGAGTTTCTGACGTATATCATTTCTCTTTCCCTGAAGAATTTATTTTAACATCTGCAGAGTGGTCTTCTGGTCATGAAATCCCTCAGCTTTTGTTGGTCTGAAAAACTAATTCTCCTTTGAGGTTGAGTTTCACTGGATATTCTATATTTGTGGATTTTTTTCCCTTTCAACACTTTAAATATTTTTTTATTTCATTCTGTTCTTACTTGCATAGTTTGACAAGAAGTGTGATGTAATTCTTATCCTTGTTCTTCTGTGAATTGTTTCTCAATCCTCCACTCCCCAATTTCTTTCAAATGCTTTTTTGTCTTTTGCTTTCTGAATTTTGAACACAGTATGTCTAGTCTAGGTGTAGTTTCTTTTTTCTTCTGTTTTTCTCTCTCCTTCCTATTCCTTCCCGTTTTGATATTTATCCTGCTGGTGTTTACTGAACTTCTTGGATCTGTGGTTTAAGTATCTCAATTTTGGGAAATTTTTGTCATTATTACTTAATATTTCTTCTGTTTTCTCTTTCCTTTCTCTTTTAATTATGCTTATACCTTTTGAAATTGTCCTACAACTCTGGATATTCTCTGCTGCTTTATTATTTGTTTTCTTTTTCAGTTTGGGAGGCTTCTATTGACATCTTTAAGCTCGTTTCTTAGCTGTGTCTGTTCTACTAATGAATCCAAAGGCATTTCTTCATTGTATTTCTTATTTCTAACATTTCCTTTTGATTCTTAGAGTTTTCCATTTCTCTGATTATATTAATCATGTGTTACTGTGTATTTTCTACACTTACAATTAGAGCCTTTAAACATATTAGTCAGCTATTTTAAATCCCTTATCTGATAATTTAAAAATCTGTGTCACACAATCAGTCTGATTCTGATGTTTGCATTTTGTCTTTAGACTTTTTTCTTGTGTTTTACTATACCTTGTACTCTTTTGTTGAAAGTTGGACCTGATGTTTCAGGTAGTAGGAGCTGAGGTAAATAAACCTTAATCCATAAGTTTAATGTTTATCTGGCTAGGAGTTGAACTGTTTAATGGTTGCTGTATTTGGGTACCCGAATACAGGAATTTGAAGCCTCCAATTCCTCTAATATCCCTGTTTTTCTCACCTCGTTAAATAGAATCTATGCCTGGCAGTTCTTTCATCTGTAACACATTGTTACTATATTTGAATCCTGTTGATTTGGTGGTAAGGTGTAGAGAGGGGAAATACTCTATACTCTTATGAAGAAATCTCAGTCTTTCAATGGGCTTGTATTTTGTTGTGGTTATGACCTTTCAAGTTTTCCTAGCTTCTCCACAGCCCAGTTGAAACAGGAAAGCTAAAGGATGCTGAAGTCAGAGAAATCTTTCTCCTGGCAGGATAAAGCCTTATTTTCTCTGGAGTTGACATTTGTTAATGAAGAATGCTCTTGGCATATTTCACAATGGTAACTCTTCTTCTCCCCTGGCAAAGCCAAGAAGAGATCTTTCCTAGGTTTCTAACATGAGAACCTGATGAGTTTCCTAGAGATAAAATTCAAAGTATGGGGCACCCCCTAAGATTATGCCACATGGGAATTTCTTTAGCTAGTCCATACTCAGCCTCCAACAATCCATCAAATCTACCACTGAGGTTTTTCTGCCCATTTATGGTTCCAGTAGCATCTGTCAAGGGAAGCAAATTTCATTTTTGATTCTCTGGATTCACCTTTCTGTTTAGATTCTGGGATAGCAGTTTGCCTTGTATCCTCAATTCTATGATGAGTCCAAGAAATGTCACTGGTTTTTCAGTTTGCTCAGATTTTTCTAATTTTAAGAATAAGAGTGACCACTTCCAAGCTCTTTATGTGTGGGAACTGCAACTGGAAATGGTCCTTTAAAAAGAATAACAATGCATTTCTAGTGATACCTTTAAGCAAATCAGCATGATTTTAAAATATTTAAGTACTTTCAGGGCTGCTTCCTAACAGTTGTAAAGGTTGTGCTCTACACAAGGACAACCAGGCTAGGAAGCAAAAAGAGGTGGCATCTAGTTTGTACAAAGGTGCCCGGAGGATGGGTGGAGGGTGGGTAACAGCTGACCCTGTTTTGCAAGGTGGTGCAAGGGAGACTGAAGTCCGAGCTCATCAATTCCAACCATTTTATGAAACAATCCAGTGGCTCTTGTTAGCTCAGTTTGTGGGGAACATTCAGAACTGCTCCAAGAACTCCTTCATCTTGTCGAGGCTTTGATGGAATAGGGCCAGTAGCAGAGAGTTCTTTCAGATCTTCAGATGTTGCATTCATCTCCAGCCTCACTCTTTGAGAGCGCCAAAGCCTCCTTTTGTAATACCTTTACCTTGGATTGTGCCTCCAACTGCCTTATGCTTGCCTGGCTGCCCGGTTTGACAACTTACATTGGTAAGCAACAAGTGAGTTACAATGTTCCAAAGTCATTGCCTCTTCATGGACATCCTCATTGTTCTGAGGAGCCACATGGTGAATGTGAACTTGAATTCTGAACAGTAGGCTTGTGCCAGGCAGCCAACTTCCCCAACGTGGAGCCAAATGTGTTGCATCTGAGCAGCATTTGAGCTGCATCTCCCCAGCCCCGACAATGAAATCGGGTCCTTACTAGAGTAGGGGATTGGTGACTGTCGACTCTGGTAATGATTCTGGCACTGCACCAGTAACAGGCAGCCCTCATTTGTTTTCCTGCCTAGCACCAGGGCGAGATCATTGTTTATTATGGCTCAAAGGCAGTAATCATTTCACATAATGTGAGGATTTTTTTCACTCAATTACTTTCATGCTTTGGGCTGATGAGAATAATAATCATGTGTTGATTACCGGTATCTTGACAGATGATGCTCAGAAATGCAGGTCACTGCTTGCTCCTACCCTTTTTTCCCCTTAAACATTCAAGGTTGTGATTTGGAATTTCATTCAGTCACCACTATTACCAATCCCAAAGTTTCTGATGCTGAGAAGACCAGGACAAAATATATCTTATAGGGGCCCTCAATTCCTGCAGTCTGCCTTATGGGATAATTTATGCTGATTTGTTTTAAAGAGACAGGCATACATAATTCATGTCCTGTGCATTTCGGCTTTTGGCCATTGAAAATACTATCTCTTTTGGCAGCGCTTGCAGGAACTAGCTACAATAAACATTTCATACCTCAGTGGACACTTTTCTCAGCTAATAGAAGCCTGACTTAAATGTAGACTCCATCATGAGAGGTCTGTATTTAATGATGAATTCAGCTGAGCATTTTTTCCTTCCAAAGCATAAAATAAGATTATCTGTATCAATAGTTGGTTTTTCTCAAAAGGAGTCAAGGTGTGAATGGGCATGAAAGGGAAATTAAATTGAAACTCTTGGTGGTTTCATGGTTGGAGGCCAGTTTAAAACTCAAACTCTAATAACTGCTTTTGAACTAAGTCAGGAGAATTGTTAGGTCAGAAAGCATCCAGATTTGAAGAGTGGCATCAGGGCTACGCTTCCCATACAAAAGGCAGAGAGCCAGATAAACTGGAGACTTTTGAAGATATTGGTTCCACTGCTGAGGATGGCTGGGTTCATACCTGTGTAGATTATAGGGGTGTTAAATAGTCTACACATGTAGTGCCAAAGTAGTAATTTAAAAATGCAAATCTCATCAAGCTGTTCTTCTCTTCAAATTCCTTCAATGGCATTCCATTTCACAGAGGATGAAGACCAAGGAGCCTGCATGATCATTTGGGTCTCCAATGCTTCATCCTCATCCAGTCTCCCGTTGCCTTTCCTTATTGTGCTCTAGCTACTGAGGCCTTCCTTTAGCTTCTCTACAACTGTTTGCTTTTACTTAAACTCCTGATTATGTTTCAGGATTCATCCTAAATAAATACTTCTCCTGGGAACTTCTATTTATTCTGGCAAGTTTAAATCCCTTTGTTAAGTGTACTCATGCCCTTTTTGTTGCTAAGGTTTTATTACTTGGGTAATTTTTGATGTTTGCATCCCTACTAGACTGTAAACTCCTTAAAGGCACCTGGATTCCACTTTGCAAATGTATCCACCTAAGGCATTATAGATATTAAATGAATGAATAAGTTAGTGCAGGGTTTCTCAAACATTTTGAACATCAGAATCACCTGGATGACTTGATCAAGCACAGGTTGCTGTGCCCCTAGAGTTTCTGCTTCATAAAGCTTGGACCAAATCTGCATTTCTAAGGAGTTCTGGGATGGTGCTGTAGTCACACTTTGAGAACCACATAATAATGAAAAGTATTTTAATTACTGCACTATTGCATTCTTACTATGGGGACCCCAAGTTAGAAAGCTTGCATCTCAGCAACTAAATGCCTGAAGTCCTTAAAGCAAGTTCTTTTATTTTCTTTCAAGTCAGTCAACACATCATCTTACTGCTTTATTTTTGAGATATTCCCTCCATTTCTTCCCTCTGCCCTGTTTCTAGATGGAAGCATTATAACCTTACATTTGAACTACTGTAACCACATCCTTATTCTCTTGGCTATCATTCTCTGCTCCTTGAACTATTCATTTTTTATTGCCAGTTATAAGTGCCTCAGACATTATTATGACTAAACCTTGCCCTCATCTAAACATCTTGCTGAAAATCTCAGCATTCAAGGATTTTTCACAACCTGGATCTCCTGGTGTGTTGCTCACTTCTAAATTTGCATGCAACTCTTCATAGCTTATTGTAGTTATCTAATTATCCATTTTTCCCGACAGACTGTCAGTTGTATAGGGGCAAGCACCATGACGGTCTCATCCACTTAACATAAACTTGACCTATTGTTGCATCATATTACTAAACAGATGAAAGTCACTGAACACTATATTTTACCTCTTGTATAACAGTAACACTGATAACCCTAGAAGCACTTAAATGGAGTTACTGTATGCCAGAATTCATTCTTCAAATAACTTTACACATATCAATGTACTTAATTCTTACACCGAGTATTCACATTTTATGGGTGAAGAAATTGAGGCATAGAGAAGTAACTTGTCCAAGGTCTCATAAGTGGTGGTTCAAGGATTCAAACACAGGAATCTGGCTGTAGGAGTTCATGATCTTACCTACCATGACTGAGGCATAGTCCAAATAATGCCTAAAATTACATGAAGCACTAAATCTCGTGTGTGCGCGCCAGTTTATTGAACTATACATAATCACAAAAAATTGTTCAGCACCTTTTATTTGTAGGAAGCTACGGCAAATACTGCTGAAGCAAGCACGGATGGAAGACAGCATGTAAGGTGCGAGTCTAATCCTACAGGTGGAGGCAGACAACCCATGTTTCACCACTTTCTTAGCAATGTGACCTTGGGCAAGTTACTCAACCGTTCTGTGTTGTTTCTTTAAAATGGGGAAAATAAAACATTTTACAAAGTTTCTGGCAAGATTAAATGAGAGGTGGTATATGAAGTATTTAGCACAATGACAAACATGTCGTGTCTACTTAGTAGATAAGAGCTATCATTATTCTAGCCGTGCCCTTGAGGAGCTTCCCATATATTCATCAGGAGACAGGAATTGGTAATGATGCTCTTGGATTAAGAATTTAGCTACCATAAATGTTTGCCTCAGCATATCCAAGATGAAATCTCATGTGTCCAGGGTTGGTCCCAAAAGTATATAGGAGTGGTGTGTAATATCCAATTAAAGAGGAAATCAAACTTAAGTCATAAAATGATTCACAACTGGAGGTTTTTTCTTGACCATTTAACTTATTTATTGAGCAGTAGGTGTCAGAAACTGCTAGGCATCAATAATTCAGAGAAGAAAATAGTGTTTGTTTTTTTCCTCTCAAAACTGTTTTCATCACTCATGCTATATTTGAATTTCTGTTATTGACTCCCTTGACCAGTGTTTTAAGATTATGAAGCTAAGTTTAGGCTTATATAGAGCTTACATTGAACAGAATTAGAAGGCTTGGGGTTGGTAGGCACTTAACATAGCCTTTCCACAACTAGGCAGGTGCAATGCAGCCATATCAAATCTATATTTCATTGATTCTCATCTTTCACTTTTAGCTTTTCAAGCTACTCTGCCTGTCATAGCAATAGCGTTACATTATGAGTTGGTAGGATATTACAGACATCTACACTATAAAAGGTGGAAATAGGATTTAGTTTTCTATATATGCTATATTCGCTTATATACAAATGTATATACATAACTCACAGAAGATAACGATATACATTAATCATTGAAATTAACATCTGTATATATATAGTTGTCTTTGTATCTTCAGGCGGTTGTTTCCAGGACCCCCCATGGATACCAAAATCAGAAGATGCTCAAGTCCTTTATAAAATATGGCATAGTATTTGGATATAACCTATGCATATCCTTCCATGTCTCTAGATTACTTGTAACACTAAAATATAAATGCTATCAAATTGTTATACTGTATTTGTGTTTTTTGTTGTTTTTCTTTTTGAACATTTTTGATGAGCAGTTGGTTGAATCCATGGATGAGAATCCACAGATACGGAGGGCTGCCTACACTCATATAGGTAAAGCATATACACCAAGTATACAGACACACACAAGCACACATTTGTAATCATCCAAAATTTACCTCTTCTGAGCCTATGGAACCAATTTAATCTTGGTGCAGCAGGCCCCAAGGCAACCATCAAACACTGCAGACAAGTGCTTATTAGGTGCTTACTAGGAAGACTCACAGGAGCTTTTAGAAATAGGATAGGCGGGGCTAGATGAGAGTGAGTATATAAAAGGCCATCTATGAAGAGAAATTTCAGCACTGTCTTTCTCCCTATGAAGAAATCTGCTTTATCCATATTTTGATGGTATTTAAATATCAAAAAATAAGGTCCCTTTAAGAAGCCAAGTGATAAGAATTTTTCATCTAGAACATTGATTTTCAAACTTTAGTGCATATCACTAGATGCTAGTATAAAACGCAAGATCAGTTCCACAGAATCATTTCTTGGGAGTGGGATCCAGGAATCTGAATTTTAACAAGCATCCTACTGTTCTACTGCCTTTGATCTGTGGCCAATATATTGAGAAACACTAAGGTGTAAATTAAAAACAGGCAGGGTACTTCTCAGAGATACTCAGATAACAGAAAGGAGAATGAAGACGCAAGGCTTGTTGATCTGTTTGGCAAGAGGGATGGTTAAGTCACTTTGAAATTGAAAGGCAGGTGGGGAAATTTAGCACTCTGAGTACCAGCAGCAGGAGCAGCTATGAAAGGAACCACATTTATAACAAAGAACAGTCAAAAGATTATGTCAGATATAAAAAGTGACCCGAAATAGGCAATAACGACAGATACATTTAAGAATTTGAGATAGTCAAAACTAATAATTAGTCAAAACTAATAGAAACTATGAAAATTGTTAGCTGTTTTAGAAATTAAAGATAAATGTCATAGGGTGCTGAGATTATATAAAATAACGTGTGGGAAGTTCTTAGAATAGTTCCTGGCATGTACAAATTCTTCAACGGTTGTATCTCTTATTATTAACGTGCAATTATATAACTTTGAAAGTATTTGTTGGTTGGATCAAGGTTATAGGTCAGAACAAAACTTAAAGGCACAATAATTGCATAGTCCCTAGAGAAATAGGAAAATTCCTACTGAAGGAGAGGACAATTCAAGTGAAGAGCATAAGAAAATGAATCTGGAATCCCAGAAATCAGAGAAGATGATGCAAGGCCACCAGAGATCAGAATACAGAAGTAAAGCTGACCCCAGGGAGAAGGTAGTCTGACTTGTAAGAGCTTCCATATACTTCAGACAGTAACTGGCTATCACTGACGATTCAGGTAAAGCCAAAAATTATAGGGAAGAATCAAACACTGCACAGACAAGTACTTATTAATGGAATGTGAGAACTTAGGCACAAATGACTCATGTTCAACACTAACTTGGAACATGAGAAAACACTTAAGTGAGGCCTTTGAGATTGAGATAGAAAAGTATAAAATGAAGTGTATATTTACTTTTATGTAGATATATTTATCACAATGTAGTTTTTATTTAATATTTATGTGTTGACTAACAAGTCAACATCCTAAGCTAAGACTCACTGGTATTTAATGCAATTTACCTAGAAAAAGTCCTACAAAATTCCTAATAAAAGGTTAATGTTGCACCACAAAGATGAAATTTAAAAAGGCCCAGGGACACTTCACTCACTTATAAGCTAAATATCTGGCAATCCCAAATGTATAAAATGGCTTGGAAGTGGGAAATAATAAGTGTTGGCCACTCAATGCTTTAAGTGTCTAACAGCAGATATTAAGTGTCTGCTCTAGGACCCGGTATCACAGTACTTGCAGTAATGCACCATCCTTTCAGTTTGAGTGACTGAGTTACTCAGATATTTTCTCGGAAGCTAATTAATCTTATTTGAAATAAAATTCTAACATGTTGTAACTATACCATATATTATAAACAGCAGACTACATTGTAGCTTAAGAAGGTGGTACTGTTAAGAGCAAAAAGTGACAAAGTGAATCCAATAAGGAAATGGAAAAACAAAGGCAGACAAAGATTCAAAATGAGACTCTGAAGTCATTTAAGTAAATCCTGTATTCACCCGCATACCGTTGACAAATTGCTGAACTCCCCAAGGCCACATTGCACTTTGAGAGACAGAGACAGAGACACAGAGACAGAGACACAGAGACAGAGACACAGAGACAGAGACACAGAGACACAGAGACAGATTTCCTGAGAACAAGGATTTAAATGATACAATCTTATTATAGAATATTAGAAAAGTATAATTAATGGAGTCTGGATTAATGAGACTTTATAGTGTTAGGCCAAGCTTTCATCATATTGAGGCGTCTCCTTGGCTATAAATGAGCCTTCAAAATGGGAGAAACACTAACTCTTCTTGGAGGCCAGGACTACATAGAAGATGTGATTTCTCCGATATATTAAAAATATCAAGGGTGGGCTTGTGTTAGGCTTTGGAGATACTCACTAAACAAAATGGGACCATCCATCACGTTTTGCTTTGTTTTGCATATATTAAGCAATCTCCATTTCTACTTCAGTAGAAAAACAGGATGGCCAGTGGGTATTTTTTTTAGTTTATTTTAAAAAATTTTAACATTGACATAATTATATATATTTATAGGTTACAATATGTTCTTGATCTGTTTACATTGTGGAATGATGAAATCAATCCAATTGAATCCATCACCTTACAAACTTAAATTGCTAAAAAGCTGATGGATTTTGATGACATCAGATTACTTTAGTAGGAATCTAGGGTCTGCCACTTACTTGCTGTGTGATCTTAGCCACTTCTCAAACTCACTTTCCTCATCTTTAAAGTGGGGACAATCTGGTGTCTGCCACACAGCATTGCTCTTAGGATGAGATTAGTTGAGATAATTATAATCTTCTCTATGTCGGCTATGATTATTGTTTGTCCAGGGCTGATTGGGAATACCTGGGAGAGCTCTGCCAGTTCCCTTTCAGTGCTGTATGGCAGCAAGCTCTCCAGAACACACTCATCTATCAAAGGAAAACAAATCATTACAGAGATATTAGTGATTCTATTCTTCAACTGTTGAGTAAAACCACACTTCACCATAATCTTCCAAATCCTCCTCAAAATACCTTCAATCTGGTGTGTTATTGTGACAGCCAACTGCGTGCCAGCCAGGCAGTACCTATTAAAAGTTGTTTGGAGATTAGGGCTCAGAACAGCTGGGTACCTTTGTTACCGGCAGTCTGCTGACTCAAAATGAGGGGGAAAAAAAGCCTCACTGGGATGAAGAGAGCAAAGAAAAACCAGAGCTGGGGGAAAAATAAAAACAGCTTTGGCCTTTGAAAACAGATTGCTCTGCTGTCCTGTCATGAAGTAGGTATACGGACATTCACAATTCCACACAAGATCTAATTCAATTCTTTTTAAAAAAAATACATGATAAAAACCCAGGTCCAGGTGCAGGCTCTTTTCTCTTGGGACTTTGAGGAAGCATTTGTTGCCCTATTATGAAAGCACCCACACTGCCTGCCCTGGCTGCCCAGCACCCCTTTCAGTCTCCAGGACTACAGGAATGCTGACCACAGATGGGCTCCCACCGCGTAAGTAGAGGGGCATCCTGTCTTTGTCAACAGTAAATATGATTCACGTAAGTAACCGCTCATGCCTTATGATTCCAGGCAATCAATGGTGAATTGACCTACAGCTTAAGAGAACCAGGGGCCAGAAATACCTTCCATCTCTCAGTGCCTCTGGGCATTCTTATTCAGTACTGAAAGCAGCTTGACAAAGCAGGCAACACAGATGTTTTTAAGTCCCTTTTACATAGATGAAAACACAGACCCAAGCATGTTCAAACGACCTGTCATCCCGTAACTAGTTGGTGACAGACCAGAAATCTTGGAATGAAAACCTATAACCCATGAGTGAGCATACATTGACATAGATCCTGCCAGAAACACTCTCCACATTTTCACCCAAGAAAATGGACACTGTGTCCCTGAAAAGTTCTACTTTGGTTTGGGTCGAGTAGATGGTGCCACATCAGGGGAACAGTGTACAAGAGAAGGGATACCAATTTTAAAATAAAGTCTTCCATCAGGCTTCTGCCTTCTTTTGTCTAAGATTTGTGCCTGAAAGTTTTAGGAGACAGCATCCCAGTCAGCTTCATTCTTTCTCTGATAATTTATCCATATGAAATCCTTGCGGCTCTCAAATCAGATGAGAAATGTGCTAGAATACTAGAAAACATGGTGTAGACAGAAGCCAGTACTGTTGCAGCTAATACAAAGCCTGCAAAACCCTCTGCATTTGCTCTTATGATCCCTTCACTTACTTATGTTGTGTTAGTTGTGTATGTGAATTGTGCCTTCCATTCCCTTTGCAAATGTTCACTGGGCTCGCAGTTACACTAAATAGGTGTGCATAAATTCTTTAAACAAATCTCATTGAATTCCTAGCTTGTCTTCAGAACCATACATGTTAAATTCCTAAGTCAAAAGAAGCTCAGTGATGGGGGTGGGGCAAGAGTCAGTACCCTCCAAAATGGGAGCATGTTGGAGACACTGCAGCAATGCTAGGAGGGGGATCTCTTATTAGCAGTCATCAAAGGTTCTTGCCCATTTGCACTGGCCTGCCATTCTGCCCTACTGAAACCTGTGCAGGAGGGAACCATCAACAGCTTTAGTTGGTGGGAAGGGGAGGTGTAGCAGTAGGAGTATAAATTGCCATGGTATGGTTGTAAAAAAGGCTACTGGAAAGTAAATACACCAAAATGTCAATCAGGTAATTTCATCACGGGACTGATGTTTTCTTCTCCCCGAGTTTTTTATATTTTGAGAATGGATTACTTTTATAATGGCAAAAAAAAAATTACTTTAAAATTTTTGCAGTTTCTATTCTCCCCAGTTTAAATATTGTCCTTACAAAGCTCACATCATGTACGAATTAATTAAAAAGTATAACCAGAATAATCTGCTAAATTCATTAGAAAGACAGAAGATTTAGCTGACTTCAGTGAGTTTGGAGTGAATGCAACCCAAGTCATGTATAGTCGACTTGAAGGACATTTGTTCAGTAAACAAGGATTTCCCAGCCCCCCACCACCCCAGTCCCTTTCCAGTGGGCCCTTGTGAGTTTTATTCTTGTAAACACGACTTCAATATCACTTTCTCCAAGAAGGGGCTGTTCATTTCTATCAACTTCTGTAGTTCTCTTCTAAGAGATGCCTCAGTGAAGCTTCATATGCTCTGGAGGCCTCGGGCCCTCCCCCTCCCTGTCTAGGAGGCTCCTCCTAAGTGAATTAGCTTCATTTCCCATTTTCAGTCTACCTTAAACCTGTGAGGTGTTTGTTTCCTGGGGCCAGGGCTTGCTGGGGCATTCAGCTACCTGCACACCAGCTGCTGCTCTGCTCCCCAGTGTGCATCTTGCAACAACGCAGCTCCTTTGCCGGTTGTTGAATAGGTAGAGGGGCAGCTGTGAAGGGCAGAAGAAAGCTGATTATTCATTTTCTCTCTTTTCGAAATTCTGCTTTGGGATCTTGTTCCCTCCCTTAGAATGTTTCCCGAGAAGCCCATTCTATTTAGCTCTCTTTCCAGGGAGCATTTTCTGTCAATTTTTCAAAATGTACATATTCTAGGCAGTTAGTTGGAGGTTTCACACATATTCTAGTTAGGAAAGCTTAGCCTGGGTTTTCTTTGTGTCCCAGAAGCCCAGAATTTCAGCAACTCACAAAGAACTCAAATATCCTTATGTGCGATACTTGAAGGATAGGGCTTTGCAAGTTAGCGTAGAAAACGAGGGTAATCTCTCTTGACTGTAGAACTGAAAACTCATTCCATTCTGGTTTGGAGAACACAAGGATTTCTCTCTCAGAACAAGCTTTCAGGGATGATAGGTAATGACCTGTCATTTTTCTTATGATTTCAAAAAACTATTTAAAGCTAAAATTGCTACTTATTATATAAATTATAAATTACGTGAATTACTTACTTAAGCTTACTTAAAAAATTGCTTTTCTTCAGAGATCTTTTGTTTCATCTCACTTGTTTGACCTGTCTTTACAGGCAAACCAAAATACCATTTTCAGGTAGATCAGTTAGCAATTGCTAATGAAGTGTGAGTTGCAGATTTTGAGTGTAGAGAGTAACTGTAGCTAGCTATGAGCACTGTGTAGATGAGAAATATCTATCACTGTGTCTTTCTCCATTCCACAGCTCTTGCAAACCACAGAACTGACAACATCCAGGCAACTCCTTAACTAATGTGCCTGTTTGGATATTCAAATATTTTCTAAAAAAGCAAAAATTATGCATTAGCTTGCAGCACCTGCACTCTAGAAAAATCAACCCTCAGGGTCTTTTCGTACGGTGGTCTGGAGTTGCTTTTATTTTTCTAGCATTTGTCAGCATACTGCTAACTCAGTTGATAAGTGTTCTTTCTGTTTTATGGATTTATGCTTCAGAGGGATTTGTATAGGCAAAATAGATAAAGCCATGTATTTCCTTATAGGACGTATTTTTAAATGACATTACTTTGAATTCAGAACCTGTGCTCTCACTGTGGGTATCAATGCCTTCCTCAAAACAATAATTTCAAGGGCACCATCTCATTTGTTAAGGCCTTTCACAGTTAATATGACTACCTCAATTACAATAGTGCTTCTGGTATGCTACAGTATATAATAGAATCCAGTGTTAACTATGAAATGAAATAGTTTTGGTAAATGTGACATAATTTGATAATTAGCCACACATGCTATTATCCATTCCATATTCACATAATGGGTATTATGCAGTTTTGTCTTCAATGAAAACATTTAAGTATCTTGTTGACTTTTTTAGTAATTACATATATTTCAGAGAAAACATTTTAAAAATTCTATGAATGTCTTAGGGCACTAGAAATGAAGTGAAATACATCTTTTGAGCATACAGAGCTGACATCATTGTAGGGGTATGTTGAAAATACGTATTTTGTGTATTTTTAGTAGAAAGGTGCTATATGAATGTGAAAGCTCATAATTAGCTTTTGTAAATCCTCTAAGCTTTGAATTCCTTAAACAAGGAAGAAGTGAGGACAGCAGAAATGAACACACACATACACACAATGCTAATGTAATACTGACTCATCAGGTAGTTGACATGATGTGG
Organism: Chlorocebus sabaeus; assembly: GCF_047675955.1. Lineage (NCBI taxonomy): Eukaryota > Metazoa > Chordata > Mammalia > Primates > Cercopithecidae > Chlorocebus > Chlorocebus sabaeus. Next base: position 57,156,269 of record NC_132915.1, read on the forward strand.
TCAATATCTAGCCTCCAGTTTTAAAAATTGTTGGAATAGATAGGACTACAGATTATTTAGCAAAGTGCTTTGAGATTTAGGCAGCATCTCTACAGAATGCCAAGAAAGAGTTAAATAATTTAAATGAGACATAAAAGAGCTTTATACTGGTGAGGCAGCAATTATATTAGAAGTCAAAGCATCACATATTAAGGATGATTTTGTTTTGTGTTCACCGTTTGTAGGTGAAAAGGGAATCTTCTGGAAGAGAAAACAAAGAACAGCACATCATGTAGAAATGTAGAAACATTGTGCTGTTGACAATCTTGTTACCAGTAATTAGTTTTTTTTTTTTTTTTTTTTTACTAAAAGCGAAAGGATACATGAGCACTGTGCATCATGGGAAAGGAGAGGCGTCATCAGAACAGGCTGCAGACACGACATCCAGGGTAAAGTTAGCTGGATTATTGTGGGTCCTGGTTGCTCAAACCATGGTTGCCAGGAAAACCAGGAAGATTTAAGTTCTCAATCTAGTTCTAGTAGACCTCTGATTGAGGGTATTAATCTGTCTCGAGGGAAGAGTTTTTAGTCAATGGAGGCAGTAATTTTAGGCAAAAATGGTTTCCATCAGAGAAGTCCAGAGGAAAAGAGTTGCTTTGGGAAATATGCAAAGAATGGCAATTAAGGGGACAAGACTTTAGCCCAAAGACTGGTGCAACCTAACCTGAGTTGACTCATAAGTCCATGATTCAATGGAGGACAGTTCATTTTTAGTAGGGTAGTGAAATATCATGAATGGATAAATGCAAATAGACACATGTGTAAAATAAAAGACAGTTGGGGGAAAGGCTCCTTGCAAAGTTAGCTCAAGAAAATTCAAAAGAAGCAGGAGAAGCCAGACTATTTCTAGATACAGAAAATATAATGAAGGTTCTCAAACTATACAAATGAGAAGTTGAGTGTTTAAATGAGACAAGTGTAATGCTTATTGCAATTAGTTACATCAAGGGCTCTGCACACATCTTGATGTGTCTGTGTATCATTCATCCATGCTGGTGCTTGGCTTATTCTGGATGAATCCCTATTTCTAAGGATCCAAGCTCAAGCAGTCAATTTAAGTGCTGTTAAAGTAGGAAAATGGAAGTATGGGTGGAATAAAATAACCACCTAATTCACAGTCTGTCTACTCCGGGTATGGAGAAAACTCTGAATTGAACCCCTACTTATACAAACAGTAGTTATGCAACAAACAGCAGCTGTCTCTAACTTGGATCTATCTTCTTACCAGGGTGCACTAAGTTGCTCTAGGCACCATCTTTTGCTATTTCTAGACTCAAACTTTATACTCCAGTAGGATTACATTGCTTACTATTTCAGAACTTTGCACACTACTTACCTTGCCCTTGGATCTTTTCCTGCTTGTTTTCCTGTTGGGCTTTCATTCTTCAAAAAAGTCTTCAGCTAATAATCTTCTATCTCCTTTAAAAAGTCTTCTGAGAGCCCCTCAACAGTCTTAATTACTCATTCCTTTGCACTGGCTTTGTCTCTTCTAGGTTTTTTTATTCTCGCTGTTTCAACACTGCAGTTTCATTTGTTATGTAGATATTTTATCTGCTGCGCTTGAACTCTTTGGATGAAACAACTGTCTTGTTCATCCTTTGTGGCTTCATAGCTGGCATACGGCCAGAACTGCCATGGAAGGGACTCAATGAACTAGCAATGAATTAGCGAATGAATGAATTAGAACCCAGGAACTCAAATATGGATCACCAAATGTGGCTGCCTTTAGTTCTACGAAGTTTTCATGCAGTACCTGTAAGACAACCTCTTAAAACACCTCCTATTTGGAGGCAGTTATATGTGAGGTGTCAGCTACTCTACTAGTCCTTTACCTGAACTAACTCATACAGTGTCACCAAAACCCTGATGTTAACGCTATTGATGTTCTTGCTTTAGATATGGAAGCTGAGGCATAAAGAGGTTAAGTAATTTTCCCAGGATTACAGTCAATAGTAGCTGAACTAAGATGAAACCGTGGTAGTGAGTTTCAGAGCTGAGTTCTCAACCACCACTACACCACTTTTTAATGAGAGAATTTATGAATGTAGGCTCTTAGCTAATTCTGAAAAATGAGTCTGGAATTTCATTTTCTGGGATGATAAGAGGCATTTTAGCTGAAGCAACCCAATATTTGTAATGGATTTAATTTGAGACCATGCCAGGACAGACATTTATCATGGTTCATTTAAGTAACCATTCATTAAGTGGCTGGGGAAAAAACCACTATGATACCACAAGGAGCCTCTAATGAGAAAAAGAAGAGGATGTGGGAAACCAAGTATCTGAAAATACTGGGAACATATATTATAGAACATTATAGAGACGTGCACCTGCTCATATTCATAAATTTTAAAAAGGCCTTGCTTATAAAATAACATATGTAGTAGACCCGAGCAGTGCTGAAATCAAAGAAACACACTCCAACAAAATGTACATTCAAAGAAAAGCAGGCTCTTTCCATGTATTTTTCAGACACTGAAGAATATTCGCAAACCACAGCAATATTTTAAAAATTGTTTTGTGTTCACTTCCCTTAGACTCCATAGTTGTTTGCTCTCCAGAAATTGTCTCTAAATCTCTTCCAGATAAACCTTCTGAATTTCCTTCTCTAGGGCTACAATTCTTTTTGATTCTGTAGCACAAAATCTTAAAGGAGTTTGGAAAGAAAAGATCTTCCTTTGTCAGGGAGTGAGGGGGAGAGGAGGAAGTTTAGGGCAAAGCCAGGACCCTTTTAGTAAGCAAGAGGAAGAGGACCTCTATACGAGCATGTTCCTCTGGCTCACCGAATTGAAAAACAAGTATAAGTAGGCTGTGGGCATGTACAAACTGAACATACATAAAGTTTTCTATAAATGTTTCCCAAAGGAATAAGGCTGCACCATTAAAGAAATTGGGCTAAAAGGAAAAGACCAATTGACTATGCAATTTTAAAAAGTTTAAAAAGTTCTATATATAAAACTTTAAATGCAAAGATGATCTGGGATTTTTATTTGGGCAAAATTTAAGAAAACACGTTATTGCATATACTTCTAACTTATAGAGGCACAATTAACAGTGGGAAGACAAAAGGGAAAGAAAAACTTAAAGGAAATGCCATCTAGGTTGCCTTGAAGGATGAGTGTAACAGGGGGGTGTGTGTGTATGTATGTATGTAAAAGGACGAGCAGGACACAGTAAAAGTGGTATCTCTTATAATTCCATTGAGTACATGTAAGTCTTTTGGACTTTGCCTATAAACAACATTACATCTGGGTGGATATACTGTTGACCACAGAGAAGGTAGGGAAGCAAATCTTTAGAGCTTTATGGAGTCTACTCTGAGTGAGGGCTAACTCAATCATGGCAAGTCTCCTGATGTCATTTCACCAGGCACAAACAATTTAGTCTTTAAATAGTCTTCCAATTAAAATTCTGTTCCTTAATAGACACAAATGGCAGTGCCTCACTTATCTGCTGTTAGGCTCATGAGAATGTCCTTTTCTGTTGTCTTTCCTCTTTGGATTGTCCCTCTCTGACCCACCCCCCTTGTGGGATGTGCTGGAGGATCAGCTCCATGGGGTCATAGATGGGCTGAACATTCCATCTTCTATACATTTGCCACACTCTCTGAAAACAAACTATTAAGACATATGCCAAGCTCGAGTCCATGTGCTAATCAGTATGAGATAAGGTGAACTGTTTATTTTCATCCTAGGAGATCTATCAAAACCCTTTTCCTTCCTTCACTGCATTTTGACTATAAATCAAATGTTGAATGATTATCACTCCCCTTCCTTGTAAAGTTTGCCTTTTTTTTGTTGTTGTTGCTGTTAGCAAAACAGATTGATTCATTAAAATCTAGCTGTAGTCTCTTTGATTTCTCCATAGAATGCAATTGCAGCAAAGGCCAATTACTAATAACTTACCTTGAACAATGAGGCTCAGTGTTTGACTGGGAAGCCTTCACTACCAAAAATAAGTCTGAATTTCAAAAACTGCTGAATTGGAAGGTTCCCAGCAATGGTCCAATGTAACTCCCTTCCCAACTTTAAGTGGTTGTTCAAAGACAGCTTGAAATTTTTTTGGGCGACAGGGATTTACTACCTCACAAGACAGACAGCTCTTAATTGTCAAAATTCTTATTTTAAATAATAAAATCCTATTTTTTTCCTCAAAAGGTTCATGGCAGTTTATTATGACATGGTTCATAATTCAGATATTTATAATAAATCCATCATTCCAATACTAATGGAGTGCTACTAATGGTGTGCTATCAACTTCAAATACTGCGGCTGCTGGCTACAATACATTGAGTGTCTACTATCCAATAGCTGCTTTGTCTTGACTGTTTCTAAATCTTAAAAACATTCCAAGGAAGCTTTATTATTTTACTGATAACAGACTCAATTTAACTGACTTTTCCCAAGACACAGACTAATTAGCAGAGCCAGTATTTTGAATCCAGGGGTGTCTGGCTCCAAAATTCACTTATTTTCCCACTAAAAAAATATACCCTGCTCATTTCTTGATCTACTATTACATATCAGGCACTGAGATAGACGCCGTAGCGGTAGAGGAATAGATCTGTGGTATATATTCTACCCAGGAAGTTATCAATTTGGCAGGAAAGACAGTCACATATTGACAGTATCTGTGGCAGAGAGGACTTCAACTGTGTCTTGTCCTCTAGGTAGAGTACCACCACAGCACTGCTGTTAGCATTTCCTCTGTAAAACTCAGGTCCGAAACTTTCCAAAAAGCTACCACTATTGACGACTGAAAAATGTTCCCTCAAAAAGAGATCCAAGATCATCTCTGTCTGAATCTAGCATCTATTCTCTTTCTACTGCCCCTCATAACTTTTCTTGGAGTTATGAGGTGGAGGAGGTCAGCACAGGTTCATACAATGTGGCAAGAATTCTGGACCAGGGTCCAGGTCAACATAACTTAGTTCACAAAAATTGTCGAACAGTGCAGTAGATAGTACAGCATGAACATTAAGACAACAGTCTAAGTGAGAGAGCTGCCTGGAACCACTCTACCTGTGTGCTCTGTGTATAAAACCTACTCTGAATTGTCCTTCCTTGAATAAAAATTCTAGGTATGTAGAATATAGAGGGGGTGCTGGGTGTGTGTGTGTGTGTGTGTGTGTGTGTGTGTGAGAGAGTTAGAGCTACTGAGAGGAAAATTGGCTAACATGGAAGGCTGATATAATTTTTAAAAATCCAGCCCAACTGAGCATTCAGATCTTTTAGTCTCAGTTCTGACTTGAGATGTAAAATCCATCAACAAGAAAAAGTAAATCACAGAAGAAAAAAATTTATATTTGATCTAATCAAATCACTATATTTGGCAGAGATGTGAGCCCAGAGAATATATTAGTTCAGGACCACACAAATTGTTAGTGATATATTATAATTTACATATATTTTCCTTTTCCATGACACTTTACCCTACAACATACAAATTTATAAACTTTGAGTTACAATAAATACCCTAGTACTTGAAATATTTTCAAAACTCATGAACTACTTCAGCATGATCTCCTTTGCAGTAAGAGTCAATGAGGTGCAGTAGAAAGAAAACAGGTGCTAGATTCAGACAGAGGTGGTTTTAAAGCTTAGCCCTGACTTCCTAGCTGTATGGCTTTGGGCAAGTTACTGAACCTTCTCTAAGTTTTCAGTTTCATCATCTGTAAAATGGGGAGAATAAAAATTTACCTACATATATACATACAGACTTCTAAGGATTTAATCAAATACAGTGTGTGAAGCATGAAGCTTAGTACTATTACAAATATTAGTTCCCATCTAAGTCTGGTAAGATTGAAAGATATGGAGTCAGGATCTACATACTATGTAGTTCCTTTTCTTCCATTTGATTTCAATTTAAAACTCTGAAGCATGTCCTAATCATGTCTGTTCTTAAATGAACCAGATTAGAAAATTCACCCCATTAATGTCTATTAATCTCCATGACTATCACCCCTACAACTTGCTCCCTTTGGCTCTATCCTGAGGAAATCAATCAGCTCCATATTAATTGTCAACCTGTATAAAACTGACAAAACCAGTGAAATTTTGGAAGAAGATACGATAAAGTCACTGGTCTATGCTTGGAGTTTGAGGTTGAACTATGTCTTTGACTGTCATATGAATATTTTTTAATGAAATACTGTTTTATTTTAATTTTGTAGAGAAGCTATAGAAGTGATATAACCAAAGGCTACCATCTTTCATCTTGAACCTCATGTTAGCATGTATAGGATATGAAAGAAAAGTATAAATTCAAGAGGATATTTTTCCCTCTTTAATTCTCATGTGTCTTTTGGAAAAATGCATATCTTCAATCTATTTTTAAGTGTGTTGTCTCCATTTCAGACTCCAACTAGAATCTCAAGATAATGTACTCGCTTCATTCGTATTCTGCAATCAATATCTTATTGTTCTTTATTCTTCCCCTCCCCCATGTTATATTTGCCCCTTTTCTTCCTTCTTCCCTTTAACAAGTGTTATAACAAAAGTTTTGATTAATATTGAGAGGGAAAGTTATTAACGAAACATTGCCACTTTTTGTCTCAGTGGAGCGGAACTTTCCAGATACCTGGTTCAGTAGCACAGGGAAGAGAAGAAGAAATCCTGTAAACATTTCTAAAGAAAAACAGGTACACGTTAAGGGTCTAATGCAATGTGACTTGAGGATATTTCATGGATTGAACGAAGACTGTGCCCAGATAGGACACACAGGCAAATTGGGACACCCTGCCTGGGCCAAGCCCCTGGTGTTAATGAGACACTCTGCAGGACATCCTGACTGCACCAATGAGACAGGTAGAAGATGTCAGTGTGTGCCTCCTGGGCATTTGAAGCTAGCACTAATTTTCAAATTTCCATCCTGCCTGGCAGGGGAAACACTTCCTCAGACACATAAAACTGCAGTAAGAATTGGAATAACAAGGCTTTGGCAAGGCCCGTTTCAGACAGCCATTGTGTTCACTAGCTGTGTTGACTGACTGCATGCCCTCAACACTCACACGCACATCTCTCAAATGAACCACTTCTCTTTACTGTACATTGAGGAAGATTTTTCATCTGACGAGGGTCACCCACCAAAAGAATTTGTCAAGTGATGTGTAGTATGTAGGAGAGTATGGCAGTCTCTGCAGTGGTTGAAGGTGAGGGGTTGAGGGACTGGGAACTGAAACTGAAATTACGTAAATGCATGTTTAATATTAGAAAAAGAACACTTCCTTGATCAGAACTCAAAGCATAAGGACTGCTGTTCTAGTTACTTTTATAGAACACTTCAAATACAAAAGAAGAATTAACCCTTATGTACCTATCACCCAGTTTCAACAATGATCAAATTATGCTCAATGATCAATTTTGTTTAATCTACCTATCTACCTCTCTTGCCCCCACCCAATCCTCCACCTCACACCACATGGTAACAATCCTGGCATGACTAATTTCATATATATCTCCAGGAGCTCTTTAAAAGCCTGATAAGCTACAAAATAAACAATTCCTTATAATCAAGTATCTATTTTAGTCAATGTTCAATTTCCCTAATTGACTTTTTACATTGTGTTTATAACAATCTTATTTTGAAACATTGCCACTTTTTGTCTCAGTGGAGCGGAATTTGCCAGATACCGGGTTCAGTAGCACAGGGAAGTTGGTTGTTGATGTATATCTTAGTACTATTTTAATCTGTTTTAACCATTTGAAGTATTCTTTGAACGTGAAGTTCCATGCCTTTGTACTAGCAGTTGTAGATCTGTCTTTAAAACTACTTCAGGCAAATTAAATGTCTACGTATGGAGGAATGGTTGAATCAATAGTATGTGTGTTTGGTTAAATCTTGTGCATATAGTTGAAAGAATGTCCTCTCTGTGAAATAGGAAGTTATATTTGCAAAATGGGAGTAATGACAACAAGGATTAAGTAAAGTACATTCATCACCCATTATGGTGCTCAGTATATAACACCAGAGCATAAAGGGGTATTTGACATAATTTTAACATGTATACCATTTAAAAATTTTAATGAACACATTTCTCCCATTAAATCATGTTAAGATTTCAACTAAGTCTCTTTCTCCAGGGAAGGAGAGACTGAGTACTGCCCCATACATCATGGATCAGCTGTAAGTCTCAAAACAGACTTTCCTAAGAACATAGACAACCTGAAAGCCAGGGTTTTGGAGCAACAGCATGGGTTGCTAATTTTAAAGTCCCTCCTTTTTCATATGAAGGGATAGCCCTCATAAAAAAAAAAAAAAAACCAAACATTTAAGTTCACAGAAAATACAGGAGAAAATGTGGTATGGTAGTTCTAGTCAGGCAAGAAGAGGAAACCACCATTCTATCAATGCCGGTGCAGGGGAGAATCTAAACGAGCAGAGATGTGAACAAAAAGTCCAAACAGGAAGGGAAGAGAGTTAGGGGAAGCAGGTGGGAAGCACGTGTCTTGGCTTCTCTCAGGCAGATGTTATAAGGAATGAGAGACTTCCACAGCTTGAAGAGAAAGCTGAAAGTGAAGGGGTTGTTGCCCTTTTTGCACTTGGAAAATTCCACCTTTAACTCAAAAGGCCACATCCAAAGTAATATAGGAGTGATGGTATAAAACTGATAAAGATGGTTAGATGAGCAAAAGTCAGTTTTCCTGACTCCCCTGTGCATTTTATAATCCCCATGTGCCAGCGGGCCCAGGGGAGTGAGTGGGGGCTCTGAAAAAGCCAGTGAACCGGAAGAAGTCAGGCAATATAATAAAAGGAGAAAAATTGAGACCTTTCCCCACATCAAGATCTCACATAAGCCATTTTCCTGTCCATTCCCACCATTACCCCTCAAAAATAAAAAGCCATATGCTATCTTATAAAGAAACAAGAGATGGAAAACAAATCTAAAAAAACTGAGCATTTATCTAATATGCTCAGTCACCCAAGGGACTATTTAAACCTAACCCTGACAGAGTTAAACTTTATTGAATATTTTACAGAATGCTTAAACTGGAAGAGACTAAGATATTATGAATTGTCAAGTTTTCCAAATTACCTAATAAGAATCAAGTTAGCTCTAGCAACTTATAAAGCTATATGCTCTTTGCATATCTCAATATGTTGTGTAATTTGACTCTAATGCACAATGATACCAGGGAAAAGTAGAACTCAGAATTTTAAGTGTGATCATAAACATGTAAAAATGAAGTTTTAGAGAATGGAGCAAAGATTGAGAATTATTATTCTAAAATGTAAATAGTGTTTGTTTGATTATGGCAGCCTAGAGGATTTTCTACTCTGTTATTTAATACTTTGATTGCATCAAGATTTTTAAACTTGGAATATTGACCAAATTAAACACATTACAATTAATAAGCCGTGATTGAACACAAATTTTCACAGGCACTGTGCTAAGCACTATGGAAGATAAAGATGGACGAGACATGACCCCAAAGCCAAAGGAACTTAACAGCATGAGAGACATATGGGTAAGTGGCAAGGGAATTCAACATTGATTATGTCCTAGCTATGAGAAACTAAAATGTTCTTCCCATCTGCTACAACCCACTTCCCGAGGATTTCAAATTCAGTTTGATAATGAAAAAGCAAAGAGTTAAAACTATGATAACTCAGGTTTCTCTTGGTTTTCTCATCTGTCCTTTGGAAAAAAAAAGTTCAGACTTGTGAGGATGATCCATGCCTCCACTAGTGGACACAGGTTGGTATGATGGGAGGCATCCATTCATTTTTGGGATTCCTGAAGTTCAACTTAAACACTTTCATAGTCCACATGAAGCCATTTATTGGCTAAAAACCACTTTTTAATGAGATCCTTTATACCATTTCAATAGCTAACTTCCCTTAGATGCAGTATACAATTCATATTGTATTGCTTGCTATAAAAGTGTACTGTGTGACAAATAGAGTTTAACTCTGTACAGGACATTAAGAATTTATCTAGGTTAGAAGTTCTTCAATCTTAGCATGTACCAGAAGCATCCGCATGACTTGTTAAAACACAGATTGGTGGACCTCACCATCACTTTTGATTCAGTAGTCTGGAATGGGGTCCACCAATTTGCATTTCTAACTGTGGTTTTTTTGGTGGATGCTACTGGTCCTGGAGTTGCACTTTAAGAACCTGTAATTTAAGCCTACTTCCTTTGCAATTTAGGAGTACTTTAACTTTTTCTTCTGCTTAGAAGGTAAAACAAATTGCAAATAAGTCAGTTTTACTGTTGGACAGGCTAATTCTGAAAGATTTTACTGTCTCCTTGAAACTTCTGTTCATTTTATTTTCCCTCCTGCTCATAGCTCTTAAAATGTCTTAACCACACCTAAAGTTCCCACCTCAACTATTTATTCCACGTATATCTACCATGATATTGTCCCCCGATGCAACTCCCAGTTATATAAGCTACTTGAAAAATGTGGCCAAGAACCAGCATTGTTGATGTTGATCCACTGAGACTATCACCTTCCATAAACTGATATCATATTTCTATTAACACAGGATTTCGCTGGATTTCATTACTTTGTTTAAAGCAGTTGTTGTGGAAATATGTCCTGGGTATGTGATTGAGAAGTAGGTTGTAGGACACCGAGATGGGAGAAAGCGTCCTGGCTGCAACATAAATGCTGCTGCTGGGAATAGGCCTCCCCTAGCACCCTTTAAGTAATGCTTACCAGATCAGATTGTAGGAAACCCAAACAGTCCCTATAAGCAGAGAGTAAATAGATTAAGAAAGCAATCAGTGGCTTAACATGTCAGCAGTGACTCCACTATAAAGGCTAGGACAGGTAGGTATTGCAAGGGTGGAGATGTACTTTGTCTTTTGGCTGCTTTGTATGGAAGTTTCCCCTACGTAAATCTTTGGCTACCCACCAAACTGTGGTGATCTGACTTTGGTCTGAGCTTGCCCTCTTATGGAGGATGGTTCTAGGTTCTGACAAGGAGTTCTCCCAGCAGCAATCATGTCACTTTATTGGGTCATACTGTATGACAAGATCTAACAACTGAGTTCTTTTCCGTATTCAAACAGATATTGGCCTTCCACTTTTCCAATTGAAATATTAACCATAGCACAATAACTTTTTATTCAATCTAAATTTTTAGTTCTTAATTCCAGTTTAATAAATACAGGATGACAGGTAAGAGCATGGCCTTCAGAAGTCAGACAGTTCTAGGTACAAATCATAGCTCTACTGTTTAACAGTCATGTGGCCCTAAACAGCTTACATGATCAATCTAAACCTCAAGCTTCCTCGGGAGAGTTATGGTGATAATAACGGGTAGCTAACCTTGTGGGAGTCTTCTATGAACAACCTGAGATAACATACAATTAGCACAATGTCAGGTGCATGTTACATGCTTAGTAAGTGTTCGCTTTTATTAAAAGCAATAGAAAACACTTGGATTTACACTGAAGAAAAAAGCAAAATATTTACAGAAACCTATAAATCTTCAGTAGAATTTTAAAAAGGTAGGTATAATTTTTGCCAGAACGAGACTAAATATTATGTATCTGCTCACCCCAGGGAAGTTTACAGGTTTAGTGCAACTTCAAAGTGGCAACACGATTTTTTATAACAATTTCCACAAAAATGTGAAAAGGGTGACTATAATAGAAAATAAAAATCTAATCACATTAGACGTTAAACTTAAAGAAGTATTAGAACTTAAAACTGCGTGTACTGGCACAAATACAAAGACACATCAATGAGAAGGGGTAGGAAAATTATAAACCCAAAACAAATGTGAAAAAAATCAGCTTTCCAAAAAAGGGGCAAGAAAGACATTTAATAAGGATTAAAATTTAGAAAACAAAAGTTTAGAAAACAAAAAGATTGAGTTTTCCTGATAAAATCCAAATAACAGGATACAGTCCGTCCAAGAATATGCAAGACAGCCTGGGACACAGCACAGTAGTGTTCGAGTTTCTTATACCTAATAAAAAGCACAGAATATTCAAAATCACAATTGCCCTGGGCACTACTGTAGGTATTGCCTCAAATTCCAAATGTCCTATCTCTCATTATACAGCTGGGGCTGTCTCTTGCACTGTGCTGTGTTGTTATCTCTTTGATATGCTAAGCAGCTTTGAATTAGCAGAGGGTAAACTGGGTCCAGTAAGTGTTTCAGATTTAAATTTTAATTAAAGAAGCACATAGTTCTCTGTAGTGAATTCAGCAACAAAATTATGGATTCTGAATAAAAGAAAACCAAAAACATTCCTATGGCAACTTGATCAAAGTAGGTAGGAAAGTGCTGCAAGTTTGAGAGTTGCTTAATGAAAACAAGACTGGAGAATGGAAAAGTAAAGTGCTAATACCAGTAATTAGAAGTAATGACTGGTTTATTAGGCTATTATCTGAACAACATTATTTCCACTAACACAAAGCACATTGCTCACACCTCGTCCTTAGTAGCCACTGTGGGGAATTTGGTGGTGGTGGTGGTGGTGGGGGCGGTTCCAAGAAGCTAAAGAGCACAGTTCTGGGACTTCTGGTTTTCACTATTGGGCACATATAGTTTCCCAGAGATATACAGGGATTTGCTCAAGCACCATCTGCCAGAGATGACACTGCACAGCCCAGCCAGTTCTTTCCTTTACCTGGAAGCAGGAGAAACACCTAATTTCATAGTAGGCATCTGTCATTTGAACTTATGTCGTGGGTCCTCAAGGATGAAACCAGCAAATCCTAGCTCTTAAAGTTAGAAAGAACCTGTGCTGTTCATTCCCAAGCTTTCTGGCAAGTGGGCTCTCAGAATTACAAGTTAAATCCCAAGGAGGTAAAAATTTTAAGGAATTAAATCTAGTAAGTGGGAGAGAAGAGACATCTTAGTTCTCAAGTATATGAACTTTGGCATGAAAGGGTTTCCTTACAAGGGAAGTCATCATTTGGATATTTTATGTGACAGTAATTTGGGCTTGCCATATCTAGATAGAAATGTACAGTAGCAACTATGTGTACAAGTAAAAGCCTGAATTCAAATAAATTTGAGACATTGAACATCTAGTACATGTAAGGCACTATGCTAGAAAGCGGGGATAACATGGTGACCAATACAGGAATGTTTTGTCCTCATGAAATTTATAACCCAGAGAGTAATACTAAGCAGTAAACAGGCAAGAGCATGTGACAACCCCTATGACAGGGGAAACATAAGGCATAATGTGAGTCATAGGAAGGCTCCAGAATTTGACTTGGATTCAGGAAAGATTTAGTAGAGTAGGTGATAATCTATACAGGGGATGTAGCATTTATACCGAGTCCTGGAGAATGGAGAGGAATTACATGACAAGACAGAGGGGCTCAGGCAGCAGCAGCAACACCGGCAAAGGACAAGAGAGAATATGGCTAACTGTGAAACTGGCAGCAGTTTAGTAATGACTGGGTCTTAGACTGCAAGGGGGAGGAGTCACAAGAGACAAAACTGGAATGCTAAGCAGAAGCAAGATCATAAAAAAACTGCAGAGCAAACAAATTGTGCACACACATTTTCTAAAGAACTCTTAATTGTATACAATCTAACAAATGGTACTTGTTTGTTCATATCTTGACAAAAATTAATAGAATAGAAACTGAATCTGAAGCCTTAATTGATGCTACATTTGGAGTTCTTTCCTGGGATATCATAGCTTGCTGCAGATCAGATAAGGTTTACAATCAAAACACTGGCCAGTCTCAGGGTTTGCACATTATTAGATGAGTGGTTTCTCAGCGCTGGCTGAGAATCAAGATCACCTGGGGAGTTTAAAAATAAACCGATGTCAAGGCCTCGTCATGAAATCTTGATATAATAGGTCTGTGTTGGAACTGGATATGGGTATATGGGTAATTTTTAAAAGCAAGAATGTGTAAATAAATAGAGGCAGGAAAGAATCCAAGTTGCTTTCTATTCTCAGAGATGATTACGTGTTTTCAGCTGATCCATGAGCTGCTTGTACTTTGAGAACACAGCTCCTGCTTTTTCTTATCAATGGCTAGCCAAAGAATAGGTACTCAAAAACAATCGATTAACAACAGATATGGGGTAGAAAGGAAGGCCAGGTATTATATAATCTGTGCTTAGTATCAGTTATTGAGGGCCTGTATATATGCAATTCTGCATCTGCAGAGGGTACGTGGGTTGCAGCCCAGTTGGTAGACTCAATCTAGAAAGTGGATTTGGTGATGCAATAGAGCTGTGTGCAAGTGTGATGTGGGAGTGGGATTTTGTAATGGGACGTGGGGAGAAGCCCGTTATAGAAGTCAAAGTGTGGAGACTGAGAAGGATATTGGGACCTTAGCCTGTTGTGCATTTATTTATTATAAGGCATTAGGAGAAATTTTAATGACGAGAAAAAGTGCCAGACAGAAAATTCCACAGAAGACCTCGGCCCTTCTTTTACCTTTTCACTTTTCTTACTCAGTTCAACCAGGAGGAGCTACAGCTGCATCTTAGTTTTTTCTTTTGACTTTGCATCTTGGTTGGTTTGGCTATTTTTAAAACTTTTACTTAGATGCTACAGATAATGCGGAAACATCAGTAGTAGCTGATAAGCGAGACGTAGTGTTTTTATAAGACTTGCCTGGGTCTCCACGTGTTACTGCTATACTGATATATACATACACAATTTTATCTAGACCTTAACATATTATGGATACTAAGAAAATGTGTTATATTTATTGCATCAAGTTTGAAGTTTGAAGTTTCATAATCTGTATTTTAAAAATTTTAGAAGCTTAATACATTTTGATCATTTTCCTTTCTCAAAAATGAACAAAAACAGCAGGCACTGAGTTTGTCTTTTGGTCAACAGTTGCCTCCCCTAATTCATAAAAAATAAGTTTGTAAGTTAAAAACCCAGAAGCTTGTATTGATATCCACAAATACCAAATTGTAAATCATATTCCAGGCTATAATTTCCAAGAATTTTAAATTTTCAATATTTCCTTAGGTTTCTATACTAAATCTAAGCCTTAGATTTGTACGCCTTATTTTAGAAGCAGAGCCTTTTGAAATATCCAATCACTACTTTCACACATTCCTGTCTTTTTTGTATGCCTCATACTACAAATGCTATATAAATAATGGTGTCTTTCCTCTTAAATGCAAATACTCTACATAGGCTTTACTGAAATTTAATTTGCTTTCTGATTAAAACACCACACACAAACCTGCACTAAAATATATAGCCTCTCAGAGGGAAGCTAGATGGTAATCAAGAATTTCCAAAAACCATAGAATGTTTTACTTACAGAAAGCATTTCAAAGCAAAATGCTGAAGTCTTTTCTTTTTCTTGTGATTTATCCTTATATATGAATTGGCTTAATTTCTTAAGTTGCTGCAGACTTAATTTCTTGTGAATGTGAGGATGACTTATGAATAAGGCAGAGGCCTCAAACGCATTTCCTTTTCCCTGTAGTTTATCACATGTGTTTTAAATAGCTTAATTTCTTGATAGAGCAGGTACAGGTGGAGGGAAAAGGGCTGCTCAAATGGACTCTAAACAAGCTTCAGCCAGGGAGTCCGAATGGTCAGCCATTTTAGAAACTGTCCACTTCTAGTCATACTCAATTTTGTATCTGTTGAGTATAAGAGCATTTGCAGTAAGTCTATTTGCATAAAACAAACATTAAAGGAGAATAAGATTCACTTTTAAGGAAAAGGTGAGGTACTTCTGTGGACTGGCTGTGGCTTCCACTTTGAATTCGACTCTTTGTTGGAAGTCTAAGGCGTCAATTTTCTCAACATGTTTTCTCTCTACCATGGGCTTAAACAAAAAAGGAGTCTTGCTTTTGAGTTTGTCAGGTTTTCAAGGAAGAAAAAATTTAAGAAAATGCTTTGTTAACCACCTGTTAAAATTAATTATCTTTCTTTAGAGATATGTACTCCAAATTCAGTTTCTCTTGAAAGTTTAAAACAGTTCTCCTTAGTTCTATTTGAAGCCTATAGATACATTTAAAAGAGTAAGTCTTCTTGCTTAGTCTATATGGTCACAAACTTGCTTTTGTTTCAGAGTAGGCATATAGCAAATATTAAATGTGGCCGACTGCCACAATTACTTCTTGAGACCCTCACTAGGACAGTTACTACTATTACTACTTGAGACCTTCATTACGAGACTGAACAAGGGAACAAACATAGAAATGAAAACTTAAGACAAAAGAAACTGTTATAAAGGAAGAGTCCAGGGGAAAGAAGAAGAGAGGGGGGAAAAAGAGAGCGCCCTGCTTCTAGTGAGCAAAGGCAGCCCCTGAGCTTCTACAGCCCTCCCTATGTATTGGGTAGCAAGAGCAGGGAGGAGGAGGTAACGATTGGTCAGCTGCTTAATTGATAACAGGTTTATATTGTTACTAACAGGCTTCAGATGTGCCTAATGGCAAGAAACACTGTGCTTGGGGCGTGACTGCCCGTGGCATTCCTTCTAGGTGGCAGACTCAATTTGTCAGTTTGCCAACATTCTGCATTTTTGAGAACAGGTCACTGTTTACTCACACAGCCTCCAGTGGTATACTGAGTGAATCATGACCCTCATTGTTTCAGCCTCCAACAGTTAAATATTGTTTTTGTCCCGTCTCAGCACTCTTTCCATGGGAAAACTAGTTTCCCATACTCTTTAACAAACATGCAGATGAGAATCATGTGGTTCATCTCATCTGCACCACCAGCTTTACATCCCAGGGATGCCTCAGTGATTTGCATACAGCCCAGGCCTGAATACAGCACCCTACACAGTGATTGGCTAAAGCCTATTAGCCCCTGGCAGGACCTATCAAGAAAACCATACTTTAGGGTCTGCAGCTCTAAGAATGATCTTGGATATGTCACCAGCTATTCTGCAGCTGTATGGAGCAGAAGAGACAGGGCCTGTGGCTTAAGCTTGACTTTTGCTTTTGTCACTTGCAACTCCGAAGAATTCTGATATATACAGAGAGAAGCTAAGTTGTTAGGCATTTCTTTTATAATGAAGTGTTGTTGTATCTTTGACATGTGCAAATTCTCTCAGTTCATGCTTTTTTAAAATATAAGAATGATGGAAACTGAAATGACCTTGGATTAAGCATACTACATAATTGTTACATAATTTTATATTATATTGGATTTTAAAGGAGTATCTTGGTGTAGATTAATCATGGAAACACTTTCCATAGTGTTGATGATTCTATATAAAATATCTAAAGAGTACGAAGAAATAAAATGAAACTCTACATGATAATATAATGATTGTTATTCTAATTCTGAAGTTGTGGCTGTTGCGCTTATGAATGAATGCAGTTTGACCAAAAAATTAAAACTGACAATCCAAGATGTCTATGCCTGTTCTACTAAGATATTGGCTACACTATTTTTTTCCAAGGTATTTCAATCGATTTGGGCTGAAATATATTCCACACTTAACACATTTGGCAACCAAGAACTTAAGCAAAAGTAAAGTTTTTCTTTTTTTTTATTGTAGGATTTCCCAGAACCTTGTTTATGTTAATGTGTATTGTAAATCTACAAAAGGGAACCAGCATATTCAGCCTTTCTCAAGCTTATTTAATTATGGAACCATTTGCCACTAAGCACTTTTGGGGATTAGTGTTCTACGAGATACAGTTTTCAAAATTTAGGCCCATGTTATTAAAATGAGCCTTGTTCACGGCTTTCCAGTTGCTAATGCTAATGTATATATAACACATATATATATAAAACCTGTTCAAGTAAATAAGAAATCTCTCTTCTTCATCCACTTTACAAGGTCACATGGTAGAAGATCAAGAATACAATCATGTTAACACCAGCTTTTCCACTGCCTACCTGCTTTTTAAGTATGTTAACTCATAGGTTTTTGGTGACAATCAAATAGGATCTACTCTCTTCTGGCTATCCTTCCCCTACTTCCGTGTGTAGTTAACTTCTACTTATTCTTCAGAAAACAGCTCAAGCATTGTCACCTTCTGTCAGGTCCTCTTTGCTCCTGTTTATCATTATATCATAGCAGATGCCACATTGCATGATAAACAATAGCTTTTCTTTTATATACTATTCTCCCCTATTCAACTTTGAGCTACGTTAAAGCCAAAACCATGATTTGATAATTTTTATTTCTTTGGAGACAAGCATTTGCCTAACATTTAGTAAGTGCTCAATAAATAGTTGTGCCAATCGGAAAGTCATCCCTTTTAGATACTTATGCTTGCTAATAAATAATTCCAGTAGCTAGTTGATACTAGGCTTAATGGATCAAAGTATTTGATGCCATTATCACCAAAATCTCTTTTGGCAGTCTCAAGATGGGGTGTTCCCATCAGTGGTGGAGTACAATACAATAACAATGCCAAAAGAAAACAGATATTCTATTTATTAATAGGCCATTTTACAATTAAGGAAATCTTTAATCTTCATGGATATACAACATGCTCATTGTCACTCATATATGGTCTGTATTGCATAAGGTACCCAATGTAGTTTTACACAAGAGAGGGAGTGCTACAATTCATAGGTATAAAAGTGACATAACTCATTCCTTCTTTTTCAGCAGAACTTGCTTAAATAAACTTACGGGTTCTCTTAGTGAACTTATACTAACTAAATAAATGTGATGAAGTAGATAAATGACTTTAATAAATTTCTTCCAAGCACACCACAGTTTGAAGATAAAGCAAAATGCAAGTTATACAAACACAAATGAACAAGAAAATTAAAGAAATAATTTTCTCTAATTTCTATTATAAACATTCAGCCAATTTATAAGGTAAATACAGTAACAGTCTAATCAGAAAATAAAACCATAAAATTCCAAACTTATCAAAAAATTTTGCACTACGGACTTAAGTCCACTCAGAATAAGTTAGATGGGATTAATGATAGTATAAAGACACCACAATTTCTAAGATATTAAAAATATAGCTAGTTCCAATTTAATCTATACTGTTAAAACTTCACATTTTTCTTAAGTATGAACACTTGTACATGCATGCAATTTTTAAGTAAACAATTATACATAAATTGCTATGCATGCTTATTTCCTCTTATGAAGGTGTATATCAAAAAAGATTCAGAGCTCACAATTTCAATTGTACCAAGTATTTTATAATAGAAGTGTTTTCTAGTAGTCAGACTGTTGGGAAAAAGCTGAGTGTTGGGAGGGAAACTGACGCAGGGCTTGCATAATGTCCTCTGGAATGTGTCTAGACTTGCTGGCTCCTTGCTTCTAGCCCTCCTATGCTCCTAGATCGATTGTATTCCCATTATCTCAAATAGCAGAACATGTTCCATATAAGTGCTAAACCATCACAGCTGTAGATCATGTGTCCTGCCCTTTTGACCTCCACATTCTCACCACCTGTTTCTTTGTTGGATTACCAAAAAATAGCGTGGGCTCCAAGAGCTTGGGGCCTTCACAGCCTCCATACACTAGCGATGGACCCCTGGTCCCAGCTTTACTTCTCAAACTGTCTTTTTCTCAATCCTTTGACTCCACCGGTGTTTGTCACCCCCATGACCTGGTGTTGGATCTGATCACCCCAACACAGGCAATGCAGTTAGAACTCTGCCTTCCCTTGCCACAGGTTACAATCGGGGTAACCAGTGGTATTCTTCACAAGTGTGAGCAGACAGCAGATGATGAAAGAACTATCAGGCTTACTAGAACTCAACCACAGACCTTTTGAAAAGCAAATTACTTATCTCTAGCAACTTTTGTGGGAATATGCAGTTATAGAACACATTTATATAAACGTATTCAATTATGAACAGTGTATTGGAAAGGCCCTATAGCCATCATGTTGACTTTTAGCTTAAATTCATTTTACGAAAGTTATATAACCAACAATGTCATTATGAAAAAATTAATGAAAGGATATTGGATTGACTCTTCTAAACAAAGGTTTGTCCAGAGCAGATGGCAGGAGGCCTAAGTACATGCAAATAGGAGAATGGGGTATGAGAGGAAAAGGGGAGGGCTTTGGATGCAAAAGACCTAGGTTCAAATCATAGATCTGCTTCTTACCATCTGTGACTATCAAAGATTCACTGATGTTTTCTTAGTATCAGTTTCTACAGTTATAAAGTTAAATGTACTCATCTTATAAATTTTAGATAATGGTTTTAATAATAATAACTATTACTACAAAATTAAAAGACATAAATATATAGTCTCCTATATTGCAGAGGATTAGCCAAAATGAAAACTCACAACATGACCACTTGACCAAAAGAGGATAGTTTTTCCCCACAAAAGCAACAAACATCCCAATAGCATCTCCTAGGAATTAGAGGTAAACAGTTGAATTCAGATCAAAGAATATTTGAAGATATTCTTGCATTCTTGGTAAGCTGAAAATCTATCGGCACTGATTTTATTGTAATTATCAACTTCCTATCAGAAAACATATATTAAGCCCCTAATTACACGATATAATTAACGCTAGTAGCTAACACTTGGTTTCTTACTATGTGCCAGGTACTTTTCCAAGTGCCTCACATATTATTTATACATTTAATCTTTCATAAGTAAAACTTTATTACTTGTATTTTACAAATGAGAAAAGTAGGCACAGAAAGTTCAAGCAACAGGATAAGTTCACAAAGCTAGGAAGTAAATCTGGGATTTGAACCCAGCAGTCTGACTTTAGAGCTTGAACTAATTATGATTATACAACCCTGCCTCAAGGACATGCTAACTTTCCCTGCCGTCTGCATGCTCAATGTGTAGAGATGGTAAACTTTCTTAAATGTATGTGCAAAAGTATAATAGAATTTAAACCTGACACCAGCATCTGAAAGGAGATTAAATATGACAGCAAATCATCAGGCCAAGGTTGGGCAAATTTAAGACGGAAGTCCAAAAGGAAATATGTAAATGAGGTTTCACACTCAGGGGGAAAGCCTGGCCTGATTTCAAACTTGTCCTCCTCTTTTCTTGGAAATATTATGCTCCTTTCTCTTCAGGGCTTCCAGATATGCTGTTTCTTCTTATAGGAACACAACCCCCAGCATCCTTCAGCTATCAATTTCAATCCCCATTTCTTAGAGAGGCTTTTCTTCTTCTCCCATCCTCAAGTTAAGGAAGAATCCACAATTGCATGCTGTTATCATACCTCGCAATTGTTCTTGATACAATCATCATACTCATAATTATTTGTTATGGTTATTTTTCAATTTATTTTTTTCCTTCTAGAGGATAAGCTCTGCATTCTTTCTGGTTCTCTAATATACATCACACACCTAGCACAGAACCTGGCATCTAGTATGTTTCTTAATGACTGAAGGAAATAATCTAAATCCTGACTAGTGGATATAAAGGAAAACCATGCTGGTAGTGAGGCCTTCAATGTCTGTTGGGCACAATGCATACTATTTGGGTAATGAGTACACGAAAAGTCCAGATTTTACCACTACACAATATACCCATGTCACATAACTACTGCCTCAGTAGCAGGCTACTTTCTGGAATAATCCAGAAGTTGCAGAATATGGATAGGAACAATTTTTACCTTGTTTATGTGCAGAAATAGAGGAATGTAATAAAATAGCATTCATCACCAGATTTCTTTTTTCTTCTAAGCCTTACACATGTTTGTAAATGCTTTGTACCTCTTAATCCGTAAACATAAAAAAATTCAACAAAATAAAAGGAAAATATGACCATGATGCCCATGCACCGTGGGCACAGGAGCACAAGTGATTGCCCACTTCTACAAGTTTCTCTCTAAAATTTATCTCAATAACCTAGAGATCCTTCTGAATAGTAGAACTTTTCACTCAAGCTTCTTGAAAGCACAAACAATCAAAGAAATGACAGTACACAAAACAGCATAGGAAAGTGATTAAGAACGTTGACTTGGAAGCCAGACTGCCTGGATTTTAATCCTGACTCTAAGGAATCTCTTCAAGCCCCAGTGTTCACATCTGTAAAATAAGCATAATGAAATAACTTATGAGTAGTGTTACAAGAATTGAAATGAAATCAGGAGATCCATATGATGAATTTTTCAGAGTGCCTGGCAATATTACTACCAATAATGAAATATGTATATTTTTCAGTGGGAATAAATGAGATAGAGGTGTTCTGTCTCATTGCCAGAAGGTTGTTAGGACTAACGCTTAGTCTAAACTTCCAGAGGGACAAGCCTAACTAGGTCCAGACATTTCAGCATCGCAGAAACAGAAAAAAGAATCCAGGACTGGAAAAGTGAAGGAGCTAGGGAAGTGGTTTCAAATTCAGATCGAATGCTGATACACTTTACCAGATTCCCATCAAATGCAGTATTGTAGGTTGCCACAGGATTGGTGACTACCTTCTTTTTGGAAGTGTGTGTGCTTTCTTCCTCTTGCCTCCTTCTTCCATAAATGAAATGGAACCTTTCATTTATGGAGTTAGCATTTTCCATTTCAGTTATACATCCATCAATGTCTATTCAATATCACTGCAAATATCTCTGTTATGATATATACTACATATATACTATATATATATAAAATCAAATATATATATTTGTATATATATACAAAATTTCTAAATGTACTTTTTTGAATAACAGCTTTATTGAGATATAATTAACATATCATACAATCTACCCATTTAAAATATGGTTTCTTTGGTTTTTCGGTATGTTCACAGATGTGCGCAACTATCACCACATTTTCATCAATTACTCCAAAAATTATTTCTGTACTCATTAGCTGTCACTGCCTTTCCATTAACCACCCACCCCCGACCCTAGGCAACCACGAATTTACTTTCTATCTCTATAGAGTTCCTTATCCTGAGCATTTCATTTACTTAACATATTTTTATTACTACATTTCCTCCTTACCCTATCTTGCAAGGCTGTACTTGGCTTCAGAAGGATGTAACAACTTTGCTTTCACATTTTTCTTACTCTTACAGAAGGAAATCATAGAACTAAAGCAAAAAGACCTCACTAGCAGGCTAGTTTCTGGAACAATCCAGACATTGCAGAACATAGGTGGGAACAATTAATACTTTCTTTTAGTTTGTGTGCAGAAACAGAAGAGTGTGATAAAATATCACCCATCACCAGAATTTTTTGCTTTTAAGCCTTATAAAGGATTAAAAATGCTTAATACCTCACAAATATTTTTCTGATACATTAATTTTTTAAAACCAGTCTTCATTCATATAATATTAATAGAGTCATGTAATGCATGCCTGGCGCTATGCTTAAATTTTACAACAATTCTGTGGTAGAAAGTAAGTCAATATTATTATCCTCGTTTTTGTTTTTTTTTTTTTAAATATGGGGTCTTGATATGTTGCCCAAGCTGGCCTCAAACACCCGGGTGCAGGTGATCTTCCCACCTCAGCCTCCTAAGTGGCTAGAACTCTTATCCCCATTTTAAAGATAAGGAAATTGAGACTCAGAGAAGTAAACTAAATATTCCCAAATCATATAACTCATACATGGAAGAAGTAAGAATTAAATTTAGATCTTTCCATTTCATCGTGTCCTTTCCACCATGTTACATTTTCCACTCTCAAACAGTCTTTCTGTTATAATTTGGCAAGAGCTAACTCTATAAAAATAGTTTATATTTCTCCAAGCTCATTTTCCCAAGTTACCGATGGCTATAGTTCGGACACTTCTACAGGCAACAGAAATACTTCACTATAATTGATATTGTGGGACTGAGTACCAAGCCTCATGCAAGCAATCCTTTCCAGTTTGCTGATTTCCCTGATCCCAAAACCAGAAAGACTTAAATTAAATATCTGAGTTCTAGAGTATTGTTTTCCTCAGTCACACCTCAACATACAATATTCTCTCCTGGTTATTAAATCCCAGTGGGCTTGTTGCAAAATAAAAAAATAGCATAAGACCAAAAAAAAAAAAAAAAATGTGTGATCATTTTACATAAAGAAACCAAAGCTAGAAATTCAGTAGGGGGAGGAAAAAACGAGGGGGAAAGAACTGGTGATGACAGGTCAGCCACCATTAGCAGTAGTGGCATAACAGAGAAATGTCTAGTCACCTTACCAATCATTGTGGTCTCTTGTGTTTAGGACAGGATATTTCAGGGTAGATTGCCATTTTCCTAGCTTTTAAGTGCCTTCGGGTTAAAGGCACCGACATTTCCATGAGGTGTACCCATTTAACCTGGGGCAGGAATCATCTTCTGCAGTAAACAGGGCTGCTTATAGCAGGTTGGATTTCCAGAGTCACTGGCACAAGTCCTTTCTGAGCAGAAATGGGACCAAGCCAGGCAGGTCTGCATTGATGAATCAGCTAGGCTTGTCTTGGTACAGTAACCTAATAAGTGCCAACTGTGAGAGGCAACACTGGTGCTGAGAATCCTGACTGTTCATAGCAACAGGACTTTCTCCAATAAGGTTGGTGAGAAATCCACGTGGTCCTATCTTTAGTAATATCTAGGGCACTACCTCATCCACTTAATTAACCCCTGGAGAGCTAACCAAGGAATTGCTCTGATTACAAATAATGGGTCCATCAGGCACAATTAATACCCAAGTGGAACATGGCAGTTTGCATGAAAACGACTGAAGTAAACAGTTCCAGGCCCTGAAAGGGGCTCCCTTCCTAATTAACCCTTAGAGGGCTAATCTGTTTGCCCTCTAACAAAACCTAACCTGGTCCCTTTGCCAACTGGCATGTTGGGGAAATGGTTTTTGCATTAAGTCTTGCTAGCATGGCACTGGCAAGTGGAAATGCCTAATCCCTATAGACCTAAACCATAGAACATCTTGAAAACACAGGGTTCAGTGAACGTGTTAAATAGTGATTTGCTAAGGCATTAATAGATAAGAGTCCTAGAAAGAGTCTTAGAAAAACCCAAATTATAGGAAGCACAGCATTCCTACACATATTGCTCGAGGACAAGACAAGCTTTCTTCTATCTGAGCTCCACAGAGCCTAGCATAATGCCCTGCATACAGGAAGTGTACGGCCTATATTGTGGGCGTGGTTTGCTTTGGAGTGGGATTGGGAGAGATCAAACTGTTGGCTTTTCTGATCTCCAAGTTTTTTTAAAAGAACAAAAAACAAAAACCACTGTCTCAAGATCAATTTTTATAACCATATTTTTCTGTATTCTAATGAGGTTTGTATTTATTTTGTTCACTGCCGTATCCATATCCCCAGTCTCTAGAACAATGCCTGGTACCAAGCAAGTTCGTCTCAAAATACTTGTTAAATAAATACATGAATGACCTACAAAGAGGCCATTGTGAATAAGAGGGTCGGGGACGGTCAGCAATCATGTAAAAGCACATATTTAAGAGCTGCATAGTAAAAACGGGCAGTGATTTACATTTGATAAATCATAGTTAGATCTTAATACCTTTTTATTACTTTAAAAATATATATTTTAAAGGCAATACAAAAATATTTTTATTACTTTTTAAAAATATGTATCTTCTAAAAGTGTAAGATAGATTCATGACACCGGTTACTAAATAAGTGAAACTCCTCCATTAAGCCTCAGATTTTGAGAGTCTTTCAGGGATCCGGGGTCCACATGTGTCCAATGCAATAAGGTATGATGGCATAAACCACAGTTTCCTCACCAGTAAAATACGGTTAATACCATCTACCTTTATCTATTTGTGAAGGGCTCAGTAATTGTTAACAATCATAATGAGAATGAGAATGATGGTGGTATTGGTGATAATAAAATAAAATTATGGCAGCAGCTCACAAAAAACATAGAAATATTCAATTATTCACAAGTACAGGGAACAATAGACTCACTTATATGTATGTGTGGATACACATACACACATGCATATAATGTTCTCTCTATATATCTTGACAGCCTACCAAAAATAAAAGCTAGCCAAAGAGGTTTTCTGTGGCTCCTGCTATGCCAAAAACAGCACATTAGAGGGGTGTGTCCTGTACATGGATGCAGTGGTTTCATTTGTTTAAAGTCCCTGGAAGTCTTCAGTCCTGTTACCTTAATTTACCTAATCTTTAAGCCAATGATAACTACTGACTATACCACAGAGAGCCTAAATTTTCTCCATGATTTTGATTGTCAGATCACTGGGCACAAATACTCACAATATATTTGTGATCAGCAACAGAGGACAAAGTTTTAGACATATGTCAGTGGTCGGCTTATCTTTTGTTTGGGCAGAGGAATACTGAGATCCTGGCTTTTATTTGTCTGCTTGCATGATTATTAAATCTATGTTCAGGGGTGGCACCAAAGCAATCACAGAACGAGGCCAAGATCTCATGCTTACAGGAAAAGCTTCTCAGCTGGGCTCTTTGTGGTCCTGAAATTGTATCATGACCTCAGTCCCTACGGGGCTTCCCAGGTGGAAACCTTAGCTAGGAGAATAGGAATTCTCATGAGGACTGAACCAGGTCTCTTTTCACATTAGGCTCAAGAGTCCTGGGTTTAGTCTTCCATTACTGAACTGTCATTAAATGATAAAATTCAGGGGGAGGAAAAATTTGTATCACTCTCAGAAGAAATACCTGCTGTTCTTTCTCCAAGACGGACTTAACAAGATCTTTAAAATTTAGAAGGGGTCTTTAAGAAACCCTTCTGGTCTCTGAATGCCCAATTTGCTTTAAATTCCTGGGAGACAGTCTAGGCTGTCAATATAATCTGAGCAATAATGTGTTATTCATATTTCTCTGAGGTCATCAGTGTCTCTGCTTGCTATTCTTACTATTCTTCAGAATAATGGTGCTTAGTGAAGCAATTTCTTCTTAACTTCTACTGTGTGCCTAGTTACAGGCTATATTCAAAAGCCTATTATAAAATTCTACACCTCCTCACCATCCTTCCTCCAGAGATTTAAATATAATTTAGGTCTCTCTACTCATCTCATTATTTGCTTAATAAGTAGTTCTGCAGATACGGAATATGAACCCCGGTCCTCTTATTTTATGCCAGCACTCAGTTTCAAAATATTCAGGATCACATACCTTTGATATTTACAAGCACAAAATATTTTCACAGTAACAGCCCTTTTAAAAAATCTTTGTGAACAATTATATATCAACAATATGGGTATCCTGTGAATCTTAAGAAGACACCCATTAACAATTACCAAGAGGTAATAGGTAAATTGTACCTTGAAAATAGTTGCCAATAATATTGCATATTTACCAAAACTTAGAGATAGTGTAGCATTTTATAAAATATAAGACATTCCCCTTATGGAATTGAATGCAATACTGAGGGAAACTAGGTTTCATGGAAAATAAAAACAATTACATTTAAAAACCAAAAAGTTCAGATTTTTGTGCTTTAATGGAAGAGTTCCATATCTGGAGTTAATTGAACATGTGTTGAGAACCTAGTTGTGTCTTTGGCAAGCTGTGCGACCTTGGACAATGTACTTTGCCTCTGGAAGATAGTTTCTTCCCTGTAAAACATGGCTCACAGGGTCTGGATTAAAAAATTAATACTCTCAATGAATTTTAGGATGTTAGAAACTTCTAGATGATGAGGAAATCTTGGGTAAGGAAGCCAATTTTCAGAAGCAAAGGATGTAACACAACACATGAGTCTTTAAGGGCATGCTGCTACCGACAATATCTCGCATTTTATCAACATTGAATAATTTACGAATTATTTAGCAACACAATAACTTCTTTGATTATCATAACAATGCTAGGATGTAGATATGTTGGGCATTCTAGTCTTCACTTTATAGATAAGGCAACAGAAGATCAGAGAGTTAAAGTGACTTGCCATAAGCACCCACTTCGACCTCAGTCTTAATACAGTTAAATGCTCTCCATTATATCCCGAACTTAGCAGTAAAGCTTGTCTCAGAAAATGTACTCAACAAAGTTGTGGCATAGTGCTTTTAAGCATCAGTTAGTTCTCTGGAATGACTAAAATCTCTGCTTCTCTAGAGTGCCTTTGTTTACATTTTGATTGGATCCCCAAATTGCTTAGACTTCATGGAATCAAATTTTTTCTATTCATGTAGTGCATGCATATACACTGTCTTAGTCAGCTCGGCCTGCCGTAACAAAATACCATAACTGGCTTAAACAACAGAAATTTATTTCTGACAGTTGTAGGGGCTGCAAAGTCCAAAGCCAAAGTGCTTTAACGGTGAGTTTCTTTTTAAGACCTCTTCTCTTGTCTTGCAGGCAGCCACCATCTTGCTGTGTGCTCACAACATCTCTTCTTTTTGTGCACATGGGGAGAGAAAATGAGCAAGCTCTCTCTGCTCCTTCTTATAGGGGCAGCCATCTCATCATGTGGACTCCATCTAACCCTAATTACTTCTCAAAGTTCCCATCTCCAAATACCATCACATTTTGGTTAGAGCTTCAATATACAAATTTTGGGAGACACCAACATTTAGTCTATAACATATTCATTCATTCATTCAATAGTAATCATTATATACTTAGTAATAACTTTTACTCATTTAGCAGTGAACAAAGTAGTTCTTTTTCATATATACCATACTTACTCGATCTCTAAAACAATCCTGTAAGATAAGTAAAGCAGAAATTTTTATTTCCATCTTACATATCAGGAATTGGAGTCTCAGACAGGGAAAGTCAAATTTTAAGCTCGATTTTTAAATTGGAGCTTTTGAGTTTAAATCCAGTACTCCATATACAATACAACAAGGTACTATGAAGGTTACAAATCCATTCATTTATTCATTCATGCAAAATTTTGATGGCGAGTATACCATGTGCTTACTATAATCACTGCAGATACAGCAGTGAACAAAACACACAGAATCATGTTGCCCTTTCAGAGCTTATATTGTAGATATTTTACCCTCCAGAAACATGCAATTTGGAAGAACACGTGCACAAAAAACTAGAGTACAGAGAAGCAGAAGATAAAAAGTCATCTGAGCATTAAAGGCAAGAAAATGCTATAGGATTTCAAATAACATGCAGACTGTTTTTGGTATAATAAATTCAGGAAAATATTCAGTGAGACAGAAGCCCTTGAGGTGAAGTTTGGAGGGCAGGTGAAATGAGGATGTAAGCAAGAAAGAAAAAGAGAGATTAAGGCTTCACTAGGCTGCCAGTTCCCTGAGGTAGGGTTTGTTTTGTTTTATTTATCTCTTTTAATAAGGGCCTAGAATAGATACTGGCATATAGTCAGTGCTCATTATTTATTGAATTAGCAATAGAGCACTCCAAGCATAGACATACTACGAATGACATGCTGAAGGAAGGGAGACAAAGGTTTGTCTATGGAGCTATTATGGGAAGAGCAGGTTGCCTAATGTTCATAACCTAAAGCCTAACAGAACTATTTTTGTGGTAGAGAAACTATTTCAACTAATCCTTCTGTTTTCTGATAATTTCAGCAGGACTCAGCCTAGAAACTGCTTTGCATTCAAACCATGGCTCAGGGTTTGATATTCCTTCCAAATGCCTTTCTTATACCCCTCCAAAATGGAATTATAACTTCTAGAGTTTCTGGCCCTTTAATCTCACCAGATATTCTGATGAGAGAATGTATTCTGTCTACATTGAGGAGCATACTGAAAAAGTAGCAATATTTAGTGCCCAGGGAGCCTGATGTTGAGTTCATGGAGAAGGCCTGAGACATCCAACTTATGAGGTTTCCCCATTCCTATAGTGTGCTGGTTGGTCCCAGTGGGAATCTCATCAGCAGAGGTTAACAGTGAGGCCATGAAATAGTTTGCTTAACTGCCAAATAGCCAAGTAGAAAGTGAAAGCTCTTCCAGCAATTGCTGGTAAGTGTCGCCATTGCACTGCAAAAATACACACCAGAGCAGGGTCAGCTCAAGAAGCCGTTCAAACATAGTGGGCAACAGCAGATGGGCGGTGCAGAGCAGCATGCTCAGGATTCAAAAGCTAATGTCAGTCCACTCCCTTTAATGTCACAGAGCACTCTGACCAGGCTTCCCCACATCACCTAAACCTGGAGAGACACCCTAGACCCATTAACTCAATAAGAGTTACCCCCTTTAGGTGGTTTAAGGACGCATTTCTACCAGCCATGTTATAAGCACAACTGCATATACACATTCCTCACTCCCTCAACCCATCTATTAGTTAACTAGAAACCAAGTCATTACAAAGACAATTTTTTTCCTGGGGTTGGTTGGAGTTCTCCCCCTTGGTCAAAGCAAATTAGGCTTCTCTTTCCTCCTTAATCCTTTCGACTATCAAGTTTATCTGACTTTAAAATTTACCCATAGCCACATGACCTATACCAAAAACCAAAAAACAAATCCCAACACACATAAACATACATGTACAAATAATCATTTCAGTTTATTTGATTGTCCTACAGTTCTGGCTTAAATCCCAGGATGGCTTTTCCATCTACATAATGCTAGGGAGTGACACTGATATAATAGAGATAACCTTGTTTCCACTTTAATTTCTGTAAAATGGTAAATCATTTATAAACTGATATTATAAATGTTAGAAGTAACAACTTACCGTGGCAAATCTTATAACTACTGTAATTATTATGTACTTGGTGTTATAGTGCCATGGACCAGAACTACTTTATTTTGTTTTGTTTTGTTTGCTTTTTGAGACAGGGTCTTGCTCTGTCACCCAGGCCTGAGTGCAGTGGCATGATCATAGTTTGCTGTAACTTTGAACTCCTAGGCTCAAGCAATCCTGCCGCATCAGCCTCCCAAGTAGCTGGGACTACAGCATGAGCAACCATGTCTGCCTATTTTTTAAAAGTATTATTTTTAGTAGCGACAAGGTCTATGTTGCCCAGACGGGTGTCAAACTCCTGGTCTCAGGTGATCCTCTTGCCTTGGCCTCCCAAAGTGCTAGGATTACAGGCCTGAGCCACCGTGCCTGGCCCCAGAACTACTGTTTATAAAGTATATTGAGGAAGATGAGATAGTTTACATGTCTGAGTACCAACAGTTATCTTATGGAATCATCTAAGGGTGATGCTGCCTTACATGCACTTATAGTGGAAATTTGGAAGCTGTATATTCCTCCCTTTTTCAGGCATGTTGAGAAGTTTACTGCTATTGGTGCCTTGGGGTTGGGATGGGGCATATATTATCCTTGGGTTGTAGGTTTCAAGTGTGGCGCTCAGCTCTTAAGAACTATTGCCAACCAAGTTTCCAGCCATAGTCATTACACTCATGTAACATGATATGAAGTAGGTTATGTTCTTTCTCATTTCTCTTTATAGTCCTTTAATATGGAAACTGCAACAATATAGTCTTTATACTTTTCTACTGTTGGTACCTTTCAATCACTCTGCTACCCTTTGTACTTATTTACACTAGCCTAGCTGCTAGTTAATTACTTTTTATGTGTAAATTTCTCTAGTCCTTACCATTTTGTGACGTTTTTGTACTTTCCCAACTATTCTTTAGATGCTCTTAAATGTATACATTTATAATCATACAATATAATTTTTATCAAATTCCTATCTGTGACAGTAGCCCCTAAAAACACTAGAAGGTGGGTATTGATAGGAAAATCAAGGCTCACAGATATTGTGTACTTTGGCAAAAATTAACCAATAAATGAGTGATAAAAACTGGATATACATCCAGGTCCATTTGATTCTAAGAGCTGTCCATCACAGCTGTTTCTGTGCTTCATTCTCTTCATTCTGACAATAAATACAAATGTAGATATAAAATATTGATATAGATATAAAATATATTTCTGAATTTTATTTATTGCAGAGTGAAAACTAAAAGAGTCAAAGACACTTCACCAATGAAATGACTAACAGTTGGAGGCATTCAGTTCCCAATGTATTTGCATCCTATTATATGCTATATAAGTCTTTAGACAATATACATACAATGGTCTGGTTAGAGCAAAGATTTTGTTGAGACAAGATATACCAATCCCATCTTCATCTTCCTTCTACATATCAGTATTCACTTAACACTTTTTTCCATTCACTTAACACAAAGCGTGATTTATTCTGGATGAATAATAAAGAATGCTGACTCCTTCTATTTTCCTTTTTGGGTGCTTTCTGGGAAGGAGACTCGCACAACATTTGTATGAACTGGCACAGTTGATGTCTTGCACACAACATAGAGAATCTGGAAAAGCTACTTCTCTATTCTGCATTCTGAGACCTGTTCTCTCTAAGAAAACGCAGCTGCAGGCACACATTTCAACCTTTTTCTTTAGGGGGGTGTTCCCAAGAGGTGACCATGCCGGGCAATATTAAGCAGAGTTTGCTCTTGTTTGTCTCAGAAAATTTCCCATCTTTGAGTTTCAGCAGAAACCAAAACCTTCAAAATCTAAACCATATAGCTTACTTGGTGAAATGACAGCTCAGTACAGAAATGGATCTTGATGAAATATTTCAGCTAGACTACACCTGTCAGGCCAAAAGGTTTAATGCAATTTCTCTGGAGGGAAGAACCATACATGCCTTCCCAGTAGGACTTCAAAATATTCCATTTCCTGACTTTAGCTTTTAAACAATAACTACTCAGTAAATGAAGCAGAAATTCTCCCTCTATTATTATTATTATTATTATTATTATTATTATTCTTAGGTAGTGAGGTAGGAACACAAAAAATATCTGTTATTTCATCTGTACCTTCTCCAGTGTAAAATACCCCAGAGTCTTGCTCAAACATTATTGCTAAACATTATCCTAGGACCTGTTCTGTTTTTCAATATATCTGGGGCTGGGCCACTTAATGACCAGAAAGGGCAGGAATGGACAACTTTGCGGTATCCATGGTGCTTTCAGGCACACCAATAGCACAACATGCCATCTGCAGTTTTCTCTGTGGCCCACTTCTTAATTCTGTTCATGCCTATCTTCTCTCTAGTGTTTATGGACTGCTTTGATATTCACTTAAGCTCCCTTGGCCTTCAGCTTGACTTCTCAGTTCACATCTGCATGCTGATTCATTACATCTTCACCAGACACCTTGGTTCTACGCTTAGCTGACTTGGACCTCAGTTAGACACCAACTAGACGGTGTGTCCAGCAGACCACATCTCCAATACTATTCCTGACCACCCACTAGGCTTCTGTAAGGCTTACCAGCAGTTGATGGAGAAGGATGCACCGAAGTCCAACTCTCAAACTTATCATTAGTCAAGGGTTACCCCGTATTAGCTACTGTCCTTCAAATTTAATTTCTTCACGTTTTCCTTGACTGTTAGATGAGGATGAAAATAACTGGCCTATACCAGTTTTCTTGTAGGGATGCCATGAGTTCCTACATACATGAAGGAGCTTCATAAACTGTGAAGTCCCTTGTATATATTAATAGTTAAAACAAAAACAAAACAAAACTCTTTTAGGTTAGTTCTCTGCTGCCCTCTCCTGGCTCCCAGTTTCCATAACTATGACTTATTAGGGGGAATTAACCCTTTAAATCTTGATAGCTTCAGAAACTAGATCAGTAATTAAAGGAACCATTTTAAAAGATATATTCTTGTTCATTTACAGAGAAAATATAAGCTACATACGCTGACTGAGGTTCTCCTAAAGTCTCCTTGCATTTAGAGTCCAACTCTTCTGAATTGTTTTCCTACTTAGATTTCTTTATCTCTGAGTTTTCCCAGTCAATCTTTTTCTTTGGGACCATCAAGAACATTTTGAAGGGGCCAGGCACAGTGGCTCATGCCTATAATCCCAGCCCTTTGGGGAGCTGAAGTAGGAGGATGGGTTGAGGCCAGGTGTTCAAGACAAGCCTGGACAATATAGCCATACCACTCTCTCTACAATTTACTTGTTTTAAAGAACATTTTTGATGGAGGTTTTCTTGAAAGGGTGCTCTATTATTGTCTGCAGAATATTCTTTCAACATACCAGTATTCATTCTAAAGTTTTCAAGTTGGGTTGTCTTGATAACATCAGAATATGTCAATGAAAGCTTTTTGGAGAGGACAAGTAGGACTCACATTCTTTCCTGGAATGATTTGTTGACTAATTGCATTGAGGGAATTCTGTTGTCTAGTCATGGCACCAGTAATAATATTAATAATTAAGTTTGTTCATAATTAGGCAATGACAACTGAAGCACAACTGCTGCCTGGCTGATAAGAGTTTAAAAAAGGTGTCATCTATTGTAAGACCAACCTTGACTTCAGAGAAGATAAAATGTGAAAATTGTACACCCTAAAACTGATGAAGATTTCATCTTTTTGATAATTTAGTACCTAATATCCCTGTAATGATAGTGTAAATCCATGCCATTTGTCATATAATGACTTCTAGAATATGATCAAATTTTAGCATGTCTAGAATTCACTAGCATATAATGCCATTGTTCTTCATTCTGCAGACCTTTATTGGATCATGTAGTACATGCCAGGTACTTCACTAGGCACTGAAAGTTTCGCTAAGAAAGACATGGCTTCTGTCTTCCAGAACATAACAGCTTGTAATATATACTCCTCATTAGTGGAGAGGGTGTTCAAGTCATATACCAGAGGAAGTACATAGAGACTTACTGCAGAAAAATCTCATATAAGTTAGTTGATCCAAGCCATCTTAATGGACAGATGAAAAAACCCAAAGCCTACAGAGATTAGTGCCTTATCCCATGCCAAACACATGCACTAATTGTGTGTTGATTTTCATGTAATATTTTACAAACCAATTTTAGTGGAAAAGCTTAACATGGTTGACTTCAAACTTTTGCTAAAAGAAGATTTATAATGTATTAGTTTTATTTTGATGGTTTTTATTTTATATCAGAATAAGTGATAGGAGTGGGGAATGAAGCATTGTATCTTTTTTCTCTTTGTTCTTTTAAAGTACACATCTTAATTTTTACTTTGTATTATACAATATTGTATACTTATAAAATTATATTTTTAATGTATTATATATAAAATATATGAAAAATGCTAATAGAACAACCACATTCAGAAATAGGGTGTTTTCTACATCATTGAAGGCTCTCATGAGGCCATTCCTTTCTCTTCTACTCGGATGCTATCAGCATTCAGAACTTGTTATCATTCCCTGGAATTCCTTCATAGTTGTAATACATATGTATGTGGCTTGAAATAGTGTTTAGTTTTACATATTTTAAAATTCTATATAAGGAGTATCAAAGCATAGGTATTATTCTTACATCTTGTTTCTTTTCTACTCAACTTACTGTTTATTAGATTCATGCTGATATAAGTAGCTGATTCATTCCTTTTACTGTTGTTTAGTAATCACTGAACTAAAATTTGTCCATACTCCTATGGATAGAAATTTGTGTTATTTCTGGTTTTTATGATTATAATTAATGCTGTACACTTACTCTGTTGTACATATGAAGGACTTTTTCTAGATCATATATCTAGGAAAAGAATTGCTAGTTAACTAATTGCCTATTAGTAACTCTACTGGATAATTTACAGACAGCAGATATGTATGCATGATCTCGTTTCTGCACAATCTCACCGAGATTTGTTAACAAAATTTAAAAATTTTCCAATGTCATATGTATAAGACAGTATCTCATTGTTGTTTTAATTTGTATATCCTAAATTTAAAATAAGACTGAATATCTTTTCAACATTTCTTGTCCTACTGAGTTTTCTAGTCTACGCACTGCCTGTTTATTCTTTTGCCTTTTTTTCTCCTTTTAGGTTGCTTGTCTTTTCTAATTGATTTGAAGAAATTCTTTATATGTTACACATACTAA
The DNA here is from genome assembly GCF_047675955.1 of Chlorocebus sabaeus. NCBI lineage: Eukaryota > Metazoa > Chordata > Mammalia > Primates > Cercopithecidae > Chlorocebus > Chlorocebus sabaeus. The sequence goes on from NC_132915.1 coordinate 57,191,850, forward strand.
TTCCTTTTTAATTTTACATGTTACAAATATATTCTATTTTATAGCTGCTTTTCTCACTTTTTGTGTTTTCTAGTAGTTTATAATTTTAAGGTAGGCAGATTTGTCCATTTTTCCTTCACTATTTTTGCTTTTTGTGCTGTGCATTAATTTGAAGTAAATATGCCTTTTTCCCAGATAGATTAACAATTGTTCTAGCAATATCTATTGAATGGCTCATCTTTTTCCTAATAAACTATAATATTATGCCTGTCATACATGCTATTTCTCTATTCCTGCAGCAGGATGTCATGTCTTAATTACTATTGTTTTAAAATCAATCTTTAATATTTGGTACCACAATTCACCCCACATTTTCTTCACAAATTATATTTTTCAGAGTCTTTGCTTTTCTAAATGCTATCTTAGAACTGTATTGGGATTTTAACTGAAAATATGTTTGGTTGATCTTTTTTTTCTCATTTCTTTTTATACCTACTGGTTTGGTATTTAAATACACTAGCTCCATTCTGTTAATTGATACCATTGAAGCACGAACATGCATACTTCATAAAGTCTAAAGTTAATCAGTATCTTTAACTTCCCCCCAAATAGTAAACATATCTGAGAACATTTTAATTCTGATCTCTTCCTAGCTTACGTCGTTATAGCTTTTTTATATTTTACCTCAAGCTTTGGTTTTTTTTTTTTCATTTTAGTCCTACAAGTTAGACATTATGATGTTTATTTTTAAGAATAGGTTTAAATCTCCCAACACGTATGTCTCATTTTATTTTTGCTCACATTCCTTTCTTCATGTCAGATTTTCTCTGATGTCAATTATTTACTTCTGAAGTATTCCCTAAGAAGTTAAGGTCTTTTGTTGATTAATTAAAAAAAAATTCTAGAATGAAATTTATTTCACTCTGGTTCTTAAAACCATAGTTTTATTGGGTTTCAAATTTTTGATTGTCAGCTATCTTTGGAGCACATTAAAGATCCATTCCACTGACTTCTGGATTCCACAGTTGTTGGTGAAAAGTTACAGGTCAAACTCATTTCTGATGCTTTGTAGGGGACTCATCTTTTCCCCTTTGGCTGCTTTTAATGGATAAACCAAGGGGTTCATTCTTGAAATTCTAATGTCTATTATTTCATTGTTTATTCTGGTTTCAACAAAAGACACTGGAAATTGTGCAGTAAGGTTGAAAATGGGAATGTATAGTGACAGAAGTAAGTAGGGGTACTTTTTACCAACATTTTGACATGACTTAATTAAGTTTAGCTGCACAGCTTACCAGTTGCTACCTCATATAAAACTACAGTAAGTGACTCTAAAACAAAAACATTTTGGCAATGTGAACATGTGGTCAGAAAAATAAAAACCAGTCTGATATCACAAGAAAACTGACAGTCAACGGACCACCAAGATGTGTTTCCACTAAATGGTATACATACTTATAAGCACCATAAAATCTTAGATAGGAAGTAAGAGTTGAGTAAGGCCCAAAAAAGAGATAGTTTGTTGAGTATGATGAATTATTTCCCAGAAAATCATGAAATATATTTTCATCTAATCAAGTGAGTCTTATAAAAATATGCTCCCATTTTGTATACTATCCTATAGCAAAGGATACAGATTGGACAGCTTATGAATTCACATGCATATACTTCATACATATTTGTCACATTTTATTCACTCATGGATTCATTCATTCACTTAAAATTATTATTAAGTCCATCTGTGTTCTGGGGACCCATGTTCCTATTTAAGTAAATGCATCAAAACTAGTATCTTATTTTTTTTTCACTGAGATAACAAAAACTCTTAGGCTATGAAGGCAATTGCAATGCAAGTATGCTATTTAATTATTTGGGGAAGAGTAGTTTCAATAAAATGTCACTTAAATTGAGTAAAAAAGATGCAAAAAAATAAAAAATAAAAACCCCACTCCAGTGTTATGTAGAGATTTTTAAATGGTTTTATTTTATTATTTGATACGGTTGTAAAAAAGAGAAAAAGAAAAAAGAAAAAAAGTAGAAAAGAAAAGAAAAGGAAGAAAGTATCCTCAATCTAATAACCTCATGCTCAATTTTCAGTTACTTTCCCTTGTCAAAATGATCCTACTCTACTGCTGCTTTGAAGGAAAAGAGCAGGCCTGATTTGATGATTAAGCGTCAACTCTAGAGAATGGTGTGTTTGTAATCTGTCTGCCATATGTGTTATGGTTAAGTGGTGGTTGAATATCTTTTCTTGTAAAACTTAAAGCTGAACAAAGAAAACAAATAAATAATGGCTCTTGCCTTAAAATATGCCGGTAATGTATTGACAGAGAAAAATATAACTCTTTTACTCCTACTTACAGTCTGTCATTTCTGCCAATGAGAAGAATGGTCAGGCTAGTAAGAGGAGCAGGTATTTGTGAGAGGAAATTGAGGCCCAACAAGATGAGTTAACTCTCAGGAAGTGTGTGTCTCCTGCCCAGATGGAGCTACAGGCATGCAGGGCAACAGAGTATATGCAGTGTAGTTTGCAGAGTTGCTATCAGCAATGTTTGAGGAATATGGAGAGGAGAATAGGTATTAAAGGACTGATTAGGACAACATGATTAGAAAACCTTAGAGAACTTAAAGGTCTAAATCTGATTTTTAAATAGACTAATTTTTTAAAAAGATTTGTGAACAAATGGAAAAAGAATAGTGATCCTAGGAGGTACCATATATGCCTTATTGACAAATTATGTTATACTGACCTTGCTTTATTTTGGGTTAAGATCTCTAGACTCTGCCAGGTGTGGTGACTCACACCTGTAATCCCAGCACTTTGGGAGGCCAAGGTGGGCAGATCACCTGAGGTAGGGAGTTTGAGACCAGCCTGACAAACATGGAGAAGCCCCCTCTCTATTAAAAATACAAAATTAGCTGGGCGTGGTGGTGCACGCCTGTAATCCCAGCTACTCAGGAGGTTGGGGCAGGAGAACCACTTGAACCTGGGAGGCGGAGGTGGTGGTGAGCCAAGATCGCACCATTGCCCTCCAGCCTGGGCAACAAGAGCAAAACTCCATCCAAAACAAAACAAAACAAAACACTATAGACTCTTCTGCTATTGAAATCTTATAGGCCAAGTGGGAGCACATTTCAGCAAGACAGTTTGTAGAAAATAATGAAGATAAAGATGAAAATATGGGTTCAAGGCCTTTATAGTTTGATATATGTATAACTGGTGGTACCCAAAGAGAGGTGTGATGTTTAACCAGAGGGAGCTCCCTGGTAAAATGGTCCTCCTCTGACTGAATTTTTTAAATTGAGATTTAAGTGAAGATATATTTGTTAAATTTGCAGGTGGCAAAAAACTTGAGGCCGGGCGTGGTGGCTCACGCCTGTAATCCCAGCACTTTGGGAGGCTGAGGCGGGCGGATCACCAGGTCAGGAGATTGAGACCATCCTGGCTAATGCGGTGAAACCCCATCTCTACCAAAAATACAAAAAATTAGCCAGGAATGGTGGCGGGCACCTGTAGTCCCAGCTACTCAGGAGGCTGAGGCAGGAGAATGGTGTGAACCCGGGAGGCGGAGCTTGCAGTGAGCCAAGATCTGTGCCACTGCACTCTAGCCTGGGCGACAGAGCGAGATTCTGTCTCAAAAAAAAAAAAAAAAAAAAAAAAAAAAAGAGAGAGAGAGAAAAGAAACTTGACATACTACTATTAGGCTTTAAAGCAGAATCAGGTTTTAACACAATCCCCACTGCCTAAAAAGATGAAATTTAATATAGATAACTGGAAAATCTAACACTTGACATGATTTACTGAGTAAAACTTAACTTAGCAGGCAAAAGCACCATGGTTTTAGGAGAGCATGCCCAATATAAGAAGGGGATGATAAAAAGCAATCAGCCACACCCAAAAGACTCCAAGAAAGTCTTGGTCAACACAAGTTAAGTCTGAAGGCACTGTGAGCCGTTCCTTTTTATTTCAGATTTTCAACACTCTCTTTTCAGTTACTCTAAAATAACTAACAATGCTCTTTACCTTTATAAAACTACTTTAACATTTGAACACTTGTGTTCTTTCTCCCCTTCCGACTCTTTTGGTTTGGTTTAGAGCATAGTAAATAAGCATAATAATTTTTCAGATCTCCTCTGCTGCACATAATACTTCTTGTTTATAAAAAGATACCTGCAATTATTTTTATCCAGGATAGACATGAGCTTCTGGAGGTTGAATTGCCACAAGTTTACTTATAAGTCTCTTTATTTTCTCTATAAATATAGGCTTCGCAACTGATCTCATTTATTTCCAAGGTTTTAAATGCCATTTGCATGGTGGAATGCAAGGTTTTAAATTCCAAGGTTTTAAATGCATGGTGGAAACTTCCAAATGCACATCTCCATCTCTGATCTCTATGATATCTAGCTTCCTTTGTCCTGCATCCTTGACATCTTCTGTTGCACGTCACATCAAATACAACATAACTCCAAACCGACCATGTGATGTTTCCTTCTAACCAGCTTAGGTGTCATTACGCGACATACCAGTAAATAATATGAGCCTCAACCCCATTGCTGAAGTGAAAAATGCAGGTATCACTCTTGATATTCGTCTTCCCTTTACACCCTGCCCATCATCAAGCCTGTCAGCAACACCTCCTAAGTGACTCTTGATAACAACCCACTCTGTCCCTTTCCACTGTTATACCATAGTCTAAGCTACCAACATCTCTCATTATTTCCAAAGCCTTCTATCTGATGCTCTGATTTCATTTATGCCTCCCATGGGACATGTTCCAAATAGTAGCCAAAGTTGTCTTTTAAAACACACATTATGTTTTCTTATGTCTTTGTTTAATGTTCTTTTATGGCTTTTAATTGCAATAATAATAATAATACTGAAATTTCTATCATGACATATGACCCCCTACCTGATCTGGTCTGGTCGAGTTTTTCCAGCTTCTTCTGTCACTCTTTTACTTGTTTACTAGAATCAACTCACGCTGACTTGCTTTCTTTTCTTTAAACATTCCAAACTCATTCCTGCTTTAGAGACTAGATTTTTCTGGTCTCTTTGGTTGAAATTCTCTGATCCCAGATTTTAAAATGGTTGTTTCCTTATCATTTGCATCTTAGTTCAAATAATACCTCCCTAATAAAAATTCCTACCTTCCCCAGTTACTATCAGCACATCCTATTTGAATGTCACCAAAGCAAGCATCACTATGGGAAAATTTATTTTGTTTCTTTGACTATCCTCCCTCACAAGGTGTAGATAGAGTTATGGGGTCCTATCTGTGATTGCTACCACTGTACCCTTAAAGCCTGGAACAGAGCATGACACATAGTAGGCATTCAATAAATATTTGTTGAATGATGGATTCTATAATTAGTGAAGAGAGGTCTAAAGTGCAGGTTCTTAAATTCTCAAAAGAGTGTACTGTTACTCAGTCAGGACAAATGATTGATAGCAGATACTTTCAGCTTTAATGGGAGGAGGCCATGAAGAGAACATAAAAGGCTTGGCGTTCTGAAGTGAAAAGGTGTTAGTAGTTGGATGACAGCAAATGTGATAGAGTATCTGTAGCATGAGAAGGCAGCCTGGAATAGAAGACAAGTTGCACTTTTATTAATTTAAGTTTAGAACTTCCTTCCCAGGGGACTCACAAATGGAAAACAATAACACAAAGCAGGGTTTCTCAACCTTAGGACTAGAGACATTTGGGGCTGGATAATTCTTTCTTGTGGGGGCTGTTCTAGGCATTGTTGAATATTCAGCAGCATCCCTGGCCTCTACCCACTAGATGCAGTAGCACCTTCCCTGTTGTGGCAAATAAAACTATCTCCAGACATTGCCAAATGTCCCCAGAGGGAAGGAGAGGTCAAAGCACCTCTGGTTAAGAATCACTACTCAAAAAAAAAAAATTATTCACATTCACATTTTATTCACATCTAACTAATAGATAAAATTTTTTGTAATAAATTACCTCTTATGATGAACCACTTAAGAATCCTCAAGTAGGAAATAAAAGAGGGAAAAAAGTGCCTAAATTTTAGAGCTTCATGGGCTTTCATGTGGTATATAATGGTAATGTTCATTTGGGCCCAACTGTAAAATAACAACATTAAAAGAAGAAAGGTATTCTATTCAATTACAATTTATGGTCACTTCAAATACATAAACCTAGAAAGGTTTTGTGGAATTCTGGATAGAGAAGGAGCTATATTGATGGAAATCTCAGCTCTGTTTTAAAATCTCAGCTCTGCTACTTACCAGCTGTGTGACCTTGGGTGAGTTACTTAATGAAGCTGAACATCAGCTTCCTTTGCTGTAAAATGGGAAAGGCAATCCCTATATTTTAAAGGTGCTGTAAAGGTTAAGTGCAGTAAAATTCACACAAACAGTCCAGCTGCATGTGTAGCACACTCTCTTTGAATGTTAGCAACTGTTTCTTCCTAAAGTAAATTCTTTTTATATCACATAAAAGTAGCTAAAGCAGGTGTATACCATGATACAGAATTAACATACAGTGAAAGACACTAAGGGAATGCCTTCATTATTTTCAGGCAAATAGCTTTGGACAGGAGTCAAGTATCAATTAAGGTACTGTTTTCTGATTACACATGGGACTTCTTGATTGTAAAAACCTCTATTAGACGTGATCCTTTCTGCTTTTGACATATGCTATCACACTCTCAACTTTGTTTTGTTGAGGTCTATCTTCCTGCTAGACGTAGGTGGGGGTAGTCTTCTGTCACCTTGGATTTTGAAGCCCATCAAAGGCAAAAACAAAAATCACCTTCTGAAACCTAACCTAATTAAGACACATGAGATTTTAGGCTGTCACCTTTGTTGATTTTGAAAGATCTCAACTCAAATTGGTAATGGAAACTTAAGTCATTTCATATGGGCACAGGTATGATAACCAGTTTGTGCCTAAACTCAGTACAAAATTACAAATTGTCAGATTTTAAAAAAAATTTGCCATTGGTTGTGCACTTATGGGTCAAACCTTTAACACTATCTGAACACAGAAATAAGTCACATCTTAATACAATTTTTTTTTTCATTTTTACAAAACTGAGTATGATTTCTAGCTGTAAATTATGGGCATAACATTTGGGTAGGAATTTGCAATGAGACAAGTTGAAAGTGGCAGTAAACAAATGGACAAATAATAGAGCCTTTGAAAACTTTAAACTGGGCTTTCAAAGCCTTAGTGTTTCTAATCGGAGTTGTATTATTGAATTTTTAAAACCTAAGTTCTATTCTCCACTTCACAATGAGAAATACCTCAGTTAAAGAAGATGTTCTCTCTCTCACTGTCCCTCCCTCTCTGGATCTCTTTCTCTCCCTCTGGGTTTTTCTGACTCATATGGTTTCCCCTCTGTCTGGATTGTCCTGCCATCTCATTATCCTTCAGTCGTTAAAATCAGAGCCAAAACACTAAATGCAATTGTGCAGCCTTTAAGGCTTGTGTTTCTGGTTTCAAATTTTGCCTCTGTGAGCATCTTAATGACTCACACTGATCATTATTGTCCCCACCTCCAGGTATACTTTGGTACTTCCATAGCACTGGTATTTACCTCTGTCTTTGCACCAGTCCATGGTCCTGTAACTCCTTCCTTTCTTGCCTGATTCTCTACTAAATTGACGGCACTTCTCAGATTTCATTGCCCACCTCTAAGAGTCGAATTATATGCTGAGACTCACATGCATTGCCAAACATTAGCTCCCAAAACAAGATTCCCAGATAGGACCTGCTTTTGGTGAGCACAAGGACATCCCCATGGGCAGGAAGCCCGAGTGTTTGCCCTGGGAAAGCTCTGTAGGACTCTGTCATTCCTGGCTCTGGCCGCACCTCCCTTTTTGACTCTAGACAATCTTGCTCCAAGGAGTGATCAGTCTTCTCACCTGGCTCTGCCTCTGGGTGATGGTGAGAACCTTCTTCAATAAGCTGCTTCTGTTCTAATTTTGAAAAGACTCTCCTGAGTGGTCAGATTATAAGAATAGGGGTGCTACTTCCTCCCCCAATAGGTTGACTATTAAGTATTACCTGTTATTCAATTTCCTTTTTTTTTTATTATTATACTTTAAGTTCTAGGGTACATATGCACAACGTGCAGGTTTGTTACATATGCATACTTGTGCCATGTTGGCGTGCTGCACCCATCAACTCATCAGCACCCATCAACTCGTCATTTACATCAGGTATAACTCCCAATGCCATCCCTCCCCCAACCCTCCCCATAATAGGCCCCGGTGTGTGATGTTCCCCTTCCAGAGTCCAAGTGATCTCATTGTTCAATTCCCACCTATGAGTGAGAACATGCGGTGTTTGGTTTTCTGTTCTTGCGATAGTTTGCTGAGAATGATGGTTTCCAGCTGCATCCATGTCCCTACAAAGGACACAAACTCATCTCATCCTTTTTTATGGCTGCATAGTATTCCATGGAGTATATGTGCCACATTTTCTTAATCCAGTCTGTCACTGATGGACATTTGGGTTGATTCCAAGTCTTTGCTATTGTGAATAGTGCCGCAATAAACATAGGTGTGCAAGTGTCTTTATAGCAGCATAATTTATAATCCTTTGGGTATATACCCAGTAATAGGATGGCTGGGTCATATGGTATTTCTAGTTCTAGATCCTTGAGAAATCACCATACTGTTTTCCACAATGGCTGAACCAGTTTACAGTCCCACCAACAGTGTAAAAGTGTTCTTATTTTTCCACATCCTCTCCAGCACTTGTTGTTTCCTGACATTTTAATGATTGCCATTCTAACTGGTGTGAGATGGTATCTCATTGTGGTTTTGATTTGCATTTCTCTGATGGCCAGTGATGATGAGCATTTTTTCATGTGCCTGTTGGCTGTATGCATGTCTTCTTTTGAGAAATGTCTATTCATATCCTTTGCCCACTTTTTCATGGGGTTGTTTGTTTTTTTCTCATAAATTTGTTTGTGTTCTTTATAGGTTCTGGATATTAGCCCTTTGTCAGATGAGTAGATTGCAAAACTTTTCTCCCATTCTGTAGGTTGCCTGTTCACTCTGATGGTAGTTTCTTTTGCTGTGCAGAAGTTCTTTAGTTTAATTAGATCCCATTTGTCAATTTTGGCTTTTGTTGCTATTGCTTTTGGTGTTTTAGACATGAAGTCCTTGCCCATGCGTATGTCCTGAATGGTATTATCTAAGTTTTCTTCTGGGGTTTTAATGGTTTTAGGTCTAACATTAAAGTCTCTAATTCATCTTGAATTAATTTTCTCATAAGGAGTAAGGAAAGGATCGAGTTTCAGCTTTCTACTTATGGCTAGCCAATTTTCTCAGCACCATTTATTAAATAGGGAATCCTTTCCCCATTTCTTGTTTTTGTCAGGTTTGTCAAAGATCAGATGGCTGTAGATGTGTGGTATTATTTCTGAGGGCTCTGGCTCTGTCCTGTTCCATTGGTCTATATCTCTGTTTTGGTACCAGTACCATGCTGTTTTGGTTACTGTAGCCTTGTAGTACAGTTTGAAGTCAGGTAGCGTGATGCCTCCAGCTTTGTTCTTTTGACTTAGGATTGTCTTGGCAATGCCTGTTACTCAATTTCTATAGTTTCTGGCACATTTTACAATTTCCTTTGTGGCACAGAGGGAAAGCCAGGAGTTACATTTCTCAGAATCACCTTTTCTTTATGGTTGTAGGTTAGATTTGGCCACATAAAGGTTCAATAAAATACCACATGTGAAATGCCAAGCATAATGCCTGGCACAGAGTAAGTAGCTAATCAAATTGGAGTGTCTTTCTTTCTCAACTTTGGTTACCGATGCCACATTAAGGGCATACATATCAAATCTAATGAATTTATAACCTTCAGAAGGCCATCAGATATATTCATTAATCAATTGTATCATTTTTTCTTGAGTTTGTTAACTATAGTAATTACAAAACCTGGAAATGATCTAGTATGAAGTCAAAGTGAAAAAGGAATAAAGAACAGTTAAGAGGATGTCATGTGTTGAGAAATTCATATAATAAGGGTAATTGTACAGTGTGTCCACGTCAAGATTACAATGTTTTTTAATTAATAATTATGCTATAATTTTACTGTGTCTTGCATATCTTCCTAGACCTTCTTGGACCTTAGAGTACAATATGATGAAATATTAATTAAAAGAAAATTTGTGCATTCTGTAAAGCAAGGAAAGGGAACAAGGCAACTATACATACAGCCTTCACAGCATATTTATACTGTTTTAAAGAATTTGATATAGTCTAATTTAGGGTGTTACGTTATTTTAAAAGAGATAACCTTTGTTGGTATTAAAATCATCCTAATTATGTTCTTTGTTTTATTTGGCTTTTAAAAACAATTTAAAAGTACCAGTCGCTTGGTATCTATTATGCACCTGCAGGTACTGCGCTCTCACATGGTGACTTGAGACAGGAGGACAGAAGATAAGTAAAACATTTATAATAAATACAAATTGGATGAGTCTCCAATTTATTTCCAAAGAAATACCTAAATTGATATCAATCACATATGCTAAAGTGAAGAAAGGAAATTACCAGTTAATATATACCTGGTATATGCCAGGTACTTATCAATATTATATTAAATGTAATTCCTCAAATTATTTTATTAAAAACCTATAGGGTAGACTTTCTTATTCCTGTTTACTATATGAAGAAGCTATGGCTTATTTTGTTCAAGTCTACACAGTAGTAGGTGAAAAAGCTAGAATCCAAACCTGCTGACTCCAGATCCTGTTTATCTCTACTATAGTATTTACCTCTAAAACAATTAAACTCTTTGATTAATAGTGTCATACCAAAGGCATTGTCTTGCACCTAGTAGATGTTTCATCCAGCACTCCTGGGCCTTGCTGAGGTCCATGGGCCAGAAAGTCTGTAAAAATAATTTTCCTGGGAAAGGAGAAAGCCAGGAGTTATGATGGATTTGAAATGGGTGAGGGCCCTTGGAGAGGGAAAATATCAGAAGATCTTTTGCAGGAGCTGGCACATTGGCCTAGTTCAAAATTATAGCTACCAGAAATTGCTATATAAGGTACTCTGTGAGCATTTTACACATAGTACCTAATTTACTCTTTAAAATAGTCTGTGGACCAATGAAGCATTCATTATTGACCCAGTGTTACAGATGAGGACTTAGAGACACAGAAAACTCAAAAAACTTGCCTATGGTCATACAGAGTCTAGCTGATACTGAAGTCCATGGTAATGAACATTATACTGTATTTTGCAATTAAACATTAGACTATATTCTACAATGTAAAATGCTCACCAAACATAAATTTGACTGCATTGAGACATAAATGTCATACTGTAGAAAGTCTTGTTTTATCTATAACTCCCAGACCATGGTGGCAATTGGAGCAGAGGGGTCCTTCCACCTGACCCATTCCTGATGTATTCAAAACCTTTGTGATACAGAAATATGGAGAAGATGTGACTTTTACATATAACCTTTAATGGATCTGTCCTACATCTTGGTATCTTTTCTGAGGGCCTCTAGGGTACTAAGGCTGGCTTTAACATGAGTAAGTAAGCAGAGTAATTGTTTCTCACTGATGAAATGTATGTCTGATGTATCAGAAAATAAACATTTGGGTTAGAAAGTGAGAAGCAAAGTGGACCAAATGGACTGCCTTATTGGAACCACTGCTGGCCATTCTCAGACCTCACCGGAAAAGCTAAGGCAGGATATCCTTATAATACAGAAACATTCCAGTGATCCCAGAAAGTGAGGCATGGAAAGAAGGGTAGACATCTCATTACCTCTTGAGCGTGATCAAGATTGCAGGACCCATCTGAGACAGATAAAGTCTTTAACATGAAAATGGAAATCCTCAAGAATAGCATGTGGTTAACACATGAAGGGAGGCAAAGAAAGGGATGCTGGTGAGGTATTTTACTGGGTGGTATGATACTTGAATTCGGGAGTGTCTATAAATAAAATGAGGCAGTTCTCTATGTACTGACATGAAATCTCTAAGATAAATCATTATGTGAAACAAGTAAGGTTTCACTTGCATGAACAATGTGCCTGGGTAGTATGTTTATATTTATATTAAAATAAGAGGTATAAACAGCTGTATAAAAATATTTACATATGCTTATCTGTACATAGGACAGCCCTGGAAAGACATACCCCATTCTATCTGGACAAGGAGAGAGCTAGCAGTTAACAGTGGGAGGGAAACTTACTTTTCACTGAAACACTTTTATGTCATACTATAAGCATATATTGTCTCTTAACTGAACATCAACATTTTTAACAATAAAAGAAAAAATTCACACGTCTCTGAGCTGACAAAGTTAAAACAGCTAGAGAAATGCTGCACTGTATTCAAAATGAAAAGATGATGCTGATTCAGATTTCAAAAAAACGATAAAACTCAGAAACCAGAAAGAATGGGAAAAGCCTGTATTTCATCGCTCTCCATTCAAAGCCACGAGTACAGAGATGCAATCTTTACAAGACAAGTAGCCAATATAACTAAATTTAAATGAAGTTTTTCCTTTCCAAACACCTGCAATAAACTTTCCTCATTTGAAACAAAGAATACATTTCTGGACGTATCCATGTGTGAAAGCTGAACTTCAGGAGATCCCAGTCTCATTTCTCCTGCCTAACAAAAGGGAAAGAAAAATTAAAGCTAATTTGGGCATACTTAATTTCAAAGTTAAAAGCTCTGAATTTGTATTTGTCAAAAAATGTTCTTGATGGCAAATTTTAAAGGAAAACAACAACAACAACAACAACAAACAAAACAAAACAAAAAACATGTCCCAAATGGTATCACACACAATGCAGCAATCCCTGGATGAGTGGGAGTGAAAAACCTGAGTTCTAATTTGGCCACATACTTTTGAGACTTTAGCAGAGTCACTGTTTTTATTTTCTGTGTCATCCATCTCAAGGCTATAATTTTATTGACATTTCCTTCAATACAGGCAAGGCTTAAATAGCAAGTATTCTAGATTGATTATAAAAATGGCTCCAATTCTTTCTTTCCCTGTATCCACAGCACTCACAATATGACTTTGAAGTTACTTTCGTGACGAGAATCAATTTTTCCAACCTTTGGATCAGAGTTAGACTTGTGTGACAATGTGCCAGTTTCAAGCCCAGGCTTCACATGGCCTGGCATGCTTCTAATCACTCTCTGCTGTACCTTTGGACAAGTCCAGACTAGCTTTTTGAAGAAAAGAAAGCATAAACAGGAGAGCCAAGTCTTGTAAGCTGAGGCCATCCCAGACCAGTTAGCTCCTAGTCCACATGCCAGCTGACTACAGATGCATATGAGACTCCAGCAGAGATAAGATGAGATTAACTGAGCCCAGACCAGATTGTTGGAAGTGCCTAGCTGACCCATAGACTCATGAGTTGTTATTTTAAATTACTTGCTTTGGGATTATTTGTTATACAGCATTACTGTAACAACAGATAAACTGTATGGGAAGAAAAGGCACTCTTAAAACAGTATGTTTTACCAATATTTCATTCTAATCATCACTATTAATTAACATTTCCCTTAAGGGCAAAAAGGAATACTTCTAAGCAGAAATATAAGTAAAATATATTCATGAGAGAATTATTTTTCTTTTGAGTTCCGTAAGATTAAAAGGTTACCTGTGACTTAGGGTGAGATTCTTTCATCATTCAATCTTGGTCCTCTCTGGGGAATCTTTTCCTGGAATGATCATGGAATAGATCCCTATGTGTAGTGTTCAGCACCCAGATACAGGAATATGCCAAGTACTCAACATGCATTTCCATTTTCATGCCCCCTCTTACAACCCACTTAGCCGGTTGCTTTGAGCCAAGTACACTGACAGCCCTTACTGAATTCCTGAGACAATCTTACGGGAATTAGCACTTCATTGGTACATATTTCCAGATTTGTGTGTTCACATTTCCAATCCTGTAACATGCGTAACCCATGACATAGCTGCTAGTCTTCAATAGCCACAATTTCCTCCATGGTAGGCTACCTAAGATACTTTAGTACCAGTAAAGAAACTCTTTGGTTTCAGCATTCCCAATCACTATAATGACTCAGTACAGAATAATAGGCATCTGTTCTGATAACCATACTATTCCTTGACAGTTCATTCTATTTGGATGTCCAGCAAAGCAATTAAAGGAACAGATTTCGGAGTTCAAATTGTGGCTCTGCCATTAACTAATTTCGGATAAGAGATTTAATTAATCTGAACATCTGTTTTCTTATCTATTTTCTTTATCTATAGTATTGGGATAACAATACCTCCTGCATAGGGTTTGGGGGGATGAAGAAATAAGATTATATATATATGTAAATATATATATTACATATAATTTACATATATATATAATTATACACACACACGTAATGGCTTAGTACAACTAATGGGTACATAAATGGAAAAAGTGGTGGCACCCAAAGTTCAGTTACATACAAGACAACACACTGGACCTGCTTCTAGTATTATATACATTTGGACCATGGCTAGAACGGCTATGCCCTTTAAACGCTGGCCTTTATTGCCAGACTACCCTGATAAAAGCAAAATGTTAAAACCAAGATCTTCCTTTGCGAACACCATAGTAATCTGCATTCCATCTGATTCTGGCTTTCTTCCCTCATCCCTCTCCCCTACCTTGGGATCCATGGATGAAATGTAGGTATATCCCAGGTCTAAGTCCTCTGGGTACTGATAGAAACACATATTGTACAACATACAGATGACCACAGAAATACAGCCTTAGGCACAGGATTAAGACCAAGCATGAAAAAACTGAAAGGCAGTTTTCACTATCCAAAACCAAGCAGCCTCTTTCCTTACTTGTATGATCAATAATAAGAATGTCACATCCTTAAATAATAGTGAACATTTTATAACACAGTATTATAAAAATAACTACTGTTTACTGAGCCCTTCTCATATACCAGACATTGGACTAAGTGCTTTCTATGCATCATGGCTTTTAATTCTTATCACAACCTTATGAGTTAAGTGCTATCACCATTTCCATTTTATGGAAGGGATGCCAAGATAGGCTAAGTTACTTGCATGGGGTCACAAACTTAGCAAGTTGAACAGGTAAGATTTAAACCCAGGTAGTCAGACCTCTAAGTACACGTTCTTTATCTCTGTGCTAGTTACCTTGGGTGCAATGTGCAATGCAGCCAGGGTTCTGCTTTTAAATTAACTCTTAGACTAGTTCTAAGGCTCTGCTGCCTAAGAGAAAGAAATGTAAGAAGCAATTTATACAGTGCATTTTTCTCCAGAATGAAAGGACTCATTTCCTTGTCACAGAGCTGCAGACACCTCTGTGAAAAAAAATCCCTGGTCATTACCAAGAGCATTAGTGGCAATCTCTGACAAGGAGTAAAGGTTTCTTTGTTCTGATAATGACACAGATGGGCACTTGGGTGAGGCAGTCCGTGGCACTGCAGTGTAACTCACTTTCAGCATAGCAACACGTTAGTTTAGGGTCAGTGTGAAACTTACAGGAAGTCATTCATTGACTGTATTTAGTGTGGCAATTAGTACATAGTAAGTACGCACTAAACATTCGTTTTTTTTAACCGTCACTTTTGCCAAAACTTCTAATATTTTTCTAATTAAATATTAATGTCAGACACATTATGACACCTTTTTAACACTCAAGAAACCCTTTTGTTCCTGGAAAATGGCTTTTTAAAAGCCCCTGCTTCTTCTAGTCTGAAGATACAGTGTGCTGCTAGCCTAAATAATCCCTTGCCATTAAAGTGTCATTCTCACACTCTCAACCAGGAGCATTAGCTTGGCAGACTGAGCCACAAGAAAGCAAGGGCTGCAAACCACACTCTGGGAAGACCTTGAAATGTGTCTCTTTCCCAGTAGCTAAACATTTTTTTATTTAACCATTGACAACCATGCAAAACTTTGGAAATCTGACCAGGGCCACTTTTTAGGAGATTGTAGTGAAGGTACCTGCTTGAGGAAGATTATTATGTCTCATTTATTACAAATTCCAAATCCTCCAATACATCTTGGATCTGGCAGCTAGCAGAGGACCTGGCACATGCTAGGCAATCAATAAGTGTGATTTGAACAGGGAGCTCTTTGAAAAGGCCAAATGGCCAAATGTTATTTATAATTAGCATAACATATCTCCCAAGAATCAGAATTATTTTCACAAAATATGGTATAATGAGAGTAAACTATTTAGGGAAGAAAATGACTGTAAGATGCATAAATTGACTGCCAAAGGAGGAAGAGTAACTTAATTAAAAAACTATCTAGACAAGATGCTGGAGAAAATTTTAACTGTTGTCAAATGAGTACCTTTCTGCTGTTGCTCGTATTTCAGCAAGCTACAGCAAGTGACCCGAAGTAGCTTGCCTATATTTCTGTAAGGTATTTTCCTCACCTCTCTAACCCAAAATGTCCCAAAGTGACTTCAGTGTATGCCAATGCTTATAAGAAAGGCCATCGTGAACAAATCCTCTAAATTTGGTAAAAATCTGTTGAGCTGTATTTTGCATGACAAAGCAACAAACAGAGAAAGGGGATGTGTGTTTGTGTGTGTGTGTGTGTGTGTGTGCGTCAGACAGAGAGAGAATATTTCATTTTATTTATATGTTTTAGACTAGGACAACCTGTTCTTTTTATAATATTACAATGATACCAAGCATTTCATGACCTATGGGAAGTCCTGTGTGTGCTAAAGGTGAACATAGACTTTTTTTTTCCACTGAGCATTTACTAGTACACTTAAAAAGCTACAATTAGAACAAGTGTTCAATTTTCATGTCTTTCATTAAGAACATTTGAGATGAAATCATACCGAAAAGTAGGACTCCTCTGTACCATACTTTTTTCCCACTAAACCAGACCCTCAAAGCTAATTGTGAAGTTCTTAAAGGATAGTAATAGCAAAAGTCCTCTTACTTAAATTAAGATTGCTTAGAAGCATAATGCACTCTACACGGCCTCTTAGAGGACATAGGAGATAGGACGTAGGTGGACGCTAATTGCATAAAATCCACTTCAAAAGTAATTAGAAAGCAATTAGATGCCTCGAAACCAATAACGTAATATTTTAAAAATTTAATAACAATCTAATTAGAATTCCATAATTAAAAGTTTAACATTTACATTGTGTCTGAACGCCAAAATTTTCCATTCAGATTTTTGAAAACAGTTAAATATTATATTTCCCTTGAAAGACAGAGCAACACCTTCAGTATGACCCCCAAAAACCACTGAAGAAAAATATATTCATTAGCATAAAAATATCCTACCCACAGAAGGGCCTATGACCACTGAAATACTCTGCTATCATCACAGCCCAATTAGCATTAGGCACAGGGACAGTTCGCCATATCCCAGCTACTCAGTCAGCAACTGCAGCACCAATGTTGTTTTTCCAAGGAAAGCAGGTGGTGAATGTCATAATAAAGATAAGCTTAAACATGGAAGGGAGCTTATAGGAAAAGAATGAGATGAGCTGGATACCTAGTTTAAGGAAAGTCTGCCAACAGGCCTTGCTTAGCCAATGCTTCTCTTCATTCATCCTATTTTAATAAAAAGATGTTTTTAAAAATTGATACCAAAGGTCAGGTGTGGTGGTTCATGCTGTAATCCCAATACTATGGGAGGCCAAGGAGAGTGCATCACTTGAGGTCAGGAATTTGAGACTAGCCTGACCAACATGGTGAAACTCCATCTCTACTGAAAATACAAAAAGTAGCCAGGTGTGGTGGCATGTACCTGTGGTCCCAGCTACTAAGGAGGCTAGGCAGGAGAATCGCTTGAACCCAGGAGGCTGCAGTTGCAAGTGAGCTGAGATCTTGCTGCTGCACTCCAGCCTAGGTGACAGAGTAAAACTCTGTCAAAAAGAAAAAAAAAAAACAAAACTCTATACCAAAAACCATTGAATTTTACATTTTAATGGGTGAATTGTGTAATATGTGAATTACATATCAATAAAAAATCTATAACATGTCATATTTCTTTGTCACTGTTTCCTAAACCTGCACCACAAATTTGGCTTGCTGTCTGCTTAGTGCTTTCGCATCAGATTATATATTTCTTAGTACCAGGCCTTTCCTGATATAGTGTAGTTACATCCTTAGGGCATAGATCTCTCTTTTTTTCTGTATAAACTAAATATCCTCTGTGTTTTTCTGATATTTTTATGTGTGGATACTGGTTTCTGACCGAGGCACATGTGAATTATAAGAGTCAAGAATGCTAAGCCCCATGTGGAGATGTTAGAGTACCAGTTGGTAGGTGTTACGCATGATAAGATATCAATAGTTCATAAAACAATGAGAATGTTATACAGAACATATCAAGTGGAGCAGCCAAAGCTTGCACCTATCTTGACAAGGATCCACAGCTTATTTGAGATATAGAATGTTTTGATAATGGATGGTGCTGAGACGGGAGGAAATGGTGAACCTGTTTGTGTTATGGAAAAAATGGGGTGAACATCCTGTGTAACCTTCAGTTAGGCTTTTTGACTGATTTTGAAATGTATTTCATGCTACACTGAAGCTGGTGGGTACTGGGAATGAAAACAAACCCAATGAACTTCAGGTCACATTGATTCTGAGTTCAAAACATTATGCTCAAAGCATAGAAAGACTGTATGTACTAGATAGGACAGTAGCAATAATATTAGTATTACTAGTTAAATTAACATAATATCTAAAGGCTCCTCAAGGTCCCTTACAGGTAATTTTTTTTTGGTATCTTTCATCTCTACCTTGCAAAAGCCTAAGCCCCTATTGTGTGTCCTGGGACTGACTATCAGTGGAGCAAAGCATCTAGTGATTATTTTAAAGTGGCAAATCACTGATTTGAATAATTACAACAAAATATCAGCAAACAAAAAGGCTTTTTATTTTTTAAAAATATTCATGCAATTTATCTGTGCTTTCTTGTTTTTTGTTTTGTTTTGTTATAGCCCAATGTTCATTCCATGACAGAAGCTTAAATACCATGTGGACAAGTAGAGAAGAAACTTAGGCTTCATATTTTCCCTTTTTTCCTACATAGAATCAATGAAGAAGTCTTGCTAATTTAGCCCATTGGGGTAAGTTGACACTGTCCAATCTTTCCATCTTAGCTGACACCATCCTGGCCCAAGACACCACTGTATCTACTTGGACTATCACAAAACTCTTCTGTCACCTCAGAATTGAGTTTGTTCTACTCTCCATATTGAAGCCAGAATGATTTTTAAAAAGCAGATATGATAATATTTGTCTTTAACACTCTAAACACCCTAACTATGCTCATGAAATATTGATTCACATTGATAAAATGGCTTTTGAGGCCAAGAGGAGTCTGGTCCTAACAAACCTACTTCTACAACTTCATTCTCCACCACTGTCCCCCAAAGTCACCATGCTCTTGCCCGCCTGTCCTCTTGTCCAACTGAGATCCTTTACTAATGCTGCTCCCTCTGTCCGAATGTTCTTTCGCTCAGTGGATTACTGCACATTTTACACGTGTGATCCTATTACTTCTATAAACGGTATGTTTTTACCTCTGAAAATATACTGTGTTCTCTGCTGTCATAGCATCATGTACTTCTCCTCTTAGCACATAACAAGATCAAATTCAAAATATTACTGTGGAAGTATTTGTTTCAAATCTGTTTTCCCATTAGATTGAAAGCGCTGAGGGCAAACACTCTCTTATCCACTGGTATATGCCTTACACCTAGCATTGTACCTAAAATATATTGGAAGTTCAAAATTATTTGACACATAAAATAATGAATAAAATCAATAGAGTCCCTATGAAAGCTTCTCTTACTGTAAGAGCAGGTGAACCACACAGTTCAGAGCAAGAAAAATCTCTTATTATGTGAGCTCTTAGCACGTGCTAGGCACTAGATATACAAAGATAAATG
This sequence comes from Chlorocebus sabaeus, assembly GCF_047675955.1. NCBI lineage: Eukaryota > Metazoa > Chordata > Mammalia > Primates > Cercopithecidae > Chlorocebus > Chlorocebus sabaeus. The sequence goes on from NC_132915.1 coordinate 57,211,721, forward strand.
CAATGCTCCCTGCTTTCCAACAGCTAACTCATAGTTTAGTGAGAGGGAAGCAGAAGGCTTAAATAGATAAATCAGAGTATAATGTAGTAAATGCTAACATGGAGATTTGAATAATGTTATGTGAAGTAGAGAGAAATAAACACATGCTGATGAGGAACTAAAAACTCGCTCTATTGAAAAGATATAAAATGTAGTCACATTTGAGCCCAAAAAGAAAATTAATTCAGTGTTCAGTATTTAGAAGACAATTCTAGTTGGCCACACTACTGTCCAGAATTGTTTGTGGCCATTAATGTTTCCTTGCCAACACAGAACCAAAGCATAAAGACACCTGTGCAAATTGAGGCTGTAGTTACCTTCTTCATCTCAGGGAATATTGCTTCCCATCCTCCACTTTGAATTGTCTTGCCTTCCTTGAGTTGATTCAACTTCTATCCCACAAACTCCTTCAATACCTGACTTATTAGAATTGATGAATTGATTGGGAATGAGCTTTGCTTACAATTTTGTTTCATCTAAGTTCTGTTTTCATGTTTGCTGTCATTTTCCACCCACGAAAACTACATTTTGGCAGTGTATTTTAGAGGGTCATTGCATCAGTCAATATATGAGTAAGTGAAGATGTGTAGGTAGGGGTAGAGTCTAGAGGAAGCTGAGTGAGCAAATGCTCCTTTGAATATCTTCTACAGTTACACATTTTTTTCAATTTTGGGGGAATATGATGTTTAAATGATTTCTTTTTTGAAAGAAAGGATATAAAGAAGTTATGGTAGGCATTGTGAAACTAAAGCTATGAGACAAAGAGAGAAGACAATTAAATAACGTTTGTTTTTTATACATATGGTCTCCCTCTCCACTGCTGGACTATTTCTCTTTATAGTCAGACCTTGACTATTGATGGGGTGTCCATCCTAGATCAAAATCTTGAGTATAGAGCTATGGTTTTCAGCTTTTGATTACTGAATCCTGAGTTTGCTAAAGGCTATATATTTTTACTAACAGAGCAACCAAATGTTAGTATACAAAATTAAAGTAAGATAGCGCTTCAAAATAAACTATTAACATGATTTTAACTAGGTCACTTCAAGGCTATTGCTAGAGGGAGAAAAAGGCTTCTAATTTCTTGCTATTGTAAATGCTGCACAGCCTAATACCTCACAGTGTGAAGAGTAAATTAGAACAACTTTTCATTGACAAAGATTAAACTTTTTCATCATTCCTAAATTCCTGGGGATTTCTCCCACTGCTTCTATGTGTTTTAAGCTTTTCAATTAAATCTCCTGGGTAGTGGTTGCAAGAATGCCCACTGACAAGGGAATATTTGTCTCTGGGAGAGTTCAACTATTGCAATGGAAGTTTGTCTTGGTTACTCCTGTATGGGCTAAATCTCTCAGCAATAGTACCTTATCAGCACACACTGCTAGAAGTCAAGTGCGGATTACATTCCCTGGCCATCAGAACTGAACTCGTGATACATTTAGTTTTGGGAAAAGAAAGAGTTTATGAAAAGTCAGGAAGTCAAGAACAGTCAACCTTGATAACTCACTTGTTTTCCCTGGGATAATTTATTTTGACATTTGGGAGCCGCGCACCAGGAATATAAACCCTCGTGAACATGCTGCCATAGACTGGTGTGACAAATACAAGCTTCTGCCTTCCAATTTTCCATCAGCTTTGCCTCCAACTCACCTTGATCCCTCCCACTGAGCGTTTTGAATGCTTTCTTGGGCTGCTACAGAGACCACATTGGAATCACAACTGTTTTGGTCTGTCCCAGGGCAGGAGCAGTCAATTAAAATCAGCTTAGAAGAAGCCCTGAGAAAGGCTGTATTTTTTTTCTATAAAATATTTCTGGTGGGACTATGGGAAAAGACAGTTTTCAATTTTAAACAGTATATATGCTTGAATGAGAGATCAAAACAGCCATGTGGGAAACTACTAGGTTGGAAGGCTGAGGTGGAAATAACAATAATATTTTAAATTCAAGTATTAATTCTGATTGAAAAACATAAGCCAGAGAAGGGGATCCCTAGCTGCCAGAAATGAAGTAAAAGATGAATTCGTTTAAGAGATCTTTATTTTTTAAAACTCAAAATTGCCTTAAGCAAGAAAACATTTGCAAGATATTACAGATGGGAGAAGAGGGCAAACGGATCAGTAATTTCATTTTAAATATGCTGTATGTGTTTAATTAGTTTCAAAACAAGGATTAATGTGAGAGACTGCAGCTGGGAAGGGAAAGGGGTTATTGTTTTAAAAAATTGAGCAGCTTAAAAATAAGCCAAATTCAGATTTCACAGACACTTACAACCCACAGTAGCAGTTATAAGTTGGGCATCCCAAACCATAAAGAGGCACATAAGTTTGATCCCTTCTTATCACTAATAAGCATAAAAATATTCACTAACCTGTTTTCCAAGCCTTTATTCACAATAGCTTGTACCTACTATGACTATTTGAAAGTGGGACATGGGAGAAATTAAGTGGGCAGACATTCTTCCATGGAAGCCTGGCAGTCCAGCACTTAGCAATGAACTAAGCTTTGGAAATGGAAGAGCTGCTGAAGTAGTATATTTCAGAGTGATTATTCTGAATATTTCTGCTTTATAAGCCAAGCTGGTATATTAACTCTGGAGAATCCACAGTGAATTCAAAATTTTCTTTGGTTTGCCTCACTACATTTTCCACTCAGATTGATTCACAACATACTTGTTTACAGGTCTTTAGCATTCTTCCAAGTTTAGATTAGCCCTGGGTTAAGGAAGACTTTTTAGTACAAATTTCTGTTAACGTAATGTGTTTAAAGGTAAACATATGTAACCTATGAAGGTATAATTTGAGATTCTTTGAATTTTTATGGAAAGTTGAAAAGCATAATTAAGTGAAAATTAAAGAAAAATGCATCTGTATTTTTATTTACATGTGCTGTGTTAGATTACGTAAATGGTCATGATTCTCTGTGGCTCTTTTAAGAGGAGGAGTCTATTTCTCCATCTCTCGAATTGGGTTGGTCCATGGCTCATTTTGACCAACAGTGTTGGAAGTGAGACGGTACAACTTCCCAAACTAGGCCCTAAAAAACTTTGTCTGTTTCTATTTACTGTCTTGAAACTCTGAACCACCATGTGAACAAGCCCAGGTTAGCTTGCTGAATGATGAAAGACACACAGCCTACTTGCCCTCATTGCCCCATAGCCAACAGCCAGCAGTACCAAGAAGCAGAACTGCCACACTGACCAGCAGCTGACCTCAGGCACATAAGTGAGCCCAACAGCCCAGCAGAACTATTTAGCTCTGCCTAATCAAGATTGCTGACCAAAGGACATATTGACAAAAGAAATAATTGTTGTTTTACATCACTAAGTTGTGGGGTGATTTGACATACTATGAAAAATTATTAATACATGTACACATAGAGAATAAATGTGACAAAGCTATCATTTTTCTATTGCACTTAGAACTGCCATTTTAACTATTTTGAATACGCAGAGAGTTGATTTAAACTTAAAAAAATCTTTTTCTTTGCTCTGGAAACAATGAGGAAGTAGGGTGAACTATTCTGGAACTATGTTGACTTACACCAATCATTGGGTAACTTAAATTACTTTTCCTTTGATTGCAGATCTTTATTAAAGGATGCTTTTAATAGCTATCCACTGTAACCTCTTTTTTCTATTACCCATTATTTTGAAGGGGGAAGAAAACTCCTATAAAATAATTCTGCTGGACACAAAAAGCATCTGGCACATATTATGTACAGAAAAATCAATGATTCCTTGTCCCCTACTCCTCTCCGTTCTTCTTGGTTTATAATAAGGGCAGGAAGGGTAAGTAAAGAAGAAAAGCTACCTTAACTGTATAAGAAGAGTAAGGAGTAAGGATTTGCTTTTCCCCAGTACAAAGTTTTTTAATTGTTGTTTTGTTTTGTGTTTTGTTTATTTTTGTTTTGCTTTTTTCCCCAAGCAACAATGACAAATGAGAAACATGATGTATAAATGTAACAGTTATTATCTATCTTAGTTTAACTAGAAGCAATGTGTCTGCATTTTTCAGAGCCACCATCTAGCACACAGATTAAAGTTAACTATTATAAATAACTTAAATTCTCTCTCTATGACCTCATATTTTGTATGAGGCACAAACCTCATTCTCAATCCTTCCTCAGACCTCCCAATATACAGCCCACTGAGGACACTACCTCTAATGACCATTTTGTTTACATGGTTTTTTTTTTCAATTACAATTCCATGATTCTAGGATGGAACACCCCGACTCTCCATCATTGTGGTGAAAATACTGTCAATCCTTTTGTATTTCTGTATGTGTTTTTCTAACTCTACTAAAACATACATTTCTTCTCAAATCTGCCATAATTTAAATCTGATTCTCCCTTGTTAACTCTGAGGCTCTTTCTTCTTTGATAATGCCAGTCTTATCAATTCTCATGAAAAGAAATCAAAGAAATATTGTTCTATTTTTATTTTAGAAATATTTATAATGAGAAGATAAATACAGTATGGGAAAAACATAAGGTAGACTCTGCTCCCCCACTGACCCACATAGACACAATGAATGTGTTAATGAGAGAGTTTCACTGCTGGGCTCACTATATAACTGATCACGTTTCCATTTAAACATTGATCAACTTGCCATATGTACCTTCTCTGAAGCATGGGGACCAAGAATCACTCATCATTTCAACCTGATTGCAATTAGAGTTAGGAAGTCAGATTGGCACACTTTATTCTCTGTGTATGCAGTAATAGATATCTAGAGAGAAAGTAAGAATATGCATGAACAGCTGAAGACAAAAATACTCCACTTCTGTTTTCCCTCTCAACAACTGTTCTGAAACACCAGGGGGTGATTTTTCTTGTACTGATGAGAAGTCATGTTATTAGGAAGTGTTCAGAAAATGTGCTCTCCAGTGAAGTTCTCACAGAATATAAGCTCTTCTCTTTATAAGCAAATGTTTTCTGGTGTCCTGTTTGTGCTAGGCACTGTTCTGGGCTCTGAGTGTATCATGACGAACAAGAAACAACAGTGCTCTAATGGAGCTTGTATTCTACTCTGGGGAGATAAATCATAATAGTGAAAACTAAACAGATAAATATATGAGTAAGAAAAATATCCAGCAGTGATAACTGCTATTCAGAAAATTCAATAGGGTGATTAAATGTAGGAAAAAATAAAATGAAGTGCTATGGACTGAACTGTGTTCCCCCCAAATTCATATATTGAAGCCCTAACCCCAGTGTGACTATTGGGAGATGGGGTCTGTGGGAGGTAATTAAGATTAGTCTGCTTAGCAGACAAAGGTAAAAGGCAAAGGCAAAAAGATTAAGGCAAAAGGTAATGAGCTCATACAGGTGGAGTCCTAATTCAATAGCATTGGTCGCTTTATAACAAGAGGAATCTCTCTCTGTCTCTCTCTCTCTCTCCTCTCTCTCTCTCTCTCTCTCTGTCTCTCCACACACACGCACTGAAGAAAGGCCATATGAAGACACAGAGAGAAGGTGGCTGTCTATAAGCCAGGAAGAGAGCCCTCACAAGAAACCAAATTGACCAGAAACTTGATCTCGGATTTCTGGCCTATGGAACTGTGAGAAAATAAATTTCTCTTGTTTAAATCAGGGGTCCCCAGTACCCATGCCACAACCTGGTAATGGTCTGTGGCCTGCACAGTAGGAAGTGAGGGCTGGCGAGCAAGCATTACCAACTGAGCTCTGCCTCCTGTCAGATCAGCAGCATCAGATTCTCATAGGAGACCCAACCCTATTGTGAACTGCGCATGTGAGGGATATAGACTACATGCTCCTTATGAGAATCTAATTCCTGATGATCTGAGGTGGAACAGTCTCATTCCGAAAACACCCCCTTACCCCTCTGAGTCCGTGGAAAAGTTGTTTACCATGAAACCAGTCCCTCGTGCCAAAAAGCCTGGGGACTGCAGGTTTAAATCACCCAGTCTGTGGCATTTTGTTATAGCAGCATGAGCAGACTAAGGCAAAAGGAAGACCCACACAATTTAAAGAAGACTCTTTAGAAAATTTTTCTCATTTTCTTCCATGTTGGACACAGACAGAAACAATTCAAGCCTGACAACTGTTCTTATTACAAATTTCAGATTTTTCAATTGCCTTCTCTCCTCTCTCCATGCCCCACCCCTAGGGGTTACCATGCAAGAATGAAAAAGTCAGAGGAAGAGGAAAACTTCTTATTTAATCTCATGCCTGACTGAGAAATTTACTATTGAGGCCACATGGCTTTAGAGCCATATGCATATCCCCAATTCACATACGCATTCCAAGTTTACTGCTCTAGTCTTACCTGTTTCTTCCTTTAGCATCTCTTCACACACTCCTTATCCCACCACCCACCATTTTCTTGCCCAGAAGCACCACAGTGTTTTAAAATCCTACAGTCTGACAGTTCTGTTCACTTGCTGTGAAGCCTTCTCAAATTCTTTAAACTTTTCAAACCTTGGTTACCTTATCTGTAAGCTGGAGGAAAAACAGCTATATCGCAGGGCTTTGGGGAGAATTACATAAAATAGCACAAATAAAAGTGTCTTGTTTATGGTAAAATGAATGTTGTTTTATTTACTTACTTTTTCCTTCCCCTTCTTACTCCTGTCTCTCATGCTTATGTGATTACTTACTACACAAGAAAAACATTCTGAGCTTTCTCATGAAGTTTCCATGGTGTTGCTTTATCTAGAATGCTCCATGCAGCTCTTCTCCATTCCTTAATTCCTCCTCCTGGCTAATTCCTTGGCTTCTTTGTTTTTCAGATCTCACTTCGCTCCTCCAGATGGTTTCCTTGTTTTCCCAATGCTGCCTTCTATTATACATTCTCATAGCACTACACAACTCTCTTACACAACATTTAACAGAAGTATGTCTTCAGATTTATTTGTATGATTGTTTGGGGTCTTTCCCCCACTAGCCAAATGTCTATGAGGGCAGAAATCATATTTGTTTTGGTCAATATTATATTCCTAGCACCTTTCACAATGCTTAGTGTGCAAAAGGTACAAAAATTGAATAATTTCTAAATCTTTATTTTGTCCATTTTTCTTTGGTATTACCATTTGAAATTTCATATTTTGGGATATATTCTGACTTTGGGAAAATTACTTTCTCTTGTAGCTCAATTATTTGTTAATCTATAAATCATTGAATTGGGTTAGTGACACTCTGAGGTTTCTTCTACCTCTAAAAATCTATGACTTTCTCTACTGTGCATATTTCTGAGCCACTCCATTTCATCTATTTGTTTCAGTAATTACTGCTGCTTTAGTTCCAATAGCTGTCCACTTACCTCTATTAGTTACAGGACAGAGTATTCTTAAGGGTAATTAGAAAAGCATACTAAGGTAAACCTTTCTTAAGCAACGTAGAGGACAAAGCAAAAAGGGCCAGTGCTAATTCACCAATACAATTTCACATGGAAACCTCAGTTGGATGTTTGCTCAACCTCATAAATGATTCATTTCTAAGGGGAGTCTGTGCATTTTTTGCGATATAAAACACCTCACATGCTTGGCTACTTTTGAAAATAGGCAAGTCATCAAAGTCTAAAATTCATAGCTACTGCAACCTCCCCTACACGTATCCTTTCTAAGAAAAAGGCAGTCATTTTAAAGACCTACTTCATTTTTCAGGACATAGAATTGCAGAGTCTAAAGTAGAATCCACAAGAGTTGCTCTAAAAGGAACACAGATATGAAAATAATAGCAGTGCAAGTTCACTGATGCTCAGACACAAATGGAGGCAAAAAGCCAGCAGCACTGCCAGAACCTCATTAAAACAGGAGTACACATAGGTTTTAGTGCTTTCTCTGAATGAGCCTTCCCTTTGCACTCGATTCTGAAAGCTCTCTCGCAGCTACAATACCTAGTGACTCTATATCAAATGCTATCTTTGAAAGGGAACACAGACTATGAGGTCCCTTTAAAGTTGCAATTAGGTTGTTTCCCCTATTAAAAGACTGGAGGAAAGGGGTGTGAGCTAACTCTTTCTTCTCAGATAAAATTACCTTTGAAGAGTCTTCAGGCAGCCAAGTGTGCTACAATTATTAAACAGCATGTCACACTCGATGTGATGATTTGATGCTCTGGTACTCTTCCATGTAAGGAAGGTGCAGTGTGAAAGTTCTTTCATCTTACACTGGCCATTGATCTTTTATACTCACTTCATGGCACCTTCATCTCACTTAGAAAAGTCTGAGAGTAACATCAAATCCAAGAAGGAGACAGGGAAGGGAAAGGAAAAATAGACTCTCAGGAGTGTAACTTTCTGAGCTAGAGGCCTCTTAGTACTGCCCTCTTTACTTTTCCTGTTAGGTTTTGTTCAGAGTAAAAAAAGGCAATAATACAGAATGCAACCTGGGACTATTAGTTCCTGGTAAAAAGAGCCCCAAAGGATGGAAACCAACAGTCCTTGAATACTTATTAAGTATTAAGCACCATTCTGAACACTTAGTTCTTTCTTATTTAATACATCTACCCTGAGAGATAAATATTTTATCCATGTTTTGTAGATGAGGAAACTCAGTCTCAGAAAGGTATAACAACGTGCTGAATTTCATACATGGAGATTAGCCTCAAAGCCATTCCAAAATTATCTGAGATGTAAGCCTATGCTTTGTCTTCTACTCCATGCTATAAAAAAAAATGGAAAACCCTGATGAACATCAATGAGAAAATCCTCAAGAAAATACTAGCAAGCCAAATCTGGCAGCACATCAAAAAGCTTATCCACCACAATCAAGTCAGCTTCATCCCTGGGATGCAAGGCTGGTTCAACATATGCAAATCAATAAATGTAATCCATCACATAATCAGAACCAATGACAAAAACCACACAATCATCTCAATAGATGCAGAAAGGCCTCCAGTAAAATTCAACATCACTTCATGTTAAAAAACACTCAATAAATTAGGCATTGATGAAACATATCTCAAAATAATAACAGCTATTTATGTCAAACCCATAGATAATATCATACTAACTGGACAAAAGCTGGAAGCATTCCCTTTGAAAATCAGCACAGGACAAGGATGCTCTCTCTCACCACTCCTGTTCAACACAGTATTAGAAGTTCTGGCCAGGATAATCAGGCAATAGAAAGAAATAATGGGTATTCAAATAGGAAGAGGGGAAGTCAAATTGTCTCTGTTTGCAATTGACATGATTCTATATTTAGAAAACCCAATCCACTCAGCCCCAAGACTCCTTAAGCTGATAAGCAACTTCAGTAAAGTCTCAGGTTACAAAATCAATGTGCAAAAATCACAAGCATTCCTGTATACAAACAATAGACAAGCAGAGAGCCAAATCATGAATGAACTCCCATTCACAATTGCTACAAAGAGAATAAAATACATAGGAATACAACTGACAAGGGACGTGAAGGACCTCTTCAAGAAGAACTACAAACCTCTGCTCAAGGAAATAAGAGAGGACACAAACAAATGGAAAAACATTCCATGCTCATGGATAGGAAGAATCAATATTGTGAAAATGGCCATACTGCCAAAGTAATTTATAGATTCAATGCTATTCCCATCAAGCTACCATTGACTTTCTTCACAGAATTAGAAAAAAAACTACTTTAAATTTCATATGGAACCAAAACAGAGCCCATATAGCCAAGCCAATTCTAAGCAAAAAGAACAAAACTGGAGGCATCATGCTACCTGATTCCAAACTATACTACAAGAATACAGTAACGAAAACAGCATGGTACCAAAACAGATATCTAGGCCAATGGAACAGAATAGAGACCTCAGAAATAACAACACACATCTACAATAATCTGATCTTCAACAAACTTGACAAAAACAAGCAATGGGGAAAATTTCCCTATTTAATAAATGGTGCTGGGAAAACTGACTAGCCATATGCAGAAAACTGAAACTGGACCCCTTCCTTACACCTTATATAAAATTTAACTCAAGATGATTAAAGACTTAAATGTAAAACTCCAAACCATAAAAACTCTAGACGAAAACCTAGGCAATACCATTCAGGACATAGGCATGGGCAAAGACTTCATGACTAAAACACCAAAAGCAATGGCAACAAAAGCCAAAATTGACAAATGGGATCTAATTAAACCAAAGAGCTTCTGCCTACCAAAAGAAAACTAGCATCAGAGTGAACAGCCAACCTACAGAATGGGAGAAAAGTTTTGCAATCTAGCTCTCTGACAAAGGTCTAATAGCCAGAATCTACAAGGAACTTAAACAAATTTGCAAGAAAACAAACAACCCATCAAAAAGTGGGCTAAGTATATGAATGGACCCTTCTCAAAAGAAGACATTTATGCAGCCAACAAACATATGAAAAAAAGCTCATCACCATTGGCCATCAGAGAAATGCAAATCAAAACCACAATGAGATACCATTTCATACCAGTCATAATGATGATTATAAAAAACTCAGGAAACAGCAGATGCTGGCAAGGCTGTGGAGAAATAGGAATGTTTTTAAACTGCTAGTGGGAGTGTAAATTAGTTCCACCATTTTGAAACACAGTATGGCGATTCCTCAAGGATCTAGAACCAGAAATACCATTTGACTCAGCAATCTCATTACTGGGTATATACCTAAAGGATTATAAATCATTCTACTATAAAGGCACATGCACATGTATGTTTACTGCAGCACTATTTACAATAGCGAAGACTTGGAACCAACCCAAGTGCCCATCAATGATAGACTGGATAAAGAAAATGTGGCACATATATACCATGGAATACTATGGAGACATAAAAAACAATGAGTTCATGTCTTTTGCCAGGACATGGATGAAGCTGGAAGCCATCATTCTCAGCAAACTAACACAAGAAAAGAAAACCAAATATCACATGTTCTCACTCATATGTGGGAGTCGAATAATGAGAACACATGGACACAGGGAGGGGAACATCACACACCCAGGTCTATTTGTGGGGTGGGGGACTGCAGGAGGGATAGCATTAGGAGAAATACTTAACACATGTGGGGCCTAAACCCTAGAAAATGGGTTGATAGGTCCAGCAAACCACTATGACACATGTATACCTATGTAATAAACCTGCACATTCTGCACATGTATCCCGGAGATTAAAGTAAAATAAAAATTAAAAAAAAAAAAAAGGAAAACCAAGAGGCTGACATCATGTGTTTCTCCTATGTGAGTTTACTGGAATTGCACACAAATAAATGGCTCTAGGAAACTTTTAACTCTGCCCAGCTGTTTTGTTTACTTATAATCATGTTTTAGGAAGGGAATAATCCAAGTGAATGTGGCTAGTTCAGAGTAATCATTCTTCTAATTATTCATCCCTTCAACAAAAATGTGCTCCCCACTTCTACGAGAATCTTAAAATCTATCAGGAAAGGGGAGATTGGGAAAAGATAATTTTAGTATAATAAATGTAATGCAAAGGGCTTCACCCATATTAATTGATCAATGAAGTGTAGTTATCTTCCCTTATTGAAAACAGGAAAGAATGCTGCCACAGAGATGTATAAGGGCTTTTAGAGTCACATAGGGGAGAGTGATGCATTACTTCTGGAGAAGTCACGATATATGAAGGTGATATTCAAACCACATCTTAGATGATAGAATAAATATTTATTAAAAAGACCAGACTTAATAGCACAAGAATGGGGGCAGCAAGAATAAAGGCATGAAGTGTAAAAGAGTCCAGAGATAGGAATGTAAATTAATTCAACCATTGTGGAAGACAGTTTAAGTCTCTTACTTATAAGTGGGAGCTGAACAATAAGAACACATGGACATAGGGAGGGGAACAACACACAGTGGGGCCTGTTAGGGAGTGGGGTAGGGGGAGGGAGAGTATTAGGAAGAATAGCTAATGCATGCTGGGCTTAATACCTAGGCAATGGGTTGATAGGTGCAGCAAACCACCATGGCACATGTTTACCTATGTAACAAACCTACACATCCTGCACATGTACTCCAGAAATTAAAATTAAAATTAAAATTGGAGTCCAGAGAATGCAGGAGTGTGTGAATTGAGTATGGAGAACTGAGAGGAAAATAGTGCCTGTCTTACCTCTAAATGAATAGCAGGTATTATTTAGATTGATTTGAACTTACTTCTAGTAAGCCATGTAACACCAAATATCAAGTCATCTACAGATTTTCAAAAATAATGCCATGTTTTCATCAACATTAGCTAATAAGTACACTATTAGTTTAATAAGGAGAAGGCAGTGCTTCTAACAGTGCGGTAACTTATTCAGTAAGCTATCTAATTTTGTAGTGGCAAGTAGAAAATCCGTGGATATAAGGAATGAGAAAGCTTGACAGTGGGCATTATGAGAAGATAGTTCAGTGTGATTTTTAGGAGAGTAGTAACTAATATGTGATCTTCACAAAAGTAACAAAATAGGAATAAATTATAATTGCAACATTCACATACAATTATATGTACATTCAATATTACTGTAAAATTAACTTATGCTTGACAAGTGCCAATTATTTTTGCTGTTTTGGAGATTTGCTAATACATATTATCTTACTAGTATATGAAGTCTACATCTAGTAAAGAACAAAATACAAATAGACAATAAATATCCTGCAAGATAGAAAATGATCCTTGGCATGAATAACGCAACAAAGAAGTCTGGGGCTTTAATAGTAAAAGAGCCCTCTTCTGACATCTTATATAGGAGTTGATGCTACATATTTATCATAGGACTTTGAAATTAATTGTATAATTTACCCGTGGACCTTGGATCATTGCCAGCCTGGGTTAAATATAATTTTGGTTAAAACATTTTACCTTTGGCAGTTAAGTAAAAAAAACATAGTGTTTTTAAAAAAGAGGCTCACTACTTCTCTTAGACTGTTATAATGGAAATGCACAGTATGAATAAATTCCAGCAAAGTCTGAGTCTTGAAAAGGCATCATAGGTGGGTCAAAGTATTTTAGCATGTAGGTCAGTAAACAACAAACCCAATTACCTTGTGAGGGCTCCCAATCTAGAATACACTAGAATCCTAGAAAACTAGAATCAGAAGGTTTTGAAGATCAAAGGGTCAGGAACCCTGAGTTTATGGATGAGAAAACTGAGATCCAATAACTATAACATAAGCTCACTCCGGTAGTCAGTAGCATAGATGTAGCATCTAGATGTCCTTGTTTCCACTGTGTTTCTAGTCCGCTTGTATTCCTTGCCACTTAGAAGCACAACTCTTTGAGGGTCAGCACCATGTCTGGGCTATCTTGGTATATCTATAAGGGTAAAGCTTTGTGCACATTATGAACTTAGCAAGAATTTATTGACTAAACAAATAGAATTCTTAGGGTTGAATGTACTGCATTCCTATGGAATGAATGCGAAAAAATGTTACTTGAAAACATTCCACATGATAAAATAAAAGTTTTCAATTTATTCTCAGTTGGTCTACCCATACTAATATCGGAATTCCTATGTGTATGCATTAGCAATTGTAATTGTCTGGATAAAATGTTGTCTTGTGCTGATAGCGCAGGGAATTAGAGGCCCATGTTGAAAAGTCTAACGTTAGGGGTTCAAACTCCATGCAAGTTGGTTCATATTAGATGCTCTGCATCCATCAGCAAAGACCATTAGCTGGTATAATTACTATAGAAAAACTGGAAAGAATTTAAGAATTTGGATGGGTTCACTAAAAAATATCTCATCTCTTGACTGGAAAATCGCTTCAAAATATGACTGTTTTTTTTTTTTTTTTTTTTTTTTTTTTTTTTTGAGATGGAGTCCATGGAGTCTCACTCTGTGGCATGATCTTGGCTCACTGCAACCTCCGGTTCCTGGGTTCAAGCAATTCTGCCTCAGCCTCCCGAGTAACTGGGATTACGGCCGCCCGCCACCATGCCCGGCTAATTTTTGTATTTTAGTAGAGACAGGGTTTCACCATGTTCTCCAGCAAAATATGATTATAAGCTGTAATGAAGTAGTTAAAAGCATGGGGTCTAGAGCCGGACTGCATGGAATTGAATTACAGCTTTACTACTTAACAAACATATATTCCTGGGCAGGTTAATATAATCTTAGTCTTGATTTCTTTACCTTTAAAATGGGTACAATAATAATAATACATAACTCATGGGGATATGTTGATTCAGGCATCTAAGTAAAGCTTTCATCATTGTGGCTGGCAAAAAGTAAACATTCAGTGACTAACAGCTCTTACTAATTTTCTCAAACCTTTGCCTGATATATAATTCTAAGAAGATCTAAGAAGATGTAAGTTACTCCCCTCTCCAGATTTATAATTTTAGAGGTCTATTGACATGAAGTCTGGCCCTCTTTTGGCAAATATTATAGAGGGCTTGATTGATATATTTTATTAAGCTTTAATTAATCTGTCTCTAGTAAAATTTAAAATCAATCTCCTGTGTTACCCTCACCTTAGAAGTATAGGGAAATGCACTATGAAAAATAAGCACACAAACACCCTTCAAGATTTCAAGTCAAATTTGAAATAATCCAATCACGATCAATTTATTTCACAGGTCAGACCACAGATTAAAATACTAGAGTTTCTTTATTCCCAACATACATATTGTGGAGAAGATAGAGAAAAGATAGAATAAAAAATGCACCTTAATTTTGAAAGCTCTGAGCTATACTTAAATTTCAATTGGGAACAGCTCTTTAAAAGGTAATACGGCAACTTAACAAGTAAATTTCCTCTAAAACAAACTGGAAAGAAATAGGATTGATGCTAATGGAACTGAGGAGGAAACTAAATAGACTATAAAAGCCTCGGCTGCTATCCCAGGCACAAAAAGATGTGGAAAACCAATCTAAGGTAATTCAGTTCATCACAAAAACACATTGTCCAATTGGAGGTACTGTGAATAATACCTTAACGCCTGTCACAATAGATGGGGATGGTCTTTCTTTTATTCTTTTATTCTGAGGCAATCTCTTTGTGGAACTTTATTTGTATAACTAACAATCTGAATGAAGGAGCTCTTGTGAGGACTTGTGCACCTTTATTGTTGCCAGGGAAACTGGGTCTTAATTTCTAGTGGCTGAATGCCAAAGAAAACAGGCTATACAGAAAGGGAAGAAACTTGGTAACACTGCATTGGTTGGAAATATTCAGTGTTAAAGGGTCCTTTCCTGGGACCCACAATTTTAGTAGATCTACAAGTACCCCCCTCCGTTTCTTCACCCCACTGCTTTCAAATGAACTACCAAATAGCAGTTTGATTTTTACTTGATGCAGCAATATGGTAATTATTATTCACAGAATTTCTTCATGTAAAATGGAAAAAAAAATGAATAATGAGTGTACTTCCTTGTTAAATTCCCGTTGAAGCAACACATACTTATCCTTCTGACAACTCAAGCTAGCTTATGAGGAAAAGTCTACTGTTTCAATTTACAAGATTCTTCTTGCCCAGACCGGAGCTTTACGTACCTTTTTTGATATTGTTTAATAGTTCACGACAGTGATGCTTTAAGTGAAATGGGGGGCGGGGGGGAAGTAAGAAAACTGCCTGGATTTAAAAACAAAACAAAACAAAACACAAATCCTTATCAGACACAAAAATATCTGTTATATATTGATTTAATTAAAATCTATCTGCTTCAACTTAAGAATTTTGGGGGTTAGATTTCCCTCAAAATTATATTTTAGATACACTGATAGAAGATTTTTGGGTCTCCAGAACACAATTATGTATAGATTGTAAATTTGTGGCAGAAAAATACCATAAAACAAACTAGAAAGATATAAGAATAAAGGAGAAACAAAAGTGGTGAAACAATGCCAGGCAGCAATTGTGTACATGCTGTTTCTCAGTGCAGAGGTTTTTTTTTTTTTTTACACTAACGACACAGATTCCTCGGCAAATCTGCTTTTCTGTAACTAAACTAAAAATCATTTTTAAATATTGGTAAAAGCCTTTGGTGGTTTTACTTTATCTATGCAATGTAGGAATAATCTATGTTCTTTGAGGGTTTTTGTTCTTGCTCTATTGTTACACAGGAATTTTATCTCCTTCAAATTTAAATTCTTTATCTTTGATTATCCTTACTTCCTTCTGCATTCTTTTTTCTTTCTTGCTGTTGGACTTGGTAGCACTCCTATGGAACCTTCAGGAAAACAAAAGGACCTAGTCCTTTTTGTGCTTGGAGCTACTGCAGCCAATAGATAGGCAATCTAAATGAAATCAGTCGGGTCTCTTGGCAGAGAGCCATAAAAGACAATAGGACAATAGAGTCTAAAATGTGTCCCTTACAAGAACATTCCTCAGAGAAATACCCAAAGATTTATGAACTATATCTTTGGAAAGATTGTTTTACTTAAGGAAAAAAGCTCTTCTAAAGACCGGTGAAAAAAGAAAAACTGCACACTTAAAAAATCCAATTTCTTGTCATTACTCCACCAGAATATGAATCAGTGAAAATAAGCATGAAGACTTCAAAACTGATGAATTATATATTCAAGCTTGGTGCTATTAAAAATAAATATCTTGCAAAAATGCAATATTTAATGCTCTTTTAAATTCCTAAGAATTGAAAATTTCATAGTATTGCCAAAAATAAATGCCACCATCTCTATTTTATATATGGGAGAAAATAAGATAAAAGATGAATTGACTTATGTGGAAAAATCAGAGCTGGGAGAGGACTTAATTCCCGGTCTTCACAAAACTAGCGCATGATACTACTTTTTACTTAATCTCCTAATTTTAATGTATTCAACTGTCTTGAGACAGTATATAAGAAAGCTTAAAACAAAACATTCAGTAGTGTATACTTTCTCAGTGTCCAGTTTGGGAATAGATTACTAGTATCAAAAGCCATTAAAAATAATTTTCAGGAAAGACAGACTCAGGCTATATGATGTTATTATCAGCAGCACACTAGCACACCAACATGGCACATGTATACATATGTAACAAACCTGCACGTTATGCACATGCACCCTAGAACTTAAAGTATAATTAAAATATATATTATTTAAATGTTTTAACAATTCATAGTGAAATAGGGCTATGCATATAAACACAAGGATTAGAAGAAAGAACATAACAAGTGCTTAGGGCTTCACTACATTCCAGATAAATGCAAAATCTTATTGAAACTCACATGTTACAGGATAACTATCAGCACTGTTTTGTCTATAAGAAAATAGAGAATCAGAAAGTTTTGCTAACCTGTCCAGAATCACACAGGTTCAAATGGAATTAGAACCCAGATGTTTGTTTCCTAAAACCTTATTTTTCCCCACCATGTTACAGAAGAGTAGCTCTGCGGGTTTCAGTATGAAAGTTGTAAAAATCATTCCTCCTCCTGGATTTCTTCCTGGGAATTAAAAGCAAGCTATCCCAGGATGATGCTGACTTAGACTTTTCTTTGTCTTTTCCATTTCCAAGCCACCATCATAGTGTCAAAAGAACCACAAGTTATGTTTTTTAATTCATTTCATATAAGAGTTCAATTACATTGAGAGAATTTTGAGAGTTTTACATTTTTAATTATTGTAATTATTTACTGGTCTAAAATGTGCTGACAAATTGGGTGACGCCTACTGCAGACAACATGCCTACTGTTGACTCATTTATTGTGCTAGGATTACAAATGTCCAATTTGTCAAAATATATTTATGATACCTAAATAATCTCTTTTCTATTTCTTTTATGTTTTTATTTGTTGATTTTCTATCTTTGGACCAAATTCTCAGCATTTGAAAAATACTGAGTTACGTCTCAACATTTTCTTCTCATTCTTGTGCTTATCTATCTTTTGTTTGAGATCAAAGTTGAACCAAATATTTGAGAGGATTGAATAATGCTGAATGGAGAAAAGGGGCCACTTCATATTTCCCAGGATTTTAAAAAAACAAAACTAAGAATGATAACATTTCTTCTAGTTTTGAGGATCTCCTAAAATCATAGTCAGGTTTCAAAAAGGAAATCTAATTAATAAAATATGAAGATGGAAGAACCTCAAAAATAGGCTATATACTTAGATTTACTTGGCTATGTGAAAGGTAAGAGCAATCTGGATTTGATTCCAGCACTGAGTCTGTTCATCTGCTTGGTCAGCAATGTCTTCCTGTTTCTTTCCTTTTCTCTCAGTTCTAAGTGTGTCCTTCTCAAGGCTGCACTCTCACGAATGAAGGACACCTTTTCTAGATAGGAATCTGCCTTCAGTCAAGAGACACTGGTCTATGTAGTCCTCGTGGCACAGAATATTGCTTCTGGAACATATCTGGCATTCAAAAATGCTTTTGTAATTGGCTTTCTGACTAAAATTAAACAAAATGTGAACCCTTCTATAAAAAAGGGACAGGTAACCTTTGATTCTCCAACATGGACGTTTAAAAAAAAATTTAATTCTTATATGGAAAAAGCACAACAATGTTATGTAATATCCTAGGACTTTTTTCAGCCTATATTTGGGAATAGAAAACACAACTCCCACAACAAAGGAGATGTCATTTAAAACTGGCATATTACTGTGGATTCTCTCAAGGAGTGGCTTTAAAGACAACTGGTCTATTCATTGAAGCATTTGCTTGGTGGTAGTCTGGAGGATACCATATGACTTGGTAGTCATTAACCCTGGTCACAATTCAGAGTTTGAATCCCATCTGGATTCAAGAAATCTGATTCCACCATATTTCGTTAAGAAGAATGTTTGAAGTTAACATGTTAAAATCATGCACTTAAATTTAGGAACAACATCTAAGATAAGACTTTGGGAGGACTAAACTACTTCCCTTTACAAGAACAGAAGATTACACTTCAATTGTTTTCCACTGGCAATTTCAAAATCAAACAGGTAAAAAGAAAGGAAGTTTTTCCTCAATCACAGACATACCACATTTATAATGATGCATATTATACCATCTGCACACTCTTATTAAAAGACAGCAAAATACCTCAGAGACAAACTATATTTATCTTGTTTTTTGTTTTTTTGAATAGTTTCACATGCACATATAATTTTTTATTTACCTCTGAGTAAACAGAGATCAACTTATTTTTCCCAGCGAAATATTAAAATACTGCGCTCATCAGAAATTCCCCATTGGTTTCCTGAGAAATGGGATCACCATCAAGGCAGCTGCTAGCATTCATTAGTAATGTTCTGGGACATAGACTAGCTGTTGGGAAGAGAGGGAATAAATACAAGAAAAGAAAAACAGGAAGAAAAGGAAAGCTCATGCCTTTTTTTCAATGATTCTTGCTGTGGCCTTTCATTGAATCAAGTAAATCTCTAGTGAACAAAAATAAATATTACCAGTAATAATATAAGGGAAGACTGTTTAGAAGATAATGACATGTGCCATAAAAGAGCAGGCTGTGTATTATTCACACTAAACACATAGAATGAGACAGATACTCATATAAAAAGAAGGTTGGCAGTCAGCAGTGTCCTAAATGCCATTTCAAATCTCTTGATGTCAAAAGGAATTGTGCTTCTGGTAGGACATTGAGAACTCTGGAGCCAGAAAACACAAAGTCAAGAGGATATATATTCTTCAGCAAAACACTGGGGATAGGAGGAGGAAGAAGAAAAATGTGTGTGCATTGGCTATTTGTCTAAAGCTTCTCAGTACCAGAGGGAAGCTGTGGCTATAAATTTCTTAAGACCCTTCAGAAGCCCAAGCAGCATAACAAAGAGAAATAAAAGACATGTAGTTTCTTCTGTAATTAAAGATCACTATTGATCTAAGTACATCTATTTATTTCAGCAGTCTATATTTACAAGTATATTTGTTTCAGAGGATACTAAAAACAAAACTGCTTATATGCAGCATATATAAAAACTTCTTTTAGCACATTAATTTATGGAATATTTTAGTGGCACTCTGGACAGAGTACGGTAGAATTCTCTACCCAAATGCTGAAGCTAGACTGTTATGATTCTCCTAGTATTTCTCTGCAGCCAAATTAGACCCAACCTTATGAACACATGCTGTAGACTGCAGGGCTTGCTTGGAGTCTCATCCTTGGAATAGGAGAGGTTTCGGTTCCAGATCATTAAGGCGCACTTAGATTTCCAAGACCAGAGCTCAGGGGAAATAAGTACAGGGAAAAAAAAATTGAGTGACCTTCTTTTCTGTGGGAGCCAAAGTGTGAGCTGAGCCCATGAAACTAACTGGTGACATTAATGAAATACTATAATATTGTCAAAGGCTGATCAGTCACTAAGAATGGAACAGCTACTTTCAAATCCAATTCCAGAGGTTCAGTTTTTACATTTCCCAAATGTCTCTAATTGCCAGCATATTTATCCCATCGTTTGTGATAAACACTCTCTGGTGAAAATTGAGTACCAACCAAACTGCACCTGTTATACTCTATACCAATAGGATCTCAAATTCAAATCATTCAAATTAATCTTAACAAGGCTGATTTAAATGAAAGGCCTTAAATACTAAGCAGCTCTGTCATGTTAAAAAGAAAAATTTTGATAAAAGGCCATGGAATTTGCCTTCTCTAAAGTAGTCTGTGATATTAATTCCTCAATATGATTTTTAGAGTCGAAGAATGTGATATATTCTGTGCTGTATTTTCATGATGTGGCTTATAGTAAAATTTCATATCTAAAGGGTTAAAGCTCCAGATAATTGTATTTTATGGGCTTTGGCTACTACAAAAACCTAGAATAAGTACTGAATAATTCCATCTGCAAGGGTATTTATCGAAGGTTCATTTAGAAGACTAGTCAAAGATAATGGCTTTAAGTGGAAGGGGAAAAAAAAGACATCCTAACTGACCACTGAGACCGACATAATGCGTTAGATAACAGAGAGTTGTAGATGGGGCTCTATCATCTTGTAGTGAATCTCCCTAAATGCAGTGATGTTTCTGTTCCTTTCAGACCACATCCTTGTGAAAGCTGCTGCATGACATTCCCAAATGTGACTGACATGTTTGAGATGGCATGACTTAAACTACAGGCCATTAGGCAAAGATGAAGTTCCCTTTGGGGCACCCTAGGGGTCCCTCAAAGAAACAGGCCATCATACAATTAGAGGCTTATGACTCTCCATTGGTGGAGACTTGAAATATGCATTAACAGGCCAGAGACACAGTAAACAAATATCAACTTTAAATACATGACAAATCAAAGTCCCAGGCCATGGCCCCCCTATTTTCAGGTGTTACATTTGTTTATGTGGTTAATAGCTCTTCAACTGGGGATGCACAGCAGTGAGCAGAAGGATATTATTCTCCTTCAGAGAAACAATACTCTCTAACCTTACTTCAATTTGTTCTTCATAAAAGCATTACAGAAAAAGAAAAGGAAATAAATATGTACCTAGCATTTTTAATAAATAAAGTATTTTGTTAGACACATTACATGCATCATTTATATGAGTACACACAATCTTAAAATGAGCTATTTTAAAGATGAGAAAATTGAGATTCACAGAAGTCCCTTAGGTATTAGGTAGATGAAATTTCGCTGGAACTCAGTTCTGCCTGTCGACAAGATAGCCCCTGGCAATTTCTTCCTCCTCTGCACTTGCCACACCTTTCATCTAGAAGTAGAGACGTATGTCCTTTCACTTGAATCTGGTATGGCTTTATGACTGGTTTGGTGAATAGAATGTAGTATAAATGATGTCCAGGGATTTTGATGCTCATGCCTTTGGGGTCTTGGAGTGTTTGCTTTCACTCTTGGAAGACAGTCACATGTAAAGTACAACTGTACTGTTGAAGAGAGGCAGGTCCTGGAGGATGAGAGACTACATCAGCCTCAGTCAAGATGCCCTCCCAATACTGCATGAAGCAGAGATGAGCATTTCCATTAAACCCTGCCCAAACTGCCAAATTATGGGCAAACAATGCACATTATTATTCTTATTCTAAGCTACTACATTTTGGAGAGATTTGTAATAAAACAATAGATAACTGAAACACGACTCCCAGACCCAGGCTATTTTTATTGAATGGTGCTGACTTCCCTGGTTATTCACACTTTCTTAATTATTAATTTGGCAAGGAGACATTTGGCTGAATCAAATAGGTATTTGGGATGTGTCAATAGAAAACAGCAATTTTAAGGGTTTTTGTTATTTCAAGCCAAAATGCATTGAGTACTTCAACCCTGTGAGGTAGACACAATTTTTTATCATTGTTTCACAGGTGAAGAAAGTGAGGTATAGAGATGTTAACTACTTAGCTGCTATAAAGTTGTAGATCTAAGATGGAAACCATGTGGCCACATTCCTGAGCCACATTGCCTGGACTTTCTTGTCACTGACATTTGAATCTGGTCAACTGATACAAGTAGCTGTGACAAGAATTCTACTTTTATAACTCAAAACTGTAATGCTTAATTTGAAAAACCTGTACTACCCTAAAGAACTTTCCTTGAGAAGTAGATGTAGACAGTAAACAAGCAAGTGCATCCTTCTTGGAATGTCACAAATATGGGATTGCTGAATAGAGGATGCTTCCCATGGAATCAGACAAGGCACCTATGAACAGGGAATGCAAGCCTAACAAGTGGCAAAATGTCCTCTGTATGGTGGAAATGTCCTCTCTATGGTGGAACTATCCTCTCTATGGTGGAAATGTCCTCTCTATGGTAGACTCTTCACATATTCTTCACTGTTATCAATAGCAATTCCCAGGTAGGAAAATAAAACTGGCATCTTCACTTTTGATGCCATTTTTGCTATGATTTTTCTGATTCAATGTAGAGTTTGACGTCAGAAAGACCTGGGTTTGAGTCAGGGGCTTGCCACTTACAAACTCTGACTTTAGAAACTTACTTTATCTCTTGTCTCTGCTTATATGAAGAAAATGTAAATTCTTCAAAATACAAGAGAGGAAATTCAGTCATGCAGCCTTTACATTAATTGTCTCTATTTAAAAAATCAAAGCAGATATTTTTCTGTTCCAAATATCCACATGTAGCATCCATTAGTTAGGGCATAGGTACCTGTTCTGGAAAGCTCTGGTTAAAAGTCAGGCTTGCTTAATGGAGTCACAGGATGGTAAATTAAAAATATACCCATAGATATCATCTATCTAGCTCAGTCCCTTTATTTCACAGAAGAAGAAAGATCCAGAAAGGAAAAGTGAATTGTACAAAGAATCCAGCTTGTGAGCCATAGAATAAGTACCAGCACCATTGTTTCCTGACTCCTCAATCAGGGTTCTTTCCACCATAACTGGAGCTTCCCCTGGGTGAGGAAAACATAACTAGAAATAGCCCTAATTGTCATTATGAAAATCATCATTCCCAGATTAAAAATTGTCATGAAAAGGCCAAACAGGTACAAATAAACCAAACATCTTAGATTTCGTCTTATATGTATAGGTGAAAAATACCAGCCCCATCTAATTCCCCCTGCCTCTGTTCCTCTTAATTTCCCACTCATGATAGCACATGGTTCTAAGTCTGGACATAATTTAAGGAGAAAATATTTCTAAAGTCTCAGCTAAAGTTGGATAAGGGTTGCAGTTAAATTGAATTTAACTGCAATGCGTTCTCCCTCAGTACTGCTCCAAAGCTGACCACTGGTCTGTTGGACTCAACCTCTCTACTGTTCTGACCTGAGGCTGAACCAGTGCTGATAATGCTCTGGTGAGGTCCAACCCTGGTAACACAAAACAGATAACAGAGCTACCTTTGTTCCCCATTGTGATGGTTAATATTAAGTGTCAATTTGATTGGATCAAAGGATGCAAAGTATTGTTTCTGGCTGTGTATGTGAGGGTGTTGCTAGAGGAGATTAACATTTGAGTCAGTGGACTGGGAGAGGCAGACCCACCCTCAATCTGGGTGGGCACCATCCAGTTGGCTGCCAGTGCAGCTAGGAAAAGCAGGCAGAAGGTAGAATAAGCTAACTTGCTGAGCCTTCTGGCCTTCATCTTTCTTCCATGGTCTATGCTTCCTGGCCTCAAACATCAGACTCCAAGTTCTTCAGCTTTTGGAGTCTTGGACTTCCACCAGTAGTTTGCCAGAGGCTCTCAGGCCTTTGACCATAGAATGAAGTCTGCACTGTCAACTTCCCTACTTTTGAGGCTTTGGGACTTGGGCTGATCTAGCACTGGCTTCCTTGCTCCTCAGCTTGCAGGCAGCCTATCATGGGACTTCACCTTGTAATTGTGGGAGTCGATTCTCCTTAAGAAACTCCTTTTTGTATGTACATATATCCTATTAGTTCTATCCCCCTGGAGAACCCTGACTGATACACCCATGTTTGGCCCTTGTTTCGTTGTGTAACTGTGTACTCCTATAGCTCCTGAGAAGCTGAGGCCCTGACTCATTTATCTAGCATGGCATTTGGGTATTCTTCACCCAAAAAGAGATTCCTAAGTATAAACTCTTGGCCAGCCTGGAAGTCTCATCAAAGAAACAGCCTATCCAGTCATACTTCTTCGGTCCTCAGACTGGGTCCTGCCCAGGTAAATGGACCTAGGATTACTTCCCTGACTTCCCAACTCACTTGACCTATCTCCCTGTAAGTAAGTAGCTAAAACTCATCAATTGCTTGAACTAAGGCAGTAAGTGGGGGAGAAAATCTTCAAAAAATCCAAGTTAGTTTTTATTAGTGGTCCAATTGTAAATTTGAAAATTTCATTTCTCAAATGTACAGAAATTTGGTATAGACATATTGCTGGTGATTTGAAAAGAACCTAGTCATAAGCTTTTTTTAAATATTAAGTTTATTTTCGGCTTAAGAAAGTGAAAACATTCATAGTAGAACACTTGGAAAATAAAGAAACATGCATAGAAAAAATATGTTGTTCTCTTTATAGAATGAGAAATAACTAAGATCTGTGTTTTGAGCCAGAACATGTGAATCTTTGTGGTATAACAACTTATGCTCCAGTAACTTCTATTTTAGTTGACTTTTTTCCTCTAAAATTCAAGAAGCCACAGAGTAACCTCTTCAGACTACTTCATACGTTTCAGCGTCTCATGAATATAGTTATTGATCTTCAGGTAAACTCTTGGGGATTTTGTCAATTCTGACATTGATCCTCATGTGCAATAGAGGACTTTTCTAGATTTAGAGTTGTGCCTTCATTTTAACCACTGGTTTGAACTCTAGACCCTCTAAAATGACCTTAACACACTTCATCAGATTTTTGAAACTTGCTGCTTATTTTCTGATTCAATTGTATTTGTTCTGCTATGACTGTATTAGTTTTGGATTCAAAAAGGTCAGCCACTGATAAGTCTGATATTCAACTCTCCCTCTAGCTATGAGACTGTATAAGGTATTTAAACATTCACAGGGACAGAGCTATGTTGGGAGACAGTGCCAGACTGCTAAACTTTAAGTTCCTTTTCTTCCCAATTTAAATTTAAGTCAAGTTTTTGTGCATCTCTCACCATTTTACCACTGACAATCATTTAATCTGTGTTAGAGACACCTGTAGAAATAGGACATTGCTCCTATGTCAAGGAGTTTACAATATAGCTGGAGAAACAGGACACCTACATGTAAATATATAACCAATATTATCAGAAAACACATCATAAAAGTCATTAACAAATATAATAATAGTGTTATTGTATGGAAGTCAGAGGGCCAGAGAGTGATCTTGGGGCTAGGATGGGCAGAGTTTGAGATAATAGAGAAGAGTAGGACACTGTTCTTATTATCAGATATTCTGGGCCAAATGTGCAGAAATGGAAAAAGACTAGATTTTGAGAAGTAGTACAGTTTGGCTATGGAAGGAAGTTTATGTATATATGTTCCCATGCATGCATTTGAGGCCCTTCAGAATAGGGCCTCACATCTGTATTTGTTTCAGTTTTCTCTCTCCAAATATATAGCCTATATGATAGAAAACTGGGAAACTTTGGATTTCCCAACAATGTATATGCCTTCCCATCTCTGCCTTTACTGATGTTTCTTCCTTAACTTCTACCATGCTCCCAGCCTCCCTTCCCGTATCTCCTCAAAATGAAGGTTTTTTAAAAATAAGTTTTTTCTCTGCTTTCAACTCTGATAAACTGGCAAGGTTTCTTGAGAGTGATATGAGGGAAAAATTCCAAAATCAATTCATCTTCAAAAAAAAAAAAAAAAAAAAAAAAGAAAGCCATGAGTGATTAGTGATATCAAACCAGGTACGACTTTGGGAGCAGTGGTAGAAATGTCATGTATTTTGTATACTGCCAACACCATTTAAGGCCTAGAAAAAGTATCCCCCTGAGTCATACAGATCTTTGGGGGTCTTGTTAATCAAATGAACTCCTTCTTCCTTAAAATCCCAACTGCATTTTCTATTTCTTTTATGTCACTTAACTCATTCCACTTTATGTTTGCACTTGGCTTATCACTGGCAATAAACTTAATCTCTTTTAACAGTAAAAAATGTATCTCACTCATCTTTTTTATCTCTCCAAAATGCCTAGCATAATAAATACATGCTTAATAAATATTTCATGAATTGAATATAATGGAGGGAAGAAGAAGGATCTAAGGCTGGAAAAGTAAATTACAGATAGATTATAGAAACCTAAATAATAGAGTTTAGCTGGTAATTTTTCTATAATAGTTTCATGCAATTTGGCTGCATTCCCATAATAATCAGATGCTTCTGGGTAGAAGTCCTTAAAACATTCTCACTCACAACCTCCAATAATAAAAGGTTGCTGACCCACCATTCAAGGGCTTGAGTTCTTCAGCTGGAACAAATTAAAGGTAACAAAATTTGTCAATGCATCACACCTCTAAGGTGATTTCAGGGAAATTTACATTTTGAAAGAATAAGGTTCAGTACAGAAGGAAAGATATGTCTAGGGTGAAACCTGACTTAAAAAGAAAGAATGAAAACTGCTCAGCACATTGTGGTAGAAGCAACATAGATTTGGGGGATCAAGGCTTGACATTCAAGATCAGATCTCAACTCTACCACTCTCCAACTATGCCCTTGGGTGGATGAAGTAACTTCTCTGAACTTCAATCTCTTTCTTCGTAAAAGTAGTATAATTATACTTGTGCCAAAAAGTTCAAAGCTAAATATGCAGCCTAATTTTATAACTAGTTTTAGCAAACTCATAGATATGTTAAGCTTGCTTATGTACTATATAATCTTTTCCATATTATATTCTATGTCATCTATGTTTCTACTGACCCTGACTTTTGTTTCTATTTTATTATATTGACTAAATTATTGAAAGCTGCCTCTAATTGTTTTGTATCAGTATATGGGCTATAAATATACAAATTGAGTTATACCCATGTGTAGAGCTATTGAAAGATAAAATAGGATAATGTCTAGATAAAAACCTTTTATGTAGCTTAATGTGATTTCTCCCAACCCAATTGCATCTGCCCATCGAAAACATGACTTAAAGAGACTTTCCAAGGCAAGAGGGCAGATACCAGGAGTTTTAGCTGTCAGAATTATAACCATTGCAGGTACTTCAATTAGACAGCTTTTAGCTCCATGGCCAGTTATTTAGATTTCCTGAGGTTGCATAGCTTGAACAGGTAAAAATTTTGAGCTAAAAAAAATCTAGTAACTGCTTTATACATTTTTACCTCCTTCTGTCACAGGCCATCATTTTAATAAATCAGGTTCAAAAGTAATAAAACTACAGCTGCTTCTGGTTTTTATATGTTGTTTCAATGAAAAGACTGAGTTTTAATCTGTTGTTCCACAAAGTGGAACATACTTTGTGTTATTAAGGTCCCAGAGCATTTTATGCTCTTTCTTTAGATGCTACACTTTCCAAGGGGAAAACAAAGCTGACCTTGACCTATTTGTTTTCAGTGGGCACTTATGCGAATAGTGACAGCAGTCACTGTGGCCTAAGCTGAGACATCACATCATTGTGAGCAGAGCTCCCTTTTCATCAAAAGGTAATTTCCACATTCATGAAGAAAACTCAGTGAGTTGTTGGTAAGGCTTTCAGCCCATACATTTTTAACATAAATACCCTAAGAATAAGCAAGTTAAATGTCACAAAAATACAGGAAGGCAGAAAAAGCTTTTGCTTCATTATATCAAACCACAAAGCAGCTGACATTTCTTAAGAACAGGACTATTTTGAACAAAATTGCTGAAGAAAGCTGAGATCCTATTCACAAGTAAACTTTGTCCTATTCACAAGTAAACTTTGAAAGATTAAGAACTTTAATCTTTCAAAGACTAAACTTTGAAAGATTAAGAAGATAAAATAATGAAAAAGAATGTATTTTCCTGAATATATTATTAAATAAGTACCAAATACATGAATAATATATTACATATTATACAATTATGATTATTTACATGTTAAAAGTTTTGGGTGATCTATTACTATAGTTGTCATCAGAAAATATAATTTCATAAATGTCTGCTTTATATTTATAATTATGAACATATATGTTTGGGATCCTATTAGATATTCACGTAGAACTGTCAATTAGAAGGATGATATATGAGCTCAGCAAAAAAGTCTGGACTAGCGATATAAAGTTAAAGTTAATGACATACAGATGGTATTTAAGATTCAATTGATACTATTAAAATATTACTCACTGGGTAAACTTTCACATTAAGAGTGAAATTTTGAAGTATTATCTTAAATCACTGAGATGAAGAGCAATGTGTTGAGAGACAGGCTCAGAAAGCACTAATGGGCAGCTTGGAGGCAGGGTTCATAGAACTCAGATTTCTTTTAAGTGAGATGAGGCATTCTGTCTACCTCAATGTCACCCCTCTTCAATTTCCTTTCCTGGCTCCTTAATTTCTCTTATTGTAAATGTTGGTGTCCTTTAAGATTTGGTCTTGGGATCTTTATTTTCATTAAACTCTCTCCAAATCTGATTTCCTCAAATTCCATGTTTTAAATGCCATCTATAATTTACTAATGCCCAAATTTATATCTTCAGTCCAGATTTGGCATTTCCTTACAGATGTCTTATAATATTATCCAATATCTAACATATGTCCAAAAAGAACTCTCAATAAATAATACCATCATCAACCCTATTCTCCAAATCTAAACATATAGGACCCTTCCTGAATTGCTTTTTCTCCCTTATATACAACTCCCAATTCACCAATTCCTATCCACTCTACCTTTGAAATATATCTCAAACACATTGACTTATCTCTTCTGCCATACTACAATCTTGGCCACAATCACTGTAGCATGGACTACTGAAGTTGCTCCAAATTCTTCTGCTTATATATATTCTTGTCCCCGAACAACACATTTTTCACTTAGCAGCCACAGTGATCATTAAAAATATAGAGAAAGAGAGAGAAAGAAATCAGTATGAACATGGTTGTAGTTCTTTTATATGGTTATTGTTTACCTAAAAACAACTCACTATTCCTCTTAGAAACCATTAAGCATTAGGAAAACAAACTGACCAACAAACAAACATATATAAAATGTCAAAAATTGCCTAACTTCAATGTGCAGAAACATTAGGAGACAGAAAGAAGCTGTAACTCCAATGATAAGTTAGTGCCACCAAATGCCACCAAGATCGGGGCAGAGCCACCTGGGAGGAAGGGAGGGCACTGGCTGGTAAGTGCATGGAAGACCCAGAGGTAGCTGATTCCGGAGAGCACAACGCAGATACATTCTCTAAGAGCAAGGAATCCCCTGAAATGTGAAAGTTAAAGCTGATGCTGGAGATGTAGTAAACATGGCTGAGTTCTGAGAATGCTGCCATCAGAGAGCAGTTGCCAAGGTGATGAGTCTAATAGCCTTGTCAGATTAAAGACAATGCCAGTGAAAACAAGTCCTACAATGATTTGAAATAAATATTGCCTTGGACAACAGAGCCATTTCTGTTTATGACAATGGCAGTGAAGAAATAGGGAATGTGGCATGCAGGGCTGGCAGTAGAAACTACTGGATATCTTAAAGATAGCTGACTACACAGGTAAGCTCAGAGGCTCTATACAGGAAGAGAACAATCTAAATCCGAGAAGACTAAAAGAGACACTTGAGCTGCAAAGCCTAGAAGACTGCATAAACCCACACTAGGAACCTCTTTCAAATAAATACCTGTTCCAGTAAAATCTTCTACATTCAACCCTGAGTAACAAAACAGTACCAGACATAGCATGGTTGTACTCTATGAAGAAGGTATTGCTATCATATGAATGAATAAAAAACAATCTCAAGAAAAAAATCACAATGAGCATATAAAAATTGTAACCAAACATTTTATCATAGGCTTAAATAAATACATGAAGTGATTGCTATGAAAGAAGACCCTAAAGAGGAAATACAAGAACTCAAGGAAGAGATGTTTGCACGAAAGAAGATGAAATGAAAGAAAGAAGAGATGAAATACAAGCTGCTAGAATTCAAGAAAGAGATAGAAGAGAAAATAAAATGAGTAAAGAAGGCAAGATTAAAAGGAACACTTGGGAGAACAGACATGATAAGAAAACATGGAAATTGACTCAGACAACAGAAATGAGAAAAATTAACAAAACCATCTGTTGTTTTATTTATAAACCCTGTCGGTCTAGTATCTACTCAATAATGAAATTCAAAACAGAAAAAGAAAGTCCTCCCATATCATTTTCATTCTTTAAACCTTTCAATGGCCTCTGATAAATTCTAAACTGAAAGTCAAACCTTGTATCATGGTCTGTTCTATATTACTCCCACTCCTTGACAAATTTCAAGTCTTGCTGATCCCTCACTCAGCCGTGTTGATCTTTTATTTACATTGCTATTCCCCTTCAAGCTCAAACAGTCCCCAGAACTTCCTGCAGCTGAGTCTGAATATATTGTCATAAATGCCTTCCCTCTACTCTCTCCCTGGCTTGTAAAGTATTTACCAGTGATTTTCTCTTCCATTATCCTGTTTATTTCCTTCACAGCCCTTATCTCATACACAACTATCTCATTATTTATATTGTTTAATGAGATATTATTTTTCTCCCTTCACTGCAATGTAAGCTCCCTATGAACAGAGGTCTGTATAGTCCAGCATCTATCTAGCACAGTCAGCAGTGATAAAGTCTGATGACTAGAGGAAGGTGAAATAAATTATTTCTAAGGTTTCTTCTATTCTAATGTCCTAGTTATATCTAGCAATTCACTTTGTAGAGTCTGACAGACTCCACTAAGAACATTTAACCAACTTGAAGTCTTTGTATTCCTTGATTTATCAAGCTAATAATCACATAATTAATTATAGGATTTTTACAAAGTTACTGTGAGACTAATGGTGGTAGTGGTGGTGGTGTATGATAATACTAGTTGATAATCAAGGCTGTTGCTGGCCCAGAGGGAGATATTGCATAAATCAGAAAAAGGCATTCCCTTCCTGCATGCTGATGCAGCTCTCAGCGGCTCTACTCAGGCCCTATACAGGACACTATCCAGACTCCCACACAGGGTCTTCAGTCGTCATCTGATAGAACACAAATCTGTGTATCACTGATCAAGCTAGACTGAGAATCATTCTACTTTTTGTCCAGTTAAGACTTATGGATTTGCTAGTTCTGCCTAGCAGGGACGCTCAGTATTTCAGGGTCACTTTTCTGTGTTCTCATTCTAATCAGCAATTTTTCTTTTTTTTTATGGTGAACATCAACATGATTTGGCTAGGGTAAGCTTTAGAGAGAACTCCTCCAGTGCTTTCTAAAAACCTTCATCAATGTTAGACTTTCTTATGTCCAGATTTTCCTCTCTATATCACATCAGAATATACCATATCCCATCATAATGTACTGTGATGGTAAATTTTGTGTGTCAGCTGGACTGGGCCATGGAGTTCTCAGATAAACATGTGGTTAAGCATTATTCTGGGTGTGTTCATGAGGGTGTTTCTGGATGAGATTAACTTTTGAACTGGTAGAGTTGAGTAAAGCAGATTGCTCTCCCCAATGTGGGTGGGCCTCATTCCATCTGCTGAAGTCCTGAATGAACAAAAAGGCTCAGTAAGAGAGAATTTGATTTTTTTCTGCCTAACGGTTTTGGAGGTTGGGACGCTGGTCTTCTCCTGCCTTCAGACTTGGACTCAGACTGGAACTTATGCCATCATCTCTCCTGTTTCTTAGGTTTTCAGACTTGATCTGGCACTATACCACTGGCTGTCCTGGGTCTCTAGCTTGCCAACTGCAGATCTTGGGACATCCTTCACAGGATGAGCCAATTCCTTATGATAAATATTTTTATATATTCATAGATGTATAGAAAATCCCTTTCTGTCACTCACACACACACACACGCGCGCACACACACACACACAAATTGGTTTTCTCTAGAGAACCCTGACAAATATATACATTTAACACAATGTAAAATGATTGTATACAAGTTGAATGTCAGTTTTAATATCTAATTAAATACATATTAATTTAACTTATTTTTAAGACTTAATTCTGTGCAGCAAGAATGCTTGACAGTTAAAGCAATCCTGAACACCTCTACAACAACCCTGCTCTAGAGAAATTTAAGTAAAGCCAGGCCTAGGAAATTAATCTGACAAGCTAGTTTATTGTTCTCGTGTCCTTCACACTCATATTTAGGGCCTAGAATATTGGATTCAAGTGGGTCATAGTTCTAAAAATTTCCTGGAAGCATGAACCTTGTAATGATTTCATATATATAATTATATATTTTTATTGATTTTTGTACTGGAATTCTTTAACATGAAAAAGTAAACATGTATTTGATAGAAAATATTTTTTCTAAAGTCTGATTTATTCTTATAATAAATGAAAAGCTAGATTTTTATAATGATAGGCATATTACCTTTGAAGATTTTGATCACTTAAATATAGATATAACCAAACTTTTTACAATAAAAAATAGATATTTTCCCATTATTTAAAAACGTATTTTGGTATATCTTTGGTTCTATGAGGTAAGAGGAAGAATTTCACAAACTCAGCACATAAAACTTTATGTGAGAATATTTTTGTTTGTTCCATGAGTTATACATTTTTGAGAAATAGAATAAAATTCCTCTAAGATACATAGCTGCCATAAGCAACTGAGTGCCAAATTCTTTGCTGCTAAATGCTCTACATGCATTATCAAGTTTGTTCTTATAAAAACTCTGGAAGGTAGATATCATTCCTATTTTATAGATTAAAAAAAATCTGTCTCCGAAAAGTTAACAAGTTTGCTTAAGATCACCTTGACACTTAAAAGTAATCAGTGGCCAAGGTTTGAGCCAAGGTTTGATCTTAGCTCCGTCTATCTCAAGACTTTGGTCTGCACTATCAGACTCCCCCAAAGATTAAAGGCAAACCATTTTCAATTTACCTAAAACACTGTTCAGTAATTCTCCCTGGACTCTGATATTTTTCCTTTGCTTTTACTTCAACCTATTTCTAGTAAGAGAAATAGCTGAAACTATAAAATGTGCTTTGTCTACACGTATGGCATATGGGAGGCAAAGAAAGATGCTTTATAAGACAACCAGTCGATGACAAAGCTGGGAATTAAAAGTTTTAATTTTGCCCAGCTCATCAAATGCAGAATTGATGCATCTTTTTTTTGGTGAGGCCACTTTTCATATTTGAATCCAAGATAAGTGATTTAGTGAGATAATGTAATTTTCATTCATTGCCTCTAGTCTTTGATTAAAGAATTATAGCCTTGCTTTGAAAAGTAGGCATTTTTCAGTGACTCATTAAACTAATCATGAATTTTATTCCACTTCCTTTTGTAGTGGAACTCATGTCCTTAGGCCTTCTTTAAGAACGTCATATAAAACCTTAAAAATGCTAATATTAACAAGCATATAAACTGTGTTATAATAACCACTCTTAAAGAATTTACATAGACTAATGCATTCATGCTTATTTTCAATGACTATACAGCAAGTATATACAAGATTGAAGTTCCACAAAGCAAGACCTTCCGCTACACAGATGAAAAGTCAAGGGACAAAGGTGAGAGAAGTATCAACCCAGTTCCAATATGTAAGGACTGTTATGTGTCTAAGAAAAAAAAATGGGTTATTTCTCACTAATGGTCAGTTTCACTAAGAGTTTTTTCCGCCGTATCAGTAAATCTCAAAAAGGCCTGGCTTCTAGGAGGCAGTGGTCTGTTCAGTCATGCCTGAAGCTATTTTTCAGGTTAGTTACATCTAAAAAAACTTAGAGCAGCCCTGCTGAGTGCATCATTATCTGCTACTGCAGAGTGAGAGCCACAATTGTACAACTAAGTGATGCAGGGTATGGACCTCAGCAATGAGTCTACCAGCATCTCAGTTATTACTAAAAAAGTCACCAGAGGCATAACCTTGGCCATTGGCAGTTTGCTTTTGACAAAAACCTTGGCTTCCAACAGCTTTCTACAGCTGTTTAAAACACAGTTTACATATACCTTATTTATATAGTATAGACAAATAGTGGATGCATGTGCATATAGAATAAAGTATCCTTAACTAAAATTGTGTGGGTAGAATGTATCTTTCTTTTTAATTTATTCCTTTTTCTATTCATCCAATTATGACAACAGCCTGGTATATCAGCTACATTCCTGGATATTCACTGGGGCACAAATGTAGAAAGAAAACTGATAAGAGAAATGTAGATTTTAATTAAAGAGCATAAAGTAAAGCATTTTTCCATGGTTAACAATAGAAATGCTTAGATTCTTCAGTTGGCCCCTTCATTGAATTTTTTTCTTCCTACTGTGAGACTTAATTTAAAATATAAAGGAATTCTACAGCTAGAAAGGTTTACAGAAATTGCTTATGAAATACATTGAGATGTGCATATTGAATATTAAGAAAGGTATCACAAAATGAAAAAAATTAGGGAAAATACAATGAATACTACAAATATAAGCACAGAGAAAACTATGTTTTGAGTTTCAGGGGAAAAAAAAAGCAAAATTAAGGTAATCAGAATCATCCAAAAGAACCATTGAACTCACTTATTAATCCTCTTGGATAACATTTAGTTTTGTGATTATTAATTGAAAATATTTATGTTATAACATTCACCTCACCTTACAAGCACGCCTTTTAATTTAAAAAAGTGTCTTTACAGTCAAAAGTATTTTTGCATGAGAATGATGTGCATACAGACATATACAATTAAATAATTATAGGGTAACCTTTGTCCCTCCAGCAAAACAAAACCTTAATCACCCGTCTAAGCCAATCTAAATCTTAAAGACCTAAATAGTTGGACTTAAAAACTAGCAGACATCACAAAACAAAAGAAGATATATAACATTTTCTGGGTTAGCATGAAAAGCGTCTTAATGTACCCTGTAGACAGTGAGGATTGAGGAAGCCAGGGCAATCTACCAGTGGCAACCAGAAACATCTTTCTCCCCAAATTTCCATAAAATGATAGTTCAATTTGCAACACAAATGCAGAGATGTTTACTGAGTGAACCAGATAGGAAATGTATCTGATTGACATTCACAAACTAAATCATTGGTTACTATCACATATACATTTTTATCAGACTTTCTATCACCCAAAGGAGAGAAGCCATACTTCTTATCACTTATTCCTTCAAGTGCACATACATCATTTAAACCTAATTTCCTACTATTTCTTCCTGGTACAGCCTCACTGAACTACTGTTATTTAATACTCCTGTGTCTTTACCCATGAAGTTTTCTCTCACTGAAGGCAGTCTTCATCTGGCAAATTCCTATGCATGCCTTAACATCCAAGTAAAATGAAATCTCTCCTGTGAAGCTCTCTTTAAACCCCATAGATGGAGTTATCACTACCACTTGGATTTTCCCATGGCATTTTGTACATTCATTTTCTGTATCTCTTAGTAAACCATATGGTAATTACTTGGTTAATATTCTGCCTTCTTTACTAACAAAAGACAAGGTCATTCTTTTGTGTATCTCTAATGTCCAGTATAGGTTTTGGCACAAGATAATCATGATTATTTTCTTAAATGAAAAGTATTCCTTGTTAATTTCTTTATTCCATAATATACTTAATATAATCTTTACTTAATATAATATAAATGATATATACTTACTATCATTAATCATCAATATAAAATTACAGTTCATATTGAAAATAGCAAATTATCTTGAGTCCAAACCAGTAATGTTCAAATTAACATTTGGTTGAGTACCCTGATGCAGAAAATTGCCTCAGTTATTCAATACAGATGAGAAAAGGAATTCTTAATAGCTTATTAAGGAAAGGTTAACTTATTTCTGTCATGATATTAGCTGGAGTTGGGGAATAGAAGAGTCCTTCATGTACTAATATTTCTAAAGTTATGGATCTGGCCCTCACTTTGGAATTTTTAGAAATGCGTCCTTTACCAACTACTACACTCATGCTTTCCTTCAGAGGGCAGAATTGCCAGCCACAGGAGGAATATTTGCAAATGTGGTGTGGGAACATTGGTGTGTTTGTAACAAGACTGGCAGATGCTAGTGGCATTTAGTAGTCAGAAGCTAGGGATGCTCAGTGTTCTGCAATGCTTGGTAAGCCTCACATAAAAAAAGAAATCTTTACCTAAAACCATAGTAGCACCTCATTACATATACTTAATAATTTAAGGGATTCAAGAATCATTTTGTATTGATTTTTATTACTAACTTCTGTAGCCTGGGTCACACTTTAGAAAACATTACAGTCTCATCATTAGTCTATGCCTGTAATGGAATTTCACTATTAAACACAATTCTTGGCCGGGCGCAGTAGCTCATGCCTGTAATCCCACCACTTTGGGAGGCTGAAGCAGGCAGATCACAAGGTCAGGAGTTCAAGACCAGCCTGGGCAACATGATGAAACCCCATCTCTAGTGAGATACGAAAAATTAGCCGGGCGTGGTGGCACACGCCTGTAATCCTAGCTACTCAGGAAACTGAGGCAAGAGAATCACTTGAACCCAGGAAGCAGAGGTTGCAGTGAGTCGAGATCATGTCATTGCACTCTAGCCTGGGTGACAGGGCAAGACTCCATCTCAAAAAGCACATAATTCTTAGCTAGAATTGTTAACTAAATGGAACTCATGTTGGAAAACCTAAGAGGAAAATGCATCAATTTTCTGCATTACTTTAGCACATTTCCTGGTTACCATGTGACCAAGTAGAATTTCACTGATGGATTACTAATAGAAAGTGTATTTGTTGCCCAACTTCCTTCCTTTTCTGTGTACGTCATGAAAACCAGCTGTTTTCTTTGGAACTGATTGGGTTTAGTTTTTCTTTTCTTTTCTTTCTTTCTTTTTTCTTTTTTTGTGACAAGTAAGTTAAATACTGTGCATTAGTAACATATATAGGTAAGGTAATAAGGTGTTTCCAGAATTCCTTAATAAGTTTATCCTCTAAGAGAAAAGCAATAAAACCAACACATGAAATTAGTTGTATGTCATGTTTCCTTAAAAATACTGACTTTAAGTAGAGAAAAAAAGTTTAGTAATGGATTTTGTTACTGCTAGATCTGGATTTGAATCCTAGTTGCAAACTATGTAGCAATGGGTGAGATTCTGATCTCACTTTTCTGTAAAAACTTCATAGGATTTATTTTTATTGTTGTTCAGGATTAAATAACATAATATATTTCATGTCCATAGCAAAGGGTCTGGTTCAGAAAAAAAATGGTAGATAAGATAATTCTTTTCAAAGAAAGTAATTACCTTATTAGTTGTATTTACATATCTGAAGAAAGACTAGGCTAACTAATGAAAAGATTGAAAGAGAATCTCAGTGTATATTAGTAATTGGCTAGCATTGACTTAAGGAGATAATTCTCTGATTCCTGTATTGTGGGGATTTTGAGTTGATTGACAGAACTATCCCAACTCTTGATGATTCCATCTGATAGGTTAAGGATGCTAGCCTCTACTATTATTTTTGTTTGTTTGTTTTGCCCCTTTATGATCATTTCCCTAACTGGGGTGGATATACTGACTAGATGACTTAACAGTTGGTTTAGTTGGCAGTCAGTCCTCATTATAAATCAACTTTCTATGCTGGTCTATGGGGAGTTTTGTTATTGAAAAGTCTATTTCAGTAGATTTCAATCTGATCAATTGCAGATGCATTGACAAAAATTAAATTCCTGGAACTGTAAACCTATAGATAGGACTCTAAGTTAACTATTTGTCCACATCTCACATGCAAAGGCCCTAATTAAGTGATAAGTTAGTCCTGCTTAGGAATCACCATCATTTTCTATAACTGCTACAAAAGCAGTAAATTTGAAGAAATTCCAAAATTTGACATATACATTAGATCCTTTGACTTTATGTCCTAGTGGAATAGTTAAAACAATCTGAATTTGCTGCATTTATTGAATAGTCCTGAAGAGTCAAAGAAAGCAAAAATGGTAAGTCAGATGTCAGTTCTAAGGACTGGAAAATGAAGAGTCATTGGAACCTTTTATAGGGAGAAAGGATAAGTGCTATTTTGGATTTGCACAGATAATTTGCATCTTGAAATTGATAATCTCTTTTGTATGAAAGTCTAATAAAATCTCATCTCTTCAGTTTCAAGTAGCACAGGATCAGAGCAGTAAAATAAATTGGAAGGAGCAGGAAAATGAGCAAATGGGCTTAATGTAGTTAAGGAAATAGAAAGAGAAACTAGTGAATCAAATTGCTCAACCTTTTTAATATGGACTGAATAATGACTAAGAAGAAGATGGTTTTCAGTTGGTTTTTGTGTATGAAACATAAACACCAAGGGAAAAGAGGTGTTTAACATAGAACAAACGTGTATAAATAGAAAACCTGGTGATGAAAATGAGAAAAGGAAACTTTAGTGTCAATATCAAGTACATTTTTCTAAGCACAAGAACTGCCTATTGGATTATTTAAATTGCTCATAAAAAAGGAAACCCAATAACTCATGTCTCAAGAAATATTTTAATCCAAAGCAAAAGTTCAATGAAACGAGGTAATTAAGTCTTTTTGGTTATATTTATTTTTATAAAAACTTTGGTTGTGACTTCTTGCAGTAAGCATATGCTTAACTTAGAAGTATAAAGTACTTGTGCAGGAGCACCGAGAGTCCTTATTGTAATAAGGTTAATTATGGATATATTGAATGGTAGATATTGAAACAGGTAGGTAGGTAGGCAGACCGATTGAGATAGATAAATGGTTGAACAGACAGAAAAATAAATAGATAAAATAGTTTGTATCTCTCAAAAAATTAATTGATCTTTAAAATCATTTAATAATTTCATAAAGAGTATTGTGTTTTGGAAATGTATGCTATTCTTGTGAGCTTGGGGGTAAATGGCATACATCATTTCCAATAAGAAAAATATACCTTTTTCTAGGACATCTCAGATGTAGGTTTGTCAGGCCTATTACAGTGTTTCTCTACCCTAGCTACAAACTATAATCCCTTAGGATTCTTGTTAAAAATACAAATTCCCAAGATCTATTCTAACCCATTGAATAAAAATCTTTAAAGAGAAAGGCCTGTGAATGAGAAGTTTTAAAAAGTACTAGTGAGGTGCTTATATAAGATTTCCAGACTGTAACTACATCCTTAGACAACATTCATAATGCCATCCATAATTCCCGGGATAAGAGTTTCAATCTGTAAGCTTCTTCTGACTTAATTTTAGTCTTTGGAAAATAACTTGTATACTCGATCACCTAGAGTGTATTTTCAGTTCAGTTCCCTAAGAAACAGTTGAAAGTCTACTATGTTTAAGCCTTTGCTAAGTGCTAGACAGATGGGGACAGAGTTAGAGGAGGTAGTAACAACAAATGACAATGACAACGAAAAACAGGACTCCTGCCTACAAGGAGTTTACTGTCTGGTTTGGTAAACCGAAATAACAAAGGCAAATTGAAGCCTATGTAAGACAGTATATGTGGGTATTAAAGAAGTACAACAAGGATGTAAAGAAGATTGAGATCAGTGCTTGAGTTGCATCCCAGTTACAAAAACTGGATGGACTTCTGCATCTCATTTAGTCTAGTAGGGTGGATATTTTGCAGTGGAAACTTTTGAAAGGTAAGATTTTAATACCCAGGTATTAAATCCTCTGAAAGAAATGAACGCAATAGAGGCAGGAATGTGCATGAGGTGCTTTCTGGCCATCAAGGAGACCATCTAAGCAGAGCAATATGTCGCCTCTTCTCTTTTCTCCATCCTTCACTGCATTGTCACAGTGTTCTCTGAACCAAGATGACACAGAAAATTAGGCCATAGTAAGAAATGTTCTGCTCTTATGTGGGTTCAAAAGGTAGAGACATGAGAAAGCTTTAAGGGTTACTAGAAGCTCAAAGTGTGCAAGGAAGGCAAGGGTTGCACACAGCGGGGGTTGAATACAATGATAACTGCAGGGAGTTTCTGACACATGGGATAATCTGTAGTCTAAACTATGAGGTACTATGAATTTATTTGCATACTTTGGGTATTTCAGGCAGTTCTCTGATGTTGCAAAGTGGTAAGTAGCCTATAAAATAATATGTTTATGTAGTATTTTCTAAGAACATCAAATTGTTTCCTCAAGACTACCACATTATCTATTTTTAAAAGATGAATTTTGATTTATAGTTAGAGTCAGGACTGGGTGTCTGTACTCTAATTCAGTTCTGAGATGTGTGTCTGACCTATTTTTGTGAACACTTGGAAAACATCTGCTCCAGATTTGAGAAAACCATGTGTTAATTTTTTTCTTTTCTCTCTCCTTCTCTCCCTCCCTCACTTCTCTTCCTCCCTCTTTCTCTCTCCTCCCTCCTTCTCTCTCTCTCTCTCTCATCTTACTGAATGTGAAATTTGAACCAAGAGTCATTAAGCTTCCTGTCTTATCCGTTCATTAAACAGTTTTTATACAATTTTAAATATTAAAAGGCCTTCTTTTTTTCTTTCACAAATAGCTTCAGCAAAAGTGACAGAAACTAATTGATAATCTTACCCAGGCTCAATACTCTTGATCGAAATTCTTCCCCTTAAAACCCCTTTTCTTCCCCAGGCTATCCAGGCCTGAGGCTCTTTGGCTGATTTGCTCTGTGCTAAGGGAAACCCAGATCTTCATGTCTTTGGTGAGCAGACAGATGGGAAGGGCCACAGTTGTACAGCATTGTCAAAAATGATTTAATAAAGTTCTACTTTTGATTTTTAAATAGAATCTCAAGAGAAAGTATTTTCCCACTCAGCCTTGTGTGGTGCCATTCACAACAGAAGCACATAGCCCTCATTGGTTATGAACTGCCGGTTGTACCAGAATCAGCCCCCTTCAGATGTAACTGCCTACAGGTCAAGAACAAGCAGTCAGTCTTAAACTTGGCTTGGATAGTCAACTGAGTTTTTGCTGTCCCTGGGCCCTCAAATCCCTGCTTTCAGGATGTGTCAGAACTAGGAAGGAGAAGAGCCAGTAAAAAATTAATAAATTCAGAATAAAAACTATAGAGTTATTTACCCTAAAAGAAACTAATAAAATAAACACACACTACTTAGACTAATCTAGCATAAGACAGAGAAAGTACAAATATTGATTGTGGTTTGATAAAGGGGAAAGAATTGCAGCTATAGAGGAAATTAAATGTTTGAAAACCTAAAGTAATTGATTTTTTAGAAAAACATAAACTACCAAAATTTACTTAAGAAGTGGTAAAAATCTTAAACAGGTCAATAATCATAGAGCATATTAAGAATGTCAGAGAGCTACTTCCTGAAATATTGCCAAACTTAATTTCAAAGTTAAATTCTTTTATCCTTAAAGAAACACATAATTCCAAGGCCTTTTAGAGTATTTCAGGATAGAACAAAATTAAGGAGAATTCCTGATTATTTTAAAAGCCAGAGTAACACTAATACCAAATCCTGAGAAAGTAAACACTCAAGTGAGAAAATTGTACAAGTTTACTTACTATGATGAGTTAAAAACCTAAATAAGACCCAACAGTACATTGCAATAATAATATATTATGACCAAGAGTTGTTTATTCTTGAATAGCAAAGATGTTTTCATATTAGGAAATCAATAGCTATAATTCACTCTAGTAATAGATTGACAGACAAAAGGCTAAAAACTCATTTAATATACATGTAAGAGGCATTTAATAAAATCCAATATTCTTTCCTAATAAAAATCTTGAATAAGTATGGATTATATTATGCTTTCTTAACTAAATGTGAATTTATATTTATACATACACACATGTATATACAAATTATATACACATATCAAAAGATCAATATAAAATAACAAAGGTCATATGACATTTAGATTGAATGGTAATATTTTAGAAGTACTGCAAATCAAGTCAAGATCAACTTAAGATTATCTTTTATCACCAGTGCTATTTAATATAATTCAATATGTGTCAACAAATATAATTAGACAATAGTATAATGACTATTTAAATAAAGAAGGAAATATTGTAA
This sequence comes from Chlorocebus sabaeus, assembly GCF_047675955.1. Lineage (NCBI taxonomy): Eukaryota > Metazoa > Chordata > Mammalia > Primates > Cercopithecidae > Chlorocebus > Chlorocebus sabaeus. The sequence continues at coordinate 57,253,963 of NC_132915.1, forward strand.
TCATTTGAAGTTGATAGGATTTTGTTACTAGAAAACTCAAAACAATGAAATAAAATTAAAATAAAAAAATTAAAATTAATAAAACTTTTAAGAGTTTTTTATATTCTAAATGATGACTCAAAAATTTACTGAAATAATCCCACCAATTATGGCAATAAGGCTATAAAAATTCTTGACTAAATTTAATAAGAATTATAAAGGTTGTAAGAAGTATAAACTAATGAAGAATTGAATAGATGGATATTTTCAATTTTGGACTAGATGATTTAACGTTTTAAAGACACCAATATTGCCTACATTCATATAGAAATGAAATGCAATTCCACATAAAATACCAACAAAATTATTTTTAAATTGATTTAGAAGAAAGTGTCATGAGGGCTTAAAAACCCTACCAAATATAAGATATACTAATAGTGATTAATAAAGTATAGAACTGGCAAAAGAATAGGCAGATTAATGGGTGCTATAATTTGGATATTTAACCTTCAAATCTCATGTTGAAATTTGATTCTCAATGTCGGAGTTGGGGCCTAGTTGTTTGGGTCATGGGAGTGGATCCCTCATGAATAGATTAATGCCCTCTCTGGGTTAAGGGTTTGGGGAGGCGGTGAGGGATTTCTCACTCTGCTAGTTCCTAAGAAAGCTAGTTGTTAAAAAGAGCCTGGCAACTCTTGTCTCTCTCTCTCTTGCTTTCTTTCTTGCTGTGTGACCTCTGCACACACTGGCTCCTCTTTCATTCCGTCCCTGAGAGGAAGCGCACTGAGGCTGTCCCCAGCTGCAGATGCCAGCGTCATGGTTCTTTCACAAAGCTCTTGTCTTTATAAATTACCCAGCCTCAGTTATTTCTTTATAGCAACACAAACAGGATAAGCCCAAGTGGAATGAAACAAAAAGAAGGAAACTCACAATAAACCCAAATATACACAAGAATGTAACACGTATAAAAATGACATTTTGGATTAGTGGAAAAATAGCTATTTGTCAATAGGACAACTGGAAGCTTTTTGAAACAAGTAAAACTGGAGCTTTACTTAATTCCCTACTCAAAATTCAGAGTGGATCAAATAATTAAATGTAAAAAAATAAAAATGCAACATACTAGGAGCAAACTTAAATGGATATTTTTGAAACTTGGGGACAGAAAATGTTTGAAACATGACAAAATGTGAAAGACATAAAGAAAATAACCGATAAATCTAAATAATAAAAATCAAAATCACCTATCTGTCTTCCTTAAACAACATAAACTGATGGGCAACAACTTTGGAAGAAAAGAATTCAATATAATTAGAAACCCTAGGACTAATATGCATGATATACAAAATGCCTAGATATCAATGAAGAAAATATAAATAACCCCAATGCTCAATATTATTAATAAAGTTATGAAAATTCAATCAGGGTTCACTATTTATCTATCAGAGAAGCAAAATGTTTGCATCCTGTGATAAGACATTTATTGTTCCTGTGAGTTTAAATTTGCACAATTTCCCAAAAGGCAATTTCGCATATCTAGTAAAATAAATATCAATAATTTTGACCTATTAATTTGATTTAATTAACATTTGCATAAGTGCAGAAAGATGGTGTATACTGAAAAATCCTTGTTACTTTTTTGGTCTAATTGTGAGGTATTGAAAATAGCCTGAATCCCTATTAGTGAAGTTTGCACATATATGTTATGCTGAATGCGTATATATGGAGATAGATTTCTATATGCAGCAATAAAAATAATTCTAATACATACAAACCTTGTCTAGATTATTTATTGCTGTAACCCAGAGCCTAGAACATTACGTGCTTATTGATGTCCAATGCATTTCTTCCACATGGAATGAACAACAGTCTTGTAGTTACATTCCAAAAGTAAATGTTAAAATAGAATGCAACACAAAATCACATATTTGTAAAAAGTCTGTCTCTTCAACATTTGACCAAAGTGATTCCAGTGGTCTTTACTTCAGAAATTTCCCATTTCGAGTTTGTCAATTTTTAAACGTTTTCTAATTGCTAAAATAACCATGCAATGATGTGACTAAAATATTGAAATACAAAAAGAAGAGAGCACTCCTCTATCCCTTTATACCAGAGCTATGCTACTTGGTGTTATCTAAACTTACATTCTTTGTGATTAAATTAATAATTAAACAGTAAGCTATTACAGTACAGACATGGTGATATTATATCCTAGGAAGGAAAAAAGATGATTAAAGGATTTTCATTAAGGAAAGCAAATACAGTTGGGACAATGCTTACCTCAACTTCATGAATTAAGGTTTACTAAGCACTTTTACGTACGCATTCTTTAAATTATTATACTATTATTTGCACCATAGTGATGAGATGAATAATGCTTAGAAAGACTCATCATTTTTAATGGAGAATCAAGACTTGAACTTGCTTTAATACTCCATTCATTTGCTATAGCTCTGACAACCATCCTCATAAAGCAGGTGCCTCTAGCTGAGGAGACTATCTTTTTGAGTGATAGAGAAGGCAGAAGGAAAGGAAGTGGGTTGGATGAGGGAATACACATTTCTATCAAAGACGTAATTGTATAGTCTGCTATTTATTACTATGAGATTTTATGTACTTGTCATAGTTTTTGACCCATAAAGAAAAGTTGAGACATTGGGTCTTAATATTAAGACAGTGTTTTTCTACTAAAAATAAAGTTCACCCCCTTCTCTGTTGGGCCACAATTCAATTGAAAAGGTTATAAATCAAAGATGAACACATGCTGATCCAAATGGACATAAATATGCTATTTTCATTTCTGTACTGTTTGGTCTGCTTGGATACATGCCTATGAGTGGGTTTTTATTTATGAAGGCACAGGACAGATTGTATATTATTTTCCTGTAAGGGAGGAAATGAGGGTTTATTCACAGAGTACTGTGTTTCTGGGCATCAAAATTACTTTCTACCCATTAAATCCCAGTGTTTCCACAATGAAGAGAAAACCTTTGTGCTCTGATGAATGATAGTGTGCAGTTTATAATCAAAGGTTATGAATTTCCACTTTGCAGCATCCCCTTTTCAGACACCTATGGACTTTCAATATATGTTGCAACTACACTTACTGAGACAATAATCTCATCCTAGTAATGCCCTAATAGGATTACAAGGAAGAATACAATGTCAGGTTGGAATGAGATAAAGTTTTTCTTGAATGAAGAAATTTAAAAAAAATCAAACTAGTTGTTTTATTTCTTATTTTTGGGAGAACATTTAGAAATAATTTGCTTTATTTTTGAAAAATCATGAATCACTAGCTGTTAGAAGGAAGAAGTGAAAATCGTTGGTATATTGCAACTACTATTGAATTTTAATTCTCACCTGTGAATTCTAGTCAGAAATTCTTGTTATTGAAACTTTATGTATTGGTAGTTTATTGTAGACACATCTTTCTGAGAGCATTAAGACTCATTAAAGAAAAGATAAGGAAAATATGCAAGCAACTGGCACATGGTGCTTTCCACCTTTGGGAAAACAAGGCTTTCTTGAGAATATACTCAATTTTCTGTAAGAATCCAATTCTTCTATGCTTAGACTTCCAGCAAATTCAACAACCCTGGAACCCAGCCAGGAATCTAGAAGTCATGGCAAACAAGGTCTCAGAGAAGCCACATGCTGTGTGAAAGGGTCAGTTATGAAAAGTCATGCGTAGAAGAAAGTCCTATATAATTTCTTTAAGGTCTCCCGGCTTTTTAATTACACACAATCCTAGAAAGTCCTATTTCTTTATGTCTACTCCTGCTTTCCTCCACATTCTCTAGCCAATAGTCAGAATGATCTTTTTAAAACACAAAACTGATCACGCTACTTCCTGCTTGAAAGCTTTGGACATAAGATATGCCCAAGATATGTTTGTGGAAATGAAGTTATTTCCTAAACTATGCTCCAAGAACATGGCAGAATAAACATCAAGTCATATCTGTTTACAATTATGAGACAAAATCAGCCCTGGATTTAGGAAATAGTTGGTATAAGATTAATGCTATAGACTAAATGTGTCTTCCCAAAATTCCTGTTAAAATTCTAACTCTGAAGGTGACAGTATTAGGGAAAAATGCCTTTGGGAAGTGATTAACTCATGAAGTCACAGTCCTCATGAATGGGACTCCTTTCGTTATAAAATAGACCATAGGAAGTGCTTTCTTCCCTTCCACCATGTGAGGACACAGCAAGAAAGTGCAGTCTATGAACCAGGAAATGGGCTTTCACCAGACACTGAATCATCAGGCAACTTGATCTTGGACTTCCCAGTCTTAGAACTGTGAGAAATAATTTTCTGTTGTCCACGAGACACTCAGCCTATGGTATTTTCTTATAGTAGCCCAAACAAACTAAGACAACTTGTTACTACTGATTTTAATCCTTTCTTTTTAATGAATTACTCACTGCAATAGAAAAGATCATTATTGAGACAAGTATCTAAGAAGTTTGGGGGATTCTATCTTTGTTTTCTGGGTCTAAATGATTTTTCTCATTTCCTCTTATGTACTTAATAGTTATTTTTTGAGAATAATAATATAAGACATACATGATTAGAAGGACCAGCATATCCTCTGTAAACTGTGAATAAGATCAGAAAATGTTACTCCTTTCAACGGAAATGTGATATAATTCTGTGAGAGTAACCCCATTCTAAGGAATGGTTTGTAAAAATGCAGTAGATCCAATTAGAATTGTTAAAGAACCTACTATGCACTAGGCAGTGTGGTAGACATTTTAAAGTATTGACTCTCATTCTATCACTGAATATCTACATCCAATCTTATGACACAGGGATTTTTAATCCCAGTTTTGCAAATGAAGTACAGAGAGGTTTAACATTTACTGGGAAAATAAGATGTCTCTAAAATCTCAGGTAGATGGAAACAATAACTGATGTATGCTTTTCTGTGATTTCATAAAGAAAGAGAATTTCTCATTTTCATTGAGTTGAGGAAAATGAAAATCAGAAAAGTATAATTGATCAGGATTTAGCCAATAAAATCCAGAGAAGAGTTACTATGTCAGGTAGATTAGAGCATACCAACTACTAAAAGTTGAACTCAGTAATGGAGCAAGAGTATATCTTTAGCCTGTCTGGATAAACTATAACAATAATAATGATGGTAATAATGATAAGGATTATGTAAGTTAATATTGTAACTTACTGAGGGCTTTCTACGAATCAAACATTGGGAGTATGTTATATGCATTATCTTACTTAAATTTTACAACAATTCTATAAGGCAGTTTTTCTTACATTTTTGGATGAGAAAACTGGAGCTTAAATGACTTAAAGAATTATTTTAGAGAAACATAAAATTTGAAATAAGGCTCTTATGATTCTAAACCCTGTGTTCATTACCTCTAATGAACATACAGCTTTAACAGCTATCCAAATTCCCCATATCCCTGTCTTTGCTATAATTCGGTGCTCACCAGTGACCGCTTGGTTATATGTTTCGTTTCCCAAGTACATGGCCCAGATACTGGCCTAGATAATGGATATTCAAGCTCTTTAAAGGTGGCCACCCTCATTGTACATAAAGCAGTGGCCTTTTCATTTATTAAAATTGTATGTATTTATTGTGTAAAACATAGTGTTTTGAAATTTGTATACATTGTGGAATAACTAAATCTAACTAATTAACATGCATTACCTCAAAGTTAGTTTTGTGGTGAGAACACTTTCTATCCACTTTCTTAGGATCTTTCAAGAATACAATATATTATTCAACTACAGTCACTATGCTGTACAATAGATCTCTTGAACTTATTCCTCCTAACTGAAATTTTATATCTTCTGACCAACATCTCTCCAACCCCCTCCCACCAACCACCCCATCTCTTGAAAATCATCATTCTTTTTATTTTATTTTATTTTTTTTGAGACAGAGCCTTGCCCTGTCACCCAGGCTGGAGTACAGTGGCATGATCTTGGCTCACTGCAAGTTCTGCCTCCAGGGTTCGTGCTATTCTCCTGCCTCAGCCTCCCGAGTAGCTGGGACTACAGGAACCTGCCACCACGCCCAGCTAATGTTTTGTATTTTTAGTAGGGACGGGGTTTCACCGTGTTAGCCAGGATGGTCTCGATCTCCTGACTTTGTGACCCGCCCACCTCGGCCTCCCAAAGTGCTGGGATTACCATTCTACTCTCTCCTTCCATGAGATCAACTTCTTTAGATTACACTTATGGATGAGATCATGCAGTTTGTCTTTCTCTGCCTGGCTTATTTCACTTAATATAATGTCCTCCAGGTTCATCTATGTTGTCAAAAATGACAGATTTTTCTTCTTGTCATGGCTGAATAGCATTACATTGTGTGTAGTTACCATTTTATTTATTCATTCACTGATGCACACGTATGTTGATTCTATATCTTGGGTATTGTTAATAATGTTACAATAAACATAGGAGTGCAGATATATCTTCAGCACACTGATTTCATTTCTTTTCAATTTATACCTAGTAGTGAGATTGCTGGGTTATTCAGTAGTTGTACTTTTAGTTTTTTGAGGAACCTGTATACTGTTTTCCATAATGGCTCTAATACTTTACATTCCCACCAATAGTGTGTAAGGGTTTCCTTTTCTCCACATCTTCTCCAACCCTTGTTACCTTTTGTCTTTTTGATAATAGCCTTTTAACAGATGTGAAATGGATAACTCATTATGGTTATAATTTGCATTTCCCCAATAATTGGTGATGTTGAGTATGTTTTCATATACCTGCTGGCCATTTGTATGTTTTTTTTTTTTTTGAGAAATTTCTATTCAGTTCCTTTGCCCTTTTTTTAAATCGAGTTATTTGTTTTCTTGCTATTGAGTTGAGTTCCTTATATATCTTAGATATTAATTCTTTATCAGATATATACTCTACAAATATTTTCTCCCATTCCCTAGTTTGCTCTGTTGTTTCCTTTTCTGCACAGGAATTTTATACTTTGATACAACCCCATTTGTTTAATTTTGTTTTTGTTGCCTTGGCTTTTTGGTTTACATACAAAAAAAAAAAAAAAAAGAAATCATTGTTGAGATCAATGTTACGGAGCTTTCCCCTTTATGTCTTATTCCAGTAGTTACATAGTCTCACATTTGTCTTTAATCCATTGTTAGTTGATTTTTATATACAGCATGAGACGAGGGTTTAATTCCATTCGTGGCCTATTTAGATTACTAAACACCTGGAGTAAGTTTAGTTATTGTGACTCAGTCCCTTAGAGTCTATTACACTGGGATCAAATTTAAAAATTAAGTTTCTGAGATTGCAGAGTTGAACAGAGAGACAGACACTGCACACATGCAAACTCCAGCAACTAAGATAGTCTCTTTTTAAACATTGTCGTAATTTATAAACACAGTAATGTTCTTACATTCTGTAGACACTTCACGGAAAGCTTTCTGATGAAGTACCCCACCCATACCCCATTCCTGCTAAGTTCATCAACAGGAATTTTCTTCAGAGGAGACTTTTACTTTAGAAGCAAACAATTCTATAGTGTTGTATTAGTCCATTTTTACACTGCTGATAAAGACATACCCAAGGCTGGGCAATTTACAAAATAAAGAAATGTATTGGACTTACAGTTTTACGTGGTTGGGGAGGTCTCACAATCATGGTGGAAGGTGAAAGGTATGTCTCACATGGTGGTAGACAAGAGAAGAGAGCATGTGCAGAGAAACTCCCCTTTTAAAAACCATCAGATCCATGAGACTTACTCACAATCACAAGAACAGCATGGGAAAGACCTGCCCCCATGATTCAGTTACCTCCCACCAGGTCCCTCTCACAACACGTGGGAATTCAAGATGAGATTTGGGTGGGGACACAGTCAAACCATATTATTCCTCCCCTGGCCACTCTCAAAACTCATATCCTCACATTTTAAAACCAATCATGGCTTCCCAACAGTCCCCCAAAGTCTTAACTCATTTCAGCATTAACTCAAAAGTCCACAGTCAAAAGTCTCATCTGAGACAAGTCCCTTCCACCTATGAGCCTGTAAAATCAAAAGCAAGTTAGTTACTTCGTAGATACAATGTGGGTAAAGGTATTGGTTAAATACCGCCATTCCAAATGGGAGAAATTTGCCAAAACAAAGGGGTCACAGGCCCTATGGCAGTCCAAAATCCAGCAGGGCTGTCAAATCTTAAAGCTCTGAAATGATCTCTTTTGACTCCATGTTTCATATCCAGGTCATGCTGATGCAAGAGCTGAGTTCCCATGGTCTTGGGCAGCTCCACTCCTGTGGCTTTGAAGGGTATAACCTCCCTCTCGGCTGCCTTTGTGGGCTGGTGTTGAGTGTGGCTTTTCCAGGTGCATGGTGCAAACCATTCTGGGTTCTAGAGGACAGTGGCCCTCTCGTCATAGCTCCACTAGGTGGTGCCACAGTAGGGAGTCTATGTGGGGGCTTCAACCCCACATTTCCCTTCTGCACTGCCCTAGCAGAGGTTCTCCATGAGGGCCCGCTCCTACAGCAAACTCCTGCCTGGACATCCAGGCATTTCCATACATTTTCTGAATTCTAGGCAGAGGTTCCCAAACCCCAATTCTTGACTTCTGTGCACCCACAGGCTCAACACCAAGTGGAAACTGCCAAGGCTTGGGGCTTGCACTCACTGAAGCCACGGCCCAAGCTCTACATTGGTTCCTTTCAGCCATGGCTGGAGCAGCTGAGATGCTGGGCACCAAGTCCCTAGGCTCCTTGATGCAGCACAGGGACACTGGGACCAGCCCAAAAAACCACTTTTTCCTTTTAGGCCTCTGGGTCTGTGATGCAAAGCGCTGCCATGAAGACATCTGACATGCTCTGTAGACATTTTCCCCATTGTATTGGGGATTAACATTTGGCTCCTTGTTACTTATGCAGATTTCTGCAGCTGGCTTGAATTTCTCCTCAGAGAAACAGTTTTTTTCTTTTCCATCATCTTGTGAGGTTGCAAATTTTCTGAAATTTTATGCTCTGCTAAAACTGACTGACTTTAACAGCACCCAAGTCACCTCTTGAATGCTTTGCTGCTTAGAAATTTCTTCTGACAGATACCCTAAATCATCTCTCTGAAGTTCAAGTTCCGCAACTCTCTAGGGCAGGGGCAAAATGCCACCAGTCTCTTTGCTAAAATGTAAGAAGAGTCATCTTTGCTTCAGTTCCAAACAAGTTTCTCATCTCCATCTGAGACTACTCAGCTTGGATTTTATTGTTGATATCAATATCAGCATTTTTGGTCAAAGACATTCAACAAGTCTCTAGGGAGTTCCAAACTTCCCTACATTTTCCTGTCTTCTTCTGAGTCCTCCAAACTGTTCCAACCTCTGCCTGGTACCCAGTTTGAACGTCACTTCCACATTTTCGAGTATCTTTTCAGCAGTGCCTTACTTTAATGGTACCAATTTACTGTATTAGTCCATTTTCACGCTGCTAATAAAGACATGCCGTCTTTCCATATGACTCGGGAGGCCTCACAATCACAGCAGAAGGTGAAAGGCATGTCTCACATGGTGGTAGACAGGAGAAGAGCGCTCCTGCAGGGAAATATCCCCCTCCCCCTTTTATTATTTTTTTTAACAGTCAATGATAGGATTTTGTTTTTTAATTATCTATGTAGACATTTAAATTTCAGTTTAGTGTGAATCCCAGCTGTATCCTTCCTAATTGCCACAGAAAAAAGGATGAGTTTTTGTCCTTTGTAGGGACATGGATGCAGCTGGAAACCATCATTCTCAGCAAACTATCGCAAGAACAGAAAACCAAACACTGCATGCTCTCACTCATAGGTGGGAATTGAACAATGAGATCACTTGGACATAGTAAGGGGAACACCACACACCAGGAAATTCCCCTTTTTAAAACCATCAGCTCCCGTGAGACTTATTCACTGTCACAAGAACAGCATGGGAAAGGTCTGCCCCTATGATTCAATTACCTCCCACTGGGTCCCTGCCACAACACGTGGGAATTCAGGAAGAGATTTGGGTGGGGTCACAGCAAAACCATATCAAGTGCCAATAAAGAGTTCTCAGGTAAGAAAGTACTAAAGGAAGGTCAGAGAAAGGTGGGCTCTTAAAGTTGGTCAGGGAGTCCGAAGAGAAAAGAAAAGCAGACTTCCTCTCTCCCTAGCCTTTTCTTTCCTCTGCATCTCACATGTCTTTCCTTCAGCGTGTCCCCTCCTCTCTCAAAATTGGATTAAAACTCAATCAGGGTTCAGTGGAGCAAATCTAATAGACAAGGATGTGGGTGGGAGGGAGGCTTGTATTATGATATCCCTAGGGTAACAATGAAGAGCCACCCTGGCACAGACAAGAGGGGGTTGCCCTTCCAATTGCTATTTCCACTTAGTGCTCCTCTGCATGGGTGCACAGCAGCTTCGAAGGATACCCTAAGGATGAGTTTCACAGGGGAAGAATCTGACTGTGCATTCACAAAACAGCTGAAAAACTATCCTTCACAAAGTATGTACCAAGGAGGAATTTGTTCGTTCAAATTTTTACTTCCATTGTAAACACTGAAAAAGGACTATTTTGAAAAACATGGCTTTATTTATTTAGGTTTTCATCATTCCTTTATTTTGTTTCAGAGCAAAGAGAAAACTAAGAATAGAACAATAAAAGCCGAAAGGAAGCTATACACAGACCTGTATACAAAAAGGCTAGATTTGAATGACTGCTAGATTCTTAAACAACTCACCATTTTCATGCCTGATTTGAGTGGATGACACACTGCTTTATAAGGTATAAAAATGGTGATTATGAATATTTTCTTATTTTGTTACCTTACTTGTTAATTAGTTTAAAATATAAGAATTTTAGCTTGTTTTATGAATTATTTTAAAAGGTGAGCTAGATACTGTTTTCCCATAAGTATCATAATATTTGAGGTGAATTAACAGAGAATTAAAATACTGAAACTGTCACTGAATATTTTAATGTTAGTTAAAATCTCCTTACTGAAAAAATGTAACTAGTTCTTTGTTTCAAACAAATTTTAATTAACACATGTGCAGCTTTCATTTTTTCTTCTTTTTAAAAAACCATTTAATAAGCATCTATAATTTTCTGTTTCTCAATTTTCATTTTTAATTGACAAATAATAATTATATATATTTGTGGAGTACAATATGATGTTTTGATATGTACTTACATTATAGAATGATTAAACCAAGCTAATTAATGAGTCCATTTTTATCTTATATAATTGCTTTACAAACCAGTTTTCTGATACTAAATTTTCTTGGATTTCATACTGAATAATTATGAAAAAAAAGATTAGTGTAGAAATCCAAATGAAAATTTAAATTCCTTTATAGCCTTCTGGGATTTCCTGACATTATCTGGAACTCTGATAAGCAAGAACCAAATGGCATGTTTTCTGTTTTACCAGATTGCTTAACTAACTATAAACAATAAACATTATTTCAAATACAGTTCAAATATTTTTATAATTGAATACAGTTTCTTTGCCTTCTCTTAAAAGGCAACCTATTACCCATAGTTATAGAGTAATTGAGAATTTTTTTAACTAAAAAAGTCTGATAGATGTCTGTTCAACAGAGATAACTGATTTGGAAATCCTAACCCAAACTCATTATACATGAGTTTCTTGTTTCTATGTTTCTATGAGTTATACATGAGTTTATTGTTTCTATGATTGCCAAGATGATGTTGTGATTGCCACATTATTAGTAAATGTGCTACCTTATGCAAAGGAATCTATAGCAACTATGAAAAAAAATTAGTGACTCAAGAACATTAAGGTTAATATACGCATTGTCTAATGTTCTGCTAGGTAAGAGACATCTGTTGAACTAAGCAGGTCAGTGCCTCTCTTGTACTAATTGGAGTTGACTAGACTCCAGTAGAAATAAGACCATCTTGTGTGATATCTTGAGAAAGAGCCTGAGCTTGCATTGATATCTGTGAGGTGTCTCCCTCATTAAACAGAATAATGACCCTTGGACCCATCATATTTAAAAAATAAAAGAAACGGGAGAAACTGAAAGAAGAATTCTTCACTGTCAAATTATTTATTGCCTCTCCTGTGTGGAATAAAATGGACAAAATTTCATCCTAATTATCTGCTACCTTTCTGTTCCTTTTATATCAGTCTACACACATCAACTCATATGTCCAGACTGTTCCATAAAAGAAAAAAATCAGAATCTCTGTCCTTTCTACTCCCTTCCTGACCCCCTTCTGCTCTTGCTCTTCATCTCTGTGATTTTTCTACCAATATGCATTGTTAATTACTTCATTCTTCTATAGCCATTCATTTATTCACTATTTATTAATAGCTTCTAAAGAGTAAAGAGCAGTAATTTTTTCCCTATTTTTTTTTTTTGTTGTTGTTATTCTATCCTCAGTGCTGGGAACAGTGTCTGGTAACAGCAGACAATAAATAGTTTCTAGATAAATGAATAAATAAATGAACTGAGTGTCAGGTACTACACTGATTTCTGCCTCTCGGCTCCATATCTCAATTTCTTAGCTCCATATCTCAATTTCTTAGCTCCTCTTGCCCACCAGGATTTCACTATTCTCTCAGTTCCCTTCTTAGCATTTGGGACATCCATGCTCCTGAACAGTGTTCGGTGTTACCCAGCCTTCCAATTTTGACCTCTACAGTGGTTCCTGGTGGGGACTTCCCAAAGTGGCCTCAGCTCCACAGAGTATCTGCTATTGCATCATTAACCAGACCAATACTCCTGCCAAAGGTTGAAGAGCATGGAGGGCAAAATTCAAAGAATAATATGAACACATACTACATTTATAGGGTGAAATTATTCCTAATAGCTTTAAGTTGTATAAATTAACTTTGCTATTAATTGTTGATACCAATGGTCAGTAAGATTTCTCAAGAATATCCAGTTGGGTCTTAGGCCTCTAGGACTACTTGGGAAAAAGCAAGGGGGTAGTAGGAGATAAAGACATTTGGATATATAATGCCAAGGGTATAATTAAGAGGAAAATAATTGTTGGCAATGAAATTTTAGTATCTTTTTTAGTATCAATATTTCATTGTTATTTTGCTTTTGAAAGTGCAAAAGATATAAGTGTAATGACAATTTTTTAATTCAGTAATAAGTGAAATAAGTATATAATTTAAACACAAACTTATTAAAAATTTTTTAGTACAAATGTAAGCTAAAAGATAGTATTAGCCTTATTTTTATTGATGGAAAAAATAAGAAAGAGCAACTGAGTGGGCCTCTTAAGGGTAAAAAGTAGTATAATTCTCCATCTCCATTTATATTGAAAACAGAATGAGAAGGATTCATGTGTAAAGGAAACCAGCTAGCATATTGTATGTCTTATGTTATCAAGTAAGATGCAGAATTCAGTCACCTATAATCTAGTATCTATGATCTAATAAGAAGATCCTATGAGAACATTATCAAATCATACTTCAGAACTTTTGCTCTTCAGGTATTTTTGCCATTTCATTTCGTACCGGTAGAAGCTAACTCACTCAACATTTTCTGATTAATTTAATAATACTAGTAAATAATTCTTTTATGTAATCACTAGCCAACAAAAAAATTAACAAATTTTCTAACGTTTCAATGGTGTCCTTAAAATGGTTCATTGATATATTTTTATAGCAAAGTAGAAGTCAAAGTCTGAGACATCCAGGAGGCACTAACAGTTTGCAATGATTTCAAAATTTCTTTAAAATTTTCTCTTATATTCTAAAAATGCAAGCACAATTTCAATTAATTTCCATGATATATGCATATATTGCCTGCGTTCTTTCAGGCAAATGCCAGAAACCAGTACCAAATTAGGCAAAAAGAAACTTATGAGAAAATGCATAAAAACAAAAGACTCAGTCAGAGGCCATTTCTGTCAGGCAAAATGAAAGACTCAGTCAGGGGCACCTTCAGTCACGGACTTGAATAATATTGTTTGTTCAATAAACCTTCAATCTTGTAAGTTTGCTTACTTACATAACTGGTAGTTCTCATATCTCACATCTTCTGTTTTTGGCATAAAGAAGGTAGTTTTTCATGTCAGAGTCTGGGTGAAAAAATCACAGGGAAAGGCTTTGATTCATCTAACTTGGGTCAGATTTGCACTAGATTAATCAACTAGAGCTAAGGAGGCAGAGACAGGATGTAATATGGAAGCCCTCTCAGAATCATACGGTGTCAAGAGGAATAAGTCTCTTCAATGAAGGATAAAATGCTTAAGAGATCAAACAACAGCAATAGTTATTCTACTACATTGATAACTTTACTATAAAAGGTTATAATATACTTACTATGGATTCAAATTTGTGTTTTAGGAAGATGTTTCATATTTTTTACTAATTATGTGTACATCCTTGTGTACTACTTCCTATTCTGGGAGATGGCTGGATGATGACAATCTTAGTGGGGTGCTAAGATCCTAGTATGTGGCTGTAGAAATTATTACTTACGTGGGACTTAACTTGGACATGATTGTTCATGTATGCTAGTGCAACAAAAATATGGTATAGCATAGTGAAGTTGATGTAGGGATATGTAAGGTAAGAAATTTCCAGACAGAATGAAATGCTTGAGCAAAGGAGCAGAAGTCTGATACTAACTTTTTTTAAGTGTATTGTTAAAACATGGTGAGAATGAACCGGAGAGAGTTGCTTGCAGGAAGCTATGTGCTTGAAAACTCTAAGTAACAGATTGAGAAGTGTGGATTTTATCTTTTGGCAAGAAAGGTAAATTAGAAATTTAAAAGCTAGAGAAGGTTATATTCATATTTGTGTTTTGGAAAACAACTCCAGCAGGAGTGTGTGAAGTTAATCAGAGGAGCAAGAAACCAGAGGCAGAAAACAATTGTATAAGTCAATTATAAATATTCCAGAAAAAGGGGTTAGTTATTTCTCAATTTGAGGAGGCATTGAAAGAAGGTTATCAGTAGAATCTGCAGTAAAATGAGAGTTAAGAAAGAGGGAATAGCCAAAACTGAGGGAGACATTGAGTGTATGAGTATGAACAGCATGCCAAGAGGTTAGTAATAGCTAGACACTGATAACATGAAAGCAATGTAATATGAATGCAAAGTCTTTGTTATTTTTAGAATATATATGAAAGATATTTGAAACAATCCAATAATTTAAAATTTTTCAAAGGATAAAAATGCCTAAAATACATACAAAAATAATCTATAGAACTTAGAAAGGAAGTAAGATAGGAAGAATTGAGTCACATGGCCTAGGAGTAATGAGTGATAGATAATACCATATACTCCACCTTTCAATGACTTTTTTAGTTGCCCTTAAACAAAGACAAAAATAAATAAAAATAAGAATACATGGTCAAAGACTCACCAAGAAAATCAAGAGTACAGATTATGACACCAAGTTACTTTTTTCTTTTTTGCAGATGACAGGGTCTGTTTGATTCAATAAGTATCACCACACACCCTACATCTACAGCCCAATTTTCTGCCTAAACGAGATCCAACTTGCCTATTTACAGTTCACTGGACTTAGTTAAAATTCTAATAATAATTGTTCAAATGATTTAACTTCCTGATATAACCAGAAACTCTTCTGCAATAGCCCAGAATTAAAATATCTTTTGGCCCTGGCTTGTAACATTGATCAAGATGTAAATAGGTCACAGCTTGTATTTGTTCAGGAAATGATTCTGTCTGCAATTTTATCTAAAGTCAAAAATATAAATTAATTAGGAGTAAATTTTCTCTAAATATTGGAAACTATTTTTGGCTTACATGTAATGAAAATAAGTTAATAATAAACTGTAATAGAATGGTATTATCACTTTGACAATTTTTAAGAAGTGTCTGTTACCTATCTATGTTGTTCATTTCATCCTAACTAGAGGTGACTATTTTGACATCTGAAAGTACAGCTAAACCCGGGACTCATGTTCTTTTATATGGTAACTTACTGGATATTTACAGATCATTGATAATGTGCTATACCAGACACTGTGGTAAAATATAAGATGATCATAATAACTATATTAACAAAATATAAATTTGTTGAATGATACTACTTGCCAGAAACTATCCTAAGATTTTTCCACTTATTTACTCATTTACTTTTTGTAAAAATGTTAGGAGATCTGGAAACTTTTATCTCCATCTTAGAGATAAAAATACAGAAAGAGAGCAAGTAAGTAATTTTTCCAAGAATACACAGCTAGAAAGGTAATCCAGGTAATCTGTCACCAGAGCCCAACTATGGTCAAGGATGAAAAATAATGAACTATATTGGAGCAGTACAGATAAATGTCTTGAGAGTACAAAGGAAGCAAAGGTCACCTTGATATCAGACAATCTGAAAAATCATCAGGGAAGGTGCTACTTGCAATGCATCTGGACTGCTTTATACCTTTGAGCTGGCCGGTTCATCCCTATATATGTGGCTAGCATGATGTCATTAGGGTAAGTTATTGGTGTCTTCCCAGTTGGTTCCAGCCCCCATTCTTGAACTGGTCCCTTAGCCCCCTTGCACTTTCCTCCTGACAGGTTCCACGTGTCCTTTGCTTCCTATGTCTTACTTTGTACACAGATAAAGGGTTCCCACTCATCACATCGAATTATTACTGGATATCACTGCTCCATTAAAATTTTTGGTTTTTCCACTTGAGTATGACTACTACAAGGCCTTTGGGCAAGTTTCTCTTTGAGTCACTTGAACTCTGATGCAGTGAAGCACCAACCTCATCTCTGGGCAATGCCTAGATTAGGCTGTTCTTCCTGCCAATTAGTTTCTAAAACAAAAATTAGACATATAGGCCTCTTAATCTTTTATTGTTGCTGCTTCCATTTTAGGACACTTTACATGCAAATCCAAATGCCTAAAATAAGGACAAATACAGTCACAATATTTACAATTCCTTTAAAGAACATTTTTTTTTTAAATGAATCATTTGTTCAAATCAGAAGTGAATCAGTAGTGTGCTTTGGTCTCTTTCATGCTAAACCTTTGTTAATGGTACATTGAATTTTGTTTCCTCACTGAACTTCTACCTCAGAGACCCTATGACATGCTGGGCAGATTCAGGGATTGGGGGAGGTGAAGAATAAAAGGATGGGAGGTAATTCATTGCTGTCCTTCCACTAATTACTCCCAGGTTTTACATAAAAGATGCCTGGTTTTCTTTGTTCAGACCATATAGTAACTTAACGGAAAAAACTGTCCTCGTGGATTGCAATCTCAAATTCATTATTACCATGCTATTTCCCGTTCATGTTTAGTTTTAAAGCAAGGAAAATAAGAGCAAGAAAATGCATTCTGAAATAGAAAATTATTGAACCTGTAAAGCTTGTGGTTTTCCTCATAATTGTTTTCCCTTTTTTCCTGATTCCTTTTGAACTGGTATATTTCCCCTAGAGAAGCTAAGGGAGGCTTCCATTCAATGATTTTAGTTAGTTTCCCTTCTCAATTTACCAAATTTTACCCTACTAAAGGAATTTCATATTTAATGATTAGAATATCGATCACTAAATTTGCTAGCTCTGAAAACACAATCTGTTTAATATATCAATAAGAATATTTTGCTTCAGAATCCTAGCAATAGGAACACAAAGCAAGGAGAAAAGCAGAGCTAAAAGAAAAAATTCTCATAAGGAATTCAACAAAACTCATATTTACCAAACACAAAACCACTCAACACATCAATAATATACCCTCTACTCTGTAGACATCACTTATATCTGAGTATGACTCATAACAGAGTTGCCTTTCAAAAGATACTTAAACAATTTTCATTCATGCATGCATTTACTCATTCATTAAATATCTGCCAATAACTAAGTACCAGTATAGGCAAAACACTATGGTAGGTACAGGGCATATAAGGATGAAAGAAACCAACCAACCAACCGACAAACAAAAAACCATAGCGTTTGTCTACAAGAACACCTAATCCAAAACAACTAAAACACAATCTATCATAAGTCATAGATGGTAGAGTTGAATAACTTGTTTTCTGGAGCCAGATTGCTTGTGTTCACCTCCAGACTTGCCCAGTGCTACTTACCAGCACTCTAAGCCTCAGATTCCTCAGTGGGAGGTACCTACCCGATGCGTTTGTTATGGTTAAATGAGATAATGTGCACAGCCATGAGACATTCAAATGACATCATTCACTGGGGGGATGATCTTTTTGTTTAGTGTTAGAAGGAAGCTTGAGAATGCTTTATGGTCTTTATGTTGGACAGTGAAGGAAGAATATGATTTTAACTTACTGAGATGGGGCTGGAAAGAGTGTACAAATCAAATGCACAAAAAGACTTTTTTTTTTATTTAGAGAAGAGAAGAAGTCTTCTCTTGACATTGTAGAACTTGTACAAATGTCTAGAATTTGACACTGTACAAATATGTATTGGGGCTTTCTTTAACCAATAACATTATTGATGATACTTCCTCTTTTTTTTTCCTGGAATTCCAAAGTTGGGTCTTTATTTCTTGGCAAAACCAAAACCAAAACCAAACCAAAACAAAACAAAACAAAAATAAAAACAAACAAACAAACAAAAACAAACAGAGTGAATTTTTGGATTCTGCTGATTCCTCCTGTCTACTATTACTCTTACTCCCGTTACTCTGTGCTATTTCGCGTACCTACTAAAGTATGACTCTTCTGGGGTTTCTGTGAATGCCACAGATGGTCAATGAGAACTCTCATCAACCCGCAGCCAGAACTCAAACCTCTCGAAGTCCTGTGTGACTCTGGGAATTTTTAAGCACAATAGTTCCTAGTTGGCATTTTTCCAGTCTGTAGAATCTCAATCTATGGGTACATTCAAGGAAATGTATATGCAGATTCCTGAAGCTTTTACTTAATTAATATAACCTCCCACTTCTTTCCCTCCAGCTTTCTTATCCTGCAAATTCCAGCAACTTCAGAACGCTGAAAATCTGCTTCTACTCAACTTTTTAAGATTGCCATGCTCTGTTAGGGATCCCCATTTCTGCGCCATGACCAGTAAAGTGCCTTTAGGCATAAATTCTGTGATCCTTGGGCTTACCTTGCTCATTTCCCTTCACTAAGAGAGCCCAGTCTTTCTCTGCTGTCTAATATTTTTGTTTGTTTGCTTTTGAGACAGAGTTTCCCTCTGTTGCCCCAGCTGGAGTGCAGTGGCGCGATCTCGGATCACTGCAACCTCCACCTCCAGGATTCAAGCGATTCTCATGCCGGAGCCTCTTGAATAGCTGTGATTACAAGCATGTGCCACCACGTCCGGCTAACTTTTTTTTGTATTTTTAGTAGAGGCGGAGTTTTGCCATGTTGGCCAGGCTGGTCTGGAACCCCTGTTCTCAAGTGATATGCCCCCTTCAGCTTCCCAAAGTATTGGGATTACAGGCATGAGTCACTACACCCCATCTATTGTCTAATTTTTAAAGCAGTTGTTTTCTATTTTTGTCCAGTTTTCTAGTTGATTATGGTAGGATAATAATTCTTGTTCTAAGTTACTGCATTATGGCTGAAGCAGAAGTTGCTCAAATTGGCATCCTATAGATAAAAGAGCCCAACAGATGATTCTAACAGAAAGCCAGATCTGCAAACAATTCGATGGGCACAGTGGTCATCTCCTTCCCCACACATTGGGGAGGCTTCTTCATAGAAGTGAGGAGATGAGGTTTTGCCAGCCAGTATCGCCTCAGCCTTTTTTTGGTAACCATTCCCAATTTTTCCCTGAGAGGTCATGTTCATACCACTTCATCCCTGAAAAGACAATTTCTCCGGCCACAGTGACTTGATTCTCTCAAACTTACGCGTGTATTTTTGGGAGAAAACTCCCTTTCTTGCTACCTGGAGGAGAACTTGGTGTGCAGTGGGAGTGTGGTGATAACATCATTTGTGCCCTGACTCCTGCTGAGCCTAAAGCCAGATCTACTCCTGGATAGTTTAGGTCCATTAGCCAATACAGGTTTTGATTAAGCCATGGTTTCTATTTTATTTTACTTGTAATAACTGGAGCAGGAATTATGTCTTATTTCAAAAATCATGAAGTCCTGATGCCTACCGTAGGGCTCTTCTGCACATCTGGGGTAGTGTGAAAATAGCAACAGGAAGGCTTCTTCAGGAAAAATAATCTAGAAACTAGAAAAAATTGTTTCCTTTCCCCTCCAGTCTCTAGAGTCAAATTTGCTAAATTTAAGAGTTCCAACCTCATGTGTTTGTTAAGTAGCTAAAGCACTTTTTATAACAGGTGTTATTGTTTCATTTATTCTTAATTTACATTGCTAATAGCCTGCTTTTCAAAGGCATGTACTTGGTTCTAAATGACTATAAATTAGTTTTCAAAATGGGCAAGTAACGTATGTGCAGAGCCATGTGTATAGGACAGACATATGACACATATTGCTCTAAAGGTACATACAAATGATTATACGAATGGCTGATGCCGAGGCCTAAAGATCTGTGGAACCCACATTGTATTAGAGTCCTTGTAACACGCATGTATTACAATTGGGACAATAAAAATAGGTAATAAATGAAGCTGTCACCTCCATTTTCACACAGTGGGAGTTGTATTCACAAAAGGCACTGGGATGACTGTGTGTGGCTTTGCCACTCAGCATTCCTTCATACATTTTTCAGTAAGTCAATGAATGAATGAATGAATAACAAGCACTTACTGAACAGCTGGTCTGTGCCAGGTACTATGTTAACTGCTTGATATATCTTATTTACAATTGAGTCAAACATCTGCACCCATGAATTCAACTCTTTCAAGCTTTTGATAGGAACACACACACGAAAAAACCACCAAAAACAATGTTCCGACGAATATATGGGCTAAATATTTTGTAGAAATTTTTAAAAGGTGTGGAAACCTTTATTATTTTAATTTTTAATTTGTATGCTTTAACAACCCAATTCACTCTCCCACACAGTTGAGGCAGCAGCATGTAGAACAAACACACGTGATCAAACTCAAACCATTATTCATACACTGAGTTAGTTTTATGTTAAAATGGAAATATTCTTTAAAATGAGTAGAACTGAGGAAAGTTGGTAAAAAATTTTTATAGGATATATTCATTTTCACTGTATTTAAAGTATAGTAGTTCAGAATTTCCAATCAGAATAAGAATGAGGCTTTTAGAAATCAATACTTTACGAAAGCAAAACCAGAAGAAAATATATTCAGTAATAACCTATCAATAAGTATAGGAAGTCTAAGGTTATTCTTTAAAAACATTCACTAACATATCCATTCAACAAATATTTATCAAGTGCCTACTATGTGCCCAGATACTGTTCTAGGTTCTGATGTTACATAGTGAATAAAATGGACAAAATCAGTATCTTCATGGAGCTTAACATTTATTGAATGGACATATGAGAGGCAAATAAATAAGTATAGTACATAATCAAGAGCATAGAAAACATACAGCATGGGAGCCAGAATTGAGAAATGGAAAGGTAGCTGGAACGGATAGTGGGGTAAAGAATAAGCTGTTTTATTTATTTCCTAGATGAGAGAAAGATTAGCTAAACTTTGCACTTGGAATTTTCCCTGTCTGGATTGCTTCTTTCCCAAATATCTGCAATCTAGCTCTTTCATATGTTCTGTTTGAATGTCATCTTTCCAATGAGGCCTTCTCTAGTCATGGTATTTAAGGTTACATCCCTTTTTACCCACCAGCATTCCCTATTTCATCTATATTTTTAAAATTATCACTGTTGCTTTTGTTTTTATCTGCCTGATCCCCACAACAATGGAAGTTCCAAGGAGGCAAGAATAACTCTGTTGTATTCACTACTAAGTTTCTATCACTTGGAACAGTGCCAGGACCATACCTGGTATTGAATACACATATTTGAATGAATGTTTGAATAAATAAATATGTGAGCTAGGAGAGGGCTTGACATATTTTGAGGCATGGAAAGAAGGTTAGTTGGATGAATATAATGTACAGACATTACATGACATTGTTCCAAGTAGCTTTATGTAAATATATTATTTAAATTAATACAAAAAGTTTACAAGGTAGTTATTATTATCCATAAAAAACAGAAACAGCTTCCACTGACATGTAAGAGGAATCTAGTGGCCATTCATTCAGGCTATTTCAGTGGCAGGAAAACAGCTAGAAAATTTAAAGTAAGAAGTCCCCTAAATTTTGAGAAGCTACTTCTGATTTCTCTGAGGTCTTGAGATTATAAGGGTGGTGGCTGGCTGCAATGTCCTTTGGAAACTGCCTCTACTTCTGGAATCAATGGTATATCGGTTTCCCATTGCTGTGGTAACAAATTATTACATATTTAATGGCTTAAAACAGCACAAATTTATTATAGCTGTGGAGGTCAAAAGTCTAAAATGGGTCTCAGGGCTGCATTCCTTCTTGAGGCCGCAGGGGAGAATCCATTTACTTGCCTTTTCCAACTTCAAGAGGCTTCCTGTGTTCCATGGCTCAGGGCCCAGCACCACTCCAAACTCTGCTTTAATCATTGTATCTCCTTCTCTGATCTGCCTCTCTCTTCCCTTTACTAAAACCCTGGGGGCAAACCCAGATAATCCAGGATAATCTTCCCATCTCAAGATCCTTATCTTAATGACATCTGCAAAGTCCTTTGGTTACATATACTAACATATTTAGAGGTTCTAAGGATTAGGATATGGACAACTTTGTTGGGCCATTATTCTGCCTATCACAGATGGTTATGGGCACCATCATTCCCATCCCCAAACTACCTTCTAAATGAGTGGGTAGATAGTCAATCTAAGTTGGGCCAATCATCTTTGTTTTCCAAAAATTTGGTATTTGGTTCTTGAGGCACTGGTGGTAGCTGTGGGACAATGAGTTGAATGTTATTATAACAGCATGACCATAATCTCTACCACAATAAATG
Source organism: Chlorocebus sabaeus (assembly GCF_047675955.1). Classification (NCBI taxonomy): domain Eukaryota; kingdom Metazoa; phylum Chordata; class Mammalia; order Primates; family Cercopithecidae; genus Chlorocebus; species Chlorocebus sabaeus. The sequence continues at coordinate 57,276,778 of NC_132915.1, forward strand.
AAAACCAATTGCGACATGAAATTGGAAGGAGAGGTGGGTGTAAAGAATATGAAGAAACTGAAAAACCCAGTCTGCATGGAAGGACATGGAACAGACTTGCAGAGGGAAGCAGAGTACTTGGGTGCCTTTCTTTTTTTTTTTTTTTTTTTTTTATTTTATTTATGAAACATCTATAATATAGATCATTATAGTATACACAATCTTTATAACTCATTGAATCTTCACAACAACCTAAGTGGAAGATTTATTTCCCATATTTCTTTTTTCTTTTTTTTTTTTTTAATTTATTTATGAAACATCTATAATATAGATCATTATAGTATACACAATCTTTATAACTCATTGAATCTTCACAACAACCTAAGTGGAAGATTTATTTCCCATATTTCTTTTTATTTTTTTCTTTTTTAAAATTTATTTATTATTATTATACTTTAAGTTGTAGGGTACATGTGCATAACGTGCAGGTTTGTTACATATGTATACTTGTGCCATGTTGGTGTGCTGCACCCATCAACTCGTCATTTACATCAGGTATAACTCCCAATGCAATCCCTCCCCCCTTCCCCCTCCCCATGATAGGCCCCGGTGTGTGATGTTCCCCTTCCCGAGTCCAAGTGATCTCATTGTTCAGTTCCCACCTATGAGTGAGAACATGCGGTGTTTGGTTTTCTGTTCTTGTGATAGTTTGCTAAGAATGATGGTTTCCAGCTGCATCCATGTTCCTACAAAGGACACAAACTCATCCTTTTTTATGGCTGCATAGTATTCCATGGTGTATATGTGCCACATTTTCTTAATCCAATCTGTCACTGATGGACATTTGGGGTGATTCCAAGTCTTTGCTATTGTGAATAGTGCTGCAATAAACATACGTGTGCATGTGTCCTTATAGCAGCATAATTTATAATCCTTTGGGTATATACCCAGTAATGGGATGGCTGGGTCATATGGTACATCTAGTTCTAGATCCTTGAGGAATCGCCATACTGTTTTCCATGATGGTTGAACTAGTTTACAATCCCACCAACAGTGTAAAAGTGTTCCTATTTCTCCACATCCTCTCCAGCACCTGTTGTTTCCTGACTTTTGAATGATCGCCATTCTAACTGGTGTGAGATGGTATCTCATTGTGGTTTTGATTTGCATTTCTCTGATGGCCAGTGATGATGAGCATTTTTTCATGTGTCTGTTGGCTGTATGAATGTCTTCTTTTGAGAAATGTCTGTTCATATCCTTTGCCCACTTTTTGATGGGGTTGTTTGTTTTTTTTCTTGTAAATTTGTTTGAGTTCTTTGTAGGTTCTGGATATTAGCCCTTTGTCAGATGAGTAGATAGCAAAAATTTTCTCCCATTCTGTAGGTTGCCTGTTCACTCTGATGGTAGTTTCTTTTGCTGTGCAGAAGCTCTTTAGTTTAATGAGATCCCATTTGTCAATTTTGGCTTTTGCTGCCGTTGCTTTTGGTGTTTTAGACATGAAGTCTTTGCCCATGCCTATGTCCTGAATGGTACCCATCAAGCTACCAATGAGCTTCTTCACAGAATTGGAAAAAACTGCTTTAAAGTTCATATGGAACCAAAAAAGAGCCCGCATCTCCAAGACAATCCTAAGTCAAAAGAACAAAGCTGGAGGCATCACGCTACCTGACTTCAAACTATACTACAAGGCTACAGTAACCAAAACAGCATGGTACTGGTACCAAAACAGAGATATAGACCAATGGAACAGAACAGAGTCCTCAGAAATAATACCACACATCTACAGCCATCTGATCTTTGACAAACCTGAGAGAAACAAGAAATGGGGAAAGGATTCCCTATTTAATAAATGGTGCTGGGAAAATTGGCTAGCCATAAGTAGAAAGCTGAAACTGGATCCTTTCCTTACTCCTTATACGAAAATTAATTCAAGATGGATTAGAGATTTAAATGTTAGACCTAATACCATAAAAATCCTAGAGGAAAACCTAGGTAGTACCATTCAGGACATAGGCATGGGTACCTTTCATTTACAATCTATTCATTACTAAAACTAGCTTTAATGTCCTTGTCCTGGCAACCAGAACCATTTTAATTACAACAATTCTTGATCAGGCTGGGGCTGTACCTGAAAGGGCCACTTGCACAAGGTCCTTCATGAATACTAAAACCCCATCAAATTGTGGAGAGAAGTTGTTGTCAGCCTCGCAGAGGGCTTGGGAAGCTCTCAAGAACACTAAAAAACCTTTAAGGGCATGGACAGAAGTCCCCAAATCTAGCACCATGGGATTTACATATTACATAAATATGTATTGGGACTTTTGCTACCAAACAATGTATCTTTTTTTCACCAACATTCCAATATCTAAATCTTTTATTGTGGCCAAAATGTAGGCCTCTGGATCCCGGCTGAAACTCAATAAAAACAGCATCTCCTACCACTTTACTGCTGTGGCTACTGCTACAGATGACATAATTAAGGATTCACCAGGCACTAAACTAGAACACTTTCCATACATTATCTCACTGAATCCATGTAAGAACCCTACACAGAAGAAAATATCATTATCGTCATTTTAAACATCTCAAAACTAGGGTAATCTTGACTTAAAGTTTGGATATTTTTGTGATTAAAAACACATTAATTCCTGAAAAATAAATCCATAATCAAATCCATAAAGTTACACATGAAGAAATAGCTTTGGAGGGAAACTTTCAGGGAAGGATGAAGAAAGGAGTTTCAGGAGTTCACAAAGCTAAGCCTGTGTGGTCTTGCTTCAGTGCATTGTCCTTAAGTAAAATTTTCTCAATTTTTTTTTCTCGAAGCTCTTTCTTCTAGTTCTCTTCTCGTTTTTTGTCTTTGACAGACTCTCTTGCTTTTTAATCTTCTACAAATGAATGTTGAGGAAAAGAATGCTGGTTGAAATACTGCTTTTGCCTATGGTCTATTGCTTATATACATGCACAACTCTTATCTCTTCATCATTGATGGACTGGAGTAATGAGATGCCAACCTCCTGGAGTCCAGTATATGTAATTACAAACTTGTTGAAACTATTCTCTTTGACTGTACCTATTAGATTCAGCTCCTAGGTGCATAACCGTCTTAAAATTGTGTAATCCGAAGGCTCCAATTCAGCAGAGGCAGTTTTTGCCTTCAAAATACTCTCGCTGATTGTAGTTTTAACACACACACACACACACACACACACACACACACATACATATAAATGAACTGCTTTAGGATATACTAAAGTTTATCAGTGTATTACACTGAACAATAACAATTAAACATCCAGTAATACCCTGCCTAAATTTTTGCTTCATTTTCCTCATATTCTTCATCTTCTATTCCAAAAGACCTGGCAGCTCACTCTCTTTAAAATGGTATTTATATCTGCTGTTTTCTCTTTTATACTGAAGGACTTGATACTGTGAGATGGATAGCTGAAGTCTAGGGGAATGGAAAATTGGAATGTGAGATATAACATAAGGAAAAAATTCAAAGAATAAAACTCTTCTTATTATTGAATCTTTAAGGGATAGGACCAATTTTTTGAATTATATATAGAGACTAATAGATCATAAGATGAGCAACTCATCTACCACCAGGAAAAGGAGAAAGTAAATCTCCATGGGAGAAGTGTCACAATGGGGATAGGATAATTGTCATTTGAACTTTTGATAAATACTCTCTTTTAAGTGGCATGAGCCATCAGTCTCGATTTAGGAATGCTATGCATTACAAGTGCTCTGCCACACTGTCTTTGTGACCAAGAATGGAATGGTTATAAGAATGTTTGTTTCACTGTGTGTATAATTAGTGAGGAAATTATTTTTCATTAATGCCTTTAGCATAGCATGTAAATATTAAGAGTCTGATATGTACTGTGCCTGTTAGGTTTTATCTTATTTAGCCACTGGCATTTTCCCGTGTCTTTTAGAGGGTATAAATTAATCATTTAAAGTCAGAAAACCTCAATTGGACACAATATTAGGTGGAGCTGGTTATTGCAATCTCTGCTTAAAAATTGTTTTCTTTATAGTCCACCAAGCTCAGTGAGGTTATATCCAAACTGAAAAAACCTACGCTATATAAAGTTGAGGTCTTTTCACTATAAATAAAGGACTGTAAAATAAATATTTTCTAAGATATCAATGTAGATTCACTAAGCTTTTTGTAGAACAGAACAATGGAAAAATGCATGCACCATGTTTCTATTAAGCTATTCCAAAGACTTCTCAGCAGAGGATTTGGCTTAGTGTGGGTGACAGCTGCTCAGTATGAGCTGCGACATTTCTAAAATGAGAATCCACTCAGAATTATAAGCTTCTATTTCTGCATTAATTGTAAAGGTTCAATAAAAGAAATGTTCTCTTCTTGAAGATTGAGAAGCAAGCTATGGAATCAAAGCATAATGGGTCAGACACTGCTATGTAAAATTACTTACTTTCAGTTTACAAAATGCCACTTGCTCATGAGTCTTTGTACATGCTCTGCCTTCCTCCTCTCTCTTCATTTTACCCTTACTCTTCTTAAGTCTCTCCCTCTCTCCCTCTGTCTCCCACAAACAGACATACAGATACACAAACACACACACATATTTCACATAAGCATATGCACTTCTAACTAATTCTTGCCTAACCATCACATTTCAGTTTAGACATAACCTCATATAGGGAGATGACTTTGATTGAGGTCTATATTTTGCATTCTTTTCTTTGGCTCTCTCATTGTACCCTGTACTACCATTGTGATATACATCACACTGTATGGTGAATGCATGAACACTGTTTTATATCTCCCAGTAGACTGAAAGCTCTGTGAGAGTCGGAACCATATATATATTATACATCGAATCCAGTGTCTGCTCCATGAAAGGTACTCAATAAATATTTATGAAACATGTATCTTTCAGATGAATTTCTAAAAGTCAGATTTCTTAGGGGAGGCAGAGAGAGAAAGACAATTTGTGTCTGAGAGAGAGAGAGAGAGAGAGAGAGAGAGAGAGAGAGAGAGAGAGAGGAGACTTATTAGCAGGCTTCATTCTACTGGCCAAGTTTTGTATAAAACTGCCTGCCCATACCAGCATCAGGCAGATTTAGTGTTTAGTAAGAAGAATTTAATCTACTCTCTTCATTTCATGTATAGCAGTTGTTAGCATAGGAACTGGAAGCTTACACAATCATTAGAAGGGCCAAGAAAGTAAAGTTGTGGAAAACTGCCGCCCCAGATACCAGCCTGCAACAACAAAGCTTGTTCAGTAGCTCACCTGAAGCCACTGTGAACCATGACAACCTCTGGAGGCACCCACAAACTTTCTCAGCCAAATGCAGGTGATCTTCAAGATGCTTTCCAGGAAGGCATTTTGAACTCTACACTTGCTCATGTGTCTGACCACAACTCTCTCCAGAGAAGACCAGCCCCTCTTTCTTTTTCTCCTTCCAAAGCTCTCACAACTTTCTCTCATTGACAGACACTGGCACGAAGCCATAGGGGAGGGGGGTTCTCAGAACTGTAGTTTTACCTCTTTGTGATTCAGACAATCGAATACAACATCCTCAATGAAACATTGCCAACTTCAGGAGTGATTTCTCACTATTATAGTAATTTTGTTATTATTCATGTAATATAGATTACATGCCAATATTGGGAACTCTATTCCAGAATGTAATGACTATGAGATATGATCCTTTGCCCAGGAACAGTCTCACTGGGACCCTATCCAGGGATATGCTTTTGCAACACATGTGGTGAGTCATTAGGAAAAATACTGAGTGTTATCTGCTCTGTTAGATAAGGTAGATTGCAAGTTCTGTTCACTCTTATTACAATGTTGATTCTAGAATCTCTCTAGCAGTCTTAGATGTTTGATTTATGTATCAACTGTATGAGCTCCAATTACTCAAGACAACTCAGGATGAAGCTCCTTCTCTGATCTTGGCCTCAATTCTTGTCCTGATGGTGAAGGTCAAGGAGGCAACATGCTTTTGTATATACTGATAAGACTTCCTCAGAAGATAAACACCTGAAGGTAGGAATGATTACCACCTTCACTCTTATCTAATAAAATCTGTGTTGCTCCCTGCTGAAAATATTTTCATGGCTTTCCATAGTATTTAGGATAAAACTCTTAAGTATTCTGCTCAAAATTATTCACATACAACCTTCAAACCTACCTTGTAAGCTCTACTGTTTCTTCAGGCACCTTCCACAGCCCAGTCACAGGAGGCTACTCTGTTATTCTTTTATATTGATGCTCACAAAATCCCTTCCATGTACGATGTTTTTTTACCTAGAATCTTTTTTTGCTGAAAAACTCCCATATAAGCTTTCAGAGCTAGTTCAATATATCATTCCCACCTGAAACTTCTCTGACAAATTTTGCCCTGAATTAAATGCAGCCCTTACTTCTATAGCACCATGGTACTTTGTCTATACATCTATAGTAGCAGTTTTCATGTGAATTTTAATTGTTTAGATAAGATACATATTTTCTCCATTAGATAGTTATATCATTGGGGGTAAAATAACCTACATTCCAGTGTTTGGATTCCGTGTTTGGATTCCCATTACCAAGAAGTAGATTATGCTCAATAATGATTAATGATCTGAATAGAAATATGCTAGAAAGCTTTAGATATAACTAGCTTGTCCAATGGGGCTTACAAAAAAGGGTCTCATTTGGAACTGGCCAACGTTCTGAAAGATTCTTCTCTTTGCAGCCCAGCCATTTTCCAAAACCCCTAGGGAAATCCGAATTTATGCCTTCTAATTTCTGAAGGTCATATGGTATAAATGCGTTAGAAACTTCTGAGTTCATAGATACATGTTCAAATCTGCAATTCACCACTAACCTGCATGAACCTCTCTGATCATCATTATGTTCCCCAGTTAAATGAAAATAAAAGAAGTACCTACCTCATAGGGTTAATTTATCTATTACATGTGATAAGGCATGTAAAGCTTGGCATAGTGCTTGACACATTAAATGTCCCAACAAATATTGTTATGATTGCTATGGTGGAAATATAAAAAGGAGCAATAGATAAATAAATAAAAAGAAAGAAAGAAAGAAAAAAGAATGGATTCAGAACTCCAGAGACCAGGAATCTTGCTGGCCATTTCATCGCATTCTTAACAAAAATTCCATGAAATAAATTTCATTATCATCCCCATTTTATAGATGAGGAAACTCTGACCCAAATAGTGGATTATTTAGAGGTCTCATTCATGCACTATTACCTGTTAAAAGTGACACTGCTGAAATTTATTCTACAGCCTATCAAATACTCTTTACTTTTTCATTCTTTTTTTTTTTTTAACAAGGGCATTTGTTTTAGATCTTCCAAGGTCCACCAAGTATTTTGAAGTCATACATGAATCTATGCAAATAGAGATGTGTCTTTCTTTTACTGCCCTCTGCACAGATGCTAAAGTCCTAGGAGCTATGAAGCCTACTTTCGGCCTTCCATCACTTTATCTCTGCCTTGCCCCTGAGTTTTAACAGGCTGAAACTAAACATTGTCTATCTGCCTGACACTTCAGGGCATAAACCATGGAGTGAAATGAAGCTACAGATACCCGCAGCTCCCACAGTGTTGTGATAAAATTTAAATTGCGACTTAGAGAAGGTAGTGTATATATTATATTAAAATGTCTGGGCTCTCACATTTAGTAAGAGGAAACTTGAAACTGTAGGTTTACAATCTCAGTAAACTTGGAACATGAAATGCCTTATATGAATTAAATATACATTCAAAATATACATCAACATGGCAATAGATGGTTTTGCAGAAACTTTCTAAGTGTTAAATATGGTAAAAAAAAAAAAAAAAAAAAAAAAAAAAAAAAAAAAAAAAAAGTCAGTTAATTTAGACACCAGAAGAGTTTTGGGTTTAGAGTGCTATAAGCATTAATATTCATTACAAAAATAAGATTTGATAACCACAGAAGGAACAGGAACAAAGCTTTGGTGATAACAGGAAATTATCTTCTCGATGTTCACGGAACATTTTGTTCTCCATCTTCAGAAGTTAAAGTTGACACTGAAAGTTATGATTTCTTTAGACTGTGCATTTTCTTCCATAAATGTGCTATATTCATAGCTGAATTCTCTTGTTTTTATTCTGGGGATTAGAACATAATTGATTCTAGCCAAATGCATATCGTGAATATTATTATTGGCAGCTGGAAGATTTCCAATCCATGAAACTTTCCATCGGGAAAGGGAAGACAAGTGAATAGTCCAGTGCAGCAAAATAACTTCTATTAGCTTATTTCTAAGTTGGAAACGATACGCACTTCATTTTCAATTTTTCTGAATCTATGCTCCATTGGGTTATATCAGGTTTCACCTCTAATATCAGCCAAATAGACTTGAAGGGAGACAAATTGAGACTCAAAGGATAATATAGTTTTTGCAGACCTAATAAAATGTACAAAAATGAATTTAACAGCAGCATGGAGCAAGTGTTAAACTTTTTTTAATACATGGACTTGGCATCTGCTAGTTCCACTTTATTTAAAGTTCCTCCCGTATTTTATTGGAAACTTGATACTTCAAAAGATTTATAGCACAGCCAATAGCATCTCTAAGAGCTGATCCAATTTGTGTGGAAGCATTTAGTTTTAACTCATTTTCTTTAATACTATACATATATACTATATATAGTATGGTATATATACCATATATAGTATTTCTTTAATTATATGTGTGTGTGTGTGTGTGTGTATATATATATAGTATTTTCCCTTAAATAATCATTTACAAAAACAGGCGAAATTCTAGATTTGCAACATGTTACTCATTTCATTTTCTCTTTCTCACTTTTTTCCTCACGGAAGGAAAACTTTAGTTTCTGAGTGCCTGTTAAGCAGGCTTGTGCGACTAAAACTCTGGTATGTTAAATTAGAAAAACAAAAGAGTCAAATAATTCTTCAAATAAACCTTTGAAGTGAATTATCTGTTTTCTTCTTTGAATGTGGACTATAAGCACAATTTAGGTAACCACTGCCTCAAAAGTTTATAATGACATTTAGCCTTCATATCTATATTTTCTGTCCTGTCTGTCATTAATCTGCCACTCAATATATGACCTGGGGCAAGGAGTAGTCTTTTGTGCTTCAGTGTGGATTAGGGAAATAAAACCAGATAGGTTTTCTATAAACCATAGCAGGAAAGCAAAGCCATCTGCTTTTTCTGTCACCACTGGGCTGCCTCCATGCTATGTGCTATCTTCCGCAGGTGAACTTCTTTTCCATGGCTATGTGGCCAGGGGTATCTTCAAGAGATAAGGAAGGTCCCCGGTAAACTCAGCAGTACTTTGCTAGAGCATTTGTTGTATTGCCTCATGTAAAGTTTTCTATCTTGTGGATTTTAAAAGAAATTTCCAAGTGTCTATTTTATAACTGAAAGCTACACGTGCATGAAAGACATTTACAAATTCTACCTTCTGCTTTGCATTGACATACTGATCACTAGGGTCATTATTTGGCAAGAGGCAGAGTGAGGCAAGTTCCTTTGCTTCCCCTCCCAATTCTGTTGTCTTTGTCTTGTTTCATTCTCTATTCTCATATTTTCTATCCAGTTTCATCTTCACTTTATCCTCACTCAGGCATGAATGACTGTAAACAGCTTAAAGACCAGCTTTTCTAGATAAAGCAATGTAGTTCAAAAGATAGAGCTGAGGCATTAGCCAGCAAGTAGAACAGGAGTTTGGGAAGGAGAAGGAAGGTTGCCAGTTTATCCCATAAATATTATTTTAAAAAAATGTCCTCTCCCAAGTAAGAGAACCCCAAGAGTGTCACATGCATCAAACATTCACACATAGACCCCCCACACACACAGAGAGAGAAAGAAACGTGCAGCATTTGCCTAAAAGAGGGAAAAACAATAGATTGTTCACTCCTCTAGTTCACATAGTCAAATTGATATCCATATGCCAATGTAGCTTCCAATGTACTTTCACAGAAACAAAACCATATGATAAGAATTGAGGTTGCATCAACATGATAAAATGTACTGTTTGATTTTTATTAGGTTTAGGTAAAAACCCATTTCCGTAAAGCGTCACTCTAGATGCCAGGGTAAGTTGTTACAGCTGGCCAAAAGAGATGAATGGGGCTGAAGGGAGACAGCAAGTACAGGAAGCCTACTAGTCTACAGCTCTTACCACCAACCAGCATATCCATTGATTTTAGATTATGCTCACGGGGCTGCTTCCAGTAGGCACCTACATTGCCAATAGGAGGGATGTATTCGTTGACTGAGTAGAAATATTGTGTAAAAAGTTTTCTATGAACAATGTTTGGAGGATTAACCAATTTCATTGTTGCTTGAATAATGTTGCCTCATTATCATCTCAGATTTTCTAGGCAAAGGCTCAGGCCAGTGGATCTCAAAGTGTGATCTCTCAGCCAGCAGCATTCACATCCCCTGGAAGCTTGTTAGACATGCAAATTCTCAGGTCCCATCCTAGGTATAGTGAATTAGACATGCCAGTGGTAGGGCCAGCAATGGTGTGTTAATAAGCCCTTCCAATGATTAGGATGCACGTTCAAGTTTGAGAACCACTGGTATAGTCAATTTTGTGAAGCCTAATGAAATGTTTTCAAATTGACAGCAAAGACCCTGCTTACAGCTCATTGAAAGTCTGTTTAGATTTCTCTGACAGTGTCAGCAGCAGGGTTCATTCCCTTGTGTCCCAGCCTCTAGCATCACTTGTGAGTTAGTGTGCAGAGAAATATAGTTTTTACGTTTGTTTTGTGTCCTCTGTTATTTCCTTAAGCAGTGGTTTGTAGTCCTCCTTGAAGAGGTTCTTCTATCCCCATAGATAAGAAGAATCAACATCACGAAAATAGCCATACTGCCTAAAGTAATTTATATATTCAATGGTATTTCCATTAAACTACCATTGACATTCTTCACAGAAATAGAAACAAACTACTTTAAATTTCATACAGAATCAAAGTAGACCCTGTATAGCCAAAACAACCCTAAACAAAAAGTACAAAGCTGGAGGCATCATGCTACCTGACTTCAAACTATACTACAAGGCTACAGTAACCAAAACAGCATGGTACTAGTACAAAAACAGATATATAGACCAATGGAACAGAACAGAGACCTCAGAAATAACACCACACATCAACAACCATCTGATCTTCAACAAACCTGGCAAAAACAAGCAATGCAATAAGGATCTCCTGTTCAATAAATGGTGCTGGGAAAACTGACTAGCCATGTGCAGAAAACTGAAACTGAACTCCTTCCTTACAGTTTATACAAAAATTAACTCAAGATGGATGAAAGACTTAAATGTAAAACCCAAAACCATAAAAACCCTAGAAGAAAACCTAGGCAATACCATTCGGGACATAGGCACGGGCAAACACTTCATGATGAAAATGCCAAAAGCAATGGCAACACAAGCCAAAATTGATAAATGGGATCTAATCAAACTAACGAGCTTCTGCATAGCAAAAGAAACTATCATCATAGTGAACAGGCAACCTAAAGAATGGGAGAATATTTTTGCAATCTACCCATCTGACAAAGGTCTAATATCCAGAATTTACAAGGAACTGAAACAAGAAAAAAACCCCAACAAAAAGTGGACAAAGGATATGAACAGATACTTCTCAAAAGAAGACATTTACATGGCCAAAAAAAGTGAAAAAAAGCTCCACATCGCTGATCATTAGAGAAATGTGAATCAAAACCACAATGAGATACCATCTCAAGCCAGTCAGAATGGCGATTATTAAAAAGTCAGGAAACAACAGATGCTGGCGAGGCTGTGAAGAAATATGAACACTTTTACACTGTTGGTGGGAGTGTAAATTAGTTCAACCATTGCAGAAGACAGTGTAGTGATTCCTCAAGGATCTAGGACCAGAAATACCATTTGACTCAGCAATCCCATTACAGGGTATATACCCAAAGGAATATAAATCATTCTGCTATAAAGACACATGCACTCACATGTTTATCACAGCACTATTTACAATAGCAAAGACATGGAAGCCACCCAAATGTCCATCAATGATAGACTGGATAAAGAAAATGTATATATATACCACAGAATACTGTGCAGCCATAAAAAGAAATGAGATCATGTCTTTTGCAGGGACATGGATGAAGCTGGAAGCCATCATACTCATCAACCTAACACAGGAACAGAAAACCAAACACCATATGTTTTCACTTGCAAGTGGGAGTTGAACAATGAGAACACATGGATACAGGGAGGTGAACAACACACACCAGGGCCTATTGAGGGGTCGGGGGCAGAGGGGAGGGAACTTAGAGGTCAGGTCAACAGGTGCAGCAAACCACCATGATACATGTATACCTACGTAACATACCTGCACATTCTGCACATGTATTCCAGAAATTAATTTTTTTAAAAAAAGAAATGTAGATTTTATGCAGGGGTCATAAAACTATCATGTGTGAATGAGATCTAGTTCACTGCCTCTTTTTGTAAATAAAGTTTTATTAGAACACAGCCTCATTCATTTACTTATTGTCTATTATTGCTTTAACACCACAATGGCAGAGTTAAGTAGTGGCATGACCTCACAGCAGGTCATGTGAGAGTTATACAATGTGACTATAGAAAACTGTTGTAAGGACATTGCATGAAATTCCACCCTTATATTTAGATCTAGCCGGTATACATGTAAGTGTCTCTGAAAGGAATTATACAGGCTACCATCAGCCCAAATCAAGACATTTATAGGCATGAGCTTGTGTAAAAATATGCTATTTTAGAAGGCCACAGCTAAAGCCCAAGAAAACAAGGTCAGCATGGTAAAATTTGGTTTGGAAACTAAAGAGAAGAAATAGGTTTGGAGTAAGATTGAAAAATTCGTATGTTGCAACCTCCTTCTCATGCAAATGATAGACATTACCAATCAATCATGAGGCTTGTATTCTCAAAGCCCTACCTGGGCCTCACAGCCCTTCTCAACAAGCAACCATCTAGGCAACCATTACTAATCTTCTGCAATTGGTGCATTGGAGGAAAATTATTGACCATCTTGTCGCTGGATTAAAGATAAAGATCAACAAAGAATGCCATGAAATGCTCTCTAGAACCTGTATGGGGAAGTTCTAAGGGACATAGGAGAGTAAAATAGAAGGGGAGGTCTTAATGAGAAAAGGGGAGGTAGCTGGAAATAAAAGTCCAACAATGTTCATAAATGCTGTATACTTCTTTTGTATACTTCCACAAGTTAGCTACTACCCTTTTTTTTGTTTATTTTGAAAATAAAGAAGTGGTACCCATTCTCTTAAGTACCTTGCTAGAGGTAATGCAGCCAACAAGTGACACTATGAGGCACATCTGGTCTACCATTAAAGCCTATATTTTTCTGCTACCTTTTGTACCACTATATTGTTTTGTCTAAGACTGCACTGTGCCTAAATTTTACCTTTGAAACTGAACTTCTTAAGGTTCAATTTAAAAAAATCCTGCTGGACAAGTATGGTTAATCTATATAAAGGAGGAAAGGAGAGACGGAGAAAAAGAAAGATGTAAAATGGGAGGAAGGAGGGTAAGGGTGGGCCGGGGGGGGGCGGTTGGGGGAAGAGAGAGAGAGAGATGGGGGGAAAGAGAGAGAAAGAATTAATGAGTAAGAGAGATTGACTCTGAGTCTGAGAGACCGAGACAGAAAAAGACAGAGACAGGCTGGAGACATAATTCAGGAAGTATACAGACATTTATTCTAAAAGGAGAAAGTAAACAACAACACACTTTAACATAAAACTTTCAGTAAAAAAGCAAATTGGAAAAGGCCTAAAATAACTGCCCCCTACACATGGTAGAAGAAAACATCTGCTGCTTTGTCTGACCCAGGAGCCAAATATTCATGTACAAATTCTTCATTCTCTGGAGAGCATACTAATGATATGGCGGTTGTTGAAAGAGAGGGGCAATTAAAACAAAACACAACAAAACAAAACGAAAAAATGCTTTTTCCAAAACTTCAGAGCGACAAGAAACAGAGCTGGATTTATGGGTAGGTGGAGTAGGTGATTGCTTTGAGAAATGCCAGAAAGGCCCAGCTACACTGAAATTGCACATATTTCTGGTACCAGCTTCCCCAAAATAGTGTCTTTTGAACACTATTACTCTGGTTTAAGCATTTCCCTCTTTGGACCTCATTTCAAAGGTAAATAAACTTGGTAGTGCTAACACATTCAATCATAGTTCAGCAGTGTGCAGACATCAGAGGGCAAGCAATAATGTCTTGCCACATCAATTTTAATTTTTTCAATTATACATAATGCAAGATGTTTGAAGCATCCTTATGTTACTTTACTATTGTAATACATTCTCTCTTATAAATGCCATAACACTATGTTAGTATTAATCAAATGTGTTTCCTAGAATATTCATTTTGCATAATCATAACCTATGATTAACAGGTAAATGGTTAAAAAAAAACTTTAGAAAATGTGGCCTAATTTATGCCCTTCATGATATATCACACACAGTACTTGTCATAAATGGCTCTGAGAAAGCCCACAGTAATTCTATTTAATCAATTTTTGTCTAAATGCATTTGACCAAGAAAGTCTTCACTCCCAGTCTTCACTATTTGTATTCTTTAGATAACTGAAACACAATTGTAGAAATAGGACTGCAAAAATATAGTTCTTAGCTACACTTCTTTCTCCTCATAGACTTTTTTTTCTTGCTCACATCTGAAATTTTGATGGCTACAGATACTCCTAGGGATTTACAGTCCAGGAGAATGATATGGAAAAATTTAAAAAAACATATCTGACATTCTGAACCAGTTATTCTAGGGAATGGTCAGAAATCTGCATCTTTTATGCTTTATGGTCTGACAAATGACTTACAGGAGTCATTTCTAAGATTGTACTTTGAAATCTAAAAAGGATAAAAGGCTTCTGCTTTTAGGAAGCATAAGTTTTCATCACTAAAAGATCTTGTCTAGGTGGATCTGATAAAACCAGAGAAAAAAGACTTATTATGAGAGATGCTCAATCATCTGGGACATGTCCTCAGCCAACCATCTTCTTCCATTCTCCTTTTATCTGGTCAAAACCTCCTTTCCCTCTCTGGTTCCTCGTCCTGTCATACTACTCTGACCCAGGTTCATGTCCTTGCCTTTTGGTACAATTTGACTTCTGACATCAATCTCATCCTATAGGGGGACTGGAAAAGTTGAGAGGTAGACTCCTACACAAACTGTGATATTTCTTTAAATGAAGGGGCTCATATCGCACGTAGGAAAATTCCTAAAGAGGTGCTGATTCTACGCAATGATACTACGAGGTACAAAAGGTAGATCAATTGGCCCAGGGTCTGTTTAAGTTAAAGTAATTATAAATGAGAAATATGCCTAATTCAGCAGATACTTATACAAGGTCTTTTGCCAGCCAAGTACTGCTCTAGGGCCAGAGGATTCAGCAGTGAACAAAAGAGCAAAGATCTCTGTTTTCACAAAGCTTATATTCTAGACAGATTAGACAATTAACAAAATAAATACAAAAATGTATAATAGCGTTTATAATGGAGAAAAATAAAGCATAGAAAGTGAGTAGGGAGTGTTGGAGAGAGGGGGGAGGTGTGGAGTTGGAATTTCATAAAGTGTAGTCCAGGAAGATTTAGATAAGTTAAGAATCAAAAAATGTGAAGATTTCAATGAGTAGAGAATCAATAAAAGTGAAATGTCATATATACATCTGGAGATAAAAGAATTCCAGGCAGAGGAAAGAACAGGTGCGAAGGCCCTGAGGTAGGAGCAGGCCTGGCATATTTGACAAGCAGCAAAAGGACCAGGCTGCTGGAACAGATCGGCAAGGAGAAGTGTAGTAGCATATGAGGTCAGAGAAATAACTGGGGACAAATCCACCAAACCTCACAGGGCATGGGGATTTACTTTGCTTTTTACTTGGAGTGAGATTTGACATCATCAGGGGTTTGGTGACAAAAAGTGGCACAATCTCACATATGTTTAAACAAGATCCCTCTGACTGCAGTAGTGGGGACAGATTGAAAGGAATCGATAGTAGACACAGGCAGACCCAGTTAGGAGACTATAGGAATCTTCTGGGAAATAAGTGATGGTGGCTGAAATCAGAATAGACATACTAAAGGAAGTTAAGAAAATGTGGGTATATTTTAAAGATAGAGTTATCAGGATTTCCTGATAGAAGATCAAGAGAAGATTCACTAAGGCCAGGTAAAGTGGCTCACACATGTAATCTCAGCACTTTGGGAGGCTGAGGCAGGCAGATCATTTGAGGTCAGGAGTTCGAGACCAGCCTGGCCAACATGGCAAAACCCTGTCTCTGTTAAAATACAAAAATCACCTGAGCATGGTGGCAAGGGCCTGTAATCAAAACTACTTGAGAAGCTGAGGCAGGAGAATCAGTTGAGCCTGGGAGATGGAGGTTGCAGTGAGCTGAGATGGTGCCACTGTATTCCAGCCTGAGCGACAGAGTAAGCCTCTGTCTTAAAAAAAAAAAAAAAAAAAAAAAAAAAAGGAGACAGAGGATTCACAGATTACTCCAAAGTTT
This sequence comes from Chlorocebus sabaeus, assembly GCF_047675955.1. Classification (NCBI taxonomy): domain Eukaryota; kingdom Metazoa; phylum Chordata; class Mammalia; order Primates; family Cercopithecidae; genus Chlorocebus; species Chlorocebus sabaeus. The sequence goes on from NC_132915.1 coordinate 57,293,319, forward strand.
TGGGTTTCACTACTGGATAGATAGAATTGTCATCAATGAAGACGAAGGCTGCAGGAGGAAAAAATTAATCAGTAAAGAGGAGAGATTAATTTCCGCGGTTTTATGTTTGCAATACTTATTTCAAGCTGTGAGTTCAAGATAAAAGTCTAGGGCAGACATAAACATTTAAACTTGAGAAGGACAGAGTTGTATATCTTTTGTGTTAGGCAAATGCGTGCATAATTATTAACTTAGACTATAGTGCGTAATTGTTACTTCTTAACATACATATGATAACACGATCTCTAAGGCTTTTCTATGGTCTAAACTTCTAGGATTTAATTTTATACTATGACTTGAATATAATTTTTTAAAGCCTCAGAGCCCCTAATAACTAGGTAATTGCCTTTTAATTCCAAACTATGATTTGCTTCTTTATCTTTCTCCCTTGTTCCCGTCACCTCAGACATTTTCATAGCTCCTGGTCTCAGCTATCCAAGCTTGTAATTAGTTGCTCTTTAGAATAGGTTCATTAATCCTTTTTAATATTTCTCTGCTATTTGCTCTGGACTCTAAATGTTTCTACTTGGCCCTTCTTTAGGCCAAACCATTTCTTCTGCTGTCTAGAGCTCAAAACCTTTGTGTGGACTAAACAACTGACAGGCTTTTCAAATGAGTCTAACTCATAGCTAATTTCCACTTATTTACTCAGGGCTTCTTCTGAGTGAATGAACATTACCTTGGACTACTTGTTTCTCTCATAATCCACATAACTGCTTATGATAACAAGTAAAATAAGCATTTTTTTCTTTAAAAAATAACTAAATTGTTTTCTTCTTTCAGATGCAGCAGCTCCTGACTTGTCAAGATCACATTTATAAAAAGCTCCTAGTTATTAAAGGCCGCCCTCTCTTCAACCACCTACTAAAGTTGAGGCATGGCAATTACAGAGATGACTGGGCCAGAGGGTATGGGAAGACACCTGAGATGACTATCTTTCCTGCAATTTTGCCTGGGAAAAGCTCTGCTTCAGGAAAAAATTACTGTTATCTTCTCTATCACCAAAAGTTGGGACAATACATTTTTTTTCTAACCCTTTTGGATATAAGAGGCAGTAAAAAAAGGCCAGAGATTTCCTAGACATTCTGATGTTTTCTACAGACAATGTTTGGAGTATGGTGACAAGCCAAGTAAAATGCAGAAACGGTCACTATATCTATAGCACCTGCTTCTGTATTCCCATAATTAATAAATAATGCTATTCCTACTGTGATGGGTCAAAGAAGTCTTATAGGCTGCTGTGACAACATCATCATTTATGTGTAATTACCATGACACAATATGCTCCAAGTTTAAAACAAAGGACTTTAAAACTGATTTTGGGAACATAATCCATCCTTGATTGCCTATAAGGGAAAAGCATCTCTTCAGAAACTGCTTAAGATTGGAGAGAGATGTGGGAAGGAAAAAACAGAAGACAAGTCTAAAAGTTTACATCAATTAAGAAGATAATCTGGGCAGCTATTAGAGGATATATCCCAGAAAGTTCACTCTGAGGCAAACTTTTGTCTTAGGTACAGGCTATCCTGAAAATTCGGAACTTTGCCAACTTTTGACTTAGGTACAGGCTATCCTGAAAATTCAGAACAAATTCCTGAGGTTAGCTTTATACACCTTTCCAGACCACTCAGAAATGAAAGCAAAGATAGCCAGAGCAGTGATCTTTTTTTTTCTCCCATACTAGGAAGGAAGGAAGGAAGGAAAGAAGGAAGGAAGGAAGGAGAGAAGGAAGGAAGGAAGGAAGGAAAGAAGGAAGGAAGGAAAGAAGGAAGGAAGGAAAGAAGGAAGGAAGGAAGGAAGGAAGGAAGGAAGGAAGGAAGGAGGAAGGAAGGAAGGAAGGAAGGAAAGAAGGAAGGAAGGAAGGAAGGAAGGAAGGAAGGAAGGAAGGAAGGAAGGAGGAAGGAAGGAAGGAAGGAAGGAAGGAAGGAAGGAAGGAAGAAAGGAAGGAAGATTGGTTCAAAAGATGATGAAAGTTCACTGCTTTACCAGTGCCTAATATTCCCTGGAGAACCAAAAGCTTGAAGCAGTTGTGATCAAGGGCTTAAGGCAGCCACTCTTGTTCTGTGTATGCTGCACATGTGCGTGTGCAACCATGTGTGTATAAGGGGTGGTGAGTAGTGATGGAGATGAGAGAGAAGAGGGGACTAGAAAGGGGGAGAGCAAAAAACAAGGGAAATAAATCAAGTAGAACATAAGAACAGGAATACTTAGAGAGGTCGCTGTTAACTGAGGCCTCTGAATCTTGGCTTCAGGAATCTAGGCAGAATTGTAGTGTTATAAGTTCTTTAAACCTTTAACGAACATGGATATTTTGATGTAGTATGGCCAAGGCAGCCACATTTTCAATAGCTTCCTCAGCTCCATAGTAATTCTGATGCTAGGTTGTTTCGCCCATACCTTCAGAATTCCCGAGATGCTTTGTCCATAAATGGGCTTTAAGGGTGGATAAACTTTCCCAAATTTTACAATTTGGGAGTGTATCTGTTTTTTTTTTTTTTTTTTTTTTTTTTTTTTTTCTAGGAAGAAGTTAGTAGCTTGTGTGGAGTCACATAGTATTTCACTACCTCCCCAATATACTAACAAAAATACTGCATCAAAAGAAGTCAGAGTTGCTGGTTGCAATGAACTGAATGTTTTTGTTCCCCACAAAAATTTACATGTTGAAATCCTAACCCCTAGTGTAATGATATCAGGAGGTGGGACCATTGAGATGTGATTGTGTCCCGAGAGCAGAGCCCTAACGAATGACATTAGTGCCCTTATAAAAGAAACCCCAGAGAGTTCTCGTTTCTTCTGCAATGTGAGGACACGGCAAGAGGACAGTCATCTATGAAGCACAAAGAGAGTCTGCATCAGGCACAGAATTTACTGATGACTTGATCTTGGACTTCCCAGCCTTTAGAATTGTGATAATTAAATTTCTGTTGTTTATAAGCCACCCAGTCTATGGTATTTTGTTAAACCAGCCCAGATATTCTTTGTGGTTTTCTATGTATCCAATCTGCAGGTATAAAGGTAGCTATTCATTAGGAGGCGTTGGGGAAGGTCAAACCACTAGTCCAAACTAACTGATATAATAGATACTCTTGCTGAAGAAACATCTACATTTTAAATATGATATTAAAGAATTATGAGAATTTAACAACTAATATACCAGACAGATGTCAGTTCTCTTTTTGATTTATAGTACAGTGACCAAATTGCAAATGTATAAGTGGAGAAACTGAATTATTTGCTCTTCCACAGCCAGGTGCCAGTTAGCATTTTGAAGGCAGTATGTCTTAAGCATTAAAGCAGCTGCTTAGTCATCGTTTATTAATTTCTTTAAAATAAACAACCAGTCCCAAATCATACTTTCCTAGAGAGAATTTAAGACGAAGCATGAGAAAGGTCATATGGTTAAATTGGCTCTAGGCAGGCAAGCTGGGCTTTCTGACAGGAAACATTTTTGTGTAAAAATAGATAAATGAATAAAATAACTTCACAGTGGTGGAGACTTCTACTTTCTTGACATTTGACTATTTATAGTAGGCCTGTATAAAACTATTCCATCATATATAGTTTATATAGTTCATAAAGGTAAAGTATAGCTCTGCCCCAAACTTGGGAACCCACAAATCTGCAGCTGAGCGTCTAGATCCTATTCCTGCTGCCTGTGATTTCATTTTCTAACCAGCATCTCACACAATCAAATGTTAATTTTTGTCTAGGCAGGAAGAATAAAATAGAATCACTTGGCTCATTTATCTAGCTATCCTTTTCTTGTTTTTCTCCTTCTTGAAGGCCTCCCTCCCCTCCCTCTAAACCCCCTTTCTTCCATCTTCTTTGCTTCCTTCCTCTTTAAAAATATTTAATGAGCATTTATTATGTACATGCTCAAGGCCAGGAACAGGGTATGTGCTCAGAACAAGTGTAAATGTCATCAGTAACCTCAATGATAAACCCAATGGTAATGTATCTATCCATATCTTCCTTGACTTCTCAGCAGAACCTAAAGTTTTAACCTCTCCTTCTTTCTTGAAACATTATCTTTTCCCATATTCAGTACAATGACAATAACCTGGTTTTCTTCTGATTCACCAGCTACTTTCTAATTGATTTTGCCAGGTCTTATTCTCCTACTTGACCACTAAATCTGCCCAGTGCATGCCTTTTTCTATTAGTTCTTTCTTCTAGTCTTAGGGCTTAAAATAACATCTATATTCTGTTGACTCCCAGATGCTTATATCCATCCTTGGCCTCTCCACTTGAGAGTCCGACTTGTATTTCCAACTGCACACTTGATATCTACATATGTGTATTTCAAAGGAAACTCAGATTTAATATAGACAACCCTAAACTCTTATTGCCTCCTCATCACTCTGCCACATTTCAATATAGCACCACAGTCTTCTCATTGCTCAAACCTGATCATGCATCATCTCTCAAATATATATGTATGTATATATATTTTACATACATACCTGCTCATAGTCACAAAGATAAATATATGTTATATATACATTATATATATGAATAGAGTAAATATTTTAGTGGCTTTTCATATTTTTCAAGTGCATAAAACAGCAACCCAGTAAATGTTCACTGAATTAATTAATTTACTTAATTATTTAACAAACATTTAGCATCTTCAGCAACTTTCTTCAGAATAAATTTCAAATTACTGATGCCGTGTCTACCTAGATATTTGGCTCTATATCCCCTGGTTTATCAGTGATTGCAGTTCTTTCCTATTCCTTGGTGGCCTCCTCACCTTTCTTTGTGTGTCTCTGATTATGATACGCCATAACCCATAACCCCCTGGCCTGGCTCTGTGGTGATGTCCTTCTTCTTTGTGTAGACAACTTAATGCAAAGTCAATCTGTTTCTATGCCCTTTTAAATAGGAACACTGCAATGTTCCATGGGTCATAATTTTTTTTTTATTACTACATGTTTAGACACTTTATGCAGAATGCTGGTTTTATTTCTGATTAATCAGTTTATCTGAGTGGCCAATCTGGGTTATCTTTGACACAGTATTATATGTATATAAAGAAAAAATATTTGATATAGGTATTAGGGTCTATATTTTTGAAAATACATTTTTCTATGTGAAAATTTTGTCTTTTAGGCTTCTGCCTCCTTCCCAGGGGGCACAAGATAAAATAATTTCAACAATACACACTGAGTCACATAATAAAGACATTAAGAGAAGAGATAATTGGGGAGACTTAGAAGGCCTAACTTGTATGTCATAACATATAGTGCTGAATAGCTCACATTTGATGGTTACTGACATAGTACAAATTTAATTTATTCCTAGAGGAATCAAGATGAAAAGATAGATTACACTGATGTTCTCAAAGATTTATGCTGGGAGTTCAAATGATTTCTGAATTTTTTTATGTTATAGCTAATGATATTATTATAAATAGGAGTTCAACCCCAATGCTTTTCCTTTGAATAGTCCCATTCTTTCTTAGATCTAGGAACTAGACTCATACTTACCAACGCTGCTTTTCATTTTCCATGTTATTTTACTACAAAGTAGGATTAATTAGAAATTTCTGCATAAAATTCACATATATCTTGCTAGTGGCTTTATTAACTGACAAGTGAAATTAATTTTTTTTTAACTTTTAATTAAAAATTTAAGGATTTTGAAAGGTATAAAAGTAACCACTAAGTAAAAATACATACCAAAATTGGACAGTAAAGAAAGATTATCCTAACTACATCAAGGCTCATAAAGAGCTAATAGATACATTCTCAGAAAATAGAAGATTAAAGACATTATATCAAGCTATTTGATATAAAGGTAACCACTAGAACAAAAATACAAACTTTTATTCTACTTAGCTCTTGCTGTATAATAAGTCACCTCCAAACTCAGTGGCTTACAACAGCAACAATGGTGTTATTATCTCTCAACAGTTCTGTGGGTCAAAAATTGAGAAAGAGCGTTCAAGAGTTCTGGTTCAGAGTCCCTCTTGTGAGTCCATTCATGTGGAGGCTGCAGTGGAAACAATCAGAGGCTGGAGTAACTAGGAGCTGCCCAGGCAGTTCTCTCTCTATGTAGTCTTAGAGTCTCTCTAGGCTAGTTTGGTCTCCCTTATAGAAGGGCAGTCTCCGGGCAGTCAAACTGCTCATATGGCAGCTGATTTGTTCCAGAGTGAGTAGTCAAAGAAAGAAAAGTGGAAGGGCATGGCATTTTTATGACTTGTCTTGGAAGTCACATAGCATTTCTTCTACTTTAATCTGTTGGTCAAGGCAGTCACAAATGCCAGTCTAGTTTCAAAGGGATAGGACATAGACTCCACTTTTCCAAAGGGGGATTGTCGAAGTCAAATAGTAAGAACAAATGAAATGAGAGATATTGTTGTGGCCACCTTTGGAAAATACAAGCTGCCATATCTTCCATGGTATCAGAAGAAATACATAACAAAACAATAGAAACTGAATGTAGACAATATAGTGAAAAGTAAAATAAAATATATGACACAAAATAGAATAATACTAACAAACCTATGTGCCAAGCACTTTTTAAAGTCTTTTACCAATACTAACCTAATTAATCCTCACTGTAATTCTGAGGAAGATACCAGTTTACAGACATGGAAATCAAGGCAAGAGAAGTGAATTGCCAAAGTCTCTGCAACTAATCAATTGTGGACCTGAGATTTGAAGAGGAGTCTGACTCCAGAGTACATTATCTCAATCACTTCATCATATTCTTTTCACAAGAACAGAGCTAAGACTTAAACTCTCTATCCTAAGAAAAAAAAAATGCTAAATTCACTAAAAACAAGGAAAAGCTTTCAAAATGCATGAAAAAGAAAACTCCAAATTAATACTATCTTAGAAATGTATGGAAAACAATGTGACATAGAAAGTAGGAAAAGAAAGAAAAAAGTAAAAACACACCTGCCAGTGCAAACAACTACGAAGCACTGTTAGCTTAATTAATTAAATTAATTAAGTTAAAAATAATTTAAGTTTATTTCAGGGAAAAAAGCAACAGACAAGAAAAAGACCTTATTATGATGAAGGTGCAATGTACAAAGATCTAACAATTACTCATTTCTGTGCAACAAATAATATAACATCAATGTTTATAAAGCAAAACTACCAAATATATAGATTAACTCCTGAAACATAGTAGTAGTAGGGGATTTAAGTCACCTCTTTCTAACCTTAACAGAATAAGTGGACAAAAACAAAACAAAAAGGATTAGTAAGAAAACCTATGAAAAACAAACAAGAGAAACGTAAACATTGGCTTTTTGAAATTAAGGGGAAAATACTCTACTAAATAACTTTTAGGACAAAATATAAGTCAAAGCAGAATGACAGACTATTTAGACAGTAACAGTGGACACCTACATGTTAGAATGTATAAGAATCAGCTAAAATAGATTTGATAGGAAAAGGCATGAAATGTCATAGTTATCAATTAGACCTACCTGAAATAACCATGGGGATTAGGTCCTCTCTATCCTCATTTATATTGTGCCATCTTACTATGTTATGGAACTCATAAAAAAAATTCAAGAAAGTTGCCTTTAGATAACAGTATTGTGAGTGACAGAAACGGAAATAGAAAAATGTATACTTATATGAAAGATATGAAATAATAAAAAAACAGAAACATGGGATATTGTGAGGCACTTAAAAGATGCTTTTTTCTCTGATAAACAATAATTTGTTAAAAATAAATATAATAATTATTAAAAATTATAACAAATAATAAAATATTTTTTTCACAACCCTATATAAACAAATTTGGGAACTTGGATGACATAGATGATTTTCTAAGAAAATAATATTACCAGAACACATAAATTATAGCCAGAAATGATCTGATAAAACTTCCATCAACAAACATCTCCTCATTCCAATAAATAAATAAGTAAATCTCTTATTTATTCATACTTAGTTCATAGCAAAGATGCTTTTACGAAAGGAATTATACCATTTTCAGTAACAGAAAACTGTTTAAATTTCTTCACAGCATGGAAAAAAAGATGTACACATACACGAAACTATACACCATGCTCATTTATTGTATCAATGTAAAGCTTCTATATAAGTTATCAGCAAATCAAATTAATCAGCACAACAAAATAACAATAATCCATGAAAAACTGGTGTATTCCAGGAATACAAGAATGCTTTAACATAAATAAATATATAATCAACTATATTAATAAATCAATGTAAAAAACATTGATTATTTCTACTGATGCAGATAAGTGTGTGATAAATACACAAACATGCTAACATCCTTTTTGACAAAATCTCTTAAAATCAAAATATATGGATACTTCTCAAGATACTGAAATGTATACGTACATGCATTTACATTGTTAAAACACACATTAAATTGAAGATTAAAAAAAGAATGTCTTTTACCATCAAACTATTTAATATTGCCCTAGTGGTATTAGACAAGAGAAGAAAAATTACAGTTTTAAAAATCTGAAAACAAGTAATATAATTATCAGAATTTCCAGACCTATGTTTATATTCTCGGAAGAGCCCAGAGAATCAATTAAAACTATAGAAAGGGATAAGAGACTCATGTAAGGTAGTTGCTCAAAATTAGCATACTGGAATTAATAGACATTATATGTACAAGCAGTACCCACTAACAAGGTAAATTAGAGGAAAATACCCCATTTACAATGGAAATAAAAAGGTATAGTCTCTCAGAAAAAGCACAAAAATGATGAAGAATTGAAATGGATCCAAGTCTTAATTTTTACTAAGAAACAGAAAGAGGTTCTTACAAATGCAAAATTGTGCCATTTTTTTAGATGGGAAAATTCAACATTTTCAGGGTATCAGTTCTCTTAAATTAATTTAGAAAACTTATGGTATCATGATAAAAATACCCACAGATTACTTTTTAAAATTTAGTCAAGTTATATCTAAAGTTTACATGGAACTGGAGGATGTTATGTTAAATGAAATAAGTTAGGTACAGAAATACAAATTCACATGTTCTCACTCATATGTTGAAGCCAAAAAAATATTGAAATGGAGATAAAGGGTAGAATGATGGCTTCCAGAGGCCAGGATGGGGAGTGGGGATTGGAGGATAAAGTGGCCATGATTAATGGGCACAAAACTACAGTCAGATAAAAGGAATAAGATCTAGTGTCTGGTAGCACAATAGGGTGACTATAGTTAACAATAATTTATTGTACATTTCAAAATAACTAAAAAAGTGGAATTGGAATGTTCCTAACACAAGGAAATGATAAATCCTTGAGGAGATAGAGAATTCCTTCCAATTACCCTGATTTGATCATTACACCTTGTATACTTACATCAAAATATCACATGTGACCCATGAATATGTACAACTAGTACGTATCTATTATAATTAAAATTTTGTTTTTAATTTAAAAGATTAAAATGATAAAAATAAAGTTTACATGCAAAATGTAAGCAAAGATTCCTGGCAAATTCTAAGGAAAACAAATAGAATATTGTGGGAAGCTAGTCTACACAATATTAAAATATGTTATAAAGGTAAAATATCTTAAACAGTGTAGTAAAGAGGAAAAAAAAAAGGATTATAACAACCAGAAATAAAAATTTAGTTTATAGTAAAGTGAATATAATAAAGATGGTATTTCAATTCACTTGGGAAGGCATAAATTGCTTAATAAAATGTTAATAGTCACTAGTAATTGGGAAAAATAATAAAGTTGTATTTCTTCCTTCTATTTTTATTAATATATATTCCAGATGGGTCAAAGACTTTAACACAAATAAAAGCAATAAAAAGTGGAAGAAAAGGTGAATGAGTTTTCTTTAAGAACCACAGAGTTGTAAAGGTTTTTCTAAGTATAATACTTTGAAACTATTAAAAGGAAAATGTAAATTAAATTTAGAAAAATTCAAAAAATTTGCATAGCATAAAAATGATCAAATCAAAAGATAAATGGCAAACCAGAAAAACACACTTGTAATTCATACCACAAAGTGTAATTACCTTAAAGAACTCTAACAAGTCAACAAGAAATAGAAAATCTGCATCAAAAAAACACAAAAGACTATGAATCATCCTTACTCATTATAAGAGAAATGTAAATTACAACTACTGTAAAGTGCCATTTTCTGACACACAAGAAAAATGAGTAAAATTTAATAATGTACCATAGTAATAAATGTGTATGTAAATATTATATAAATGGGAGGGAAAATGAGTTAAAACTCTATTGGTGGCAGTTGAGCATAGCAATCAAAATTACATGCACATATTTTTTGACTCAAACAGTTTACTTCTAGGAATTTATCCTATGGATATATATTTGAGGAACAATATCGAGAAATTTCAGGGAAAAAAACCTAAATGTTCATCAATAAGTTGGCTCTAAGTTACAATGTTTTGTTAAAAAATGATGTGTCATTCCTCTGTGGACGAACATGAAAAAAAAAAAAACAAAAAAACTCTAAAAGTCTGTTACAGAATGCTGTGTATACTGTTTTACCACTAGTATTCTGTATAAATTTCCATGTACCTATGTATACGACATGCTTGGATATGCACCGATACTCTCTGGATAAATATACTGTATAAGAAACTGTAGCAAGAGTTTGTGTCAAGGGAGAATGGCAACAGAACACAATTTACTTTTCACCAACCATACTTTTGCTTTTCAATTTCTTTCCTATGCATATGAGTACTGATGCAAAAATGACAAAATATTTTCATTTACAACTTATTCTGCTATTCCTTTTCTTTTTAAATGTGCCAAGTAAGTTTTAAAAATGAAAGTGTCTTGAGGAACTTCCAGCTGCTAAGAGGTCACAACCATCACTTAACAAAAATCATTATTTTTTTCCATTATAATTTTATAATTTTTGATTTCTCATTTTTGAAGAAAACTGTCAAAAAGATCCTTTACACTCCTGGCAGACAGCAGCTAAGAAAAATGATGATCCTATCTTTTCAGGCATTTCCAGTATTCAGCTCAGTAAAGTTTAGGACAAGTTTGCCTTTATTTGCACATCCAATCTCACGGAAATATAGGATCTCAGAGTCAAAATGGACCTTAAATGTCCCATCTGTTGCTAGCTTTTGAATGAGTTCCTGACAAGTGCTCTGGCTTGGCTTCTACTGAAAGATGTGAAAGTCTGGGAATTCTTTCCATTGTAATTAAAGTAAAAACACTATTGGAAGATTTGCTTAGAATGTTATTATGAAGATTTCCTAGGTAATTTCTTTTCCATGTACATCTTGAAAAAGTCACCATCTGTAATACCATTTCTCAACAATTCCCCATAAATACATGTATCATAGTTCTTATTACCCAGCATTGCAAGCTTCTACTTATTTATCTGACTCCTGGTATTTGGGTTGTCATTTATCTTTATTCCCATTGCCTACTTAGCACATTGCCTGGTGCATGGTAGGCAATTCATATGTGATGAGGGCATGCATTTCATTAAGTCCAAGGGTTATTTTTTCTTTAATTTGCTCATAAAGTTGAAAGATTATGGGCTTTCTTCTTCCTCTTCCTCTTCCTCCCCTTCCCCTCCCCCTCCCCTTCCCCTTCCCCTTCCTCCTCCTCCTCCTCTTCTTCTTCTTCTTCCTCTTCCTCCTCCTCCTCCTCCTCCTCTTCCTCTTCCTCTTCTTCTTTCTTCTTCTTCTTTTTTTGAGACGGAGTCTCGCTCTGTCGCCCAGGCTGGAGTGCAGTGGCTGGATCTCAGCTCACTACAAGCTCCGCCTCCCGGGTTCACGCCATTCTCCTGCCTCAGCCTCCCGAGTAGCTGGGACTACAGGCGCCCGCCACCACGCCCGGCTAATTTTGTACTTTTAGTAGAGAGGGGGTTTCACCATGTTGGCCAGGATGGTCACGATCTTTTGATCTCGTGATCCACCCTCCTCAGCCTCCCAAAGTGCTGGGATTACAGGCGTGAGCCACCGCGCCTGGTCCTTCTTCATTTTTAGGTAGCTCAGCTTGCTTCCCATATTTTAAGTGAACGTCTCCCTCCCAGTGTTTATCTCTGCTAAGCTGAATTCACATTTTTTCACAACTTAATTTTCTATTCTGATACTGATATTATATCAATAATCAAGAGAAGTAGTACATATCATCCTAGTGAATATAATACATGACCAATACATTGAAAGATAATTCTTCAAAAACAATATTACCATCGGATAATAACCTTTTAAAGTATTAGTATAGGGCTTTGAAACTACAGGTCATAAAGATAACCAAACAAAGAACTTCCTGGTTATTTTCTGTTAGCTGAAATTCAATTTGAAATACCAATTGAACTTCATTTAGAAAAAAAAAAAAAGACTTCCTGGAAAAATGGAAGCTAATTAAAAAAATAAACAAGCAAACAACAATTACAACAAAACACTTTCTTCACAACAGGGAATTTTTAAAAGAAAAAGGACTCTGTGTTCACAAATAACAGAGCTATTGTGGGATTTACAAAGCAATAAACATTTAAGCTAATGCAGTTCCTGCCAATAAGGGTTTTAAACTGCACAACAGTGACTAAGATAGGTAACCTTGCCTCTGGAGTTATTTTAAGCAAAAGATAGTGTTGGTGTCTAGGTCTGATTTAGACTTAATGACTTTTCAAACTTCCTTCCAGTTTTATCATTTTATTACTTTTAGGGGGAAAAAAAAAAGCCTCCAATCTGGGAGAATAAATAAGATCACGTTTTTAAGATTAATCACACAGGCTTTATCCAAGGTAGCATCTCATCCTATAAAGAAAGAACTAGGTCATGCAGGTTAGAACAATGCTTTGGGTAAAGCAGATATAGTTCTCTGAAGGAAAAAAAAAAAATAACCATTTACATATGGCTTCAAGAATACTTCTAAATTACTTCTGAACATTTAGTATTTAATCAGGACACACTGGCTGCAAAGGTATGACTCTCATTATGGAAGATATTATTGATAAAGATCTGTATGTGAGTTTAGTTGTTTTGTAAAGTTGAATATTTTAATTGTAATAGGGCTGTTTAATAAATAAAGAATAGAAGTAATACATAAATAAGTACCCTCCAGTCATCTACGTTTTACCACAAATTTCTACATGCAGAATAATATCAGCATTTTTAAAGTCCAGTGATAAAAATGTTAGCGAATAAGGCTAAGGCCATGCAAAGTGACTTAGGTTAAAAACAGTGGATCCCTTTATACATATTTAAATACTCAGGTGAGTCTACAAAGAAAAAATTAAAAATAAATAAATCACTGTGCAAGACTCCTGACCTGGTTACTAGCTTTAATTACTGGGCAGACAGATTTACCTTTTTTTTTTTTTTCTATCACCTCCTTAATTCAAAATCATACTGCTCTCCTTGAGACTTGATTCCTTGATGCCTTTTTTCTTTTTTAAGAAGAAAATAATAATGCCATTTAAGTTACCTTGCCTTCTCATATTTAGTTCTTCCCATCATATCCTTTCTCCCTTTCTTTTCCTCCTCCTGCTCTTCCTCCTCCCCTTCCTCCTCCCCCTATTTAAATTCCCCTACAACCTTCATAAGAGAACTTAGAATAAATGAGCCCACTGCTCTAGCAGTTGATGCTACACTTGCTATCTCTCTTTCTCTTTCTCATGAAGGTCAAAATCAAGGTGTTAGCAAGGCTGGTTCCTTCTGGGTGCTGTGTTCCTTCTGGGCCCTATTCTATGCCTCCCACAGTTTGGAGGTTTGCTGGCAGTCCTTGGTGTTCCTTGGCTTGTAGACATCTACTTTCATCTTCACATGGCCTTTTTTCTGTGTGTGTATACCTGTGTCCAAATTTCCCCTTTTTATAAGAACACCAGTCATATTGTAATAGAGTCCTCCACTCCAGTATGACTTTATTTTAGCTTACCTAGTTACATTTTAAATTAGCCTATTTCTAAGGAAAGTCACATTTTAGGGTATCAGGATGAGGGTTTCAATATATTAATTTCCAGGGCGGTCACAATTCAACCCATAATGCTCTATTTGAAAGTCTGACTCCGTAGGTCTGATATGGCATCTAACAGACACCATTTATAACAAATACACTTGCAGGGGGATTTTGCAAGTGTATTTTTGATGCAGGGGGCCATTAGCTATCCACTCTTTGAAAACCACTGAAAAGAGTTTACCAGCCATACCTTCCTGAATGTGCCTGATGTCTTCTGAAAACCACTGAAAAGACTTGGAAACAAAAGCTCACTAATTAGTTTTTAGAGTGACAGTTCTTTCCTGGAGGTGGTTGTAATTCTGTTCCCCTCCCCCAACCAGAAAGGATTTGCAATAACATTTCCTTTACTGTCATATATATTGTTTAGAAAAACAAAACTGAAGAGGGGCTATCAATGCAGAAAAATCCTGGCTCCAGTCATGTGACTTTGTTAATGTTTAATCTTGGACCTTTGTGAGCCTCTATTTTCACAAATGTAAAATGGGATAATGTACCTCACTAGGTTGAGAACACAGGAATGTGCCTGGCAGATATGAAGTGCTCAATATATGTTCTCTTTCCCAAGCTTGAGTCATGGTACAAACTGACATTCTCAAACTTCCAGTAAACAAGTAGGGGATGGAAAGATACATGAAAATAATTCTTAGTTATTTTTCATTTCACAAATAGCACAGGCTTATTGTGAATAGAATGTAAACTCTGTAAAGCAGGTGCTTCGTTTGGTTCACTACAATAACCTTAGTACATGCTTTAGTACTTAGAACCTAATAGGTACACAACAAATATTAAAATTAAAAAAAAGCAAAAGACAGGAAAACAAAAAGCAGGAAATTATTCTTTAAAATTACAATGAAACGTATAGCCTTCCACCTATAATGATGGAGACTATATTTACCATAGCAATATGCAGTGAACTAAATTACGTAACAGTAAGTATTCACAGAAAAGATGATTTTAAATGTCACTATAGTGTTTCAATGTGTTCACTGTTTCAACGTGTTACATAATTCGTTTTACTTGAGAGTACTTTTATGTCATTCTTAATGTTCACTCTGCTAAGCAATGCTTTGATATTGTTGGTAACAGTCAAGGGAGAAAGCACCTATTTTATCTGCAGGGCGTAAAGATGGACTCCAACCACTGAAGTATGACAGTAATAGCAGCAGTGCCTCCTCTTACAAACCATTACAAATAGGGGTATTTCTTCTGGGCCTAGGTTCTGAAGGAGGAATAGGTAGTGAGGCAGGGGAGGAGTCAGGAGCCTGGAATCATACTTGGAAGGATTCTGAAAATTAGTCAATGCTGAATTACAGTAAGCATTGCTTTATTAATTAGTAACTCATCAAAGGTTTCCATAAAGAATGTGATAAACTCATAGGAAATATATTGTGAAAATAAGATAAAATAATCAATAAACAGCATCAAGAAAAATGCCATATCATACAAAGCATTAGCACCAGTGGAAGAAATAGATATATCCACATCATAAAATGTTAGAATTAGAACACAACACTTATTCTGAGCTTCCTGGAAACTAAGAGCACTAGGCCTCTGGGTCTCAGGGTATTTGGTGGAACACTATTTCATAGAGACTTACTGGATGTTAACAAATTTTAAAAAGCAAACACAAAAATGGATTACATGATCAATATGTTTGGGAAACAATAGGCTAAGAAAACATAAGCAAAATTATTTTCCTGTTGTTCCTCAGAGCCTTTCCTATTCCAGTGTGCATTCTGAGTCTCCAAGAAAGGGTCATAGAGTATATAAAACCTTTTCAAAGCTTATGTGATGCTGAACATTTTTACTGAATGCCACAAAGGGCTAGTGTTGCATGGAATACTCTTTAATACTGAATTCTGGGATACCCAAAGCCAGGTTACAATGTTCTTGTAGCAACTATTTGTCACTCAGTTGTAGTTTTCCTAGACATCATGTATTACTCTATCTATATCTGCATCTGTATCTACCTGTTTTATATTTGTACATATACATACACACACGTGCATACACATACACACACACAAAATCTTATTTTATTATATGTATTCCCTGTGAGTCATTCTGAGTATTTTGTGGAATGGATTAATTACTAATATGATTAAGTAATGTTTATTATTTTTGAATTATAACCAAAGGACCTACCCACACACATGCTGATACTGTGATGCTCTTTCTTCAACTATGTCAGTATATTTTTCTATTTTGTAATATCTTTTCCATTATAGTTCCATGGTTACTTATTCTAATCATGCTCTCAGTGAATTGTTAGCGACATTTCTTCTTACATAGTGATGGGTCAAAGCAGTTCCCTAGGCATATCTTGCATGTGCCTGGTGTATGGGAGTAACATTGATTGATCGCCCCTCAGTTCCAGAACCTCGATTGAGTTTTTCTTCATCAAAGTATCATTTGGATTACTTACTTAAAATGCAACTCTTCCGAGTAGAATTTGTGTTTTTAATGTTAACTCTTATGAAACAAAGCAGAGACCAGTGGAACTGGCAAGAGTTGAGTTTCCAGAAATTTTGCAAAAGTTTTTCAAGGAATGGGTGGGCACTTGGTTCCATGACCAGAATCTTCTTTTCCATTAGCTATCAGATTGAGCCGGTTTATTTTAATAAAGGGGACATATTTTCCCGGGTTTGGAGGCCATAAGTCAGCATCAAAACCAGGGACCAGTCAAACAGAGAATGGGCCCACTAGATCTCTGCCCAATTTTGTAACAGGATATTGCTCTTGAATTACAAGTAATGGTCTTCATATGTGACTATTCTTGTCAATTCAGAAATATGTGTCGAGTCCCAAATCTCAAATCTACATTAGAGCCTATTCTAGAGACTAGGGGATATGGAAATTACCAGGACCCTGTCTATACCCTCTAGGAGTATATATCACATTTAAGAAATGTTTGTGACATTAAGAAATATTTATTTTTAAATAGCATATGATATAACCTAATGGTCACATTTGGAGAGTCAAGAATGTATGTTCTTCACCTGAATGTTTTCCTTTCTGACATGTACCTGTGTTTTGCTGTTCCTTTAATCTGGGTTCCTTTCCCCCAGATATTTACATCTGATACTTCCCATCCTCAGATCTTAACTCAAATGTCACATCCCCAGAGATGCCTTCCCTGATCTATCCCAATCCATTACTCTTGGTCATATCATCAATGTCAAATTTATTTCTTCATAATACTCATCACCACATAATATTAACCTATTTAACCTATCACCTCTTTTTTTTTTATCGTCTCTAACTAAAATGTTAACTATTGGGAGACAACAGCCTTGTCAATTTTGAATATCACATTTTAGGCACTCAATAAATATTAGTGAAAATTCTTCAACTAAAAGAGAAACAAAGAAGAAAACATGGCAGTATTTATCCAGCTCTGACCAGGTAGAAAATTATTCATTATGGTGACAGAAATATTCTAGTCACCAGAGAATTGATCTTTATTATAAAAGCACAGATGGTTCGTTAGTCCTCATCATTTTCTGGATGAAACAAATCTTATCTCCATTTCCTTTTGTTCCAAGTCCAAGCTAGCAAACAAGTGCAGTCTAAAGTGTTAGCTTCCAAGGTATGCTGATTTCCAATTTACTCTAGAAAGCAGAAATAATGTTTTTGGCCAGGTGCGGTGGCTCACGTCTGTTATCCAGCACTTTGGGAGGCCAAGGCAGGCAGATCACTCGAGACCAGGAGTTCAAGACCAACCTGGCCAACATGGAAAAACCCTGTCTCTACTAAAAATACAAAAACTAGCCAGGTGTGGTGCTGTCTGTCTGTAATCCTAGCTACTTAGGAGGCTGAGGTGGGAGAATCACTTGAATCCAGAAGGTGGAGGTTGCAGTAAGCTGAGATCGTGCCACTGCATTCCAGACTGGAGGACAGAGTGAGACCCTGTTTCAAACAAAAGGGGGAGGAAGGAAGGAAAGAAGGAAGAAATTATGTCTCAGGAAGCTATGCCTTCCTTTGTAAATAAATCCACTGAAATTTGGTTTAATTGTCCATATCATGTGAATTTAAGTATCTCAAGTCAGACTTCTTGCACTGGATAGCCTCTGGTATAATTGTAGTTGAGTGTTTGACCTACAAATTTGAGAATAAGCTGTTGAAGCACACAATAACAAATTACCCTGGAAACCTTCTCCAAATGATCAGCACATTTCCTTAGCACTCATGTCCAAGAGTAGTATGTCTTCTCCAAGTTTAGTAATATTCAAATCAAGTACAAAAATATGAAAATGCGTAATTTGATACTAAATATAATACTTTTAAACAGTGCTTTGTGATAAAATGTCTGTCATTTTGACAAATGTCTCAGTCTGTACTGTCCAAGGTTTCAAAATGACTCACAGGGTAGCTAAAGGCAGTCTATCTGGATATTAAAAATCACCACCTTATATTAACTTATTTAATTTTTATCTATGGTTTTCTGCAATCTTCAACTAGAATGTCGCCAAAATACCAAGTTAACTTATGTACTTAATAGGTATCTTTCCATAGATAGATAAAAATAGTAGCTCTTTAAAATGCATAAGTCACAAAAACTGTATGTTTTGATAAATTTGAAAAGACAAGAATAATGCCAGTATTTATAATCTGAAGCATTACTATTAAGACCATAAGGATGTTATGTAATCTCTTTCAATGTGATTTTGCAAGGAATCTTCAATTACTAGGTTATAACTGGTTCAATGGCTTAATTGTTTCTGCCAACCCAGTTATCATACAAAGCCTACTATTTCTGAATAGTTGGATAGTTTTTGTTCACTTAAGATGGAACTATTTGATTTCATTTTAGACCCTGGATATTAGTCAACATTAGACACATTATGTATACCTTTTGTGGGCATAGTTAAACATTTCTCTCATTTCTTATTTCTGCTGTTAGAGGTATGAAGCAGTTTTTAAAATTGTACCTTCACAAGTTAAATGTTTAATCATAGAATCTGATTTATGTCCCAAGCATTATGCATTTGCTGTTATTGATAGCACTACAATGAAAATTTTTCACTTTAAGTTTGGTTATTTTTAATATGATCATCTGTAAATAATTGCTATTCAAACTAAAAGTACTTTCAGGTTAGCCCGAAATTAAAGTCAGAGAAAGTACATTTTCCAATTTCCCACTGTAAACATAGTCAGTGGAAGTAATCACAGCCTGTTAAGACGATTAAGGCTGTTTAATATCATTTAGGATTCTTAAAATACCAATTTCACAACTGTCTGTTACTTTACATAAAATTGTAGCAGATTTATAAGGATTTTAGACAGGCTAATTAATGCCTTTAGAAATATTTCCTCAAATTTTATTTATTTTTAAAGGACCTGTTTCATTTCTTACAAGGAGAAGGTATTGGTCTTGAAAATAAAATACACATAACCTATCAATAAATTCCTCACAGAGAGTAAAAAAGTCTCTTCTCTCACTTCCAATATTGAATAACAAAAATGTTCCCCTCTATTCTAAATAATCTTTCTCTTTCTTCATCCTCATCCTGACTCATAACAAGCTAAAAAAGGTGCCTATGGTTGAAGTTTATGTATATGTCTCAGCTCTGGAATATGAGCTTTAGGAGCGCAAAAGAAAAGTCCAGAAACCAATTTTGAGAATTGCTGAGTCTGAAGACATAAACATTTGGTGCCATGCCTAAAAATAATTAGCTATGTTTAATTCCAAAAATAGACTTGCAGTGTCTGCCAATATTTTAAAAATTGAAAGAGAAAGAGGGTTTTTTTTTTTAACGTTTTGCATGAAACTTGGCTCTTCTGTATGTCTCACAGAGACCAGGTAATGTTTCTATGCATGTATGAATAAGTAGATTGGAAATTCAAAGTCTGCTTTTTGGCTTACGCGAATATTACCAATGGCACCTAATTTCCATGCCCATATCAGAGTATAGCTGCTTTTACAGCAGGATGCCACTGTTCATTATTTTACTGCTGGTTTACTTTTTGTAAAAACTAATGTCAGAATGCGTACAGTTTTTCCTAAGAACATGCAGATTTTATAAATATACAATTGTCCATTTATACTATAAGTGTAATTAAAAGAGAATTTTATATCTTGAATTTTCATTTTGATTTAAAAATCACCACAAGCCTTAGGACCAAAAAATAATAGTAACCTACCCCAACTGTTGCCTGTGGGGTGGGGAAGGAGAACTATATGCAACTGAATTTATAGATACAAATCATAATATTGTGTTAAATCTATTTAAAGCATTTTTATGATGATATACCTTATGGCAAATCTTATTTATTTACTGGGCTTATTTCTTCAGGAAATAACTGCAATCTGCTATTTAAGAAAGCCAGAATTATAATCTTTATTTCAAGGTTCTTGGGGGCAGGAGGTAAAGGGGAGAAAAGGGTAGGGAGATAGACTCATAATTAATTCTCATGGCCTGGGATCAAGATGGTGCCTCCTCTTTCTTTCACTGTATTTGGTTTCCTGCAGTACACAACTTTCCTCATTTACTTCTACAGAGAATAAATGTGCTATCACTATGTTGGTTGGTTGGAGAGACCTAGGCCTTTAACTGCTTCTTATTAGACTTCTGAACAATAGTCTAGTTTTCAGTCTCATCATTCACCTATGTCCTCATAGGCATACAATGTCTAATTTCTGAGCATTTGGGGGATCTGTATCTTTAATAAGCTCACCTCACACTTGCTTCATCTTCTGCAGGCATTCAGGCTTTCTTTTCCTCTGCTCTGCTAAGTCCTTAGCACTTGGCCATCTGCTTTCCATTTCCCATCATTTTATTGATATCACTTCTCTACTCTTACTAACTCTCTTCTTTGTCCTTTCTGGGTTTGTTCTTGTACAACCAATTTAATGAAGTTGCAGGAGAGAGTAGAGATAAATGCATGTGTTCTGTATGTCATATTTCTTCCTGTTCTATTCACGACAGAGAGCAAAAATACCTGTAATAAGCTTATGTAATCTTGAAAGCAGTTATGAAATTGTGCTGCCAATCTTCCATCCCAATTTTTTTAAAGTGTCGTTTCGTGATCTTATTTATCCATTCTCTAAACATTTTGTGATGACATTGGCTTTAGTTTTACTACATCAGAGATTTTCATATATCAAATATATATTGAATAACTGATATATGTCATGCCTAGGTTAGGTACTTCTCTCAGACTTGTACGTATCATTCTTTCTGTCTCCATTGGAGTCATCCGTCATGTTCATATAAATTCAAGACACTTCCCAGTAGCACTTAACTTTAATTTCCCTTGGGAATTTCTTTTCATACTGCAGGTGGTCTCATGAACTTTTTGTTACACTAGGTATAATGGCCATATTTTTGAAATAAAAATCAGGATTTACTATCTAAGGGTCTTAAAAATAATTTGTTTTATGACTTGTGTATTTATTTTAATGAAAATACAAAAATAAAATCACCTTTATTAATAGTTCAATTTAATAAATGTTTCTGAATTCTAAGTCAATGTTAAGGTAAGTTGTAATGGTAACGCTCTCTCTGTCTTGGAGTAATTTTGTATAAGTATATGGTTAAAACATTTTCTGTTGAAAGAGTACATCAGAAAAAGGAAATCAGAGCTGCTCTAGAATATACCAGGAGTATGATGGGATTCAGTAATGCTATTGCAAGGTTAACCAGATAATGGAAATATTTCAGTAAATGAACACTTTTCTCAGCGTATTTATATTTTATTTCAACAGATAAGTAAACAGATTCATCCTCCCAGGCTTATAATCATGGAAGGCAAGCTGTGAAACTACTCACTGAAAAATAAAAAATTCCACCAACTTATCTCCTTAGCTTTAGGGTTACAAGTATAAATAATTCAAAAGAATCTCCAATTAACATGGCCTAAAGCCACTTTAATGCAAACAAGAAGAAATACTGAATTAATTTCCTTTACCCTTTAAAGAGGGAAACAATTTATATTCTTTCTGCCATGAGTAATTCACATTGACTTGGTTGTATTAAATTCAAGGTCCAGATATTTCAATATTTCTCCAATTTTTAGTGGCTTTGGGCTCTTGGAGGTGGCTACAGCTCTAGCCATGTGTCTCAATAACTTGCAGCATTGATTCAGCAGATTTTAAGTAAATATATAAAGCTCAAGCCAAAAATACTGAGCAATTTTCTCATACTTTCCTAGTGCGTAGACCACAGATTTGTAAAGTAGAACCTAATAAAGTAATTGGGAATTGTACTGTTTTCTATCCTTGAATTCCCTCACTTTGATGTGATGTTAATATATGGAAATTTTAGCTGTAAGAATAAAAAAATAAAGAATGACTTGGCTTTCTTTATAATAGATGCCACTCATATGAACTAATGAGTTGGGAGAGAGATGCCAATAAATACTGTTTTTGGTGCTTTATAATTAAAAGCAAGTTTTGTAGTTTTTCTTTAAAAAGTTACCATATTACTTTAAATGGAGGAGCTGCATATGTGTACTTAATGTGACTGAATTACAATCTTCTGCACCTATGTAAAATTTGTGTTTTACATGGCTGCAGAGAGAGAAGAGAGAAGAAAGCCACTGGGTATAAAACCGGTAGAGTTTTATGAATATTGGACTCACATCCATGTTCCTGATACAAATTATTTCCATGAGTATTTTGTGATATTTGGAGAAATATTATATTTATATATTTTTTTTTTCATGAGATTTCTATCTGGTTAAACAGGAAGTCTAAATTTAAGGGCAAATATCACATAACCAAGAGAGGAACATTAGCTCCATAAAGACTATCATGAAGACCATAATAAAGCTAATAACTGAGATCCAACCTAGTGGTACCATTCTAAATGATGGTTCCATTCATTCGAAATGATGAAGATTCCTCCCCACGCATTTGCCTGTACTTTTCATGTAAGCTGATTGAGAAAATGCAAATTTCATAAGCAGTCTTAATTCTGTTCTAAATCAATCTTTGATCACATTGTACCTGTAAGCCTTGAAAAATTGCAGCAAATATGTACAGGCTAAATAATATTTATTCAGTCTACATGGACTATACAAATATATGCTACTTGTGCTTTTGCAATTAATTACTCTAGCCCATCAGGGTCAGTTACTGATTGGTCTGTAATCATGATTTAGATTAATTGGATTTACCAAGAAAACTCCAAATTCTTTTTTTTTTTTTTTTAGTTTGAGGACAGTATTTTCCCTGCCATTGAGTTATAAATATAACCCCTCTCATCTCCGGAGAGCACATGTTGAACTGTGTACCACTAAGGGAGTAAAATACACACAATAATTTTAAAGGTGTACTTCCATGGTTTTCCTGCCATTGTCAAACAAAGGAGAAGAAACTTGGACCCTCTTGTGATCAGGCCTTTCTCTGCTCTCTCCACCATAACTCTAAGGAAGAAGGAGCTGCTAATTTGATTAGTCTAAGACTGAGATACTAATTAACAACGGACAGGGTCATGCTTTCTTAAAAATTATACCTTCTGCAAACTTTTGCTTGCATTTCTTGCTTTGAAGAAGTCAGAAGAGACAGGCAAGGCTTGTATTCTCAAGACAGACCATTCATATTCATGTGATTTACATTCTCTCTCTCTCTCTCTTACCCACTCACTCTTCCTCTCTACTCCCAGAAATGAGCAAATGCATATTCCTCAAATATAAATTCAGGAGAGGTTGTCTCCTCCTTTCTTGCTTGCTAACTTTACTCCTACTTTTCTTTCTCTCTCTCTGTCTTCCTTCCTTTCTTCCTTGCTTTATTTTAAAGGTCCAGGTTAGTATCCTGCTTTGTATTCTCACGCCTTTTTTTTTTTTTATCCATTACTTTCAATGGCAAAAACTACAAATACTTTTGCACCAACTAACAGTTTAGACTTTAACTGCAGTTTAGCTGGTTACTAACAAAGAAGACACTGTAGCATAATGAAAAAAATATGTATTTAGAAGTGGACTTATAATTCAAATTTTGGATTAGCTAAGTAAAATTGAAAATAATAACTTTGAGCTTAGTCTTTCCATCTGAGAAATGGAGATAGTATTTTTAATAAAAGTTGTATGACTACTAAATAAGTCAGTATGTATGAAGACAACACCATCATGAACAGCATTATTATTACACTCACTATTTCTCGGTGTTGAGTAATAAGTACATTATATATACATAATCTCATTAGTTTCATTTATAACATAGAAAAATGAGACTAAAAAAAACTTCAATATTTTGTCTAAGTTATCATAGCAAATGGGGGCAGAGTTAGGATTTTAACCCATCTGACATATTCTAAAGCCTAGACTCTCAACTGCTATCTGCTATGGCCTCCTACGTGTTCCTTCTTTTGATATAACTGGTTTCTTTCATTCTGTTCATGTATAATGTACACATGAGCTGGATTTAGAAAAAAATTGTGTATCTTCCTATAGTTCTGGGTATCTAAAGATTCTTGTCTATATATATGTACATACACATGCATATACTGAATATTGATTTTAATCATGTCAAGTATGCATCCATATATCAACTAGATCTGCATTGTTCAATATAGTAGCTTCCAGTTATAAGTGGCTACTTAAATTTAAGATAATTAAAATTAAATAAAATTTAAAAATCAACCCCTCAGTCACACTAGCCACATTTCAAGCACTCAAAAGCCATATGAGGTTAGTACCTACCATACTGAATAGCACAGACATAGGACAGTTCCATCATTGCAGAAAGTTGTATCGACAGCACTGAACTGAATACATTTCGATGAGAATGTGAATAAATTTGTTTATCAAGGTACTTGTCTATAACAAATCCTTTGTCATAGTAGAGAAAGCACTTAATTTAAAAATTCTCATATTGGATCCTTACATACGCATATACAAACTCAATTATGCAAACCAAATATACAGGGAAGTAAAATGTATCTGTAATTTTTTCATGGTCACTCTGAATCTGAAGCTGTATGCAAAGATTTGCCCTGTGCAATCACATTTGTAAGCAAAGCATAGCAAATACATTCTTACGTTATTACTTACTCACTTCAATAGATTCTAATCTTGGGTACTTCAAAATACATGCAGACCTTCAAAGCTAAGCAAACATCAGTCATCCTCATTATATGAAAGTTCCTAGAGAGTTCAATTTGTTGGAGAATCTTCAATAAAGGAGGATGGAAGTAGAGTTATTTTAGGAACCCCTGTGTTTTTCTAGAAAAAAAATAACAAGGCAAGAGAGATGGTATTCTGATATATTAAGCCAATCTTCAGAAATAGTCCATGCAGCCACAAAGATATGGAAAATGAAAAGCCAGAGTGATCAAACAATTTCAAGGAAATAAACAGATAAGCACAAAAATTGAAATAAATCAGTACGCCTTTCTTCTGCCTGGTTTTCTGAGTATCTACTTGGCAACTAGTGATAGAATAATGACTTATTAAGAAGCACATACATTTTTTCCTGGATCCTTTTTTTTCTCTTTAAAAGAAGCAGAGGACATTTATATAATAAACATTTATCTTACTTTTCTTCTTCTCTATTAGTCAATAAATGTAAAACTATTACCTAACTCAGTTTATAAGTAGTCAGTTTATAATTATCAAATACTTAATAAAAATAAATATCTCTAGGAATCACCAGACATTATAAATATTCTCAGTGATTATATATTTATTTTAAACATTTTATGTTAGTACTGGATTCATCTGCCTCTAAAAAAATGGCTTTTATAAACTTACACTCCACACAGTATGGTGAATCTTCTAGTATGGCAATCTTCTAGTTTGCATTATTTGCAATTAAAGTATGCAATATTCCTAAATTCAACCCTCAATGTTTATATTTAAAAATAATAGACCAAGCTTTACTTTTAGCTATACATTTTAAGTGTGCTCAGGAGAAACAGGAGGATTATTTTTGACTTAGAAGATATAAGGAAATTAATCAAAAGAAAAATACATATTTTTCCCACTTGAACACAACTTTGAAATATTAGGAGGATACAATTTTAATATCAGGGTACAGAGAAAGTAAGCGCTAAAGAAGGAAGTTTCAAAAATTAAGTCAGCATCTTTCAAGACTAAACTTTGCTTGAGTAAGAAATCCTTTATACTTTCATGCAGAAAAGCAATGGAATAAAATTGCTGATGGCCCATGACATTCTCTTTGCCTGGACAAAGAGACAGTTGATAATAGTTGAAATTGTACAGATATTCAAGGCAGTCATTCCCAATCATTTGTAAACATCCATTTCCAAGGATGTTGCATCAGTTTGCAAAGTCTTGTCTACACTTGAAAATATACTAAAGGATTTTTCTATCTACCCGAAGAAAATTTGTTCAATTCCAACTGTTGAATTCCATTTTCTCTAGAGAAAATCTTAGAATGTGTTTCAGAAAAGTCCCCCTGGGAGCTTTTCCAACTCCATATCAATGACAGTATAAAGATGGTACTGTAGGTCCATCTGGCCCATTTTCTCATTTTCTTTTCCATTATCCTGTAGAATTTACTAGGAGCCCACAGAGGTGTAGATGTATAAAAGGATTTTTGGGGAATACTAAGAAAATGATGTAACTACTAATGTAGCTATTTTATATATGAAGGAAACAGAAAAGTTGTACGGTATAATTGTCCAAATATAAGTGCAAATTCATTCTCTGCAAGTAGGGCCAATGGTACACACATGCTCCACTCTCTTTTGGCAATGTGGTGCTAGAGTAAAAAAGATACTAATCACAGAATGTAAACAAATCAGCTTATTTCCCCATCTGTCTATAAAATGTAATTTAATTATAAACAAACAGTAAGTGTATATTCCAAAACTCTAAAAACTGCTGTTCAAATGTAAGCACCAGAGGGATTGAATGACATGTTCTGTACATCCTTCTTGTGTCTTTAATGACATGGGGAATTTTTAAAGTGAAGAGATCCTCTTTCTTCTACAGGAAATGTCGTAATTCTTCTCATGGTTTATTGGCCATAAGCAAGGCAGGGATATCCTGAGAGTGGCTGATATTGCTGCTTCTCTTTCATCAGGGCCAGGATGCTACCTGATCAAGATACCCTCAAAAGCCAGAAAATAATTTCAGAGGTGGGTTATATAGCTATGATATCCAACAATAACATTCTGCTTTAGAATTTCTCAATGCATTTAGAAAAAATAAAATACAGAGAGGTCAAAAATTGGCACTTGAAAGAACAGGACATAGTAGAAGGGAAAAGTGCTGGGAAAAGTTTATCTTATAAAGTAGTGGAGGAAAAATATGGGCAGTTGGCAATGATTGTGAAAGTTTCAAGAATCAATGACTAGAAGTCAAGAGGTAAAAATGTTATGCATATAGCAGTGATAAATTGAAATCTATGCTCATTTGCACATGGGAATTAGAACCTTTATACTAAAAAAAGCATTTACTGTGGTACTTAAATCACATTTTGACCTGGAAGAGCAACTGAATATTTTTTTTAATGTATTGATTGGTTCAGTTTAATCAAACAACTGGGAGGCCACAATAAATTCAGTATAAAAGAAATGTTAGTCAAGGGTTCTGTATGTGTCTTTGTGTGTGTGAGCTGAATCGCTGGAAGTGTCTAATCCATTACATCAACATGGTTATGGCAGCTTATAAAATACACAGGAACAGAACTCATCATAGAAACACTCTTCATAGTCACGGTGTTGATTTCAATTATGATATCTTTCTTGCTAATGCATTCTGTGCACCTGTCGGTAGGCAGAGAAAACAGACTTAAATCAAACTGAAAGCCATAC
This sequence comes from Chlorocebus sabaeus, assembly GCF_047675955.1. NCBI lineage: Eukaryota > Metazoa > Chordata > Mammalia > Primates > Cercopithecidae > Chlorocebus > Chlorocebus sabaeus. The sequence goes on from NC_132915.1 coordinate 57,321,006, forward strand.
CTGCAGCAAAAAAAGGCTTCATGTAGCCCAAAGAAAGAGGAAAGCAGCAAACACTGTGAGCTATGAGAGTCACTCAGAGAAATGTGCTCAACGGCATGGAGTTTTAAATTGCCCATAAAAAATGAACACATTAGCCATCTTTTGCTCTTTTGGAACTTCTGCAATTGACATTACCCCTGTCTGGTGTGTTAAGACTGGGAGAACTAAGCTGGAAAATGTGATAGCAAATCCTTAACTCAAGCAGCAGTATACAGGACAGGCTGTTAAACTGCCATGTTAGTGGAATGCATAAATGCCAACATTATTTTAGAATGATTTATTACATCCACAACTGTCAAAATAAATAAATGTGGCCTCATAGTCCACAACCCATGGATAGCTTTTCTAATTCAGGATTTTGTAGATGACAATTTCAACTGGGATGAAATTTTGGACCTTTAAAAACAAAAGACAGAATTTTGTTGGTATTTTCTGAAGTTCTAAGCATATTATTTCAATGATTCTGGGAGGAGTGGTTGTTAGTAAAAAAGTGCTATGAAATAGTTAAATGAAAAAAGAGTAGAAAAAAGAATGTGTAGCATAACTCACTTATATATCCATCTCTACAGAAACAGCAATTGCAGCGGCAGTTGCATTGTAAAATGTCTTCAATCTGATTTTTGTGTTGACAACATAAGTATCGCTACAGATAAACTTCCACTGACCATAAATTGCAAACGAAGCAAAACTATTTGAGTTGAGAATGCAACCCAAAAATTATACCTATATGAATATTCACTTTTTGAGAATTTATGGAATACAGTACATTATCTATTGGGATTTTTTTTTTCCTACATACAGCAAGGACTTCCACTGGCAGCAATATTTCTCAGAACTAAAATGGCTCATTTATGATCATTATTGAAGTCACTACTTTTTACAGTTTGTCACTTTTAAAATAAAACACCATTTATTCAAATAAATGGATCAGTAAGTTAGAAATTTCCCATTATATAAAAGAAAAAAAGATATCGGGTGATATTTTAAACTTTATTCTCTTGCGCACATAAAATTTCAATTTATAGGCCAACATCCTTCACATTATATAAACCAAACAGAAAATGGCATAAAAAACTGTAATGCCCTTGTTTTGCATCAGTGAGAAAAGCAAGGAATAGACATTTATTAATATAGTTACACAAATCATCAGTGCTGATGTCAATAAATTCATGATAAAATATATAATATGTAATATGCTAAATGTATATATACAATATAAATAATACTACATATTATATGCTGTATATATACTATATGTGAATTGATTGAGTGGTATATTATTTTTATGTAGTTTATTTTTTAAGTCACAATACCTTACTTGGAATGAACTTCTGAAACAAGAAATCCTAGTAAAATTAATTAGGTCATTTACCCTTTAAGTTAAACACCAAATATAAATTAAATAGTTCCTGTGCCTCTTGGGGATAATACACTGTTAAAAGATTTCAAAAGAATTTTTCAAGTTGTGAAAATAAAGACAACTGAAATCAAGATTCACAAAAAAGAAAAAGAAAATATTTGATAAGTTTGTTTCATACCCTTATGCACAATTGTTTTCACAGTTTTCTCTATATGAGCAAACACCACCATAGAAAAGACACTATTTTTGAAGACAGTGTTGGAAGTCTTATTTTTTTTTTCTGAAATATTTTCTTCATATTTTTCTTCTTCTAATGTCCTTATTTTCCCATAGTTTATATTGTCTCCTTTATTGCCTTGATACCCAAAATAGCCTTCACATTCTTAGTCCCATAAAATATATTTGGTGATTTATAATGGGTCTTGGTCCAAAAGACCCCTTCTAACATTTTAGCTCTCAGTTATTGAGAAAGTATATGACTTCATGAAACAGGAACTGCTTTTAAAGTGCAGGATCAACAGCTACAAACATAATGTGTCCACAAAAAGTGGGGTATGTTATTTTGAGATAATTGTTTGCAGAAATAAGGCACCTAGGTTCGAAGAACTAGAATAATTATCTAAGAATTAAGATGTCCTAAGGAAATAATTTGGAAAAAGAGGAGGGAGATATATTCTTAAAATGGTCTAAAATATAGATTAAACATAAAGTCTAATTTGGAAAGGGACAGAGATGAAGATCAAGTTACAGATTTGCAGATATAGATTTGAAGACTAGGGTCTGGATTCTAACTCTAATATAATAATTATATTATAAATATATATAATTCTAATATAATATTATCAAATAATACCAAATATAGTATCAAATATCAAATATATCAAATAATAATATAGTAATATAATAACTCTAATATACAGTTTTGTGGAATTAATAATTTAATCTTGAATTTCTAATTTGTTTTTTTTTGTTACGGAAATTTGGACAGAATCTGTCAAAGAAAAATGAAGTCCCTAAACTAGTTAAGTATGCACTTACAAAGTGGACCATGCCCTCCAGCGACCTGATACAACACGCTATCTAGTAATCTTGGCCAGTCTGCTTCCTAGAAAACCATTTCTACACACATCACCAAAACCAAGCCTGTTCTGAAGTGGAAAAATCACATGTTCTCCACCATGAAGAACAGAGGTGGTGAAGCCATAGCCTCTAAGAATTTTGTATCATCTCGCTGCCCAATATCCTGTGCCACACCTACCTTCTATAACTAGATTTCTGCTCTGGACATTGAGTGGAGAACATGAGACCCTGATATGCTAATGTTTCACTATGTTCTCCACCACGAAGAACAAAGCTGATGAAACCATGGCTTCTAATAATTTTGTACCATCTCACAGCCCAATATCTCATGCCACAACCTACTTCCTATAACGAGATTTCTGCCCTGGGCATTGGGTGAAGGACATGAGACCCTGATATGCTAATATTTCACTATTCCTCACCTGGAATTTAAAGTTCTTCCTGAGGCTCCATTCCATAGCAAATAGCCCATTTGCCATTTCAGACACAAGAATAAGGATTCTACTTCTGAGTGCTACTTATTTCAAATTTTCTGAGACTATAATTTGCATGTTAGCTTGGATAACCTGAAACTTGTCTTCACTAGTGACCATTTGCCAGAAATTCTAATCACTTAGTACTTTAAATACCAACCATGCAGGCAGACACCCAGTTTTCAGGCAACATTTGCAGCCAGATTAGTTTTTGCAGACCAGGACAACTTGACCCACTGAATATCATTCCTTATTGTTACTATTCATCTTGTTAACTATTGCCTGACAATTCTCTAAATTCAACTGAAGTTAAGAAATATTTAAGGATGTCTTTTTGTGCCAGGCACCCATGTAGGGCCTAGAAAGATATAATTCTTGCTTTCAAAAGCTTAATATTCAGAAAAACTAGTGGCTTTCTGCATACTTGCTCTTTCTTTAGCTTGCATAAAAAATAAGGCTTCTTGTTCAGTTATATTCTTTTATATTTCAAAATGATGGATATGCTTGCCATATTTCTTATTTTAGAGGTTCTTTTTTAAGGTCTCATAAATAGCAAGAATAATGCCAAGTAAAATTTCATATTATTGCTGTCAAATTGTCAATATATTTATTTCTCTTGTTGGAAGCAATGTGAATACATATTCCTTAAATTATAATTTTCCCACAGAATGCCTGTCACATAGATCTTTTATCAAGATTATATTAAGGTTCTGTTTTGGCAAATCAGTTTAACTTCTTTCATAAAGCTATCATGAAACATAGTCTAGATATGTGGCTTTTCTCGCTGTGAATTCTTAGGTTTATGCCCTTCATAGTTAGTTATGCATGTTGTAGAACAGCATTTACAAAGTATGTTCTGTTGAACAGTGGAGCTGCTACATAGTCTGTGCAAAGAGATTTTCACAGACAAATTATATTGTGAAATGCTACATACTATGTTTTCCTCTTGGAGATTCATAACAAAGATGAAAATATTAAAATTTCCAAGTGTGGTCAGTCTGCTGTCTCCATGAGTTTTCTATATGCTGATTCAACCAACTATAGATCATATTTTTAAAACTCCAGAAAATATTACTTTGTAGATGACATGAACTAGGATGGTTACATGTATACGGAGCCTGCACAAACTTTTTTTCTGGCCTTTATTATTCCATACACAGTGCAGTATAACAACAACTTACATAGAATTTACATTGTATAAGGTATTATAAGTAATCTAGAGATGACTTTAAGTTTACAGGAGGATGTATGCATGTTATATGCCAATACTATGCCATTTCATATAAGGGACGAGAGAGTCTGAGATTTTGGTATCTCTGGAAGTCCTGGAACCAATTCCCTATGGATACTGAGGAATGACTGTAGTCCTTTAGAAAAGAAACTGGTTGAACTTTGTTTAACACAACACTTTCCCAACTCTTTTAACCATAAGTCCTTTAAAAAGTATAATACTGGCTTTCAGAACAGGTTCAGCATTTAAAATCATCTTGTTTGTCCGTTATCACACAAAAGCAAGTTCTATGAGAGAAGAAGACTCCTGGGTACCAGGAGCACATAGTAGGATATCGTATAAACAGATCCAAACGAATGAATAATAAAATGCTGCTATGGATTTTTTTTTTTTTTTTAGAAGTAGTGTTATTTGGATTTATTTAGAAATGTTTTTGACTAAAGGCTCTGAATACGGCTTAAAAAGAGTTGAACTTTTCAGATTTTTCAGATCAACTTTAAAAAGAATCCCTTTATTGCTAACTTACTCATTTGGTTTGTTTGTTACAAGTTCATTTCTCATATGGGTCAGTTTACATTGTTCCAATCTACAAAGAACCTACATCCTAGAGCTCTGATCTATCAAATCACCAGATATATCAGAAATGCCTACCATTGGTCTCCAGAAAAACTGAGGTGTAGATGCCACTAAGTCCATGCCAGATCTATATCTCCATTGCAAAACAAGCAAGCAAAACAACCAAGTAACACTTCCACCCCAAAGGAAAAAAACTCAAACAAAAATTCTGAGTCAAATAGAGATGTCAATCAAATATGTAATTACAGTTAGTAGGAATAAATTCAAGAGATCCATTGTATAGCATGGTGACTACAGTCAGTCACAATATATTGTATTCTTCAAAAATGCAAAGATAGAGGAGATTAAGTTTTCTCACCACAAAAATAACTATGTGAGGTAATGAATTTGTTAATTAGCTAAATTTAATTATTACACATGTATGTATACTTCAAATCATCATGTTTTACAAAGTAAATATATAATAAAAATACATTTGCTACTCCTAATTGAAAGTAGAGGGAGTCGGGATCCAATTTTAAAAAAAGCATATGATTCTGTGGTTCATAAATAATCAGGCAAGTTTAGAAATTACTGGTAATAAAGGGAGATATTAAACTTTCCAATTACTTGGCTGAATTTAAAATTATAGACACTGAATTGCAACTGAATTGCAGCTATTTTTAGACAAAAGACAAAACTAAGATATTTAATGCTTTACTCATACATCATATAAAAGATGAAGAAATGCTGTGAGTAGATCCCTGATCATTCTTCTAGATTTGGAAAGTGTTTTCATTACCTCAATTTCATTTCACATTCACTGATATACCAAGTTATCCATGATTTTAAGATATATACTTGCTTCTTTCCAACAGGATATACTAATTTACTTTTTATATTTCCTTCAGAGTAAGTTAATATTTTAGCTAAAGCACTTCCACCTCTCAGTATTCCAGTCTAAATTCGTTTTGAAAAACTAGCCCTCACAACATTCACCAGAAAATTGTATTTATATTACCTTTTGTGAAATGTGCTATGGGTTTAGAGATATGTTATGAATCCTACTCAAAAGGAAAAATTCAGAAGTATGAATATATTCATTTTACAAATAAAAAAATTAAAGAACAAAGGAAGATAAAAATATATACCTGAACATTTTTCTCATTTGATTAATTATTCAACTGTAACTTTTTTGTAGAAGAAATATTTCCTATTCAGTAATTCTGAATTCAATTCAACTGTGATAAAAATGTGGCAAATGTGAGGAGGCATTGAATATTTCTTTTTAAATATTGCTGTAACTTGGTATAAGTGTACTTAAATAGTGCATGAAAATAAATGGCATTTTCAGGTGTTACATGACATTGTTCCTTTAAATTCCAGTCTAAGTCATAAATCACAGCTTTTGAATCAAATACCTATGTGTGTAAATGCATTTCTACCAAATAACTCTTTTTAACTATAAAAAACCCATTGGCATACAGAATTTTGTAATCAGAGGTTCCCAGCTGCTCAACTTAAATTAACACTTGACTTAGTTAAAGGCAAAAAAAAAAAAAAAAAAAAAGCATTACCTTAGGTTTTATTTTAACTGAGTCACATTTCGGATCTAGTAAAAATTAGGCATTTGTTTCTTAGTCTGAATCACAGGCAATTCCTAGGATAATTGAGCCTATTTGATTTGGTTTAATAAATATTTAGATGATTCCAAATGTGCACAAATCACTGAATAAAATGAGAGATGAATAAGATCAATCTCCACAGTTAAGGCGCTAAAACATCTAGAAATGAAGATAAGTCAAATATACAAATAGCTTTATATTCAAGTCATACCATAGTAAGTTTCCAAAATCAAGATATGAAGAGGGGGAGATTACACACAGCTTTAAGGATGGTAGCATTCACTGGGGAGAGATAAGCGAGATGGTACCCTAGGGGAACAGCTGGAGTTTACCTAGTTAGGCAGAGGAATGAAATCATTATATATTTCTAAAGAACAAGAATAGTCCTATTTCAAGACACAGTAATGACTTGAAAAGGAGAAGAATCACCTGAAAAGGAGAAAAGAAAAGAAATTGAGGCATGAGAGTCTTCTACATTGAGAGACTTGTGCTCAGTTAGGCAAGTAACCACTGTGGACTACTGGAGGATCCTTAAAAGAAGAGAGATGGTAGCTCCATTTGTGCTTCTGTAATAAAATACCTGAGATGGGGTAATTTCTTTTAAAAATTTTGTTTTCTCACAGTTCTGGAGGCTGAGAAGTCCAAGATCAAGGCTCCAACAGGTTCGGTTGCCTGATAAGGCCTGCCCTCTGCTTCTGAGATCCTCCTGTCTCACATCCTCTGGAGGGGAGGAATGCTGTGCCTCACATTGAAGAGGGCATAAGGGCAAGAGAACTAAACACTGTGAAGCCTCTTTTACAATGGCCTAAATCTCATTCACAAGGGGAGTAGCCCTTATAACCTAATCACTTCTTAAAGGCCCCACATCTTAACATAGTTTCATTGGCCATTAAGTTTCATCATCTGAATTTGCAGGGGGACATTAGAAACCACAGCACCAAATCAATGTTTTGTTTCATAAAGATTAATTAGATGCTTATCAGTCTGATTGAGATGGAAGAAAAGAAGATGGAAACAAAAAGACTAGTTTAATCGCCAATGAAATAATCTAGACAGGAGGTGAGGAGAGCAAAAACTATGATAGTGGTTATGGAAACAGGGAGCGGGAGACAAAAGGATGGATGCTGGAAACTTCATAGATCTGAAATCTTTAAGAACTGCCTGTACGTTGCCTATGGAAAGAAAGAGAGAAAAAAGACAAATATGCCCATACTTTTTAAAAATTTGGATGCATATTGAAATACCATTAACCGAAATATGGAAGTCAAGACTATTCAGCCCACAAAATAAGATAATGGGTTTGGTAGTAGATATTTTGAGTTTGGTGTGGCAATGATAGCAAAGACAACAAGTAATTATATTGGCTGGGTCGATGTCTAAGTGTGGAAGTTCATCTACTTTCAGGTAATAGCTGTAGTCACTGGGATAGATGAAACTGTACAATCAGACTATAAGAAACAAATAAGGTGGATTTTTTTTGTTACATAATAGATGTACATTTTTAAGGGTACATGTAATATTTTGAAACATGCAAATAATATATAATGATTAAATCAAGATAATTGAGATATCCATCATCACCACAAATATTTACCTTTTCTTTATGTGGAATATTTGGATTATTCTCTTACAGCTGTTTTGAGTAGCTGTAAAACAGATTATGATTCACTGTAGTCACCCTACTGAGCTACCAAACAGTATGTCTTATTCCTTCTAACTGTATTTTTGTACCCATTTTTTTCTCTGCTTATCTTTCCTTCCCTATACCCTTCCTGGCCTCTGGTAACCACCAATTTACTTTATATCTTCATGAGATATAGCTTTTAATCCCTGTAAAATATTAATGACATTCTTCACAAAGATAGAATGAAGTCCTAAAATTTGTATGGAATCACTAAACCCCCCAAACAGCAAAAGTAGTCCTGAAAACACAAAAAAGAACAAAGCCTGAGGCATCACACTACCAGACTCAAAATACACTACGATGCTACAGTAACAAAAACAGCAACAGAAAAACAGACACATAGACCAATGGAACAGAATAGAGAACCCAGAAATAAAACCACACATTTGCAACCAACTCATTTTTGATAAAGGCACCAAGAACATACCTTGAAGAAAGGACAGTCTTTTCAATACAAGGTGCTGGGAAGACTGGATATCCATATGCACAGGAATAAAACTAGAGTCCTATTTCTCACCATATACAAAAGTCAAATCGAAATAGATTAAGGATGTGAAGTTTTGGATGTTTATATTTGAAGAAGGTGAAAGAAGAGCAGGAAAGGGGACCAGTAAATGAGAAATTGAATAGCCAGAAACAAATACAATACTTAGGTATTAATTTAACATTGTTATTATTAAAGGATATAACATGTTATTGTAAGATTTTTAAAATTATAATTATAGTGATTTATTATGTTCTTGGATGATAAGGCTAAATATTTAAAGAATATTTACAAATATCAAGTTTCCTCAAATTACTGTATATGTTACATTAAATACAAATCAAAATACCAATAGAACTTTTCTAGCAATTTGATTAAAATGTAATAGATTGTATGAGAATTGTAAAAAAAATCTTTCTCAACATAATGTCAATACAGTCTAAAGGAAAAGGCTAATAGTTTCAAATGCAGTGAAAATTAAAATTCCTTAATGAGAGAAAATATACTAAAAATTACGTAGATTGAAACACTGACAAATATTTCAATAAATGAACAAAATATAAATACCCTTTATATACAAAACATTCTTATAGATCAACAATTTTAAATTTTCTTAAATAGAAATATGAGCAAAATGCACAAGCAAGCAATGTGAAAATCTCATGAAAATTATAAACTTGACTGTAAGCAGGGAAATATATTCAATTTTACTAGTAGTGCAAAAAAATAGAAATAATGAGATTCCTTTTGAAACTTGTTAAATTGAAATGCTGTTAAAATGAAAATTCCATAAAGCTGAAACAAATGGCCATTTTGAATTTCAAAATTAGTACGTGTTCACAATGGACAATCACCAAAATCAGTCATCTCTCCAGTATGGCAATCATTATCACTCTGAAAATTGATGCTAAATGAATCTCCAGGACTGACTTCATGTTGTATCTACATAACACCAGAAGTTCCTCTAAAATTTGAAAGCATAAACCTACTAAATCTTAAATGGCATATTCTCACAATACAACCAAGGGCACAGAAAGATCTGGTCCACTGGAATGCATTCTGAATATATCTCATTGGGGATTTAAAAAGAAATATCCAAAATAATTTCATCAACCTGAAAGGTAAAATCCAGAATGTATATAGTATGAGAGTTGTTGTTTCAGGTTCTACCCTCTGGGTCTGGAAAGCTCAGCTACATCTCTAGCCTATCTGAAGTGTACCAATTTACTCTTCAAGACCCATCTAGTACCTCTGTGAAGATTTCACTGTATTTATCTCCCCCTACTTCTGGTAGAGTAGAAATTGTCTTCCCAGTCTCTTATATATGCCTCCATTACAGTATGTTACATACAATGCACCTCTGCTATATTAATTATCATTTGCACGCTTTTTTCTTTTACCAGGTAGAGTCTTTCTTAAACATAGGATTTTTTAAAAAAGTCTCTGATTCAAGGGCATGAGAAGAGAAATAGAAGACATCATTGAGGAAGGGTGGGAAGAAAGAGAGAGAGAGAGAAAGAAAAAGGAAAGAAAGAAGAAAGAAAGAAAGAAAGAAAGAAAGAAAGAAAGAAAGAAAGAAAGAAAGAAAGAAAGAAAGAAAGAAAGAAAGAAAGAAAGAAAGAAAGAAAGAAAGAAAGAAAGAAAGAAAGAAAGAAAGAGGAAAGGAAAGGAAAGGAAAGGAAAGGAAAGGAAAGGAAAGGAAAGGAAAGGAAAGGAAAGGAAAGGAAAGGAAGGAAGGAAGGAAGGAAGGAAGGAAGGAAGGAGAAAGGAAAGGAAAGGAAAGGAAAGGAAAGGAAAGGAAAGGAAGGAAGGAAGGAAGGAAGGAAGGAAGGAAGGAAGGAAGGAAGGAAGGAAGGAAGGAAGGGGAAAGGAAAGGAAAGGAAAGGAAAGGAAGGAAGGAAGGAAGGAAGGAAGGAAGGAAGGAAGGAAGGAAGAAAGAAAGAAAGAAAGAAAGAAAGAAAGAAAGAAAGAAAGAAAGAAAGAAAGAAAGAAAGAAAAGACAAGACAAGACAAGACAGACAGACAAGACAAGACAGAGGAGACTGCATATTATGATCCAGTGCATCCCTTGGATCCATTCCGTGGATGCATTTGTCCAAAGGTCCTTCCAGGACTGAAAGAACATAGGGCTATCCAGGAAGAGTGTAGTTAATCAATGGCTTTTATCAGGGATAGGCAATTTAAAGTGCAATTGACATTAGTAAGTACTAAGCCAATTTTTCGTACAATTTTAGAACTAGGTAAGGTTTTTAATATTTGTATAGTTTTCAGGTATATATATGGCTCAGCTTGTAGGCAGGCTGCAGATCTAATTTCAGTATCAGTTTGTAGAAAATTTCTAACCCATTGGATTATTATTAAGATTAAATGAAATAATCAATGTAAAGAGCTTGGCAAAGTGTCTGTCACATACTAAGCATTCAATAAATCAAGAGCCATTATTATTGTATGGTATATGCCTTCCAATGTACAGATCAGAAACTTGAAGCTCTGATAATATATGCAAATTCAATAGGAGTTGGCAGAACAAGAAGTAAAATCCAGACACCCCCAGTGGTTCTCAAGCTATCTTTAAACATTGTTATGCTTTTGGTTCTCTTTTACTAAATTCCATGGACCATGATCCCTTATTATTTAGGGGAGATAGAGCAGGTGCTCAAGGAAAGAAAAAGGTTGAACTTCTCTTTGCTATTTTCCTCTAATTTTTTTTTCATTCCATCTGACCCAGCTATAATTTATGTCACATTTTAAAATAAGAATGGTAAATTGCACAATCAGTTGTAGTTCTCTAAAATGGACATGCAGAATCTGTATTGTTCCATTCTTCCCTTCTACGTGGTTGGTATGTATTATTTAACAATAAAATCAATGTTCCCTTTTTTCCTATGTTAAACATTAAATATTTAAACTACATACACAAGTAACACTAGAAACTCAGCAATTAAAAAAAAAAAAGTATAAAATGACTCCTAAAAGACTGTTTAGAATCCCTCTAGTTAACAGCCACATACTATGTAATGAAGTTACAAACAGATCATCCACCAGAGGGCTTTTGCTTTGGTTACTATCCTTTTGGGGATTCCAGTGTGAGCAATGTGAATGCCTAGCTTGCCATCTGTCTGATATTCAAAGGACGGTTCAGGGAAGATGGCCACAAAGGAGCCATAACATCTACAGGATACTGAAATGCAAACTTGCCCTTTCCACAATTTAGCAAAAAGCCACAACTTTTGATGGATAGTAGGGTATTTATTAATTATCCAAAGTAATTAGGGCTTTATTATTTATCTAGAATAAATATATAAATAATAGTCATTCATAATAGATAGATCAACAGATCGATAGATGACAGAAGCTTAATATATGTAGTCACATCCTAATGATTCCATCTAATTACAACTTACAGAGCTTTGAAAACAGATGAATCCTTTATTTTTAGAGTCAGATACTCACCTAAAGAGGAGTTCCTACCTCTTACTATCTAGCGTGAACTACCGTTGCACAATATCTCGAAAGGTAGGCACCAAATCACTGCAGGAATACTTGTATTTTATGACTTTGGAAGGCAGTTCTACCGCAATTTTTAGAAAGTTCTCAGTGTTAGAGAGATCAACGTTTTACCCAGCCAACCTTCTATATAGCTTCCACCTTTCCATCTTAGTTTTGCCCTGCGGAATTGTATGAACTAAATCAGATCCATTTGGCACACAGCAATATCATGAATTTACCCATACATATCTTTCTTCCTTTGGTTTAAGTATCTGTAATTCCTTAGGGGAAAATGTTGAGATTTGAAACTTTATAACCAGAAAGATATTGTTTCTGTTAATAAGCAATATAATGATATTCATATATAAAGCAAAAGTTCCAGAAATATAACATCCATGTGCCATTTTAAAAAGTAATATTTGAATATTCAAGTAGCCTGAGAATGTAAAATAAAGAATAGAGAGAGATGTTATAAAATGATTTAAAAATTACTTACAAAGTTAAATCTAAACAATCACTTACAAAGTTAAATCTAGCTGATTTGTTTACAAAACTAAATGGGTCAAAATTATTCTTAAAACAAAATAATACTTTAATATAACAATTTAGTATTTTGGAATTATTTTTTAGTTTTATGTTTTTATTAAATATTTTTAAATGGAAAGACCTTATTTTTACATAATGAGATGTGTCTCCTTAAAACATTTCCAAATGAAATTTGATTAGCATAGAAATTAAAAATGTTCTTTTCTTATTTCTGTATTCCCGTTATTTCTAAAATGCCAGGTTGTACTCATACGAGCATCCAGTATTTCCACATTTATTAATCAGAATAGAGATCATTCTCATGGATATACACTAAAACCTAAAGCATTATGGAACAAAGGTCATTCTCTTCTGAGAGCAGAACAGGAGAGGAATTCTTTTCTGTGACTGAACTTCTAAACATTGCATACATATTTACAAAGAAAAAGCAGGGAAAATAAAAGGATGCAAAATTCCTCCTCTTACACATAGCACAGTAAATTATATTTTGTTCTTATTTCATTTAAAAAGTAATTTTTAAAAGAATTGTTAAAGAGATAACCTTCCAAAATATTGAAAATAAAACAAAAATACCTTGGGCTGTGACAATAATATATGTTGATATAGACAATTAATAAAAGTCTATAATAACTTTAGAAGAAAAAAATAAAGAATTTTAATATACCTTGTTTACAAGAAAATAAGTTAATAGTAGGAACAAGTATCAGAGGAACAAAGAAAAAGATGAAGAAGAGGAGGAGGAAGGGGAGGTAAAGGACCCTCCCTCTCATCAGAAATGGCTGTGTTAATTTTACACATAAAACATAAGGCATATAGTTAATACAAAAAGAATGACCAAAAGGTATAATATGTAATGACAGAACAGCTGCAAACTGTGAACTGAATAATTTAATATCAAAATGTGTTTAACAAAACTGAAAAATAAAGTTATAATCAAACAGAAACATATTGTTAACAGGAAAATTTAACACATTGGCTTTCAGTTCTTTTATCAATCAATTAGAAACAGAGAAATAAGGTCATAGGAATTTTACTAAAATTGAGGAATAAACGCTGAACTCTATCCCATCCTAATAAATGATTCATCTTTTATTCATGTGTCCCTAGCCCATTTAGAAAAATTGAATATGGAGTTTATTGCAAAATAAAAGTAACTTCATTTCTAAAAAGAACAACTTGTACAAAGCAGCTGATTTGACCTAAAGGCAATAAAAGAAAAATTGACACCAAAAGTTTCAGTAAACAAACAAAACTTACTTCTCAATTATCCTTCTTTTAAAAAGAAAACCAAAACTAAAAATGCAAGTCGTGTTAGATGTGAGAAAAATTAAAATAACTATCAATGTCACATTTTTTGTTCTAAAAGCTTTCTTTGTAAGACAACATACTTTTAAAAAGAAGGAAAAGCAAGCTTTGTATTAGAAAATTTAGAAACATTGTATTCGACAAATTCAATGAAAGGATAAAAAATACTATATGTGTGTGCATGTGGGTATGCAGTTAATTAAAATGTGAAAAACAGCTGAATAAATTGAATAAACTGGTTCTATAAAAAGTAAAAATACAAGTAAACTTCCTTAAGTAAGCTACTCAGAAAGTAACAGTGTTGGCAGATGTCCAAAGCTAGAATCAGATGTAATTACAATCAAATGACAAATGTCATCTTTATCATGCATGAAACTATGATATCAGGTTTGTTTTTGAGGTCTAATACCCTTCTTGATTTAATAGTTTATGTTTCCATAACTGTAGCTTTATAACTTGATTTGATATCTGGTAAGGCAAACCCCATCTTAACTAATTTAAAATATATTGACTACCACCAGCCAGTCATTAATATTTTTTTTTATTTTTTAAATTAAAGACAGGGTCTTGTCTATCACCAAGTCTACAGTTTTTATTATTATTAAATTTTGATTTTACATTGTTGAAAACCACAATATTTATTGAGATTTTAATTGAATTACAAAAAATCTGCAAGTTAATTTGTAAATAATTTACATTTAGGGAATTTCATCTTCCCATAAAGGAAATGGATGTGCATATTCACTTATTTCTGTCTTCTTGCATGTTTATCCACAGTGCTTTGTTTTTTCAACATAATATGCCACATATTTCTTACTATAGTTAGTCTTAAATATCTTTTATAAATGTTGACATCACAGGTTTATCCAATATATTTTCTTACTTGTTTATAATGGTATGTAGAGTATCAAATCAAATACTGTCAAAGCAACTTAACTAATGAAATAGTCATACGTTTTTCTGACAAATAATCTTAATCTCAGCAACGGCCATTATTTATTCAGCACGCATTTCATGAGTTCCTATAAGACAATGAATATACTAATATATAATATAGAGACCTCAATATGTAGTTGGAAAAACAAACCCGGTTGAAGAGTAAAATGTTTGAGAGTGGGATCAATGAGATCAAGGTTTAGCCTAAGCCTCAAAAAGAAAAAAAAAAAAAAAAGACACTACCTTTATGAACAAATAAAAATGGTAAAGATAGGCAGGGATATTATTACACTGGAAGGTGAAGGAGGACTACATGTTGAAAGAGTTCATGATATATGCCTGAATCATTAGAAATAAAAGGGAAGATTCTTCCCTGTATAGGAGCCATTCACTGATAAGCCATTTCCAAGTATATTTAAACTTTTGTTTTTAGAAAAAACTTATTTTTTGGAGCAGTGTGGGAAAATTGGTTTATTTTTTGGTATTTAAAATTATAAATACTAAAGGATTCTTAAATATTTAAGAAATGTTTAATTTTTTAAAGGAAGTATGAAAATCTAGAATTTAATAATCACATTAACTTCTACAATTAAAAAGAAAACAAAACTAATATCTACAGCAATATACATTTGGGAACAAGCATGAGATATTACACTGAGTTTTAAGACATCTGACACTCTCTTCCCTAATGGGTTTCAAAGGACATACTCCCACATAGTTAGAGTAAAACTCTGTATTTATGTAATGGCTTTTGAGGAGATCCTTGAAAAGTCTTATCCCTCACCAAATCCCTGTTAGGTAAGTATAGTAAAGAGACCATTATCTCCATTTTACAGATCAGACCATCAAGACGCTCAGTTTCAATGATTAGTAGAAGGCACTAAGCATGCACAAAAAGGAAAGATAAAAAAATCCTGATTGCTAGGCATCTTAACAAAAGGATACTTCATATGCTTTACATGTATGTCTATACTGCTCTTTTATACTTGTTTCTCTAATATTTTCAAGGTCAATATTTAATGTTTATATTTAAAGTAATAAAAATAAAGTAACAAAAAATACATCATCCTTACCTTCACAAGTTCAAACCCCATGCTAATTGATGACTCTCTAAAACTATGTCTCTTATATATGTCATTTTTTTACCTGTGGAACTTCCCACATTTAAAAAGCTGAAAAGAGGCCAAGCATGGTGGCTCATGTCTGTAATCCAAGAACTTTGGGAGGCCAAGGCGGGCAGATCACTTGAGGTCAGGAGTTTGAGACCAGCCTGGCCATCATGATGAAACCCTGTCTCTACTAAAAATGCAAAAAGTAGCTAGGTATGGTGGCACACACCTGTAATTTCAGCTGCTCAGGAAGTTGAGGCTAGAGAATTGTTTGATTCTTGGCTCAGGGCAACCTCCTGGGAGGCAGAGGTTGCCCTGAGCTGAGGTTGTGCCACTGCACTCCAGCCTGGGTGACAGAATAAGATTCCATCTCAGAAAAAAAAAAAAAAAAAAAAAAAAAAGCTGAAAAGAGATTATGTTTTTCTCCCAGAACTTATTAAGGTAAAACTGTCAAAATTAGATATATTTACTGTATACAACATGATGTTTTGATATATGTATACATTGTGAAATGATTAAGTCAAGCTGATTAATATACCCAGCACCTCACATAACTCATTATTTTTTTTGTGTGTGGTGAGAACATTTAAGAACCACCCTCTTAACAATTTTCAAGTATACAATAATTATTATTAACTACAGTTATTATTCTGTACAGTAAGTCACCAGAACATACTCATCCTGTTTAATCGAAACTTTGTTCCCTTGGACCACCATTTCCCCACTCCCTCACTCCCCACCCCCTGTCAACCACCATTATATTCTTTGCTTCTATTAGCTTGACTTCTTGTTTTTCCCATATAAGTGAGATCATGCATCTGGAAAAAAAAAAGGCACGTCAACTCCATTGCTGTGAATATTAGCTAGTCACCCGTGCGTATGGGAAATATCCTGGTATCATCCAAACTATGGATGCTTTTAGTCTTCTATGGTTCCATAATCAAGAGAATGAATTAAGGACTTATACTTCTCATAAGAGAGACAGTAAACATTTTAAATATATATATGTGTGTGTGTACTCTGTGTGTGTATGTGTAGTCTCTGTGTGTGTGCACACATATCTGTGTGTGTATCTCTATTGATATGAACAACATGTATATTATTCTAAAATCATTATTATCTGTCCCATTCCTTTTAATAAGTGACAGATAAGCTAACTGAACAAATGAGCTCCAATGAGTCTGAGCAATGGAACACATTTTTACTTCCTATTTGAAAAATGTGTAACATTATAAAGACAATTACAGTCTTAAGTCAAATTGGCAGAAACTTAAGTATATCTGGCAAGATGACCTAGCCATTAGTGAGGTATTTCTAAGCAGAGGAATGACACTCCCAAACACCTAATATAAAATCTTATGAGCAGTCATTTAATTTGAACACCTGTAAAAGCCTGACTTGATTAAGAAGCAAAAATAAAATGATATTTATCATTATAGAACAGTGCTATCAGTGTAACTTTGATCTTCAAAGTAACTTCTTTTTACTTCTCATTAAAAGTTCCTGAGTTAGGGTTTGCACCATCTCCTCTCCAACTCCAGCAAGTACAGCTCATAGCAACAAAAGTGACTCCTTCCTTCTGTTTAAGGAGAGGAGAGTGAAGACTAAAGAGGACTTTGTTTTGCCTTTTGGGTGCCAGGTCAGCCACAACAGGATAGGCACCAAATAGAGCTGTGAGGCCCCATTTCAGGCCCTAGCTCCCAGATGATATTTCTAGTCAAGTCCTGGACAAAAAGGGATCCTACTGCCTTGAAGTGAAGGAACTGGTCTTGGCAGAATTCGCCACTTGCTGACTAAAGAGCCCTTGACCCCTGAATAACCAGCAGTGATACCCAGGGTGTAAGCCATTAGCCTTGGGCTCTGAGTTGTGCTGGCTTCAGGTGAGACTCAGCACATTCCCACATATGGTGGCTATAGTGAAAGACTCCTTCTATTTGAGAAAAACAGTGAAAAGTAAAGGGGACTTGGTTTGGACCTTAGTACCAGCTCAGCCACAGTGGGGTAGAGCAACCAGCAGGCTCTTGGGGTCCTGGAGTCCAGGCCTAACCTATTAGGCAGCTTTTCTGGACCTGCCCTGGCCCAAAAAGGAGCCCACTGCCCTGAAGGGTGAGTTCCAGGCCTGGCAGCATTCACCACAATGTGACAGAACAGCCCTTGGGCTTTAAGCTAACATCAGCAGTGGGATGGCAGAACCCCCTGGGGACTGATGGTGATGGTAGCCACAAGCAGAAGTTTCTTTGACTATGGAAAGGGGAAGGAAGAGTGTGAAAAACTCAGTATGGGTAATATTGAGTGTCAACTTGATTGGATTGAAGGATGCAAAGTATTGTTCCTGGGTGTGTCCGAGACAGTGTTGCCAAAGGTGACTCAAAGTCCACTAACATTTGAGTCAGTGGACTGGGAGAGGCAGACCCACTCTCAATCTGGGGGACACCAGCTCATGAGCTGCCAGCAAGGCTGGAATAAAGCAGGCGGAAGAAAATGGAAAGAGCAGACTTCTTGAGTCTTCCAGCCTTCATCTTTGTCCCATGCTGGATGCTTCCTGTCCTCGAACATCAGACTCCAAGTTCTTCAGCTTTTGGAATCTTGGACTTATACCAGTGATTTACTAGGGGCTCTTGTGCCTTTGGCCACAGACTGTCAGCTTCCCTATTTTCGAGGTTTTGGGACTCGGACTGGCTTTCTTCCTCCTCAGCTTGCAGATTACCTATTGTGGGACCTCACCTTATGATCGTGTGAGTCAATACTCAACAAACTCCCCTTTATATATATATATATATATATATATTTTTTTTTTTTTTTTTTTGAGACGGAGTCTTGCTCTGTGCCCCAGGCTGGAGTGCAGTGGCGCGATCTCGGCTCACTGCAAGCTCCGCCTCCCGGGTTTACGCCATTCTCCTGCCTCAGCCTCCCGAGTAGCTGGGACTACAGGCGCCTGCCACCACGCCCGGCTAATTTTCTTGTATTTTTAGTAGAGACGGGGTTTCACTGTGTTAGCCAGGATGGTCTCGATCTCCTGACCTCGTGATCCGCCCGTCTCGGCCTCCCAAAGTGCTGGGATTACAGGCTTGAGCCACCGCGCCCGGCCCCTTTATATATATATATACTACTACTACTTCTGTCCCTCTAGAGAACCCTGACTAATATATGTGGTCTGAGTGCCAGCTAGGAGGCAAGAGAGTAGAACATAAAGTAAATTGCTAAGATATTTAACTCCAATCCCTGGCTTCTACACAGCATCTCTGGACATGGCTGGGCACTGAGAAATTCACCATCCTAAAGGGAAGGCCCTTGGGCAAGTTCAATACTGTGCTGGCTTTAGGTCTGACTCGACACAGTCCCAGTGGTGGTGGCCACAAGGGTGTTTGCATTACCACATATGCAGTTTCAAGGGACTCACCACAGAGAGAGAGAATCTCTATGTTTGGAAGAAAGTAAGACAAAAGAATGAGAGTCTCTGCCTTGTAATTCAGAGAATTCTTCAGGATCTTATCCAAGACCAGCAAGGAGGTACCTCTAGGAGTCTGTAAAAACCATAGTGTTATTTGTTTTGGAGCCAAAGTCCCTTTGAATACCTGGAAAGCCTCCCCAAGAAGGACATATGCAAATAAGTCCAGAATATAAAGACTATAGTAAATACCTAACTCTTCAATGCCCAGATACTGGAGAATATCTATAAGCATCAACACTATCCAGGAAGACAGGACCTCACCAAATGAATTAAACAAGGTACCAGGGACCAATCCTGGAGAAATAGAGATCTGTAACCTTTCAGACACAGAATTCAAAATAGCTGCTTTAAGGAAACTCACAGAAATTCAAGATAACACAGAGAAGAAATTCAGAATTCTACCAGATAAATTTAAGAGAGATTGTAATAAAAAGAATGAAGCTGGAATTCTAGAGTTGAAAAATGCAACTGACATGCTGAAGAATGCATCAAAGTTTCTTAATAGCAGAAATCATCAAGCAGAAAGAATTAGTGAGTTTGAAAACAGGCTATTTGAAATTACACAATCAGGGGAGACAAAAAAAAGTCAATGAAGCACACCTACAGGATCTAGAAAACAGTCTCAAAGGGGCAGATGTAAGAGTTATTGGCCTTAAGGAAGAGACAGAGAAAAAGATAGAGGTAGAGAGTTTATTTAAAGGGATCATATCATAGGACTTCCCAATCCTAGGGAAAGATATCAACATTTAATTATACAAGAAGGAAATAGAACAACAAGTAGATTCAGCCCAAAGACTACTTCAAGGCATTTAATAATCAAACTCCCAAAGGTCAAGGATAAAGAAAGGATTCTAAAAGCAGCAAGAGAAAGGAAACAAATAACATACAATGGCACTACAATACATCTGGCAGCTGAGTTTTCAGTGGAAACCTTACAGGCCATGAGAGTGTGAAATGACATATTTTTAATGTGATGGAAAAAAACCAAAATTTACATTAGAATAGTGTATTTGGTAAAAATATTCTTTAAGCATGAAGGATAAAGACTGTTCCAGACAAACAAAAGCTGAGAGATTTCAACAACACCAGACCTGTCCAACAAGAAATGATAAAGGGATTTCTTCAATCTGAAAAATAAATGTTAATGAGTAAGAAGAAATTATCTAAAGGCATAAAACTCACTCGTAATAGTAAGCACAAAGGAAAACATGGAATAGTTTAACACAGTAATTGTAGTGTGTATACTTTTCCTGACTTAAGTAGAAAGACTAAATGATAAATCAATCAAAAATAGTAACACAACTTTTTAAGGCATAGACCAGTACATATTCAGCCATAAAAAAGAATGAGATTCTGTCATTTGCAACAACATGGACAGAACTGGAGGTCATTATGTTCAATGAAATAAGCTAGGCACAGGAAAACAAACATTACATTCTCACTTATTTGTGAGACCTTAAAAATCAAAACAATTGAACCCATGGACATAGTAAATACAAGGATGTTTACCAGAGGTCAGGAAGGGTAGTAGGGAATGTAGCAAGGGAGGTGGAAATGGTTAATGGGTACAAAAAGAATGACTCAAAGAATGAATAAGACCTAGTATTTGATAGCACATCAGGGGAACGATAGACAATAATAATTTAATTGTGCATCTTAAAATAACTAAAAGAGTATAACTAGATTGTTTGTAATACAAAGGACAAATACTTTAGGGGAAGACCTGATTTGTCATCATGTGATTATTATGCATCACATGTCTGTACCAGAATATCTTGGGTGCCCCATAAATATATAAAATTACTATGTAGTGCACAAATTAAAAATAAAAAAATTTAAAGTCATAGGGTAAAAGACACAGCACAATAAGTCACAAAGAGAAACAAAATAGTTAAACAGTGGGGGATAAAGTTAAATGTAGGATTTTTATTAGGTTTTTTTTGCATGTTTGTTTGTTTATGCAATCAGTGCTAAGTTGTCATCTGTTTAAGGTAATGGGTTATAGGATAGTATTTGCAAGCTCATAGAAATCTCAAAGTGAAAAAGCATACAATGGACACGCACGCACAAAAATTCTTAAGCAAGAAATTGAAGCTTACCATCAGAGAAAAATCACCTTTATTAAAAGAAAGATGGGAAGGAAGAAAATAAGCAAGAGAAGACCACAAAACAACCAGAAAAGAAATAACAAAATGGCAGGAGTAAGTCACCACTTATCTCTTACTCAATAATAACATTGAATGTAAAGAAACCGAACTCTCCAATCAGAAAAGATAGACTGGCTGAATGGATTAAAAAAAAAAAAAAAAAAAAGGCCCAGTGATCTGCTGCCTATAAGAAACTCTTCACTGGCCAGGTGCAGTGGTTCACACCTGCAATCCCAGCACTTTGGAAGGCCAAGGTAGGTGGATCACAAGGTCAGGAATTCAAGACCAGCCTGGACAATGTGGCGAAACCTTACCTCTACTAAAAATACAAAAATTTAGCTGGGCATGGTGGCACATGCCTGTAATCCCAGCTACTTGGGAAGTTGAAGCAGAGAATTGCTTGAACCTGGGAGGTGGAGGTTGCAGTGAGTCAAGATTGTGCCACTGCACTACAGCCTGGGCAACAGAATGAGACTCTGTCAAAAAACAAACAAACAAAAAACCACACACACACACACACCAAAAACAAAAAACAAAAAACAAAAAACACTTCACCAATAAATATGCACATAGACTGAAAATAAAGAAATGGAAAAGGATATTCCATTCCAACGGAAACCCAAAAAGAGCAGGAGTAGCTATATTTATATCAGACAAAATAGACTTCAAGACAGAGACTGTAAAAAGAGACAAAGAAGGTCATTACATAATGATTCATTAGTCAATTCAGCAAAATGATATAACAATTTGAAATATACATGCACCCAACACTGCAGCACCCAGATGTATCAAGCAAATATTATTATAACTAAGAGAGAGAGAGAGAGAAATCCCAATATGTAACAGATGGAGGCTTCCACACCCCACTTTAAACATTGCAAAGATTTACCAGGCAGAAAATCAACAGTGACAACAACAACAACAACAACAACAAAAATGGGACTTAATCTGCACTATAGACCAAATGAACCTAATAGATATATACAGAACATTTCATCCAACAGCTGCAGAATACACGTTTTCCTCACCACATGGATCATTCTCAAGGATAGACCATATGTTAGGTCACAAAGAGAGTTATAAAACATTCAAAAAAGTTTAAAAAATATCAGGCATCATCTCTGACCACAATGGAATAAAACTAGAAATCAACAAGAAGCAGAACTTTGGAAACTATATAAACACATGGAAATTAAACAATATGCTCCTGAATGACAGTAGGTCAATAAAGAAATTAAAAAGGAAATTGAAATTTTTTTAAAAACAAATGATAATGGAAACACAACATACAAAAACCTATGTGATATGGCAAAAACAGTACTGAGAAGAAAATTTGTAGCTATACATGCCTACATAACAAACAAGAAAAATTTCAAGTAGATAACTTAATGATGCATCTTAAAGAACTAGAAAAGCAAAAGCAAACCAAATCCAAAATTAGTATAAGAAATGCTAAAAACAAGAACAGAAATAAATAAAGTTGAAGTGAAAATAAACAATATAACAGATAAATGAAACAAATAATTGTGATTTTTGTTTGAAAAGATGAACCAAATTGACAAACTTTTATCCAGGCTACCTAAGAAAAAAGAGAGGAGCCCCAAAGAAGTAAAATAAGATATGATAAAAGGAGTAATTGCAATGGATACCACAGAAATTCAAAGGATCATTAGTGGCTAGCATGATCAACTAAACACCAATAAATCAAAACATCTAGAATAAATAAAATTCATAGACATATACAACCAACCAAGATTGAATAATGAAGAAATCCCTAAACTGAACAGACCAGTAACAAGTAATAAAATCAAAGCTGTAATAAAAAATCTCCTAGTAAAGAAAAACCCAGAACAAGATGGCTTCACTGCTGAATTCTACCAATAATTTCAAAAAGCAATATCAATACCACTCAGACTGTTCTGAAAAATAGAGGAAGAGGAAATACTTCCAATCATCTATGAGGTCATTATTGTCCTGATACCAAAACCAGACAAAGATACATCAAAAAAAGAAAACTACAGGCCAATAGCTCTGATGAATACTGATTCAAAAATACTCAACAAAATACTAGTAAACGAAATTCAACAATATATTAAAAATATCATTCATCATGACCAAGTAGGATTTACATTAGGGCTGTAAGGATGGTTCAACATATGCAAATCAATCACTGTGATACATCATATCAACAGAATGAAGGACAAAAATCATAGATCATTTCAAATGATGCTGAAAAAGCATTTGATAAAGTTCAATATGCCTTCAAAATAAAAACCTCATCAATTGGGTAGAGAAGGAACATACCTCAACATAATAAAATCCACTTATGACACATCCACAGCTAGTATCATACAGAATTTGAAAACACTAAAAGCTTTTCCCCATAGATCTGAAATACTACAAGATTGCTCACTTTCACCATTGTTATTCAACATTGTACTAGAAGTTTTAGCTACAGCAATTAGACAAGAGAAAGAAATAAAGGGCATCCAAATTGGAAAGGAAAATGTAAATTATCCTTCTCTGCAGATGATATGATCTTATACTTGGAAAAACCAAAAGATTCTACAAGAAAACTACAAGACCTGAGAAGCAAATTCAGTAAAGTTGCAGGATATAATATTGTCATATAAAAATTAGTCAGATTCAGCACTTTGGGAGGCCGAGTCGGGTGGATCACGAGGTCAGGAGATCGAGACCATCCTGGCTAACACGGTGAAACCCCGTCTCTACTAAAAAATACAAAAAAACTAGCCAGGCGAGGTGGCGGGCGCCTGTAGTCCCAGCTACACAGGAGGCTGAGGCAGGAGAATGGCGTAAACCTAGGAGGCGGAGCTTGCAGTGAGCTGAGATCCAGCCACTGCACTCCAGCCTGGGTGACAGAGCGAGACTCCATCTCAAAAAAAAAAAAAAAAAAAAAAAAAAGTTAGTAGGGTTTCTGTATACCAACAGTAAACAATGTGAAAAATAAATTAAAAAGTAACTCCATTTACAATAGTCACAAATAAAATTAAAAACCTAGGAATTAACCAAAGAAGTAAAAGATTTCTACAATAAAAATTATAAAACATTGATGAAAGAAATTGAAGAGGGCTCCCCAAAGTGGAAAGATATTCCATGTTCATGGATTGGAATAATTAATATTGTTAAAATATCCATACTACACAAAGCAATCTACAGATTCAACACAATCCCTATAAAAATACCAATGACATTCTTCACAGAAATAGAAAAAACAATCCTAAAATTGATATGACATTACAAAAGACCCAGAATAGGCAAAGCTATCCTGAGTAAAAAGAAAAAACTGGATGCATCACATTACCTGACTTTGAATTATACTACAGAGCTATAGTAACCAAAACAGCATGATACTGGCAAACAAACAAACAAACAAAAAAATCCCGGACACATAGACCAATGGAACAGAGTAGAGAACCCAGAAATAAATACACACAACTACAGTAAACACATTTTTGACAAACATGTCAAGAACATACATTAGTGAAAAGACAGTCTCTTCAATAAACGGTGCTGGGAAAATTGGATATCTATATGCAGAAGAATGAAACCTGATCCCCATCTCTTCTGCAAAAATCAAAACAAAATAGATTAAAGACTTAAATTTAAGGCCTTAAACTATGAAACCAGTAAAAGAAAACCTTGGGCAAAATTCCAGTAAATTGGTCTGGGCAAAAATTTCTTGAGCAATACCCCAAAAGCATAGGCAACCAAAGAAAACATGGACAAATGGGATCACATCAAGTTTAAAACGCTTCAGCACAGTAAAGAATCAAGAAAGTGAAGAGACAAACCACAGAATTGGAGAAAATATTTGCAAACTACCCATCTGACAAGGGATTAATAACCAGAATATATAAGAAGCTCAAACAACTCTGTAAGAAAATATCTGGCCAGGCATGGTGCCTCATGCCTGTAATTCCAACACCTTGGGAGGCCGAGGAAAGCGGATCAAGAGGTCAGGAGATCAAGACCATCCTGGCTAACATGGTGAAACCCTGTCTCTACTAAAAATACAAAAATTATCTGGGTGTGACAGTGGGCACCTGTCATCCCAGCTACTCAGGAGGCTGAGGCAGGAAAATCATTTGAACCCGGGAGGTGGAGATTGCAGTGAGCTGAGATTGTGCCACTGCACTCCAGCCTCGTGGCAAAGCAAGACATTGTCTCAAAAAAAAAGAAAAAAAAAAAAAAGAAAGAAAGAAAGAAAAAAAAAGAAAAAAGTCTAAGAATGTGGGGTGGGGCCAAGATGGCCAACTACAAGCAGTGGCTATCAGAAGCACCCATTGAAAAGATTCAAACAGTGTGCAAATCCTGCACTGGCAACTGAGGTATTCCGGTTCTGTCATCAGGACTGACTAGGCAGCAGGTATGACCCACAGTGAGGAAGGAAGGGCAGTGTGGTGTGGCTACCCACCTGAGAGCCACAGGGGGCAGGAGAGCCACCCCCAGCCATGACAGATGCTCTGAGGAACCTGGGCAGCCCAGATTAGTGGGTTTCCCCCCAGCGTAGCACACCCCCTCATCACCAAGGGACAGCCAAAATGCATTGTTAAATGGGTCCTGCTTCCTGTGCCACTCAACTGAGTGAGATCCCCCACCAGGGGTTGTCAGGCATCCTATACAGAAGTGTTCCTACTGTCAGCAGGTCAGTACCCCTCAAGGCCAAAGATCCCAGAGAAAGAAGCAGGCACCCATCTTTGTTGTTCTCCAGCCTCCTTGAATGACATCTCCAGGCACGGGAGTGAATAGGGCATGAGGTGAACCCCCAGCAAACTGCAGCAGCCCTACAGAAGAGAAACCTGACTACTGAAAGAAAAACAGAAAGCAACAACAGCATCATCAACAAAAAGTCCACACAAAATCCTCATCCAAGGGTCAACAGCCTCAAAGATCAAAACTAGAAAAAATCATGAAGATGAGAAAAAAATCAATGAAAAAATGCTTAAAACCCAAAAGGCCAGAGTACCTCTTCTCCTCCAAATGATCGCAAGGGCCAGAACTGGATGGAGGATGAGATGGACAAACTGACAGAAGTAGGCTTCAGAAAGTGGATAATAACAAACTTCACTAAGGTAAACAAGCATGTTCTAACCCAATGCAAACAAGCTAAGAACCTTGACAAAAGGTTAGAGGAGGTGGTAACTAGAAGAACCAGTTTAGATAGAAACATCTGGGGCTGAAAAACATAACTTGAGAACTTTGTGAACCATACACAAGTATAAATAGCCGAACTGATCAAGTGGAAGAAAGAGTATCAGAGTTGGAAGACTGTCTTGCTGAAATAAGGCAGGAAGACAAGACTAAAGAGAAAAAAAAAAGGAAAAACAAAACCTCCGAGAAATACCGGCCTGGGTAAAAAGACCAAACCCATGACTGATTGGAGTACCTGAAAGAGACAGGGTGAATGGATTCAACCTGAAAAACACACTTCAGGATATTATCCAGGAGAACTTCCCCAACCTAGCAAATTCGGGAAATACAGAGAACAGCACTAAGATACTCCACAAGAAGATCAACCCCAAGACACATAATGATCAGATTCTCCAAGGTCGAAATGAGGAAAAATTGTTAAGGGCAGCCAGAGAGAAAGGCCAGTTCATCCACAAAGGGAAGCCCATCAGACTTACAGCGGACCTTTCAGCACAAATTCTATAAGCCAGAAGAGAGTAGGGGCCAATATTCAACATTCTTAAAGAAAAGAATTTTCAACACAGAATTTCATATCTGACCAAACTAAGCTTTATAAGTGAAGGAGAAATAAAATCCTTTTCAGACAAGCAAATGCTGAGGGAATTTGTCATTACCAGGCCTGCTTTGCAAGAGTTCCTGAAGAAAGCACTAAATATGGAAAGGAAAAACCAGTACTAGCCACTGCAAAACACAACAAAATATAAACACCATTGACATCATGAAGAAACAGCATCAATTAGTGTGCAAAATAACCAGCTAGCATCATGATAACAGAATCAAATTCACACATAACAATATTAACCTTAAATGTAAATGATCTAAATGCCCCAATTAAAAGATACAGACTGGGCTGGGCGTGGTTGCTCACACTTGTACTCCTTGCACTTTGGGAGGCCAAGGTAGGTGGATTGCCTGAGTCAGGAGCTCAAAATCAGCCTGAGCAACATGGTGAAAACCCGTCTGTACTAAAAAACACACAAAAAATTAACCGGATATGGCAGTGGATGCCTGTAGTCCCAGCTACTCAGGAGGCTGAAGCAGGATAATAGCTTGAACCTGAGAGGCAGAGGTTACAGTGAGCCGTGATCACGCTACTGCCTTCCAGCATGTGCTACGGAGAAAGACTCTGTCAAAAAATAAAAAATAAAAAACAAAAAAAAAAGACATAGACTGGCAAATTGGATAAAGAGTCAAGGCCCATCGGTGTGCTATATTCAGGAGACCCATCTCACGTACAAAGACATGCATAGGCTCAAAATAAAGAGATGGAGGAATATTTACCAAGCAAATGAAAAGAAGGAAAACAACAACAACAACAACAACAACAAAACAGAAAACACCAGGGGTTGGATTTCTAGTTCCTGATAAAACAGACTTTAAACCAATAAAAGATTTTAAAAAAAGAAGAAGGGCATTACTTAATGGTAAAGAGAACAGTTCAACAAGAAGAGCTGACTATCCTAAATACAGGAGCACCCAGATTCATAAAACATGTTCTTAGAGACCTACAAAGATACTTAGACTCCCACTCAATAATAGGGAAAGACTTTAACACCCGAGTGGCAATATTAGACAAACCCATGAGACACAAAATTAACAAGGATATTCAGGACTTGAACTCAGTTCTGGATCAAGTGGACCTAATATATATCTACAGAACTCTCTACCCCAAAACAATAGAATATATATTCGTCTCAAAGTCACAGAGGACTTACGCTAAAATTGGCCACACAATTCGAAGTAAAAAACTCCTCAGCAAATGCATAAGAACAGAAATCATGCAAATCGTCTCCAAACCACAGTACAATCAAATTAGAACTCAGAATTAAGAAACTCACTGAAAACCACACAATTACATGGAAATTGAACAACCTGCTCCTGAATGATTCCTGGGTAAATAATGAAATTAAGGCAGAAATCAAGAAGTTCTTTGAAACCAATGAGAACAAAGAGACAATGTACCAGAATCTCTGGGACACAGCTAAAGTAGTTTTAAGAGGGAAATTTATAGCACTAAATGCCCACATCAGAATGCTAGAAAGATCTCAAATCGATACCCTAACATCACAATTAAAAGAACTAGGGATGCAAGAGCAAAGAAATCAAAAAGCTAGCAGAAGACAAGAAATACTTAAGATCAGAGTGGAAATGAAGGAGACAGAGATACAAAACACCCTTCAAAAAATTACTGAATCCAGGACTGGTTTATTGAAAAAAATAATAAAATAGACCACTAGCTAAACTAATAAGAAAAGAGAGAAAACTCAAATTGACACAATAAAAAATGATAAAAGGGATATCATCACTGACTCCACAGAAATACAGACTACCATCAGAGAATACAAAAACAACTCTACACAAATAAACTAGAAAATCTAAAAGAAATGGATAAATTCCTGGACACATACACCCTCCCAAAACTAACCCAGGAAGAAGTCGAATCCTTGCACAGACCAATAACACGTGCTGAAATTGAGGCAGTAATAGTATGCCAAAAAAAAAAAAAAAAAAAAAAAAGCCCAGGACCAGATGGATTCATGGCTAAATTCTACCAGAGGTACAAAGAGGAGCTGGTACCATTCCTTCAGAAATTATTCCAAATAATTGAAAAGGTAGGACTTCTCCCTAACTTATTTTATGAGGCCAGCATCATCCTGATACCAATACCTGGCAGAGACACAACAAAAAAAGTTCAGGCAAACATCCCTGATCAACATAGATGTAAAAATCCTCAACAAAATACTGGCAAACCAAATCCAGCACCACATCAAAAAGTTTATCCACCAAGTCAGCCTCACAACTGGAATGCAAGGGTAGTTCAACAGAAGTGAATCAATAAATGTAATCCATCACACAAACTGAACCAATGATAAAAACCACATGACCATCTCAATAGATGCAGAAAAGGCCTTCAATAAAATTCAACATACCTTCAGGGTAAAAACTCTCAATAAATTAGGTATTGATGGAACATATCTCAAAATAATAAGTGCTATTTATAACAAACCCACAACTGATACACTAAATGGGCTAAAGCTGGAAGCATTCCCTTTGAAAACTGGCACAAGGTAAGTATGCCCTCTCTCACCACTCCTATTCAACATAGTATTGGAAGTTCTGGCCAGGGCAATCAGGTAAGAGAAAGAAAAAAGGGTTTTCAATTAGGAATAGAGGAAGTCAAGCTGTCTCTGTTTGCAGATGACATGATCCTAAACCTAGAGAACCCCATCATCTCAACCCATAAGCTGATAAGCAATGTCAGCAAAGTCTCAGGATACAAAATCAATGTGCAAAAATCACAAGAATTCCTATATACCAACAATAGACAAGCAGAGAGCCAAATCATCCATGAGCTCCCATTCACAATTGCTACAAAGAGAATAAAATACCTAGGAATATAGCTAAGAAGGGATGTGAAGAAACTTTTCAAGTAGAACTACAAACCACTGCTCAAGGAAATAAGAGAGGACACAAGCAAATGTAAAATCATTGTATCTAAGCCATCTATGACAGGAACAGCACTTATCTAGGGCTTCTACAGATTATGCTCTCATGTAGAACAACACTTACTAATTCCCTCACCATGCATACACAGAAATGTGGAGAGTCCTATATCTACTCACATGATTTGTGGGAAAATGTGGTTTCTTTTTTTTAGAAAAAAATAAGAAGCGAAGTATTATTTTACCTTGGGAACTGTATTTTCAACATACCACATTCAATATATATATTCTTAATTCATTTTGGATCATGAGGCTGTTTTAACCTTGAGAAAATCTTAAGTTTTACCTAAAACCCCCTATAGTAATTAAACCTAGAAATGTTTATTTCTTCTGATGAAAATATATTTTTATGCTGAAAAGAAGTTTGATATATTTGATATGCTCAGACCAGTAATTGAGTTTAGATCAGCATATTAATCTTTATTATTCAAGTTTCTAGAATAACTGCAGCTAAAAATGTGTTTAATGTGCTTATGGTAAGTGATTTGCAACAAGAATTATTTAAAACACAGAATAAAAGTAGAAGAAAGCAAGCAATAAGGACAGTCTTTATTTTTTTTTTCTTTTTCATTTTACAATCACGCACTTTACAAAGAAGTTTCCTTAAATTAATGGGCCTTAAGAATTTTTTCT
The DNA here is from genome assembly GCF_047675955.1 of Chlorocebus sabaeus. Classification (NCBI taxonomy): domain Eukaryota; kingdom Metazoa; phylum Chordata; class Mammalia; order Primates; family Cercopithecidae; genus Chlorocebus; species Chlorocebus sabaeus. The sequence goes on from NC_132915.1 coordinate 57,351,870, forward strand.
GGACTGAAGTAGGTTGATTGAGTAATCAAATTCCACAGACTAATGGAAATAATAAACCTCCTAAAGCCCAACCTTGCAAAAAAAACCCACTTGAGTTTTATTGGAGAAAATTTTATAGCAATGCTTAATGAGATGGCAAGTATGCATGAATAATTATTTTTACTTACTGTTCTCATTAAAGAAAAAAATGAGTTATCATTCTTTTAGTCAGAAGTAAAAATTCTTCCCCTATCATTACCATTAACTTGACTTATTTTGTATTTTTTAAAAATCCATTTAAATTCTTCCTTGAAGTGATAGAAGAAACAGACAGTTTTAATCAGACAAAAGGGAACCATTTTTCCTTTGGTCAAACAATTATCTTAAGTTTTCAACAAAAGCATTATAAATATTCAGATAGGAGGGGCAGCATTTGGGTACCACAATTATTAACCTTCACTCTGGTACTCATTCTCAGAGATGAAAAAGCTGTTTATAAAGACAAGAAAATGTTTTATTACTGACACCAAAAGGGCTGAAAATTATCTAAAAGTGAATAAAGCAGCCTCTGTTCTCATGGGTCTTAACAATGAGTGGTTAGCAAACAAAGGGATTGGATTTCTGGATGTTAGTCACATCCTCCTGAGTTCCTGCAACGTAAGTGACCTATGCCACTATTTTCAAAATATGCACAGAGAGACTTCTGCTTCCAGGAAGATGAAGTGGATGTAGTTTTTCTTATTTCTGCCAAGTACAGTTACAAATACTATACAGTGTTTACAAAAGAAACATACGAAGTCTCTAAAAGTTGAAGAGCAGGCTGACTAGCTAGAGAATTTAGCACAGTGGTGAGTTTCCTCAGTTTTCTTTTTGCCTCAGATATCCCAGACTTGGAGCTTAAGAAGTAGGCAATACAGGACATCAACAGGTGCAGACAAGGAAGCCGGAACAAGTCAGCCTTTTCTAGTGCAAGGACCAGGAAGGGGCAGTTTTGCAGGACAAAAAACTTAGACTTTAATAACTCTACTCCAGCTAAACACCACAGAAATGTCTGTGTCCCCGTCCCCACTCATGATGGCTGAATGGGCAGGGAAGACTTCTACCTTCCAGAGGCTATAACAAAGCACCCTAACCCCTCACCAGAACTATGTCATAGAAGAGAAGACAAAGCAGGATCTGGACTTTTTATCCCATGCCAGCCACAGGGACAGCCTGCACTTATACGCTACCTGGCAGTAATACAGCACCCTTCCCACTCCCTATTCAGGGGTTGCCAGAGGAGGACTAACGGACAGAGAGGACTTTCACAGTTACCCAGTGGTAATGAGTCCACTTCCACCTTGGTGTGGATCTCCATCAGTTGGGGAGCCGCAAATCTTCCCACCCCAGCAGTCACGAGACGCCCTCCCCATCAGGTGTCAACGTAGGCTAAGTGGGGAACCTGGAACTCACCTCCACCTGGCAATCACAAGGTGTTCTCCCCTTTCTGTAAGGGTACATTCAAATTTTAAAAAGAAAAAAAATTAATTTTCCCTAATGTAAAATGGAAACAGACTTTTCTTCCTCCCCCTGCCCTTTGCTTAGAACATTTACTTTAGAAAACCTACAACTGTGAATTCTTTCTCTGCCCCCTATGATGAATATAAATCTTTTTGAAAGCTAAATAGGCCTCCGGTCAGTTTTTAAACTCAGGAAACTTTTTTCCCAAGAACCCAGAAGCTACCTATTTGAAATGTAATCATCAAAGAAGATAGTTCCCTTATCTCTCAGCTTCTAGAGAAGGGTAGGATACTAACTTCCTCAGGGTAGTTGCAATATGTCTCCTTTTGTAAAGATATGAGAAGTTTATTTTTCCTTTGGATAAAGGCAATTAGTAAATGTGGATTGTCACTCTAATTATCAGGTAAATTTAAGATAAACTGTGTGACAAATTTCAAGTCCTCTTATTTGAGGATCAGTTGTCATTTATCCTGAAAACATGTATGTAATGGATCATACCTGCCTGACTATACAAAAGGGTAGAATTTCTTTCTCTCTTTGCAATCTCTTTAGCAGATTGTCTGTGGTGGGCATCACATTCTGATTTAGTGCTTATTCAAAAATAGAACTATTTTCTTTCTCTTCTATCTTTGTGGAAAGGTTTTCTGAATTGGCAAAAAATTTACTTTTAATTGTATTTCCCCAAGATTTCAAAGGAAAGCAAGAGTAGCTCTATTAATAACAGGTAGAATTCAGAGTGAAAAAAAAACCAAAAACTATTACATACAGGGAAGAACATTATGTGATAATTAAAGGGTCAATCCTTCAAGAAGACATAGCAATCCTACATATGTATGTACCAAACAAAGCTGCAAATTGTATAACTGGAATTGTACTCTCTGGAGAAGCATAGGAAGGAATACTGGACCTAGGGTTAGGAGATCTTGATTCTTACATGTTCTACCACTAAATAGCTATGTGACCTTGGCCAATTTACTTAACTTCCTTGAGTCTCAGTTTCTCTATTTTCTATAAAATATGAAGTTAGATAATCTACAAGTTTCCTTTCACTCTAAAATTGTAGATATCTCTGGGATCATGTAGTTTAGTATGTTATAGAAATTGATAATTTTCAGAACAAGCACAAACATTTATAGTCACACTTTATAAAATATATTTTTATGTTATGAAAGAATATTTGCAGTGGTCTATACACTGATCATTAAATAAATGGAATGAAGGTTAAAAATCATAGTAACACTTTTTTTTTTTGAGACGGACTCTCACTCTGTTTCTAGGCTGGAGTGCAGAGGCGCGATCTCGGTTCACTGCAACCTCTGCCTCCTGAGTTCAAGTGATTCTCCTGCCTCAGCCTCCTGAGTAGCTGGGACTACACGCACGCACCACTATGACCAGCTAATTTTTGTATTCTTTAGTAGAGACGGTTTCACCATGTTGGCCAGGATGGTCTCCGATCTCTTGACCTTGTGATCTGCCCCCCTTGGCCCCCAAAATGCTGGTATTACAGGCATGAGCCACCTCGCCCAGCCCATAGTAACGGATTTTAAAGCAAACCATATTTTAAACATGTTACTCTGGAGATAGCATATCACTTTAAAAATGTCCCTTACAGTGTACTAAATTGTACCCTAAGTCTAACCCCCAGATTCATAAATGAATATGTAAATTATTTAAAAATAGGAACCATGGTTGAGAGAATTTGGCACACATTATTTCCACTCTAAGCCAACACTTCTGTAACCTTGAGTTATGAGTCATATTTTAACATAAAATTCAGTTAAATGAGAGCAATCATATGAAAATATATAGTATATTTACTACATATGAGAATATACAGTATATATAGCACGAAATATATAATATCAGAAAATATTATCCTTCAAAGAACTTTAGAAATGATTTTCTTCAACTCTTACTTTATACCAATAAGGAAATTAAGGACAGAAAGTTTGAGTTACACAGTGAGTAGTAATAGTATAAGATGTGGAAATCCAGGTCTCCTAGATTTAATTACGCTTATATAGAGGTGATCAAGCACACAGACAAATCATATTGTAGATTGGCCATTAATTTACAGACTTTAATGGACAGTCACAATTTCTCTACACTTAGAAAAATCTGAACAAAGAAAACTAGCATTTGGAGAATATAATAAAGGTTTTGTAAGCTGCCTAACTGCTAAAAGGTAAGCAACAAGTATTTTCAGAGCAGTTATCAAACCTAAACTTCCTCATGTTTCAATTTGCTTAAAAAAATTATTATTTTCTTCAATAAACAGGTGGGAAAGACAAGCCAGAGAAAAATTAATGGATGTTCTCAAGGCATTATAGTACATATATCGATTTTCATGTGGTATTAGAACAGATGTACATTTCTTTTATGAGAGTACAGTTTCATTAAATCTTAAAAGTACACTGTAGGATATTGACAGGTGCCCAATGGGAAAGTCCATCAACAAGCATTTATTGACCACTTAACTCTGTAGGGTAGTGTACTAAACACAATGAGACTTCACAAAAAAAATGGAAGGCATGACCCTTGACTTTGTGGATGTTAAAAACAAAGGCTGCTGCATACCAATTATTTTAGAATTTATGATAATCTGTTATTTTAGATGAGTGAGAAAGCATTCTTATTTCTTTCTCTCAATCCAGAGGTAAATATATTCCTAGGTATTCTCAGCAGTAAGCTAAATGATTCTTCTTGCATTGTATTTTTGTAACCATGTTTTAGTAGTTTCTGTCTGGAAATTAAATGCATATTAAATGAAGAAAGTCTTTTCTCATATTTGAATGACAAGTTTAAGACAGTAGGAGTTAAAAACCTGAGGGTCTAGAAGCAGGCTCACCTGGGGCAAATGCCATTACCACCACCTTAACCTGCGGCCTGGGGCAACCTAACTTCCCTTCCTGGTCTCAAGTCTCGGTTTCATTTGTAAAATGGGGATCATAATAGTTTAGCCTCATAATGAGATAGCCAAGTGTAAGGGGGTCCCTGGAAAAACTCCAACCAGCCTACGCACTGGGAAGAATGTGCACTGGGGTGGACCCACAGAAGTTCCGCCATTTGCAGCGGGGAAGCGCCTGGCCCCTCCTCTTCCTGGGTGGAAGCTGGGATTCAGTCTGGGAGGTGGGAAGCATACTAGTTGAACTCTTGCTCAGCAGAGAGTCCTTGTTTCCCCTGATTTTCCTTTTTGCCCAACAAATTTCATTTTTCCTCACCCTTCAAAGTGTCTGTGAGCCTAATATTTCATGGCTGTGTGACAAGGACCTCCATCTTTAGCTGAACAAAGGAGAAAGTCCTACAATGATAACATAATTACGTGAATTAAATTATATTATTTTTAAGTGCTTGGCATGTTTCCTAGTACATAATAGTTGCTAGGTAAAATATTAGTAATTGTTAACAATATTAATAATGCTACCATTATTTCTAAAACTTGTCAGAATATATGAAAGAGCATTTATATTTAGTGCTATTTCCACTGTATTGTTGGAATATAGCAATGAAATGGTATTAAAATGGAAACTAAAATGTGCACAAAGGTTGCCCCTAACCACTCTCTCTCAACTATTCCTTAATATACAATATCACATTTTTCAGAGAAATAGACTACTTTTAGGGCACTTGATTTATCTGCCTAGAGGAAAGATAAGACACATATGTATTTATTTCATATCTGGTGCAAAGAATATATTATCATGACACTCAGTGAAGAAAAATCTTATAGTTCTCAGCAATTGATAGCTTTTAGAGGCACTTTAAATCCCATGAGAAAGTTCACTTCCATCATATCCATCTTTTAACTTATGTATAAAGGTGCAATAAAATCTGTCCTTTTAGTGAAACAAAAATTTGCTTTTGGCTGAAGATAAAGTTTTCAGAAGGCTCTCACTCAAACAACCATTTTATAAGCAACCAAAAGAAACACCACATTTTTTAAAATTTAACTTTTAAGTTCAGGGGTACATGTGCAGATTTGTTATACAGGTAAAAACTTGTGTCATGGGAGTTTGTTGTACAGATTACTTCATCAGCCAGGTATTAAGCCCGGTACGCATTAGTTATTTTTCCCGATCCTCTTCCTGTTTCCACCCTTCACCCTACAATAGGCCCTAGTGTGTGTTGCTCCTCTCGATGTGTCCATGTGTTCTCATCAAGACATACAAAATCTAATACATACATCCATGTAACACCTAAATTTACTAGAGTTCCTCATTTACTAGAGTTCCTTTGTTACTTAGTGATACTTATTCCTCCCAATTTTATTTCAAAATAGTTGTGAAAATAGATTTATGTACAGTCTCAAGGAAATTGTTTTCCTTTCTTCTATTTTTTTCCTTCCTTCCTTCCTTCCTTCCTTCCTTCCTTCCTTCCTTCCTTCCTTCCTTCCTTCCTCCCTCCCTCCCTCCCTCCCTTCCTTCTTTCCTCCCTGCCGGCCCCCCGTCTCTCTCTCTTTCTTTCCTTTTGTTCTTACACTATTCCTGGCACACTTAAAATTATTTCGCTATTTCTAGGCATATAGTAACATCTGTACAGGTGTTATAGTAGCCCCCACTGGGAATGTCTTTTGACTTCTGCCCTCTTCTCTAGTGATTGAAATCTTATCCTCCTGTTGAGAAATGCTGTATCAGCATGGAAAGACTGAGTCAGACTTGCTAGGCTTGAAACCCTGCTCTACTATTTATTAGCTGAATATCTTGGAGCAAGTTACTGAACCTCTCTAATTCTGTTACTTTTTCTATAAAGTAGGGATACTGTGGGGACTTTAAAAATATGATGTGTGTAAAGGACTTAGTAGAGTGTCTAGCACTTGTAATGCACTCAATCAGCCCTAGCTATTATTTTATTATTACGACTATTCAAGATATAACTCACACATCAGGTCTCCCATAAAACTTTTACTGACATGCTTCAGTGGAATAAACATTCATCTTTGACTTAGCTTCACATGAAATTCTATGATGGATTTCCAACTTTTTAGCAAGTTCTTTAACTTTGCAATTCTATTTCCTGATCTTGAGGTGATAATAACTAAATGTGATCATATTTGCAATGTGTTCTCTCTATGAGAGGCTAAAGTGAAACTTCTGTTGCTGCTCTTAGATACAACTGCAACTTCTTGTGAAGACTTCTAACTATCCTGTACTTTGTAACTTACTATGTATGTCACAAAAGAGAAAGCAATAGCTTTTATTGTGGAAACTATGCACTCTTAAGCAGTCTGTGAATCTGCAGAAACTGCAAAACATCATGTACATGTCCAAATATACACAAATATATTTTTGAGGGAATGTTTCAGATCTTTGATTAGATTCTCAACGGGATCCATACCCAAAACAAAGAGATATGGACCACTGATTTAGAGACAGGGTTGTGACCGCACTCCAGCAGCTGAATAGGAATTCTTGGCATTTAGTTTGTAAGTTGCCCTCACCCCTTGCTTCATTTTTCTATTTTTATTTTCTTAATGCTCATATTTTTCTTAAAAAGTAAAATGCATTTCATCCTGCCAATGCCAAAACATAGTAGGTGGTTTCATTTATATTAGTTCCTTTTATTTCTTCTTAATATAAGAAGAAATCAGTATATACACACTGCCAATTATTGATTAATTCTTTAAGAGCACATCCTTATATTGAACAAATATGTCCTTCATGCCAGACCGAATTCCAGGGGACGCAGAAGTAAGCAAGATAGGAAAGTTTTCTGCTACCCTCATAGGTTTTCTTTCTAATGCAATAGGCAGACATCAAATAAATAATTGCATTAAATAACAGGTTAATGATATAATTTCTGATAGTGCCATGAAAAAAATGAAGAAAGATAATGTATTAAGAATGATGAAAAAGTAATGTTTGAGCAAATACGTAAAATAATATGATGCAGCCAGCTATGAGAGTGGGAAAAGAACATTCTGGACAGAGGGTACAAGCAGCAAAGAACAAGCTTGACATGCTTGAAAAATAGAAATACTTCATTAAAATAAAAACAAAGTAAAAAGAGTCTTCATTGTTTTAGGCTAATTAAAGCAGTATTATATTCTTATTTTAGAAAATGAAAAACATACAAAGAAGTATAAAAATAAAATGTATTTCAAAAAAGCCTTTTAATAATTTTGGTATTTTCATATATGTCCTACCAGAAATTTTAGATATATGTTTAGCAAATGAAAAGGTCTAAAAGATGTTGCTATGTACAATTTTGGTTCTGCCTTTAAATCTATTGTGAGGAATATCTTCCTGGATCATTAAAAATATTAATAAACATATTGCTAATTGCTGCATATTATTTCATGACACAAAAGTATTGACTTTTATGTAATCAATCCCCATGGACTTTCAAGTTACTTTTAGTTATTTTTGTTCTGACACAAATGCTATAATTACTATTTTTGTGGAATTATTTATGTTATTATCTCTGAACAGTTTATTAGATTAGATGACTGGAAGTAGAATTCATTTTGATTTTAAATGTCCAAATAGCATAAACAGTCTCTTAAACTTATTCATCTCAATGTAGATTTAGTATAAAACATGTTTAAAGAGATGTTTTTTAACCTACCATTTTGTCTGTATCAGTCATGTGTTCATATATTTATATGTCCACTGGCCTTTTTAAATAATTCATCAAGACAGAAGACCATTCCAGTGTGCAGGAGAGTAGTCATTAAAAGAGAAAGGACTCTTTGTGATTTAAAAGATGGTCTTCAGTGAAAATAGCCTCCCAGAGACTCAATAAAATTATGACTACTAGAAGTCGCTAATTCAGAGTTCAGAGAAAACAAACAAACCTTAGTTTCTTTATAATTCAGTAACAAAATAATTCCATAAGTAAGATAACATTTTGGCAATGACGGATATCTCAAAATTTGTACTTACAGCTTTACTTGGAGCTACCTTGATCTCCACCTGTGTTTCAGCAGTTCTCTTTGATCCACATGCTTATTTATTGCCTTTCTATCTTATCCTACAGCTATTTCTGCCCACTAGAAGAGCAACATCAATAAACTACAAGATTTTATTAGGTTTATCCAACAAATGCTGATCTCTCCTGTTGGGTTTAATTTGTTCGTCTGTTATCATGGTTGTTCCAATACATCATTTAGTGACCTTTTCTTCTGTATATTCTAGAGCCCATGTAACATTAATCCTTTTATGTACCTATATTGGAGAATTACTGATGTGCAATTGTCATTCCTAATAATTATGGTGTTGTTGATTAATGCATAAAAAGCAGTCACATAGGTAAGCAACCAAACCAATACATTAGAAGCTACAGAATGACAAATTTTATCCTTTTGTCCTCCATTGACTTGGAAGACCAACCTGAGCAGGCAGCGTAACCTCTTTGCTAATAAATGATGAGGTGTAGGCCGGGCGCGGTGGCTCAAGCCTGTAATCCCAGCACTTTGGGAGGCCGAGACGGGCGGATCACGAGGTCAGGAGATCGAGACCATCCTGGCTAACACGGTGAAACCCCGTCTCTACTAAAAATACAAAAAAACTAGCCGGGCGAGGTGGCGGGCGCCTGTAGTCCCAGCTACTCGGGAGGCTGAGGCAGGAGAATGGCGTAAACCCGGGAGGCGGAGCTTGCAGTGAGCTGAGATCCGGCCACTGCAGTCCAGCCCGGGATACAGAGCAAGACTCCGTCTCAAAAAAAAATAAAATAAAATAAATGATGAGGTGTCCATGTTATCTTTCAAGTGTTTATTTTTTCTTAGATGACAAAACAAGTGTCTAATCAGGTTCATTTTAAAGCACTTCATAAATACAAAGGCTATAAAAATATTGAACAGAACTTCTGTGTTCACTGGAGTAAAAATGCTTCCTGAAAAATATATTTTTAATTAAGGGTCATAGGAAAGGAGAAAAATATCCCTCTCCCATCCTAAGAGAAAACTATCCCTTTGACCCTTCCATTATTTTTCCCAAGAGTGAGGCCTGAGGAACAAATGTAGAGCTACTGAAATAAAATAAAGTCATATTAAATTATGCACTTAATTGTCAATATAAAAATATAAAAAGATCACTGCAGAAAACTTTTCTGGACTCTAAATTATTGAAAACACACACACACCCCACAAGATTCTTAGAATTATGCTGTCCTTCCTTTAATATTATGCTCAACTTGGCCTTCTTATGTATGCCTCATTAAGAAATACCTTTTAAAGAATTTTTCCCAGTCTGTTGCGATTAACAGATATCTCACCAGAGAGCCTTTACAGAGAGGTTTAGAAATAACTCTGAATTCCACAGCTCAATGAATGCCGTGAACTACAACACATCTTACAGATGTTGGGATACTGTTTTTACCCTTCTTATCTGTGAGTTCAATGGCTTGCCAACCATATACCATACCAAAGTTTATACAACATGTATAAATCATATCCAAGAGGAACTGCTTTTTCTTTTGAAACCTGAAAGCCTAGGCAAGCATGGTTCTGACTTTTCAAATGGTGTAGTGAATATTTTGTAAGTCAAAAAAAAACAAAAACAAAAACAAAAAAAAACCACATTAAATTTCAAGGCAAGAAAATCACAGAAGGATTGTTCCCATACCAACTTTATTTATATTTTGAGAAGATGCATATGAGATTTTTAAAATTCTCTAATTTTAAAATTTTATCCTTTCCAGAATTAGTATGTTTGCATGTGTGATGCACAGCAGACCCTTACAAGAAAAGGCTTTGTTCTGGTGCCATTTTGTAAGGAGTGTTGCTTATTTGGTCTCCCCAGAATTGATACCAGAGTCCTGACTCAGTCTGCCAGTTAGAATGTACATAATTTCTCTTTTGTTTGGTGGTTTAGGAATCACAGAGGTGCCTAAATTTTGGACTTACCCAGGGATAAAATAAGAATTAACCTGCTTAAATGAAATAAAAATATATGACTGTGGTAGAATTGTGTTTTAATTGAAAACCTATTTTTTTTTCTTCTCTTTCTAGGAGGCACTGGAAGAAGGGCATGGAAATAGTTTCCTTGAATTCCTGGAGAGATTTGTCAATTAATTTCTCCCAGCCCTACAAAAGAAGGGATGTTGATTTTACTTACCGATAGCTTGGGGTCTGAGTTGGTGAGCCATACAAGGTCTATGGAGGAAACAGAAGAGAAGAAGGTTTTTGAGGGAAGAGGAAGAAATAGAGGGAAGAAGAGAGACGAAGCGAACCAGAGAGGAGAGAGAATGAGAGTGCGAGAGAGAAAGAGAGAGAAAGAGTCACGGAAGGAAACAGAGAGGGAGCATTTCCTCATATTAAAAGGAGACCAGTAGAGGTACATTGGTAGGGGAGAACATAAATTTATCCTGAAAGCTCAAAGCAAACTGATCAAGAAGGGAAAGACTAGTGAGGGAAAAACTCAGAAAGGAACACTAAAAGAATGATTATCTGAAGATCTGGAAGCCAAACGGTAGCTGGGTCATTATGTACCAGCCACCAGCCCTGATTAGAGCAAGATCCTCCCTTTCCTACTTCCAAAGTGTTGGTCAGTTGAGCCTCCCCTGTTGCACCAGCAACTAACATCTCATAGATTGACCACCTGGCAAAAATGAAGACTATTTTTTCCACAATTTTTTTTCAGGATGTCAGCAGTATTGTGCTCCGTAGACAACCCATTTTTAAGACAACTTGTTTGCCTATAAGAGCAAGAATGAGCAGTGGGCTCATCTGTACTGAGGTGGAATGGACCTGACTTGAAAAAAACTTCAGGATCCATAAATTCAGAAATTATATGGTGATAACCTCAACAAATAATAAATATGTCAATTGTCCTATGCATAACCATATATACAAAGGATACTATACTACTCAAAGTGGACAAATGATGACTTGTAATTTTTTTTTTTTTTTTCACTTGGGAAACATTTAGGATGAACTGCCAAGAGAACTAATGCTTCACTCTTGAAAACTTCTCTATACCACCTGCTAAAGCTTTTCTATGTTCCATGTTGCTCCAAACTCTATTCTGATCTGTCATAATGGTCGCTTTGACTTCAAACTTTTAATTCTAACTTCAGAGATGTCTGAGGATCTTTCCCTAAGATACCTAGATCCACTTTAAGAACAGTGCCTTAGTCACTGTTTAACATGAATATTCAGTCTTGTGAGACACTCTTAAATGCTTTGTCATTACTAGTAGTTACATTCCCTCACATCAGGATGTGGACCTCACAGAGGCACACAGGTTTAGATCTTGGTGGTAGAAACACGTATTCAAACAAATTTTCCCCAGAGAGTCCTACATATTTAGCAAGCTTTGTACCTAGAATTATACCTATACCTGTACATCAAACGAGCTCTGAGACAGATGAGTTTATTTCTTGAGTTTCTCACCTCTAATGAGTTTCTTACCTCTGAAAGTAAATAATGCCTTACTTTAGGGTAGCTTCTTCCTTTACTCTCATATGCCCCTTTCTCTGCAATGTGGTTGATGCTGGGGTTTTATAAATCAATTGAATATTCAGTGGTACGAGCATTCAGTGAATGCTATCTGAGCAGAATTTAGTAACCCGCTGTGGCATCATCAGCAATCTTTGTGTCACCATCATATATCTTGGTCCGTGTGCTTAAAGATTTAATGTACCAGTATAAGATATAAGTAGGATACATGTGAATCATACATCTAGATAACCTAAAACTGACTATTCCTTAATTGCTATTATTTTTTAGAGCTTAATTACTGTGTAGTTCTGGAACTATATGAGATTAAATTATTCTATAAAAAATAATTTTATACAATTAAATCCCTATATAACATAGTAATTTTAAAATAGGAATTATGCTTTATTAAAATGATAAGCATAATAAGGAAAGTCCTCCACAATATGTAAAGATGCAGAGTTACAGAATTAAAAAATATCTAAATTAGAAGGGATTTAAACATCTTTAGGCAAAGATAAATCCCAGATTACTCTTTTGCCAGCCACGCTTAAATTCAGCCAGGAATAGTAACATCACAAGTTTTTAAAGACACGCTTGACATTTCCATTGTATTCATAACAATATTTGAACTGTTACCATCTATCCTTGGGTTGAGATCCAACAGTACTGCTTTGCTACATAGGAGATTTTTATTCACAAAATCTCACTATAGTCAAATCTCAAAACAAACTAATAAAAAACAAATTTGGCACATAATCCTTTCTGTACTCCTAATAAGATAACTTTAGATTTGAAATTTTAAAATCAAACTAAAGAGTTGTCTTTTATTCCTTGCCAAGTGACAAATACCCCTAGAGACAGAGGTGTACATTCCTATAATTATATGAGAAAAAAAAAAATCCACCTTAACATTAGATGACAACATATTATTCAAGAAGAGAACCATGCAATTGCCCAGGGAAGGTAATTATAGACTGCAATATAGAAAATTAATATTTGCTAAGCAATTGAGAATTTCATATGTTAAGCTGTCATAACAGTGGGTTTTATTATAAGGTGTTGTAAATTAATGGACAAACTTTGGACTTGGTGTTAAAAGGTCATAAATTAATTTTCTAATTTGGCAACCATCTTGCTGGTGACTAAGGACAAGGCACGTAATTACTTTCCTCCATCATCTATTGAAATACAAACACTCTCAGATTTTAAAAAGACAGTTTGAATTATATATTAAATAAATCAATTTGTGTTAATACATGAAGTACAGATTAGAAAACAAAATATTCACCTGCACATGATCTACGTAGAATCTTTCTTTTAGGGTTATGTAATCTTTTCATGCCTTTTTTTTTTTTTTTTAATTATTTCTTTTTTCCTTAAAATGGATGTTGTAATGGTACTTACTTCTTTGAGTTGTTATGAGAAATAATTAAGACAATGCTTATAAATCACTTAGCAAAGCTTGGCATCTACTAGTGCTTACTGAATATTACTTCTGTGATTATTATTTGTTACTTAAAATGACCTACAATGGATGAAACTCTTTCTAATAGTGAGGATAATTTTCAAGATATACCATGAGCTCTCATTACAGTTCTGCTGTGAAGTAAGGAAAAAAAAAAAGACAAAAAAATCTTTAGCCATCAAATCATCTTTGGAATAAAATATAAAGATAAAATGGCTCACTTGGATATTTAAACTTTATATTTACATAGATGTCATTTATGATTGATTTTGAACAGCACAGCTTTTCTATAAAGTCTCATATTTTTCGCTATGCCCTCTGTTAAACAGAACTGCCAAATAGTGACAATGGTTTAAATGGTGAAACCATAAATAATGTAGGTTCCAGGAAAAAATGTGGTACAATTGACCTGTCTATTCTAATTAGGGGTACTAATTTAATACAAAGGTATCTGTGCATAAAAATATTATATCCTAATAAAAGAAATACAATGACTTTAAAACACATTTTTTAACTTAATATAAATCCATAAAGGCAGACTAAATTGTAAAAGTCATCTATTACAATATTTCATTCAAGGCTTGACTAATTTCTGAAATATTCCTATTAGCTAGTCATTGGTGACTGGAAACTCACCACTTCCCGAATCATCCCACACTGAAGTTACGCAACAGGGCATGCCATGGAACAGCATGGGTTTTGGGAATGGGACACACTGGATTTGTATTCTACCTCAGCCACACACAGTGAGTACCTTTAGGAAAAACAGAGGTGCAGCTCTTCATCTATAAAATGTGAGTGATAATCTCTTCCTGTGATAGTTTCATGTATCAACTTGGCTAGGCCAGTTATTACTTAAACACTGGTCTAAGTAGTGTTGTAAAGGTATTTTACATATGTGGTTAACAACTACTGTCAGTTGACTTTAAGAAGAGTGCCCTCACAATATGGGTGGGACTTGTCTAATCAGTCTGAAGGCCTTAAGAGAAAAAACTGAGGTTTCCTAGGAAGAAGAAATTCTGCCTCAAGGCTGCAGCATCAACTCCTGCTAAGTTTCCAGCCTGATGGTCTGACCTACAGATTTAAAACTCAAGATGACAATAGCAAATCCTGGCAAAGTTTCCAGCCTGCCAGGTTGCCCTACAGGCTTTGAATTACCAGCCCCACAATTCTAAGAGCTAATTCCTTAAAACAAATATCTTCAAATATGTGTATATACACAACACCACAACGCACACACATACACACACACACACACTCATCTATCTTATTGGTTTTGCTTCCCTGCACAACCATGTGTACATCACCTCTTCTGAGGATAAAAAGGCACATCACTCACAGGGATACCTCTTCTGAGTATAAAAAGGATAAATCTGAACCCCCATAGCTCCTTTCTAAATGTTGTCTGAAAATTATCTTCCTATGGCCCCTCCTCTTAGTCAGAGTTCTAATACTGTGAATATAATGCATGATTCTAAACTAGATTTGGTACCTGTACTGTAAATTATATGATTGAGACAGTAGACAAATTTCAGTGTGGATTATAGATTACATAAAAGTAGAATAGATAGAATTTAATAAATGTACTGCATTTAAGTAGGAAGATATTTTTGCTTTCAGGAAATATACACTAAAGTAGTAAAGAGTAAAGGGGCATGACACATGCAACTTATTCTCAATGGATCTGAAAAAAAAAATGTTCTAACTTGAGAAATTTAAAGCATATGATAAAATGTTACAAACTGGTGATTCTGGATAAAGGGGATACAGGAATTCTTTGTACTATTCTTGAAACTTTTCTGTATGTTTAAATTTATTTCAAACACAAAGTTTTAAAAAAGGCAAAATAAAAAGAAAAGAAAATGACATAAATGGGCCCAAACCAAAGTAGAGGTCTTATTAGCACCTTTCTGAAAGCACCTGACCTGACTTGCTGTATGCTTTGGTTAGGTTTAAAGGCTCATAGACATAAACAAGCCTGATTCTTACACCCTGTCACATTCAAAGAGACACATTCAAAGTGGGGGCCAGAGCCTGAGATGATAAGGATGGAATCTGAAGATACATAAACACTTAGTACTTTTTTCATCACCAAATGATTTGAATGATTTAATATATAGTCTTAAAAATGGATGTTATTTAAAAACATTTAAACTAAGTATGCCTTTTCTTTAATACACTCACTATGCGTCATTACAAGATGCTTCTGAAGTTCTACCTCCCTAAAGCTTTCTCTTTCGTGAAATGAGACACAAAGATAACCCAAAAGATCCCCATTTGATGAAGTACCCACAGAGGGCCATTTACTTTGGTATATTATAAGGAAGTTGTCATGTACATTTAGTATATGTACTTGAATAGTACAAGTACTTGAATTGTAAAATGTTTCACAAAGAAAGAACTTCACTCAGGATTCCTATAAGAAAGTTACAATTTTCAAGTGAGCTTTTCTGCCATGTTCTCTGATGCAACTAATTTTGACCCTCTAATGGACAAAGGCCACTTAAATCCTGCTCTCTGCTTCCAGGGCAAACCCAGAATTTCCCAGATTTCTCTCTCCAGATTCCATTTCCTAGAAAGCATACATTTGCTTAGACACCCTACAATTTCAAATCAGTTAACAGAAAATTGACAAGGATTTGCCTTCTTTCTTTTCTGTCTCAGAGTTCTTTCTCTTTGGTTATATATCTTGTGGATTCTCTCTTATTTTTTTCCTAATATTGAATGTCATCCTTGATATTTGGACATCCTAATGCAGAGGCAGTTAAACCAGAAAGCCGAAACCCAAATTAGGTTAATATTCTTGCTTTGTGCCTCTTCAAAAAATACAGAGACTTAGGTAAGAATGTTTGTTACTGCTGGCGAATCTCCCATTTCAGCCATTCCTGGTCCCTTGTGCCCGAGTAAGCTATGACCAGTATTAATGCCCATGTCAAGGTAGCATGTACATCATTATTCCACATCACAGGACAGTCGTGGACATCTGAACATAATACACTAGCTGTGCTCCACTGTACATCTATCTTGGGCAAACCTGTCACCAAAGTACAGAGGAAAAGTTAAAGAACTTTGTTATTCATGGTTCCAGGGTGCAGGGGAAAACTAAAGAATGAATTCTTCTTCCGTGTTTCCAGATAGTGCAAAAATGTCCTGTTTGTGTAGGTCGAGGAGGGTGAGCGAGAAAACATTACCTTTGTAACTATATATTTTCTGCTATAGCAATGCAGTTTTGAGATTGTGTGAATTTCTATTTCAGAATTAAAATACTTCAGAACAATGTCTCTTATTTTGTTTTATTGGTGGTGTTCTTGTTAAAGTGTTTAAATCCATTAATACCATAGAATACCATTAATACCATAGAATATCCATTAATCCATAGAATACCACCATTTTTTTTCTATCATTCACCTCTGAAATCTTTTCCAGTTTTTATCTAATTATCTTACACATAGCTGCCAAATTCATCTTTCCTCACTTATTGCTTTGCTTAGGGCAAAACAAAACACAATAAAATAAAACTTCCAATCACAAACATTCACATCCAGAATGAATTTTAAACTATTTTATCTGGGTTGTAAGTTTCTCTGGAATTTGCTACAGCTACCCTTCTAGTAACATTCCTCCTGTACTTTTATATTCACTTTCCACCTCACTCCTGACATGTGTTGTTCTCTCCACATCATTCTGTGGTTTTCCACTTCAGTGCCTTTGCTGCTGCCAATCTGTAGCCTGCATGTCACCTTAATCTTCACCTGACAAAATCCTGGACCCAGCTTCAATTCAATGTTTCCTCTTTTATGAACCCTTCATGAACACCACAAATGGACTTTCTTCCTATACCGAATTTCTAGAGTAGTTCCCATATGGACACATGATCCCCTACTCCTGGAGGTCCCAGTTTCCTTCCAGGGCATGGAGCCTAGCACAGCATCTAATAGCATGAGCTCTAGACTCAAATCACACAAGTTCAATTCTTGGTTCCTTCATTTTCTGACCCATGACATGAGAAAGCTACATATTAATTTCTCACAGCCTTAGTTTTCTTACCTATAAAATGGGGATTTTAATTGGTATCCATTAATAGAAAAGGATTAAATTAGCTTCTATTATGAGAACGTACTCAGAATAATGCCTTACAACATAGTATGTACCGTTTAAAGGTCAATATCAGAGTTATTTGTGCATATATACATCCACACAGCCACACACATAAACACATAATTCTTTGCATATAGGCACTTTAAAAATGTAGGTCAAGCAAATATCAAATAAAACTAGGTAGCTTTTGAAGATGTGCTCTTGACTTTCTGTAGCCATTCCTCTAATGCACTGATGAATTTGGGTAAACTAATCTTTGAGAGGATGATGTCTGGTTGTATGGTTAACAATTTCTTCGGCTAAAGATAGATGCAATTTTGAACTCAATTACAAGAATACCACAATCTGTGATGGTATCTGAAGTAAAGAATGGAAAAGCTTATAAGGCAGACACTCAAGGTCATGCAGGAGAATCTGGTGAACCTAGAACAGAGTTTCCATGACATAACAAAGAAGATAAAACACTACCATCCAGGTTTATAGGTAATTGCATTTATTGATTCAGGTGGTCTCATAAGAAAGTCAATGGGTAGGAAACCAGAAGTTCTACATTTTATTCTTGACCCTGTCAATGAGTCCATTTGACTATAAGACAATTTCTATAATTTTTTCTGGATGTTTTTCTGATTTGTAAAATGATTGATATCAAATTACATGAGAGTATAAAATTAAGTCACAGTATTATGCTTTCCATCAATTGCCTTTACCAAAAGAATTAAAAGTACATGAGGTCAGGACTACATAACCACTGAATAAATATTTCTCTGTTAAAGTTAAACTAGAACATGCTGTAGACAACACAATGTCTTTATTAGACAATATACTGCAGTATTTGGAAAAGCAATTAGTAGATTATTTTTCAGTTATGTGTCATTTACATGGAGGAATAAAATTTTTAAATCCACAGTTTGGTATACAAGTCTTGAGGGATTTTTCTCTGCTTGCCTTTCTAATCTCATCTACTCACTTCAGCCGTGATTATACTGAAGAATTCACATTTCTCAGAATGCATGCTCTTCTTCCTGGACTCCCTCTCTGCACATGTACAACCTCTTTTTCCTCCTGTTATAGTAAACTCTTACACAACCTTCAAGATCCAGTTCAGAACTATCACCTTTTCCCTTTTTATAGATTTTTGTGAGCAGAGTTAAACATGTCAATTTCTTGTGTTTCCATAATCTCTTAATTATACCTCTATTTTCCTACTACTATGATTACTTATTTACACGTCTACCTCTTGATTTAACTGACAGGCCCCGGAGGAGTGAGATATGGATTGATTCATCTCCAGGTCCATTGTATCCAATACAAAATAGGTCTTTAATAAATATGATTTCAGCAAGTGCCTGAATGAACTTCTATCATTTTTCTCAATGGAACATTAAGCTTTCTGTCCATATAAATTTCGTATAGATTCAATACATCTTATCTTTAAATAAACTAAATCTGATTTAATTTTCAATTAAATGTCACATTATCAATGATAACATAAGTTTCCATTTCTACTTTTGAGGACACTTGCTTCTTTCATTCTAAATTCTCCCTAAAATTACGCCAAGTTTTATGGACAAAGTAGCATTTCTCAAGCTTAATATTATCACCTTAAGTTTCACAGCAAGGTAAACTTTTCTAAACTTCAGGAATGGCTTTTGAATCAATACTTTCCCCCACTAAATGTTCTCTGCTAATCAAAAAGTATTCCCACATCCACCACAAAAGACTGTGCTAGATTATTTCCTTTTCCCCAATTTCATCAGCATAGTCATTCATCCATTCATCCAAGCATTCATGAGTCTATGCATTCATGTAGCCAACAATTGCTACTTAAGTCCTGATTGTCTAACAGGCACTGAACTCAGGGCTGGAGATCTAAAGATGACAAAGACAGAGGACTTGCCCTTACAGAACACATAGTCCACAGAAGACAGGAAGATCAATAACAGTAACCACAACAAATAATGACGCTATGAGTTAAGCGCCACTAGAAAAATGTGCAAGGTGCAGTGGATAAAATCCAGGCAGGAAAGCAGGGATTCTCAGATAGTTTGTAAAGAAAAATCTGAAATTACTTCATATGCCATACCTTTAAGGTTCTGAAGATACCCTGGCACTACCCCAGATCATCCTTTTCACTGACTTCGGCAAAGTGACAGAAACAATGTCCTACCCTCTTCACGGTATCTCTCAGCTGCTCTCAATTATTGTTAGGAAACACTTTATTTGAAAACCAAGATCTCTTTCCCCTTCAGCCAGCCTGTGGGGTGATACAAATATGGGAGCTGAGCCTATCAGTGCTTCTATCGAGCAGCTGAAAAACTTGTAGCCATGAGTCATGGCTCTTTTCATGTGTTTCCAGATCAGTGGGAGGAGAGGCCTTTGGCAGGCAGCACTAGCAATCTAGCACCTATGATGATCACTTGGGGAAAGAAAGACACTAGAGCCACTAGGAGGGCTACACTGTCCTCCCACCTCCCTAAAGTATGCATATCCCCGATGCCACCACCAGGCCATGCCTCAAAACAGTGTGAGAGCCAAAACCCACATTTTCAAAATAAGGGACAAATAAATTAAGCTCCTACCACCCACCTCCCTTATGTGCAGTTAAGGAAAATCAAATGAAATAAACAAGCAAATTAGCAGCTGGTATATGAGCTGCAGATCACGATTGAATATGTTTTGAAGGCTCTGCCAACTAGTTCTTCCTGAATCGAATTTGCACTTGTTGGGAAAATAGTAATTAGTAATCATACTACTCATATTAATGTCTAATATCTATTGAAAGCTTACTTTGTACCAAATACCATGCTTACAATTTATAGGCATATCCTATTTAAGTGTTACAAAACTCATGAGTTTCTTCTATAATCCAGACTCTACAGATGAGGACTTGAGATTCCGAGAGACTAAATAATTTGCCAAAGTTTACTCAAACAGTGGGTGATTGAGCAGAGCCTATGTCTATTAACATAATTTAGAAAGACTTCCATATTTATAGCAGGACAAATACTGTGTCTCTACTACAGTCTAAAGGATGCCCATTGAAAAACTACATAGCTTCGTAAATAATTAAGAAGTAAAAAAACTAAGCATTTTCCATGTAACAAGCATTACTCTTTCCCAGAAATAACATAGAATTTCTAAATGGCACTGTCAGGCCTCTGAGGCCAAGCCAAGCCATCACATCCCCTGTGACTTGCATGTATACGCCCAGATGGCCTGAAGTAACTGAAAAATCACAAAAGAAGTGCAAATGCCCTGCCTCGCCTTTACCGGTGACATTCCACCACAAAAGAAGTGAAAATGGCCGGTCCTTGCCTTAAGCGATGATATTATCTTGTGAAATTCCTTTTCCTGGCTCATCCTGGCTCAAAAAGCTCCCCGCCCCAGCACCTTGTGACCCCCACTCCTGCCCACCAGAGAACAACCCCCCTTTGACTGTAATATTCCTTTACCTACCCAAATCCTATAAAACGGCCCCACCCTTATCTCCCCACGCTGACTCTCTTTTCGGACTCAGCCTGCCTGCACCCAGGTGAAATAAACAGCCATGTTGCTCACACAAAGCCTGTTTGGTGGTCTCTTCACATGGACGCGCGTGACAGGCACATGATAGAATAACCTCAAAATATTAAATTAAAGACACTAGGACATAAAGCGATTTAAGTAGCTTCTACCATTTTCAAATTTGAATTGGAAATCTACCAAGAACCAGCCTTGTAAGATGACAATGGTTTCCAGTAAGTCAATAAACAGACCAAGGAAAAGCCTTCATGTGGTATTTTGAATAGTGAAGAAGGAAGTCAAACATGGCTGTACCCACTGTGATGCTTTAAGGATTTAGGGGAATTAGAAAGGACAAAGACATCTCCAAAAATAGCCTCCAAAGCCTTCTTACTCAAAGTGTACACTTTGGTTAGCATCATGACTGTGACCTAGGAATTTGTTAGAAAATAGAAAAACAATCCTTATCTCAGGCCTTCTGAATTAGAATCTGCACTGCAACAGAATGCCCAAGTGATTTCTAAGCACATTGAGGTTGCAGTACCACCCCTTCAAAACACCTCATCAGAATCTGCTGTAAATGCTTGCCAAGCAGCCAGGGCTGATGCCAGTTTAAAACAATTCCAGTCAACTATGACCTTTCCTGCATCCTTACTTCTTCTCCATGTCATCTACTCACCATTTTCATGGCTGCAGCCTTAATAGAAGCTACCCCCATCTTTAATATGGGCTATTTTAGTAACCTTCTAACTGTTCTCTCCCCTTTGCCTGCTGACCCCATGCTGTCCATAGTCCACATAGTAGCCAAGGAATCTCGACAACACGGAGAACAGATTGTGTTCCTCTTATGCCAAAAATACTTCAGGGGCCTCTCTTTGCACTTAGTGTAAAATCAAGTATCAAAGCACAGCCTATGAACTCTAGTTGAATCTTTGTCTCATATGTCTCTTTCTCTTGTTCTTTCTTCTCCTTGAACATGCTGAGCTTATTCCTGCTTCAGAGCATTTGCAGTTGCTAAACATCGTCACATGGCTTTCTCTTTCTCAACAGTCAGGTTTCAACTTGAATGTCACGTCCTGAGAGAGAGCTCCCTAATGACTCTCTTCCATGTTTCCCTGAAATTACTTTGTTAACTCAATTTACAAATCATTAAAGATATTTTATTTGAATAGTTTATGTTAAACAACCAAAATTGCCTTTAACATAGCCTTCCTTCCTTTTTGAATTCCCTTTATTCTTTTTTTCCCTACTTCTGCCCTTGAACCTCAACTTCAACAAACCTCAAGTCTTATAAAAACAACTTTCACAAGAATTGTTCTGACAGTCATTGGGGTTGTATTGGCCCAATAATCACGAGCAGAGGACTAACAACAACAAAAATCTCCTAACTCACCACCAGCAGATTTTACAGCAGTTAACGATGAAAATTACTAACTGAACCAATTTCCAAGGACAGGTACCCCCATCTTCTCCTCACCCTATAAAATCCCACTCCTGCTTTAACTTGGAGAGTTGCCCAGTCTTCAGGTGCTCCCAGTGCACATCAGCTGAATAAAGCCCCCAGCTCATTTTGAGTCACTTAAATTATTATCTTTTGACCTTATCTATTTTTTAGTTCCTTCCATTAGAATGTAAGCTCCATAGAGTCCTTTATAGTTAGGATCAATCTTTCTGATTCACCAGCATCACCAGAACTTAGGACAATGCTTCTCCCATAGGTTCTCAATAAATATCTGTGGGCTGATTTGTTTTTAAAAAGAAAACCACGTAGTCCCCCATACCCAACATGATTATTTCTTGCCTATCGTATAAGCTGACCACATGGCCCCTTCTTCCTTGACCTTGTTCCTTAGAAGAGATTCTTTATTTCATACCCAAGAGTTATCTTGTTATTGAATGCAGCTCCAATAAATAAAGTTATTTATTGTCCTATTCACACTGGTTTTATGGCTGTAGTATCCACTGAATCCTGCCAAGGGCAAAAGCAAAGTGGTCCTTCTGTGTAGACAAATGGAATAGGGCTAAAATTTACTGACACTTCAAAAAGAAAGCCACAGAAACTCTCTGGAAGCTTTCACTCAGGGAAAATGGTCCCTTAGTATTTTGGTAACCAAATAGAGTTAGCATTATTCACAAAGTCCGAAAATGCCCAGGAAAGCGATGTGGCAGGTCATGGAGGACTGCAAAAGAAAATTCCAAGCTACCAACCAGGGGAAGGAGAACCCTAGACTCAACTCTACCACGCAGATTTTACCCATTTTGCGTTTGCTTACTACTTCATCTAATTAATTCTTCTATCAGAGGATACTGGGATTGTTATCATTTGGGGCAACTAACAGTCCCATAAAATCCAGGGAAGAAAAGAAATACAAACAGTAAAACCAAGACTCAAGCTCTTAGCAGTAGCTGTACCCTAATGAGTGATTCTGGTATCTTTGTTCAGAGAGTAAATCTGAAGAAAACGTTGTAATCTTCAGACATGTCAGTCTATCAAAGGCCAGATACTAGGGCTAGAAGTAATTTCCATAGCAAATTTACCAGGCACAGCTAATATTCCCCTACCTAGAGAGCAATGGACAAAAGAGGAACTCCATTTTCCTCCAGGTGAAAAGCCACATATAATGGCACAGACTGAGCACGGATAGACTTGAGTTAAGAGACCATTATATCAACCAGAAGAAGAGAAGATGGGGAGAAGTGGATATATTTGAGAGCTAAAATGGAGTTATAATTAATATTTACTGTAGATGATGGCATCTATGAACATATTTTTTGAATAATTGTTATTATATTACCTCAATAACCTAAGCACACAAAATTAATTCTAACCGTAAGTATCAAAATAATGTTTCCTGGTGAAAAATTTATTCCTAATCATTCTCTCCTCTCTTGTAACACTATACATTATAAAAATCTCTATTGTATTATTCCAAGACCCATTTCTGTTAGTAAATTTAAAAAAGTAACCCAGGTCCACTTATGAGCACATATTTTTTTGCTTCTGGAAATTTAAAATGCATGGCTAATGTTTGGGTTAAACTGACACCAAGATATATTTGATAGCATATTCTAATTTTCTCATTGCATTCATAAATAACTTGGAAATTCCCCTCATTTTAAATTAGGAGAAAATTACATCATGCATAATGCTATCTGAACTGTGAAAATTGAAGATTTTCTTTCATTTACCCTTTAAAATTGGATTTATCTACCAATTATTTCAACCCTCCAAGAAAAATTCACATACAGTTTCAGTAGAATGTGATTTCTTTGTAGGCTATTCTTGCTAAACCAAACTGATTCATAAGATAAAGTGTGGTTAAATAAGTTCCACATAGACAAGTCAGAAGTGGCAGCAGAGCAGCTTGCTTTTTCCTAAATGACTCCTTTTACCAACACCCAACATGACAGGGTGCTTCTTTCTTCCAACCAACTTCAGGAACAAGATATCCAGTTACTACTGGTACGTTTTCTCAGGGTGGGTCATCACAAAAGTAGCTATGCCATTGGCTATTCTCCAATGTATTCAAAGCAGTTTTAGCACAATCACTAAAACTAATTAAGTTAGGTGCTCACAAGTATAGAAAGTTCCTACTCATTCAGCAGTAGAGTAAGCCTTTATTGATTTCCTGTCAGTATGAGTATCTTCATCTCCAAGTTTTAAGTCACGTCTGTTTCTAGTCCAGAATGCTGGTCTTGTCCACTCTAAAGTCCATTTTTTAATATTTTATTTATTTGTGTGTGTGTGTGTGTGTGTTTTTTGAGACGGAGTCTCACTCTGTCGCCCAGGCTGGAGTGTGGTGGCACAATCTCGGCTCACTGCAAGCTCCGCCTCCCAGGTTCACGCCTTTCTCCTGCCTCAGCCTCCCGAGTAGCTGGAACTACAGGTACCTGCCACCACGCCTGGCTAATTTTTTGTATTTTTAGTAGAGACGGGGTTTCACCATGTTAGCCAGGATGGTCTCGATCTCCTGACCTCGTGATCCACCTGCCTCGGCCTCCCAAAGTGCTGGGATTACAGGCATGAGCCACCTACTTCCAATATTTTAATGTAATATTCAAATTTCAATTTTCAGTTGTAATTGATTTCTAAAGTAATAAAGAGGAGAAAGAAGATGCATCTCATTTTCTTTTAACCATTCAATGCCCCAATGAACTATTAAGACCCACTTCCATTGAAATAAATTCATATGCATATTTACTACTTTCTCTATTAAATAATTTACATACATACACACACACACACACACACACACATAAAGCGACTATTGGGTGCTAGATATTTAAAAAATTGAATTATCAACATTTACCATTTGCCATTCACTGTTTTAGGAATGAAGAATGCTATAGTAAGGGGGAAAAATTAACAGTGCCTGACCTTAAGATGTTTATATAGTCTAGTGGGGAAAAGAAATAGAGATGTGGATAGCAGCTTATACAAGGAGAGGTGACATCACAAATACACTATGTTGCTGATTGAATCACACTGTCCCAAGGCTAATCTGGCAGATATTTTGTATCCACTTCTATAGAATCTGGCATTATGCAATTCTGATTTGTGACAGACTTGTTTGGAGACTCAAACTGCAAATGCCTTCTTAGCATATTCTAAATGTAGTTACTGGATTTCTGCATGTGGAAATACTTACTTGAACTTGTAACTGTTTCCAAACAGGAAACAATATTCCACATGGTGAAGGCAAGCTGAATTTGGTATTGATCTTTATAACATAAACACTGGAGGAACTTCAATGCCCAGTCATGGAGTTCCTTAAATCATGCCCCTGATTAAATCTCACAAAGCATGCCAGATGTAGAGGCCGGACGCAGACTCACCTGCGTGGAATGTGATTAGACTTGAGAAGCAGAAAGATACTAAATGCAATTACATTCTGATTCATTAGAGACCAAAGTTTGAAATAGTCAAGTTATTTCCAAGATACAAATCTTTCAATATTAAATGCATCATGTTGACTAGAATGAGTTATGGGACATAGCTCACAAGGGTGAGACAATGATAAGTAATGAGTGAATGATGTGCAGAATTCAGGACAAATGAGATCAAACTGTAGTTTACCATCTCTTTCAGGACAGTTTTTTTTTTTTTTGGAAGGTCTCCAAATCATGTATTTCAGAAGGTTCTGGTTTAAGAATTCTATCTGATGAAAGATCAGATGGAGAAAACACTGCCCTTTCTCCTAGTGAAGTATGTTTTCATTCTGCTGCAAGTTCATGGCAGGAGAAAATATTATTTTTCAAATAAAAAGTATCATAAGTTATCTTAGTCCCTGTACTGGGCTATAATAACTGTGCTCTTTTGGCGTACGTCAAATCAGAGTTGATCATCAATTTTGCATCAACTATGCCCTGGAGATGTTCAGGAACAGGGTAGGAGACTTTCTAGGAGGTATGGATTTGAGAAATTCTTCAAGTTGGAATTCTTGGCTAGGAAATTATTTGATGCCTCTTTCGGTGCTTCAAGTTTGCTAGTAACCAGCTCTAAAAATTTATATGCAAAGATTTTACTTTTAGTTTTTCTATATCCATAACAATATATATCATTTCCAGTATTTGTACTGGAACTCCCAGTAACTGAAAGAATGCACTACTCACTTGCACCTTATTTATTACACAGGAATTTTTTTAAGCATTGTAATCCTATATTTTATACTTTCCTCCTTCAGTTGCACATGTAAAAAAAAAAAAAAAAAAAAAAAACATGTGGCAGGGAAGAATGTTTAAATCCAAGACCTTAGGTATGCCTTACTTAAGTCATAAAATAGTGGGAACAAACTTATTTACAAGTATATTTAACATAATGAGAGGTCAGTTTTTAATTTTCTTTAGGAATTAGATTATAGGCCTAGACACAGATGGTATATATGTGACACTGATTACGTCTAATCCAAGTAGGGTATAGTGGAGACATATTATTCTTTACAGCCTAGTTAAATTCCAGTAACAAAGAATCATGGAAAGGCATTTAAACTCTGAAAACTTTTTAATAATAGTTTTCCATCTACTTTGAATTGCTCATATAAATACTATTATTTTTATGAAGTCACATTTTTGAGTCACATTTGAATACCATCTACAATATTTCCAGTGCTGAAGATAGAATTTTTGTTTTCAATCCTGATCATTTACATCATATTTGCCAGCCCACAACAGTTTTCTAGGTTTTCTAGAACTCGTTATTTTCTCCCATAATGGCATTTCAGCTAAATAAAGGCAAAAAGAGAAGTAGGGTTTGATTTCCAGTTATCAAAATTGACAAAGAATTTATGTGATTTACTCTCGATATAATTGAAAAGAAAAGGCATATGTTCATGTATACATGCCAGCTCTGTGGGAATCAAATGTTTTGGGAACACAGAGATGAATAAGACCTGGTCCCCCTTAGGGGACTCACATTCTAATGAGATGAACAGATGTAGAAGTATGTGCAAGGGGCCAGGAAGGACAAATATAAGCCAGATGTACAGGGCAGGACAGGACAAACATTGTGGGATAACAATGAGACAAAAGCCAAGGCACAGGCATAGCAGGCGTGAGTCTTGAGAGAAAGAAATTTGATGATGAAGAATTTCCCATGACACATTAAGATATAAGTGCTTTATCCCTAAGAGTTTAGTGATGATATATTGTGATTTGCTTTCTGTGTGGGTTTCAAATGGGTGGAAGACAAAATTGAAATCATGGAGACTTATGAAACGAGCACTGCAGGAAAACATTTTTTAAAAGAAAGAGACGATTGCAGGAATGTAGGTAAGAAAGTATTGGACCCAAACTATAGGTGTGGCTTTGGTGCAGGAGAGGAGAAAATAAATTGAAATGGATACTTCAATAACAGAAAGGATGTAGTGATGTTAAGATATGACACGAGAAATAGAGAGACAGAGACGGTTCCCAGGTGGAGAGACTTTGCATGACGGTAGGGCAAGTTTGTGAGGGTACATGATATTTCACTTTTCTCCAAGTTAATTGTGAGGTATTTGAGATATCATTATAAAGACCAACAATGAAACTCAGTACATTTTCAGTTCCAAATAAATGATGTAGTATATGAGTCCTACTACTACTGGATAATCTAGCTCCATGTGGACTGCTCCTGTGTTGGTGTCTGAGCCTCAGGTATAGCTGCAGCAACAGCGGCAAAGATGGGCTTGAGGGCTTCTTCCATTCTATTATGAAGTCTATCTGAGGATATAATTTCCCATAGTAACAACTGCAATATAGTCACCCTTAATGAGTTGCTATGCTGTCTGTGGTATAAGAGCTAAAAGTCCTTGTCTTTGGCTCACCTGGTAACATCAAGCAGACTGAAATTATAACTTGAAGGTGTTTTTTCCAGAAGAGCTCCATGGCTCGTGTATGTGCACATACTCCTTATCAATAAACAGATGAATTGTTGAAACCCATAGCTTCTCACCCAACTCTTGCTACTGCCCTCCCAAATTTGGCTCTTAAACTTCTTTTCTGGATGGCTTCTAATTCCTTACTACTTTCCCACTTCATTCAAACCTTTATCTCAAATTTTATGTCTTGCTCGATCCCTATTGACATATTTATTGAACAAATGATTAAAATGAATAAATAATTAACAAAAGCTACATTTATCTGGCTTAGGTTTCCTTAAATGCAGTGTTCCATTTATTTTCCTCATAACCAAATATTTCAGTGGCTTTCCATTGGATAGATTCAGAATTCAGATTCAGCAATTTTACCCTGAAATTTAAAGGCATTCCACAATCTTCTTCCCAGTTACCTTCTGAAACATCTCTTTCTGTACTTGTTCTTGCAAATGCTTCCATACAATCAAAGGATGTATTTGCTTTTCCCTGAACAAGCCACATGTTTTTCTCCAGAACCTCTGCTCTCATCATATTGTTTGGCTGAAATGTCCCACCACATCTTCCCTACTCTTCTGTATTCTCACCCATTTTTTAAGACCAGACTCTGACTCCACCTTCCTCATAGTTTCCTAATATGGTGTTAGATGGCATGTTGTAGACGAATGCTGTCAGTTATTTCTTAAGTATTATTTTATCATGTTAAATACAGTTTTAATTCTAACTTTTCTTTTCAAAATTAATGACAGTATTTTTAATAAAATACATGTAATAAAAAGGTTAAAGGCATAATTATAGATACTGCTAGATTAATGTCAGGGATTCCCACAGACCATTTCTATGAGTGTACTTCAAAGAGGTATTTCTAAATTAGAGAATTAGGTCAACAGAGAAGGATGATTTGTTTGCTACTGTAAAGATATATGTTAACATTTCATTTAGTTGCTTTTAATGTATTTTATGATCCGAAAGACTATAATTTGATAGGAAAACCTTTCTGGTATTCTATAGTTGTAAAGAAAATGCTATTTACCTCAAGACACCAATATAATATGAACTATATTAGATTATTAAGGAGAGCGTTACCTCAAAGTCAAAACCCTGACCATAACTCACAGAACTGCCACTATTGTAAGATGGAAATTGTTGATAGAAATGGACTAGACCAAGATATCTTCAAAGAGCCTGAAGAAGCAAAATGTTTATAAAGCGAATAACAGTAACTGCTACCACAACAAAACACTTATTGAGTGTTTATGAGGTGTCAGGCATTGTGCTAAGCACTGGTCTTGGATTATGTCACTTACTTCTGGAGATCAAGGTCAAAATATTATGACATTTGGCTTTAAACAAAAGAACTTCTAGGTAGACCTGCTGTATATATAGACTTCACATCATTATCATCGTTGTCATCATCGTCATCACCACAGTAACTTATATATAATATATCAGATACTTGGCTGAGTATTTTAAATCAGTGATCTCATTTAATCCTTACAGTTGTCCCATTGGGTAACTACTAATATCTGACTGGAAATCAAAACTCTGAGAGGATACATTGTCCAAGATCTTTTTTTTTTTTTTTAGATGGAGTCTCACTCTGTCATCCAGGCTGGAGTGCAGTGGCACAATCTCAGCTCACTGCAAGTTCTGCCTCCCAGGTTCAAGCAATTCTCCTGCCTCAGCCTCCCGAGTAGCTGGGACTACAGGCACCTGCCACCGTGCCTGGCTAATTTTTTGTATTTTTAGTAGAGACAGAGTTTCACCGTGTTAGGCAGGATGGTCTTGATCTCTCGACCTCGTGATCCACCCGCCTCAGGCTCCCAAAGTGCTGGGATTACAGGCATGAGCCACCGAGCCCTGCTGCCCAAGATCATTAATTAGTGTCAGAGCTATGATTCAAACCCAGGACTTACTTAAAGTCAATAATACCTATACACTTCATAGTTTATAGGTCAATCACAACTTATTGTAGATTGCCTCCTCAAAGAAGAAAAGGGCAGCTTGTTGGGATGGCAGCATTCTAATAAATTCTACCCACTATCACATACTCAACAGCCAGAAAATGGCAAACCCTACTTCTTTCTCCCAAGTATATGAGACCTTCATAACATGTAGATTTTATTAAGTAAAAATTCAAAGTTCGTGAAAGCTTGTGGAAGAGACCATACTTTATCCATAAAGGCAACATGATACCTAATAAATACTTTTTCTTGTCCCTTTATTTGATATTAAATCCTCTATATTATTATGTATTACAAGGGTACAATTATATGTCACTTTGTGATTTTAAAATATCTATTACTAAATAATGGCACTTTAGTTAACCATGAGAGGATAAAGTAGCATTATCTGACAATGGACAGAATGAACCAATTACCAACTGGTCCCACCAACAAGAGAGAGATACGCTTCCTCCTGTTAAAAATATAGAAGTGTGACCAGTCAGAATGGCTACTATTAAAAAGTCAAAAAATAACAGATGCTGGCAAGGTTGTGGAGAAAAAGGAATGCTTATACACTATTGGTGGAAGTTAAAATTAGTTCAGCCATTGTGGAAGACAGTATGGAAATTCCTCAAAGACTTAAAGACAGAAATACCACTCAACCCAGCAATCCCATTATTGGGTATATACCCAAAGGAATATAAATCATTCTATTATAAAGACACATGCAGACATATATTCCTTGCAACACTATTCCCAACAGCAAAGACATGGAATCAACCTAAATGTCCCTCAATGATAGACTGAGTAAAGACAATGTAGTACATATATACCATGGAATACTATGCAGCCATAAAAAAGGATGAGATCATGTTGTTTGCAGGGACATGGATGAAGCTGGAGTCCATTATCCTTAGCAAACTAACACAGGAACAGAAAACCAAACACCTCATGTTCTCACTTATAAGTGGGAGCTAAATAATGAGAACAAATGGTCACATAGAGGGGAACAACACACAATGGGGCCTTTCAGAAGGTGGAGGGTGGGAGGAGAGAGAGGATCAGGAAAAACAACTAATTGGTACTAGGCTTGACACCTGGGCGATGAAATAATCTGTACAACAGCCCCCCACCCATGACACAAGTTTACCTATGTAACAAACCTACACTTGTACCCCTGAGCTTAAAAGTTAAAAATATATAGAAGTGTGATGTTAGCACAGGTTCTGATATTCATTCAGTCAGTCAGTTACCAGCCATGAGTATGTATGGGGCTCTGGGGTTAAGTCTTACAGAAGAAAGACAAAGGCCCTGACCTCAAGCATATTACATTTCAGTGAAAAGTATCACATGTCCCCAAGTCTGCACATTTAGAAACAAGTTCTTAGATTATTTTCAGGCTTTAAGAGAACTTATCTGAAAATACATGACTCAATCATACAAAACATGCTGACTCTGGTGTACTACTAAGGAGATGTACAACAATGGTGTTTTCAATAAAATAACTGAAGTGAAAATGATGCTCTGAGTTAGGAGATTCCTCTAGCAGAGGTGTTAATGTGCTTCAGCTTATTAGAGGATTGTATCAAAGAAAGCTGAACTGACATTCACTTTTTTGTGTGTTTTGTGTCTTCTTTACGTTCCTTTCCCCAGTTATTTTCTGGATCTTTAAAGTGTCCCCTATTATTTTGACCACACATGCACTGTAATGCAAAGGACATGATACATTCAGCAGAATTACTTAATTAGGTTTTTGTAAGCAGTATGTGCCAAGTAGGCTAGGTTTGCTTTCTAGCCATAAAAATATGCCTGCGATGCATGCCGTGTTCCCGAGGAGGAAACACAGTGATTGATGTGATGATAAAACGATGAAGGGAAGGATAAAGCCAGAGAGAGAAAAGTCTCAAAAGGGAAATAAAGTAGGGTAGCAGCTGCCCTCATCTTAATTGAAGCATAAATTTCAGAAGCAGGATCTGAGGTTTAATTTCAAGCATACACTGACAGTTTGTGTGTGTGTGTGTGCGTGTGCACACTTGTGTGCATATGTGCACTGCTGTGATAAAAAACACACAAGCTCTTTTCATCCTTTGTATGAAGGGTTTTTAAGTCAGTTTTATAAAGGAAAAAGGTTGCAAATGTGTAAACGTATTGATTTTCATTGGAAGATGTTTATTTAGTCAGCATTTAACAGAGAATAACAGAATCCATGAAGGACAAGTGTTCCAGGCACTAGAGATACAATGGGCTAGAAACCACACATTTCTGCTCTCATGGAGCTGAACGCTCTTAGTTTATCATTTCTTTCTGTACTCATCTTCCCTACTTCTACCGCACCCTCTGCCACATCTTTAAAAAATATATATATATATATATATATATATATATATATATAAATGGCTTCATTTTCACATTTAACACCACCATAGCTGTGCATGCAAAACCACTACAGTCTAGCCACTACTTATACGTCCAGCCTCTTCTTGCATCTCTTCCGATATCCCAGTTTCAAGCTTTCCATTCCTCAAACATAACATTTATTTTTACATAATGGTGACTTTGTCATACTGTACTCTGAGCCTCAAATACCTTCATACCAGTTTTCTATCAATTAAAACTCCCTCCATTTGATTGCAGTGCAGCTGAAATGCCTCTTAAGCTTCATGCTTTTTAATATTTCTGTTTTAACAGTCCATCTTAATTTCTGGATAATTTTGCATGGAATGTGTCATTAAAGCTCTCAGTTCATTTGTGCTGAAACGAGCTGTTCATATGTCTGTTCATATGGCTTGTTATTTGTTGTTATTTTTTCTTTGGTAAGTGTGAACTACTTGAGGACAGGGCAGTGAGGGTTGCTAATTTGTTTCTGGCCACATGCTGTTTTACATGTGTTAGGCTTTTAAAAAGTGCTTACAGGGCAAATAAACGTGCAGCCAGAAAGTATTTAAGAGTCACATGAGAGTTTTCATGAGGGAATCAGCTGCCTCATTAAATTTGCAATATTTTATTTCAGAAGGTCTAAGAATGTGAAGAGCTGCACAGGTGAGAATGCCCACTGCTCTCTGCAGATAGCAAGGGATGTATTGGATACACAGGTGCTATTTAAGTGTTTTTCATGAATCACCTTGGGGAAGGCAAAGTCCATTAATAGGGCATACTATTATCAGGAATGTTTTCAGAGATCTCATCTTTTCTATCCTGTCTTTATAGCTTACTGTCGCTTCTACGTATGAGCCTGTAGTAATGTAATCCTAAGCCTGGCAAATCTTTACTTTAAAAAATTATTTAAGAATGAAAAATTGCTTCTAAGCATAGAAACAGTACAAAGTTTTATAGCTTTGTTATAAACTTCTGAGAAACAGAATCAAGACACCTTGACAGTCTTTCTACCTTACGGAGAAGCTAATATACATCACCGTAAAATAATGTAACTGCCATTCATACAACAGAGAACAAAATAAATTTAAAACTAATGTAAACTATAAAACTATAATATATACATTTTCTGTTCATTTAAAAACACTTAACCTTTAACTGTGAAAACATATTAATTCACTGTCAAATCTTTTATATTCCAGATGACACTTCTAATTCATATATTTGTATACAGAAAAGTGGAATGGACTATCTCTGTACATCCTGATTAGCAGGATTCACTTAGAAGGGCTATGTGAAGTTTTGTGTTATAATACTTGGATCAAAATTATTTGTCCATTTTCCCCATACTTACGACTTATACA
The DNA here is from genome assembly GCF_047675955.1 of Chlorocebus sabaeus. NCBI lineage: Eukaryota > Metazoa > Chordata > Mammalia > Primates > Cercopithecidae > Chlorocebus > Chlorocebus sabaeus. The sequence goes on from NC_132915.1 coordinate 57,385,826, forward strand.
GTTCAGAAAGATAAAGTATTCCAAAGAAAGAAAGTTCATATCTCACAAACAGGGGAGCTCTTCCTTTGTGACAAGACAATTATTAATTGCATTATCTTATGATTATTTACCTTCAAAACAGGCTTAATTAATTTTATCTCCCTTTTAAAAAGTTTTTCTTTCTATACTTAATTTGAGCTAATATGTTATCAAAATCTAGGGCAATATTCAGGGTTTTGACCTCTAGGGGACTAAGTATTCCAACATTTGAATGGTTTAATTAGCTACTCTTGCACTGAAGCTTCTTCTCTCTCCAGTCTCTCCATTTTTGGAAGTAGTACCCCACTCTCCTGGGCACGCAGGCTGGGAACCAGGAAGCAGGGCAAAGAGGTATTCCCTCCACATTGTAATTCAAAAATGCCAGAAAATTGTCTTCTCTTTTCCTCATGCCCTTCATACAAATTCCTCCTGGTTCACCAAAACATGAAATTCCATCATTTATTGCGGGCTCACAGCCAGGAGAAGGGATGCCAGGAAGCCATGTACATGTCTTCCTTTCTAGTGTCGACCTGGTGCCAGGCACTCTGTTATTGACTCTCCATCATTCTTCTGCATTACCCCTTTTTCTTAGTGAGGGAACCAAAGCTTAGAGAAGTTAAGTAATTTTTTTAGGGTCACAAGGCAGATTGATAGAAGATATGATAACTGAACCCAAGTTGGCTTGACTCCCAAATATGTGATTTAGCTACTATTCTAGGCTAATATTTATGTGGGCCTAGCACTGTATTAAGTATTTGTCTTACTAGATACTTGTTTTCAGGGCAAATCAGTGGAGCACCTGATGAAAGTGCCCTACCCATATCAATTTACACCTCACCGCTGTAGTGCACTGGGCAAGACTTTGGACTGCCCGAGGCCATTCTCTGGCTCCTGCTCTCTCCAGCAACACTAATATGGCAGACTAAAAGTGTTACAGAAACACTGGGATGCTCAGTCTAGCTCCTGCTGCTCATCGCACAGAAAGCCAATCACTGATACAATAGTATTGCCAAGGAAGAAGACTTTAATCAGGTGCTGCAGCTGAGGAGATGGGAGCTCAGTCTGAAATCTATCTCCCTGATTGACTAAAATTAGAGGTTTATATAGCAGGGAAGGAATGTAACAATGTGTGAGAAAACAGGAACTGAGGAGGGGCAAGGAAGCAATCATGAGGAGTGAGGGGCCTGGCATCTCATTGTCTGGATGTAGGTATTTGGTGAGTGTCAGTTCTTTGATACTTTATTTTTTTTTTCAGAGACCTGAAGGTCATTTCCTGAGGAAGGAACTCAGAGAAGACAAATGTAAGTTTCAAGCTTTAAGATCAGAAAGGTCAATTTCTACGTTTATCTTAAAAACTATCCATGGGAATACTGGGTCGGTTTCAAAAGCATGGGAGAATTAACTCTCCCACCCCAACCCCAGCAGCCCTCAACCAATGACTGACGAGAATGGTGTATACAAGCTGCAGCTCCCTTGCCTCTTGTGAGGAAAAACCCTGCACTGACTCTCAGAATTATCCACTGGGATTAAGCTCCAGTTGTCCACTTAATGACACTTTTGATAATACATCCTTTATCAGCTGCCCTTCTTACCCTGTCTCAGTTCCCAGTTTACCTATAGATATTTCCTGGCATCTTTTCCAAAATAATCTAATCTATTTGCACTTGAATCTTGGTGTTGGGGTTCCCAAAGTCTGCTTCTTTGGAACCCAAACTAAGGCTATCAGCATCATCTAAAATACAGATTTTCAGGAAGAGAAGGATTGGTGGACTTTGAGATCATCAGGCACTGAAGTGAACAGAAAAAGAGCTGGGCCACTCTCATTTGTTCCCAAATCATTACTACATCTGCATGTTCCTTAGTCCATCACTTATAGCTCGGGAGATGGCGTCACATGTTTGTCCGTGAACAGATACTATGCCAGTTCTAGGGAACAGGGATAATACAATGAACAAAATGGATACAATGCTCTGCCCTTATGGAAGTTATAGTCTAATAGCTGCCAAGAGATTTTTTAAAAAGAACCAAATGGATCTTCTAGAATGGAATAAGACATATCTGAAATGATTTTACAAATTTTATAGTCTTCACTGCAGGAGAAAGGATGAATGAATTTGAAGACAGATGAGAAGAAATCATTCGCGCTGAAGCAAATAGAGTAAAAACATATTTTTTAATGAACAGAGGCTCAGTAATTGTGGGACAACATCTGACATGTAATTAGAATATTAGAAGAAGAGAGAGAGAATGTGGCAGAATATTTACTTGAGGAAAATGATGGCAGAATTTCCAAATTTGAGAAAAAGTAATTTAACTTGTAGACCCAAGAAACTTGGCAAATTCCAAACAGGATAAATTTAAAGAAAATTACCATTAGGCAAGTCATCAGCAAACTGCTAAAAACCAGAGATAAAGCAGCCAAAGAAAAAAGACACATTGCCTATAGGAGAACAATTATCAGAAATAACCAAGCCAGAAGACAATGGAAAACCATCTTTAAAGTGCTTCTAGGAGGAAGAAAGACCTGTCAACCTAGAATTTCATAACTAGTAAAAGTATCCTGAGTTATCCTGAATGAAGCCAAGTGAGTTATCTGCACCATTTGATCTGTGGAGGAACTTGTTTGGATAAGTTAGGCTACAGCATGTGTCACTGCACTGCAGAGTGTGACTGGGAGCCAGCCTGCCTGAGTCCAATTTCTGATTCCAGCTGTCACTAGCCACGTGAACTTGGGCAAGTTCCTCAGTTTCTCTCTGCCTCACTTTCTCATCTCTAACATGAGGATAACAATAAGGTCCAACTCACATGGGTATTTCATGGATTAAGTGAATTATTTTATTTCCCATAGTCTGAGGATTTTCCCCGTAACTTTCTGTTGTTACTTTCTAGTGTAATGCCATTATGGTCCAAGAACATATTTTGTATAACTTCAATTCCTTTATCTTTATTTTTTAATTTTATTTTTGAGATGGCACCTTGCTTTGTCGCCCAGGCTGGAGTGCAATGGCGTGATCTCCGCTCACTGCAACCTCCACCTCCAGGGTTCAAGCGATTCTCCTGCCTCAGCCTCCTGAGTAGCTGGGATTACAGGTGCCTGCCACCATGCACAGCTAATTTTTGTATTTTTTAGTAGAGATGGGGTTTCACCATATTGGTCAGTCTTGTCTTGAACTCCTGATGTCAGGTGATCCACCTGCCTTGGCCTCCCAAAATGCTAGGATTACAGGCATAAGCCACCACGCCTGGCCTGATTTTTTTTTTTTTTAGACGGAATCTCGCTCTGTCTCCCAGGCTGGAGTACAGTGGCATGATCTTGGCTCATTGCAGGCTCTGCATCCCGGGTTCATGCCATTCTCTTGCCTCAGTCTCCTAATTTTTTTTTGCATTTTTAGTAGAGATGGGGTTTCACCGTGTCAGCCAAGATGGTCTCAATCTCCTGACCTCATGATCCACCTGCCTCAGCCTCCCAAAGTGCTGGGATTACAGGCCTGAGCCACCACATCCGGCTGGCCCTGATTTTTTAAAATTATTTTTATTTATTCTTTTTTTTTATAGACAGGGTCTCACCTTGTCACCCAGGCTGGAATGCAGTGGTGTTATCACAGGTCACTGTTACCTCAAACTCCTGGGCTCAAGCAATCCTCCCACCTCAGCCTCCTAAGTAGCTGGAACTACAAGCACACACCAACATTCCCAACTAATTTTAAAAAATTTTATAGAGATGAGGTCTCACTTTGTCGTCCAGGTTGATCTCAAATTCCTTGTCTCAAGTGATCCTCTCACATTGACCTCCCAAAGCACTAAGATTACAGGTGTAAGCCACTGTACCCAGCCACAAATTCTTTTATTTTATTTTTTCTTATTTTTCTTTATTTCCTTTGATATACACAATCAACACACAAATTCTTTTAAATTGTAAATGTCTGTTTAATGACTCAGGATATAGTTTATCTTGGTAAATATTTCCTATGCAGTTGAAAAGAATGTAGATTTTGTTGTTGGGTGGAGAGTTCTATAAATATCAACTAGATCCAGTTGATTGATGGTATTGTTCAGTTCTTCTAAATCCTTACTGATTTTCTGTCTGCTGGTTGTAGTACTAAGAGAGGAATGTTAACATCTCCAAAAAAAATTTTTTTTAAGTTTTCCTTTCTAACTCTGAGGTTTTGACATATAACCCAATTTTATGGTAAATACTGAAATAAAAATAACTAGGATTAACTCTAAGACTTAAAGGTATAAGACTATGGAAGTCTATCCCAAAGTATTTTCGCTACAATTATGTTAGATGTCAATGCTGAGGCATACAATGGGGTTGCGCTTTCTTCTACTAATGTATGCTGTGTTTTGATGTCCCCTTCATTTACAGACTGTCAGAAGTCTTCTAAATGTGAGTAATCCACTTTGCCACTAAACAGGACAAAAAAATTATACACCAGCTCAGTTCGTCAAACAAACATTACTGCCACGAGATTGGTAATCTACACTATTTCAAAAAATTTTTAAACTTGTAGCTATTTGGGTTTTATACTCTCATGATATCATCTTATATGCAAATAAGTCATTAGGGAATTGAAAATTAATGTTTATTAAACTTTAAAAGATTGTTTTCAAACACTTCAGAAGTCTTCATTTATATCCAAATAATTACGTCAGGCTATAATTTACTGACTGAGTTCCATTTGCTTTATTTTCAGAAAGTATGAAAGCTATATTTGTTAAAAGCTTAAGGTGTTCAAGCATTAGTGACATAGAATAATCTCCATCCATTGCTTTCTAAATAAAGGAATTTTACGTTCTTTTTTCTGTTTCTATACTTGAACTTAAAGAAAATCTTGCCTTGCAATGCATAAAATTCAAAGAAACTGTTAAAGTCTCGACAGTTTTAGAGTCAGAAGACAAGAATACCTTGTAGTTTCTTCAGGTAATTATTGATAACAAATTTAATTGATGTTTTAGGGGAGGAAGCCAGTTAAAGAGAGAGATAAGAAGATCTGACCAAAATATGGTTAATAGTTGAGAAGAGTTTCCAGCATGTAATAGACAAAGTAGATAAAAGAGTACTTGAATAAGAATGCAATATTTTATATCCTCAGAGCCAAAATAATATAGTATGTCATTGTATCACCATCTTAAATAATAGTTGAATAGACTTAGAATGATAAATACTTTCAAAGAAATAAAAGGCAGAACAATGGTATAATTTTCTGAATTGGAGTAACTTTGATGCATATTTATAAGATTATATGCCATGAACTGATATTCACTTCTATGTTGTATAAAATATAAATACTTAACGGCAACACTTTCTCTACTGCACCTTCAAAAGTACAACTTTTTATGCCATTAGAGTTCAGAACAGTAGCTTAAAGAGGAAATCTTTATAGTACCGGCCTCTACAGTATTAATATGCCTGTATTATGTGTATCTTAAAATAGCTCCTTTCTCCTCTTATGAGTAAAGGGACTCAATTATTGCTATATGCATTCTCCTAAATCCAAGGGAGCCCCATTCTTTAACAACCTGCTCAGTGGACTTAGAAAACAAATAGAAAAGCTATACATTATTCATATATCTTGGCAGCACACTAAAGCCCTTAGAGCAAGTGATAAATGATCAGATGTCTCCCTCAAACCTTACCTGGTTTACTCTTTTGAAAAATCCAACCCTTGCCGTCTCCCACACAAAGCTCTTGGCCACTGGGTGAAATCCAAGCTGGGTAGTTGATCATGATAATTCCAGCATGTCATGGGCAGCAGCATCTCTCAGAGTCCCACAAGCCAACTGCTTGAAACGAACCTGCAACAAACAAGATATTTCTCCGTCTTAATTGAAAAATAGTGAACCGTGTCCTAGGTCCAGGAGGCATCACAACTTAATAAGGGTATCATAAAGGAGTGTGTGAGGGACTATAAATGCCTCTCAAGATGCTGATAAACATTAAAACTGGAAGACTGAAGTCTATGTACTACAAAAGGTGTTTTTGCCAAGTGCATGTTCCTCTGCATGTTGTTATTGATCTACTAAGCCATCAGTTATTAATGAACATTATTGATATTAAAACTTATACATGCTATAGTATGTACCACCTCTTCTTCAGGCAGGTAACCAGTTGGGGTACTCAGAGAATTTTTCTACTTTACCTATAATATTCTCAGGGTAACTGGGCAATGGGTTGCAACAGGGCAACACCCATGAGCAGTTAGAGCAAAATCCACAAGATTGCTGATCAAGGACAATTTCCATTGTGATTTCTGATGCTCCATTCAATGTCAACATTCCTTATATAAATGTTGGGTCACCTCTCTAGGATAATGTGTGAGAAACAACTTTGAGGGACATATGTAAGGTGTTGCAAATTGAGCAGCTACCATTATTGATATCAACATACAGACTGTAAGACAGTAACCAATGTAAATGCATTGTAGCCAGAGTCTGTACACAAAGGAATGACCAGACTCAAGAAAGTAATTAAATAGCTAATTTGGGGGCAATGTACTACATATTTAATGATTCAGTTGTTTATGTCCATGAGTAAATATGGCATTTAAACTTAATTAGCATGTTTGACTTTCATTCATACAGAGAAAACCTATGTATAATCAGTAACCTTTATTGGACTGTTACCTGACACATAAGCAACACTTCAATACACGATTCGGGTGATACTAATGAACAAAATTGCTCATTGGTCTTCCCAGGATAGCTCTTAAAAACTATTAGATTTTTTATAACTATAACAACCATATTTAGTAAGAGAAATAGAGAAGCAAATTTATTACTGTTATTTTCTAAGTAGTGCACAGAAAGGGCTTAGAGGTTATTCTAAGTGTGTAGGGGGACTTGTGAATAACTACGTTCTGAAGGTTCATGGACACAGGTGCAGAAACTGATTTTAACAAGCAACACAATAATAAATCCTCATGCACCTGTGATTAGAGCTGCGTGGATTCCCAGAAGTCAGTGTGCAGACTTTGTTAAAAGGCACAACAGTATGATATCCTATTATGCCATTTCAGCCAGAATGCTAAGATGACAAAGGGTTCAAGTTGAACACATGCCTTGCACTAGAATGCAGAACTTCAAAATAACTCCTTAAACAAAGAGGTGTGTATGTGACACTAAATGACCATACTGCCATTCAAAGCAGGAGCGTTATGTTGATGCTATTTGATACTCATAAATACCCACACCCCCTCAACACACACAAGTCTAAAAGTTTTGTATTTGTTAATCCAAGTTGTGGTACTTATTAACCTACAACCTTAGTCAACTTCTAGATGCAAACTGTTTTTATTCATGCCAACATTTTTTTCTACTTCCTATCTTCTCTGAAGATCTTCTGGAAATTATATCACTTATCTTATAAAACAAACCTGTTTTCATGAATGGTAAAGCCTTTTTGGTCTTTTGGCAGCCATGAAGGATATTAAAAGAAGCTGTATACTGGTGGATCAGATGACAGGGAAGAGTTTATAAACATAATTTCTAAGCTTCCAAACTGGCTTTTAAGTGAGAAATTTTTGAAAGCTACTTGCTTTGGAAGCACCCATCTGTGACTTAGTGCCACTGCTCATACTTTGGTTCTGCCACTTATTATAAAAAAGTGAAAATAAGTCAGTATAACTACTTGCTTTATAAAATGGCTTTATTTTATTACACAGAAATGATGCTATTGCTCCCTCCTCAGAAGGGGTAAGTTTTGTGTGTTTTCTTTTCAGCAGTGATGATTTTCCACTGATCTTTGTTCATTTATTTATTCATTAGCCCTCTCATTCATTCCACAAATTTTATTTGAGTACCTCTGTGGTGCCAGGCATGGGATTTGGTGTTACAGGTACAAAACAAAAAGACATACATTCTCTTCATGAAAAGATTATCACTGATTCTATTCTGATTTAACATTTTCTTGTAACCAAGAAAGGCAGCAACATTACATCCAATCAAGATAATTAGCCTTACCTTATGAACAATCTGCTATGTGACCAGAGCCGGGAAATTTATGAGGTTTGTCAGTGAGTAAAGCACTACAGGCCAAGGGAAAATCTACAATATAGAAGGATCAATTCATATAGCTAATGCCTGTGAGGTTGTTATTCGATGTGATAGTTTTGTGTCACTCTCATATCTTCTTCCACAACCTTATGTAGCTGAGTTAAAATGAATCAGATAACCCAACCAATTAGGTTTTGATAGTACAATAATATCTACGGCATCAAACACAAGAGTCACTGCCTTCCAACTGTTGTGTAAGGAATCGCAATACAATCCTGTGTGCTCTGCATCACATCCAAATTAACAGACTCTTGTGTGTGGGAGGTAGGGGGAGATGCTCTTGTACAAGTTGCTTTACACAATTTTTGTATGATTATTCCATTTGTTTTCTGTAAAAGGAGATACAAAATTAAATGCATGTATTCTCCTTGAAGAGAAGTCTATGAGGGGTCATAAGAAGTACCAATTCCATGACTTTGGTTTGAAACTGTATCCTGTCACCAACTTTCATTATGAAAAAATACACTTCAAATAATTTTTCACTTATCTCTCTCCAAATATGTAATTAATGAGAATACAATTAAAACAAAAGGTAGGAATAATTATTATTTAAAATGCTCTTACATAGTAAGTGACTTTTTAAAATAAAATCAATATGATTTCCAAAAGATTTAATTATTTTATATTTTGAAACTGCTATTACGGGATGTGTAGTATGAAAACAAGCTATTTTCTTCAATGCTTTCATTATTTTTGAGAAACTTATTCTTTTAAAAATGAATTCTGGGCTGGGCACAGTGGCTCACACCTGTAATCTCAGCACTTAGGGAGCCTAAGGTGGGCAGATCATGAGGTCAAGAGATTGAAACCACCCTGCCCAACATGGTGAAACCCCATCTCTACTAAAAAAAAAAAAAAATGCAAAATTAGCTGGGAGTGGTGGTGCATGCCTGTAATCCCAGCTATTCAGGAGGCTGAGGCAGAAGAATCGCTTGAACATGGGAGGCTGAGGTTGCGGTGAGCCAAGATCACGCTATTGCACTGCAGCCTGGGCAACAAGAGCAAAACTCTGTCTCAAAAAAAAAAAAAAAAAAAAAAATCAGAATAAATAAATATATTTTCCTGTATGTAAATTACACCTCAATAATGTTGATTTAAATGTTCTAGAATTTTTGACAATATGCAAAGAGGTTCCAGATAGGGGCATGGTATACAGAAGTGATTGATAAATCACTGCTGTACATTAATTTAAAGCAAAACAAGACCAAAATAAAATTTGGAAAACAAAGGAGAAGAAATTCTAACATGTACAAACCCTGTTTTCCTGTTTGTTGGTCTGGCCCTAAGTGCTCTGTGATTGAATTTTGGTATTCTTTGTCTTTCCTTATGCACACCACTACTACTACCCTTTTAGTTTACCTTATTGCTTTGAAGAAAGCTTTCCAAAGGATCCCCTTAGCACTTAGGCACTCATTTTATAGGCTATTGATTTGCACTTGTTGACAAGTTGTTTTTTGTATGTTATCTCAGCTTCATCTTCCCCATGGACACATGTCACATAGCCCTCTAGGTGGCCAACAGAGTTAGAAGAGTACTCAGCATTCAATGAGTTCAGTGCATTTGTTAAATGATTGCTTGCTCTTGGTATATTTTGCAAGCTTTGTGTCTAAGTCACTCATTTTCCCACACTAACACAGAGAATATAATAATCAAGAATGTACAAACAGGTAGATTATCAATAATCAAAGTTATGAGGCTCTCTACTTTAGAAATGTCAAATTTAGCCTTTTCTGTCAGTAATTTTAGGGAAAAGGTAGGTTTGGCCATTTTTTATTCACAAAATTATTGCTTCTAAATTCTTTTTTAAAATTCATTTAGTCTGATGAAAAGATCAAAAAGTACTTCTCAGCAGGCAGAGGTCATTAACAACGAGCACTAATACTTGTAAATGTTGTTGCTATCTATTTTATATGTAGTTTCTTTTTAATGGTCTCCCAAACTATGGGAAGTTTGTACTATAATAATACTCACTTTATGATGATGAAAATAAGAATCAGAAAGTTTAAGTTACTCAACCAAGGATATAGAGCCTTTGAAAAATGGAGCTGTGATTTCAATGCAGTTAATTGATAGTGCTGTACTGTATTAACTCAATTAATAATAAGTTCCTAGAGATTGAATTTGAAAGATTCACTCAATTTATAGATGAAAAGCTTAGTCCCAGGGAAGTAAAGTGACATATTAGAGGCTACTCAGATCTCAATAGGGTCTGGATAAGCATTTAAACCCATTATGCTCCTGTCTTTCCAATACACCCCTTTCTTACCCAGCTTACTCAGCATGGTTTCCAAACAACTTTATAGATTTCCAATTCACTTGATTTTTTTAAAAAATGGTGTTTCTGGTAGGTTTTATTTCATAAAGAAGATACCAAAGCCAACAAACAAAATAACAGGATTTTCAGATACACAGTTTTAAATGAATTTAATTTCGAAAGCAAGAGATGCCCTCTCTCTCATTTTTCTTTTTTTCTTTTTTTTTTTTTTTTTGAGACGGAGTCTCGCTCTGTCGCCCAGCCTGGAGTGCAGTGGCCGGATCTCGGCTCACTGCAAGCTCCGCCTCCCGGGTTTACACCATTCTCCTGCCTCAGCCTCCCGAGTAGCTGGGACTACAGACGCTCGCCACCTCGCCCGGCTATTTTTTTGTATTTTTTTACTAGAGACGGGGTTTCACCGGGTTAGCCAGGATGGTCTCGATCTCCTGACCTCGTGATCCGCCCGTCTTGGCCTCCCAAAGTACTAGGATTACAGGCTTGAGCCACCGCGCCTGGCCTCTCTCTCATTTTTCCAATGAAAAAAAAAAAATCATAGACACAAAGAGAAGACTGTTGATAGACTATGACAAAACCCCTGATTAGATTAAAGTATGAATAGCACATCAGTGTTTTGCTGATGACCATTTTGTATGTGTAGCTACATTATTAGTATTCACAAGCTGGAAATAATCTTGCAAAATACTCATTTGATATCATTTTCATTTCAGAACCCAGCAGGAAGCCCTTCAAGTGACATAAAGCAAGATCTAAGGTAATGTTATCAATCACTGAGAACGCAGTGCCTGATACTCAAACACAATTCTCAATGTTTTAGTCTTTGCTCAAAGATGCCTAATTCTGAATTTTTTATGATCTAGAAACTTTACCAATTAAAATAGGCCACATTCTTGTTTTCATTTTCTTAAAACGAGGCATCAATTTGTCACATTCCCACATTTTCCACAGTTGAAACTTGCCTCTGTCCTTTTTCCTTCCTTTCCTTAGTGTTTGTATCCCATCCCCCCTCCTTTCTTCTTTCTTCCTTTTCTTTCTTCCTCCATTGTCTTTTTTCTTCCTCCCTTCCATCATTCTTTCCCTTCCTTTTTACCTTCTTCATTCTAATAATATTTAAATATATGTTAATTTCTATGCAATATGCTAGTCTCAGAGGACAAGGCAAGACACTTAGTTCCTGCCCAAGTATTGCTTGTAGTCTAGTAGTGTGAATAGAGAGGTAAACCAACAAATTCTGGAAGAAGAGTAGAGGTCCAGCCTGCATTGAACATGTCAGAACATGTCAGCTTTGAGTAGAAAATAATTCATAAATTGATCTTGATTGGTTTGGCTTGGCCTGGTCAACTTAGAACTCACAAACAAAATATAATTATCATCAGGCAGTTTCCAAATACTTCACATACTCAGAGTTTTCTATGATCTAGAAAGAGATCTTTTAAATTCTCAAAGCCCACAAACTGGAATGCCTCAGAGTCAAGTGTATCTCTTAAATGTAAATATAGTGTGGCTGACTTTGACAAGGAGCCAGAGAGCCACCAATGATGAGTTGGAGAAAGTAAGCTTAGCCTAAGGATATTACAAACAACATTTGAAACACCATTTTGCCAGAAAGAACACATTTTTGGACTGGCTTTGGTCTTTGGCCACCAGTTTGAGATCCTCCTTTATAACTATTGAGGAGTCACCACCCACTGCTCTTTAGATATAGTATAGGTCCCATTTCCACTGCCTTCGGCACAATCCATGACAGGTTAAAAACAAAACCAAACCAAACAAACAAACAAACCAGAAACTTCTCCCTGGAAATCCTTTCTAGTGGGGAAAAATCAAAAACAACTTCTGAATTAGCTCATCAAAATTATGAGAGTGTTGTTGATAATGTGGGTTCTTGGACAATGCCCCAGAATTAGTGAATCACCATGTCTGGAGTGAGACTGGAGATTCTGAAGATGACACTTCCCTAGATTACACTTAGACACACTCATGTTTAAGAACTACTCTTCTACAACAAAGCCATTTTTAAATTTTTTCAGTATTTTCCCACAACTTTTAATGAAAAATATTTATTTCTCTTTGAGTTTCAGATAGCCTATTTTGGGGGAAAAATGATTCTTCCATGAATTGCACAAAGTGAGACATGGCCTTTCAATTCTACACAAGAAGATCATCCCTAAGACACATAATCATCAGATTTCCCAAGGGCGAAATGAAAGAAAGAATGTTAAAGACAGCTAGAAAGAAAGGGCAAGTCACCTACAAAGGAGACCCAATCAGGCTAACTGTGGACCTCTCAGCTGAAACCCTATAAGCGAGAAGAGATGGGGGGCCTATATTCAACATTTTTAAAGAAAAAATCTTCAACCAAGAATTCTATGTCCAGTCAAACTAAGCTTCCTCAGTGAAGGAGAAATAAAATTCTTTTCAGATAAGCAAATATAGAGGGAGTTCCTTACCACCAAACCTACCTTATAAGATATCTTGAAAGGAGCACTAAATGTAGGAAGGAAAGACTTCTACCAGCTAAGATAAAAACACACTTAAACACACAGACCAGTGTCCCTATAAAGTAGCCACACAAACAAGTCAATGGAATCAAGTTTTTGTTGGTGTAAGGCAGACTGTGCCTAAAATGGGAAACAAGAAATGATGGAGGGTAAGTAGTCTCATCAGGACTTACGTTCCATGAAGAAGAAATTATCATTTCTCTATATAACCACCCTCAAGAACGGTGCCACCACATGAGTTTGACAGCAATACCATTTCCTGATGGGATGCAGTTAGCATATTTGAGACATACAACCCCTTTTAGGCTGAAATCAGTGGCTCACACCTTTAATCCCAGCATTTTGGGAGGCCAAGGCAGGTGGATTACTTGAGCTCAGGAGTTCGAGATCAGCCTGGGCAACATGGCGAAACCCTATCTCTATAAAAAATTAGCCAGGCCTGGTGGCACATGCCTGTTGTCTCAGCTACTCAGGAGGCTGAGTTGGGAGGATCACCTGAACCCAGGAAGTTGAGGCTGTAGTGAGCCCTGATCACACTACTGTACTTCAACCTGGGCAACTGAGTGAGAACTTGTTTCAAAAAAAAAAAAATTATAGCCCCTTTCAGCAGGGTCATCGTAGTAGAGATGAATCAAAAGTAACACCATATTCTAAAGAAGAGACATGGGAAAATAGTATTCGGTAAGTACACATTGAGAATTAGTGTGTCACTTGTACACTTTACATACATGTTCTCGTTTAATCTTCATAAAAAACCTGGGGACAGGTACTACTTCCATTTTGCAATTGAAAGGCATGGGGTCAGAAAAGATAAGTAACTTGCCTAAGGTCTAAAATATATAAGGGAGAATTAAGATTTAAACTTATGACTTGTTAATTGTATAGGTCCTACGCTTTCTAACACAATAAATGCTCTGTATGTCATTTGTCTTATCAATTTGCTTTTGATTTCCTACATCAAGAATAAAGCCAGGTCAACCCATTTCTTTCTCTATTTCTAATACTTCCTTCCCCTAAACACTATATTCCACTTTATCCCAATATCAGGTATACAGAGACAAAATACAAGAGAGACAATGTCATGGACAGCTTGTGTGTGTATGTGTGTGAATATTTTATTTTTTTGCTTTTATTTTGGCTTTCCATAAACCAGCATGCTCCTCTTCCTTTTAATTCTCTGATTTTTATTAGGAAGTTGTTGCTGAGGATAGTCTTGGAGGGAAAGAAAGGCCTTCTTTCTACTACAGCCTGGGAATGAGAGTAGGTTGGAGGTTACCTAACTCAACTAACATGACCTAAATATGAAAGCATGAGGGAGTGACACAAAGATTTTTTAAACTATAGTTATATATAAAATTGACCCTTGAACAACATGTGGATTAGGAGCACCAACATCCTCGTGCAGTTGAAAATTTGTGTATAATATTTGACTCCCCCAAAACTTAAGTACTAGCAGCCTACTCTTGACCGGAAGCCTTATTGGTAACATAACGTGCTCTATTTATTAAACACTGTAATCTTACAATAAATTAAGCTAAAGAAAAGAAAATATTATTAAGCAAACCATGAGGAAGAAAAATATATTTACTCTTTATTAAGTGGAAGTGGGTTATCATAAAGGTCTTCATCTTCATTGTCTTCATGTTGAGTAGGCTAAGGAGGAGGAAGGGAAAATGTTGGTCTTGCTGTCTCAGGGGTGGCAGAGGAGGAAGAGGTAGAGGAGATGGGAGAGGAGGCAGGAGAACCAACACACTGGGCATAACTTTTACTGACAAAAATCCACATGTAAGTGGACCCAAGCAGTTCAAACCTGTGTTGTTCAAGGGTCACTTGTGTATGTGTGTGTATGTACATATATATTTACATTATACACACATTTTTAAGGATAGACACATAACAATGACAGCTAAAGCACTAGGTTTTCCTGCATTATGATCTAGGTGCACAAGCTTCTTTATTCCTGTCTATATGCCTGTTTTGTGAGATGTGAATCTCCTTCTGATGAATTCTTTTTCTGCTTATGACAACCAGAGTCATTTTCCAATATTTATAACAAAAAATCCTTACTGATACAGAAATTTGTTCTTTGAAAATTTTAAATAATTAAAAAATTTTAAATTTATATATATAATACATAATTTTAAAAATATACTTCACCTGGCATATAAATAGCTACATATGTATAATTTACATAATTAATTACATTATATACATATATACTGATTTATAAATATATACGTGATATGTATATATATGTAATTAATTGTACAGTTTACATAGAGTGAAACATAAGATTTTATGTATACACTTGGATCAGTTTTAAGAAATCACTATATCCCTGAATCCAACACTTCAATCAGGATATAGAATATTTCTGCACCCCAGAAAGCTTCCTCATATCTCTTCCTGTCAATACACACATTTCACAGGCAATTAGTATTCTGGCTTTAAAATATTTGTTTCACCTGTTCGTGAACTTTATATAAATGGAATTATATAGTACACACATTTGTATAAGTCTTTTTTTGGATACATGTTTTCATTTCTCTTGGATAAATACCTAAAAGTAAACTTGCTGGGTCTTAGTTTAGATCTATGTTTAACTATGTTAGAAATTTTACGCAAACAATTCAAATTAATAGAAACCCTACTGGCACCCTGCTCAGGGACTAACTGAAAGTAGCACGGAGTATGTCAAAGAGAATAACAAAAAATAAAGCATAAAAAACAAAATTTGAATAAATAAATTGTAGCTGAGGTTATAATGCCTCTAGTAAAGTTAGCAATAAGATGTAAAGTCTTTATCAGTTATTTTAGAAAATACCTTAATTCTATTACTTATCAATGTTCTAGGAGGAATTTGGCAAATGACTTGCAGATATAATGGAATAGCCAGAGCAACTTTACAATAAAGATACATTAAATTGAAAGAGATTTGCTTCGTACAAAAGCAGGTGATGTAACCATATTAACCGTACTAATAAACTAAAAAATAAAAACCATGATCATCTCAACTGACACACAAAAAGCATTTGACAAAATTCAACATCAGTTGCTCACAAAAACTTTAAACAAACTAGGACTGGAAAGAAATTTATTCAGCTTGATCAAGGATATCTACAAAAACATGGAGCTAAGATTATACTTAATGATGAAAGTCTGAATGCTTTCTTATTAAAATCAGGAAAAGGCAAGGATGTCAGCTCCCATCACTTCTGTTCAACATTGTCCTGGAGGTTCTATCCAGTTCAGTATGGCAAGAAATAAAAGGCATCCAAAGTAGAAATAAAAATGTTAAAACTGTCTTTATTTGCAGATGATTGTCTAAGTAAAAATCTATTGGAATCTACACAAAAAGTACTAGAACTGATTAATATGTGGATTTAGTAATTACATACAAATTACATACAAAAACCAATTGTATTTTTATAGTCTAGCAACAAAACATTAGACATTGAAATTTACACAAAAACATCCCCAATAATATAAAATTAAATGAAATACATGGGGATGAATCTTTCACAACATATATACAAGATCTGTACACTGAAAGCTATAACACATTGCTGAGAGAAATTAAAGACCAAATGAATGTACAGATACACCACGTTCATGGGTTAGAAAACCCATTATTGTTGATGTCAATTTATCCGAAACTGACTAATCACAATCCCAACAGAATTTTTTAAAGAAATTACATACTGATTCCAATTTTTCTTTTTCTTGAGATGGAGTTTTACTCTGTCTCCCAGGCTGGAATGTGGTGGTGTGATCCTAGCTCACTGCAAACTCCACCTCCCAGGTTCAAGTGATTCTCCTGCCTCAGCCTCTCTAGTAGCTGGGACTACAGGCGTGTGCCACCATGCCCAACTAATTTTTTTGTTTTTAGTAGAGAGGAGGTTTCACCGTGTTGGCCAGGCTGGTCTTGAACTCCTGACCTCCAGTGATCCACCTATAGCCTCTCAAAGTGCTGGGATTACAGGCATGAGTCACTGCACCTGACCTGATTCTAAAATTTATTTGCAAATGCAAAGAGCCTAGAATAGCACCCCCCCTCACACCCCCGCCAGACTTTGGAAGTTAAGAAAAAAATTCAGAGAATTAATAATACCTTATTTCAAGACTTTTTAGAAAATGACATTTATCAAGTTTTCAAGTATGGTTTTGTGTCAAAACAGACAACTAGATGAATGAAACAAAACAGAGACCAGAAATAGACCCACATATAGTTGGACAACTAATTTTCAACAAACATACAAATATAATTCAGTGGAGAATGGAAAGTCACTTCAACCAATGGAGCTGGAACAACTGGTAACATAAAAAAATAAAAAGAAGCAAAATAATTTTAATTCCTACCTCACACTATGTGATATAGAAAAATTAACTCAAAGACCATAGACTGCCTTAGTCCATTCAGGTTACTATAACAAAATACCTTAGACTGAGTAATTTATAAACAACAGAAATTGCCATTTATAATGCTGGATGTTGGGAAGTCCTAGATCAAGGAGTGAGCAGATTTACAGATGGCGTCTTCTTGCTGCAACCTCACATGATGAAAGGGGTAAACAAGCTCTCTTAAGCCTCTTTTATAAAGCACTAATCCCACTCATGAGGGTACAGCCTTTATGACTTAATTACCTTCCAGAGGCCACATCTTGTAATACTATCACATTGGAAATTTTCGACATATGAATTTTGGGAAAGCGGGTACATTCAAACCATATCATAGACCTCAAACTAGAACATCTTTTGAAGAAAACAAAGGAGAAAAGCTTTATGTCTTTGGGTTAGGTGAAGATTTATTAGGTACTACATCAAAAAAATCCATTAAAAATTGATAAATCAGATTTAATTAAAATTTAAAACGTTTTGCATTGTGAAAACCAAATTTAAGAGAATGAAAAGAAAAGCACAAACAAGGGGAAAATATATGCAAATTGCATAAAAAACTCATGTATAAAATACCTAAAGAACTCTCAAAACTTAATAATATAAAGAACAAACCAATTAAAAAAAAAGGTAAAAGAGTTGAATTCACACTTCACCAAAGAAGCTACATGGATGACACATCAGCACATGAAATGATGCTCAATGTGATTAGTTCTTAGGGAAAAGCAAATAAAAACCACCACGAGATACTACCACACAGCTATTAGATTAGATAAGATTAAAAAGGCTTACCTTACCAAGTGTTGGCAAGGGTGTGGAGGAAGCTAAACTTTTATACAGTGCTGGTAGGAGAGTAATATGATACAATCATTTTGGAGAGTAGTTTCATGTTTCTTAAAATGTTAAACATACACAACTATATAATCCACCCACTCAAATTCTAGGTATTTACTCACAAGAAATGAACATATGTACATACAAATACTTGTACACAGTTGTTCCTAGAAACATTTTTGACATTTTCCAAAAGCTGAAAACTACTCAAACATCTACCAACATGTGAGTGGGTAAACAAATAGTGTTATATCCATGGAACAGAATTATACTTTGCAATAAAAAGGAATGGACTAATGGCACATGCAACACATCAATGAATCACAAAATAATTATGATGCATGAAAGAAGCCAGATTCTCCTGCAGCCCTCCAAAAAGATGTATAATCTTCAATTCCACTTATATAAAACGCTAGAAAATAAAAATTCAAATTAATTATGATTACAGAAAGCAGTTCAGTGTTTGCCTGAGGGCGCAAAGAGGAAGCAGGAAGGAGAAACTTAAAAGACGCAAGAAAACTTGTGAGGGTGATGGGTATGTTTATTATTTTGACTGCAATGATGGTTTCATGGGTATATTCATGTGTCAAGACATAAAAGTGTACACTTTATGTGTACTTTATTATATGTCCATTATAGGTAAATAAAGCTGATTTAAATAAACAAATGGGATATAAGTATAAAGTTTAATTTGAAAATTTCTTTAAAGTTAAATATCTTCTATCTGTAGTAATTTACAAAGAAACATTGCCCCAAATCTGATCAGGGCAAAACTTTTTTGAGCAGAGAAACTCATATTCTTTTAAGAAGAAATTTTAATGCTGATAAAATGCTAAGCAATTTTAAATAAAGTTCAACAATACTAAGGCTTCTTCTGAAATTAGCTAACCCATTTATTGGTTATTAGTCAAGTATCTATGTTCTTTAGCTAGATGTTTTAGATGTTTTCTTTCTTTTTTTTGTATCCAGATACCACTGTCTAGTCAATCTTTTTACTTCGAAATTGTCCTTACCGAGAAAGAATATTTCAATTGGCCAGCTTAGCCCTCTTTTTGCAAACTTTGAAATAAAACTTTGACATAAACTCAAATTTTTCTAAATTTTTATTTTAAAATTGTGAATCATTTAAATAAAAATGAGAGGGAGAGAAGGAGGGGAGTAATAGAGAGGATGATCAAAGAAAATAAGAAAATGATTAGCGGAAATCAAATTATTAAAAATTTGCAGAAAAAATCATGAAAATTTAACAAAGTGGTTATAATTAAATTTTTTAAATAATGATAAAATTGCAAAAAAGCTAAATGAGAGGATTTCAGTCATAAACATCAATACGCATAGAGTACTATGTAGTTTTATAAGGTTTTATTCTGATTAAGGGACTAGTAGTATTTACAAAATCATTAGATTGGGTTCAAATAAGTCTTTATCCCTTCTAACAAAAATGTATTTCTACCCTTATACAAGACAGAGTGCAATTATTATAATTCTGAGAAAATTTTAAGAGTTTTGTTAGGATATGCCAACATGAAATAAAATCAGTAGTGGCTTATTGTCATTGCTGTTTCCATTTAAAATAATCGTTTATATCACTCTCAACCCAAATGAGATTTCACAGCAGAAATCACCTTGTGCCTTTATTCTTAATCAGAGCTCTGCTGTGTCAGGAAAAAAGGAAAACTTGACCTTCTTGTTTTTAATGACCCAAGGGTAGTTATTTATTACATTAAATGTCATGAAAACCCACAAAATACAAAGGATTTCGGGCTGAGACAATATATCAGCCCCACTTTCATACAGACTGATTAATAGTCCAGGCAGCAAGCGAAATACCAACAGAGAATAATCCTGACACATGTTTCAACAACTGATGGCGAAACTTTGCTGAATAAAAGCTTAATCACTCATTTCCTATATTGTACAGACAGTTTTGTAATGAGACTACATAATTAGTAGAGGATTTATATCCTTAGCTAATACGTAATTATATCTGGAAGCATAACCACTATATTAGGAAATTGAATTATTTCAAAAGAATGCTTTTCACACTCACAGTATTCAGGGAACTATTTAATGAGAGGGGTCTCTGGGCTCCTGCTAACACACTCAAATTCTTAGGTGCAATTTGGGAAAGATCCAAAGGACACAGAGAAAGGGTACTTTGTGTTAGAATAGTTCAGACAAAAGGACAGTATATAATATGTTATAAAGAAGCTTTTGCTAAGTTTCAACTCTACAGGATTCCTTAAATTTGGAAAATGGTTGACTGTGTCCCTTTCTTAATCTAGGGCGATTCAAATTCTTGAAGTTCCATGTGTAAAGATTAGAAGAAATTGAAATCTTTCAATCACTGTCATCCCTGTCTGTAAGACAGCCCATTCTTAGATTGTTAGGCAGAGAAGCTGGATGCTCTCAGAATCACCCTCAAACTTATTCTGTATCAAATTCTATTTCAAAGAAAGTTGCTTCTCAACTTCAAGCTTTTAAATGAAATTAGCATCAAGTAAATTCTTTCCCTAATGCAAACTGGAAATGGGAGAATGTAAGGAGTGCAAATGAATATTAACTAGAAGTCCTATCCACATTATTAGTTAGCTTGATGGTACTTTGTATGTGCCTGTGAAGGGTTCTTGTTTGAAGAGGGCCTTAAAATGTTCATAGACAGACTCAGTTGCTCAACACCTTGAGAATTTCAAACACTGTGACCAGTGAGAATTGATTTTTGATCTTTTTAAGTCCTATAACATGATTGGGGCATGAAATACTACACTTAAATGCAGCTGGATCCATGGTTAGGGTAAGCAAAAAGTTGATCAATAAATCCACAAATCTTTCGATTTGAAACCCAAGATAAAGTTTTAGAAATCAGAGTCAGTAAATTTTAGAGCAGAAAAGGAGCTTAACCATGTACTCTAACACCTTCTTTCCACCCATCTCCCACTCCTTCTTCAAGAAGTAATTGAGTTCCTCTGTGTTCAAGGCACTGAGTTTATTTTACAGATAAAAAGAAACTGACGGCTTAAATATAAAACAGTTTCTCCAGAGCACTTTGCCAGAGCTAGGCTTTTGTTGATGATCATCACAAAATCAAGCTGACAGCTCTTTGCTCCATCATGTCATTTCACATTAAAAATTTGAATTTACATACATCAGTGGAAACAATGGCAAAGATTAAAATATGAGGCCGGGCGCGGTGGCTCACGCCTGTAATCCCAGCACTTTGGGAGGCCAAGGCGGACGGATCACGAGGTCAGGAGATCGAGACCATCCTGGCTAACACGGTGAAATCCCGTCTCTACTAAAAATACAAAAAAAATTAGCCAAGCGTGATGACGGGCGCCTGTAGTCCCAGCTACCCAGGAGGCTGAGGCAGGAGAACAGAGTGAACCTCGGAGGTGGAGCTTGCAGTGAGCGTAGATAGCACCACTGCACTCCAGCCTGGGTGAGAGAGCGAGACTCCGTCTCAAAAAAAAAAAAAAGAAAGAAACAAAATGAAAAAAAATGAAAATAAGAAACATTTCAGGAGTATGGAATGCTTTATTATATTCTAATAATTCCCAAACAATCACTGGTAACAATTAGAGATGGATAAAAAAAAGAGACACACTCGCCTGTAATCCCAGCACTCTGGGAAGCTGAGGCGGGAGGATTACAAGGTCAGGAATTCAAGACGAGCCTGCCCAAAATGGTGAAACCCTGTCTCTACTAAAAATACCAAAAATTTAGCCAGGTGAGGTGGCAGGCGCCTGTAATCTCAGCTATGGCTAAGGCAGAGAATTTCTTGAACCCAGAGGCAGAGGTTGCAATGAGCGGAGATCACGCCACTGCACTCCACTCTGGGCGACAGAAGTCCCCTCTGTCTCAAAAAAAAAAAAAAAAAAAAAAAAAAGAGAGACACACTCTTGGTCTGATGTGGAGTGACTTTCCATAGGACAAATATTTATATACTAAACTTGTTCCCTTTGCCTCATCTTTATTTATGGAAGCATTCTAGCTGACCAGCTGTTTTTACTGATGGAATGCAAATTATTTTTGTCACTTGAAATATTATATTCATATTATCTAGGTTTTAACAAAAAGGAGGGCTGCTTAGTGAAAGATTTTTAAAGTATTGGTAGATGATTTACTAGCTGAGATTATCTCATCAATGGGATCCAAGTGGAATGTGGCACTCCCAGCATACATGAGAACATCCACCGTAATTCAGCAAGAAAATACCAGAACTTCATTTATATATTCAAATTTTATCATTTTCTAATTTCTATTTCATATATTTTATTGGAGTAAAAACTATGAATATGACATTCAAAGTACATAATTCTTAGTACAAGGTATAATAATAGTGTAAGATTTGTGAATATGCAAATTAGTTTATGGGTTGAATCGTAGGCTCCAGGAGCAGATCTTCTGAGTTTCAAATTTAAAAGTGGCTCTGCCAATGATCACTTACCTATGTGATTGTTAGTCAAGCCTCTAAACCTTTCTTTCCCTCAAGTTTTTCATTTACAAATACAGATAATCATATAAAATATTTCTCACTTTATAGAATTGTCATAAACTTTAAATGAGCAAATACATATGAAGCATTTAGTACAGCACTTGTCATATATTAATAATAAGCAGCCAATAAATGTTAGTTATAAAAACAATTATTAAATATATATTAATACATGCATATATACATATTTTGAAAACAGTACCAAAACTTGTTTTTAGTTTTAATGACTGTACAATGAAATATATAGTGAGGAGATATGTATTTCATTATATACTCATCAAAATAAAATAAAAAAAACTACAGACGAAGACAAACAGATAAGGCAATATGTATTTATATAAAAATTGAAGATTACTGTATGCCAGCTCTGGGTTGAGATTTGAGGGAACTCAAAATTATTGAGACACTGACCTTGGCTTTTAAAGGATTTAAGATATTGTAGGAAGTAGGGAACAGAGGCAAAGAAGTGGAATCTGGAAAAGTATATAGCTAATTTGAAAAATTGTGAAAACTTCTATAATACAGGTCCAATTACAAAGAAGTTACAAAAAGGCCATCTAAAATTGAGTTGTTTTAGGATGTCAAGCACGTCTCCAGAGAAGAACCGGCATTTGAACTTGGACTAAAGGACAAGTCACATTTATGAAACCAATATACACAGAGTGTCTAAGAAGAATAGATCAAGGAGACATTAACAAATACACACAAACTAAGTATATAAGATTGTAGAAGAGGGTGTAATTTATATTGAGAAGTTCCAAGAAGGCCTTTCAGATACACATTTAATCTGACACCAGGATGATTAGTAAAAATTAGGATGAGGGACTTTTAAGCACCCTTATCTACTAGCCATCTGAAAATACAGAAAGCTCACTTCCCATTTTGCTTCATTAATTGCCAAAAGTCCCGTTGAGTACATGCTACATGCACTATGCTAACTTGGCTATTTCACCTACATGACAATATATAACCTTCATTATCCTTATGTTGAAGATATTAACTCTCTTTTTCTTAGAAAAATTAAGTTCTTAGAAATATATTCTTTTGTACTATATTAATGTATTCCAATTATGTTTCCTATGTTACACAGGATAATGTGAAATTTTGAGGTCTGAAGATTCGGCTCAACTATTCTTGAAGCATGAATTATAAAGATGCATTCATCATGTGATGCATTTTGTCAGTATGAGTTCCATATATATTTGTGAGAAAAGAGAGATGCAATTTTCATGAGGGAGCTGAAATTCTAGATTGACCTTTCCTTATTTATCTCAGTTTGGAGAGCTAGAAGAAAAGTTTTTGATGAAGATTTCTCCCTAATTTATGTCAAACAATAATGTCCTAAAAAAACAAATAAAAATTTCATAAATGTGACTGAAAAATGTTTCTACCTTAGATTAAACATGTTGCTTTGTAACTTTATTAGTGAAACCTTTCAGAACTTTCAGATCATTATTAGAAGCAAAATACGTTAAATAGCTAAAAATAGAGCTTTGTTCAAGGTGAAATAAGTTTGGTAGAGGCCACGAGGGTTCTATGGATTATAATTGAAACTTGAATGTTGTGAGGATGAAATTTTAATGGATTCAACTGCCACTTCATTATTCTGAAAAACAGAGTGTTTAAAAAAGATATTTTCAAAAGACTTTAATTCTATTTGCTTTCTCCCTTTTCTGCGGTTCACATAAAAGTGGGTTGATGGTAAAAATGAAATATTATATTAATTCATACAGGGTACAAGAACAGCCAGCTGTGTTAGTAGTTACTAACTTTCAAAGGCTCCCTGTCTGCTAATTTAAGTCACAGTTCTGTCTGCCACACAGAGTATGGGCCAACTTTTAGAGTCTCCATTATACAGTCCAGTCAAACGCAGTTCCTGCCTTTGTTGGGACTAAGCATATCAAAACAAAAAGAGATAAAGAGGGAGTTTGAATGGCCATTCTCTCAGACATCTGTGCATGAGTCACATCAAAAGACTATCAGCAAGGAATACACATATGCTGCAGCCATACAAGTAGCAACTGAGTTGAAGCAGGTACCTGGCCCTTCATCCTACCAGGATTCTCATGTTCTTTCAAGGTTCACTGAGTTAATATCAGGCTACAATTGGACTAATTTGCTTCACAATTGGAATAACAATGACTCAAAGCACTTCTGTCATCATAAACACCTAAGAAATGCAAAGGAAAAAATTTCTTTAATTTCACTGTTTCTATAGAACTGAAATACATTGAATGAGAACTCCGCATTGTAAATTAGCACTTGAAAAAGTTAAGTGCAGATCATAAACATCAAATTATACACATACATCTATTTATATCATTGACTCATGAGCATTCATATATCATTTATTCATGAGCATATATTATATTGTATAATCTCCAAATTTCTGTTTGGGAGAAGAAAATTAATGTTTAAAGTGTGAACTATGTGTTCATCTTAGTAGAATCTCATGATAACTTTGGGAGTTGGAGATTATTTTTATCAAGTTCAAAGAGGTTAAATAGCATGCACAAAGTCACTTGCAACGGTCAGTGATAGAATGTGACCCTCTTGTTTGACTGACGCTAAATGTCATACTTTTTCACAACTACAATAAAAACAGTCTACTTAGAAAATGAGCTCCAAAGGACAGAGAGATCAATTGTTCTATTGACTATTGACAAGATTTCTGCCTGACATCACTGTTCATGTGGGTATTTAATGAGTAAGTATGTCCCACAAAAGAGATCCCTATATTTTAAAATATAAAGACATAAGACTACTATTGCAAATGCTTGTTATTAAAAATTGTAATAATAATAAAACCATCATTTCTTGGTGCTTTCTCTAGGCTAGGCACTGTACTAAGCAAGCACTTGACAAAACACTATTTAATCTTCATAACAGTAATCCTTATTGTTTCCCACTTTTTACAGTTAAAAACTGAAGCTTAGAGATGTTCAGCTACTTGCTACATACACCTGGTTAGTAAGTGGCAGAAGGAGCCTTAGAATCTAGGGCTGACTCAACAGCCTCTTCCATTACTTAATAGTTTAAAACTCCTTATAATCAGTGATGTATTGTATTTATTAGAAATAATTACAAAGTATGAACTGCCCAGCAGACAGAAGAGAAACATAGAAAGCAAGAGTCAGGATCTACACATGAACTCAAATTTAACACAATGTATAATGGGAAAATTAGGGCTTCCATATAGATTTCAAAAATAATAGGGATGGCCACCCACATTCCTTGACTTGTGGTCCCTCTCTCCTCCATTCTCAAAGCCAGCAATAATGAGTAGAATCCCTGTCAGTCTTCTAATCTCTGCTCCTTCTTTCATCTATATTTCTCTTTACTACTCTCTTATATGGATTTATATGATTAGATTAAGCCCACTCAGATAATCCAGGATAATCTCTCCATTTTAAGGTTCTAAATCTTAATTGTACCTATAAAATTGCTTTTATCACGTAAAATAAGAGATTCATAGGTTTCAGGGATTAGGGTGTGAACATCTTGGGGGGCTGTTATTATTCTTCCTACCACAACCCCTCAGCAACATACGTAAATTATTAACACATACAATGTGAATGAATCTTCAATTTATGATGCTAAATAAAAGCGTTACATACTATATGATTCCTTTTATATGACATTGGGAGTAGACAAAACTATAGAGGCAGAAAATAGATTGGTTGTTTCCAGGAACTGAGAATGAGAGGAGGGGATTGATTACACAGGAGTTTGAGGCAATTTTTTGGGTGATAGAAACATTTTACATCTTTCTTGTGATGGGATTATACTGCTGTGTGCATTTGTCCAAACTCATAGAACTGAATTCTAAAAAGAGTAAATTTTTGGATATAAATTACATGCAATAAAACTGATTGAAAACAAACAGAAAAGAAAAAGATATTAGTGCTTCACTGAGTCACCGTGAATCTTAAAGTACTAGGATTTTAGGGCTATAGGGAGATGTTGTTAATAGGGTGAGAATATGTACCTAACTTTCTGAGACTTTCCTGATTTAAAACATTTTGTCTCATTGCTCCTATGGAACTCCAGCTATATGAATATTTTAGTGGGCAAAATATACTTTGTGAACCCAAGAAAAATTCCATCACACGTCAGTTGTTCCAGTTTTGCATTGGAAACATACAGTCCCCTCATTCTCCAGGGTCACATAGCTTAGTTCCATTATTTCAAAGCAGCAGCAGCAGCCAGTGAGATTAAGTAATTTGCTTGAGGTCATATATCTTATTAGTATGGCAGCCAGGAGTAGAATTCCTGTCTCTAAGCTCCTGTCCACTACTCTATCACTGAACTGAAGGGTTCTTACAAATCTAAGGGAAACTATAATTGTTTCTGTCAATCCCAATATTTAAGCATTAATGAGACACCTGTGCAACTGCACAAATTGTGAATGGTGCTGCAGTTAGCAGACATAATTGGTGGCAATTTTAGTAGCTATATTTACTTTTCCAGATGTGTGTGCTGCTCTTAGGCCCTGGAGAAACAGTTACACAGCATCAGAGTTACTTACGAATTGGTCAAACAAACAGGTATCTTTAGACATTCACTAGGCAATATGTTCTAGGGATGGGATCAGGAATATAACCTAAGGCACAGGACACAGAAATGGAGAAGACAGAGGCAGTACTATATAGCACAGTTTAATGAGGGGAGCCAAATCACTCTCTCTATGAATGGCAGCTTCATTACCTTCAAAAGATTTCTTCTCAAAGATCCAATTCAATAGAGGACTCTCAATCCAGACTGAGACTAGGGATTTGTGTACTTGCCAACTCCCTCGCACATCTGTTCCCCTTCTGTTTCCTTCTTGATGTTAAAAAGCCCTGTTTTATCATGGCAGGACATTGAAACTCAGAGAGCACTTTTAGCTAGCTTCAAATGGCAGATTCTTATAGTACAGAATTATAGTATGGTCTGATTGACAGCATCAATAATTGAATGCACTTTGTCTTGCAGCTGCCAATCTACGGCATAAAATGATAGCTCATTTAATCATATTTCTTAGGATGAATAAGTTACTTTAATTTTTGTTAATTAAAAAAAATATATTGGCAAACTCATGCAATCACATTTATTCTCACCCTTCTGCCATTGAAACTAAAACACTCACTTCATTTAAAGAAATGCTTATCAAAGGGTTGAATACAAACTATTCCATGTGTTTCTCCATAACTGTTTTGAGAAAATACCCAAACAAATTACCTACTGAAATTTAAGAATCAAGAAGCCAGAGACCTGCTTGAGAAGTAAAACATTTGACAAAGATGTTGTCACAATAAGCTTCTATGGGATCATTCAATCCACAAGACATAACATGTCAGAGGTAGAGAAAACTGCATATAGCCAGGCAGTAACTACACAAAAGACATGCAAAAACCATTGTGCTGAAAATTCAAAGTTAGGAAACCTGAGTTCTAGTTCACCTCAATCACTAATCATAACAGTAATTGAGGACCTATTATGTGCCAGTGAATGGATGTGCTATACTAGTTAAGGTTCTCTGGTTGCAAGCAATTGAAACTGTTACTGGCTAAAGAGAATGTACTGGAAATATATTAAAAGTTTATGAATTCAAAAAGAAGAATGGAGAAGCAGATTTCAAAGAGCTGTAATAGGGCCAAGAAATAGAAACTACAGGACCTGACCCATTCAATATGAATTGAGGCTTCAAACATTCTCAATTTCATTGTTGATCTGCCTTATATTCAAATTCAGATTAGAAATATATGCTGAACATATTTTAGGTCATGTCCTGGGTTGGGACAAGGTCAGGGCCCACTCAATTACACCCACCAATGAAGAGAAAACTTCCCAAAATAAATTCCACTGGATGTTAGGACAGGTGATGGAAAGCTAGATCCCATTCACTGGAATGGAAAAAAAGAGAAAAAAAAAACTCAACAATGTAATTTTGATGCATGATATTTTTATATATCTATCAATGAAATCCATTTTGTAAATACAATTAAATCATATCATTCCAAAAGCTTTCCATGCTACTTGGAATAATCCAAACTACTTACCTCAGCTTACTAAGCTTCATCTCCATTTTGTCTTGTAGTATTCTCCTTACACACGAACCTTGAGACACATGGGTTTTTTTCTTTAGACACATCAAGTTCATACTGGCCTTAGGGCTGTGCTCCAACTGTCCCTTTTGCCTGGAATGTCCCTTACATTTCATGGATGAATCCTTCTTATCATTTGGATGACAGCACAAATGTTTCCTCGTCAAAGAGGTTTTCACTGATCACCCAAGCTAAAAGGAATCAGTGACTTCCTATCATATCATACCATTTTCATTCCGCTTAAAAAATATTACCTGTCCCAAATAAAATATAAGATTTGCTGAGAATAGTAAGCCTCTTTTGTATACTTGATAGTTCCTAGACATACTAGGTATTCAGTACATAAATACATACACACACACACACACACACACACACGTTTACTATAAATAATTTTTAAAATAACCAAACATAATAGATTTTATTTTATTCACTTTATAGAAGAGGACACTGAATTTAATAAAAATTAAGGAATTTGCACATCAGACATTTATGTATGGCATAATTCAAAGTCAGATCTGTTTGGATCCAAGGCCAAGGTCTTAAACACTGTCATGTACTGATTGACTATAACTACCTGTATGATTTGGGGTAAGTCACTGGATGGAAAGATGCTTTTCTAATTTTTTTTAGCAGCAAAATCTATTTTCTTTCTAAATAAAATCATATAGACAACCTCAATAAATTGCTAATATGACATATTCAAAGACACAATGTTTATTTATTGTGAAATCATTCAGTGAAAGTAATAAGATTGCCCTGACAAATATATTTTAAAATTTCTAGCTGCATATGTTAAGAAAATCCCTATTTACATGTACACAGTGAGACACAGTGAGCTTTTAAAAATGGACTTCCTTGAAATCTCAAAATACTCATTGATTGCAGGTATGGCAGGAAAATCTTTATTCTAATTGTGCCCAGAAGGGAGTTAACTTGGAATCATGTGTTTAGATATTGATGGTCTCCAGTGTGTTAAAATCTGGTGTATAAAAATAGTCCCAGAGTGGGTAGTTTATTATTATACTACCTAAAATACAGTTTAACATGCTATATACGCACAGAAAAACTTGTAGAATTTCTAAAGGATCGTCAAAAAAATCACAGTTTAAAATCTGTGGGCCTAATGTTATCCAGGGTTACGTATAGCTCTCACATTCTGTAGGCAAATTCCATGCCTTTTGATATAACTGTATTTGCTCTGACAAAATAATATAAGAGGCAGGCTGGGTGTGGTGGCTCATGCCTGTAATCCCAGCACTTTGGGAGTCTGAGGCGAGTGGATCACTTGAGGTCAAGAGTTCTAGACGAGCCTGGCCAACGTGGTGAAATGTCACCTCTACTAAAAATACAAAAATTAGCCAGGTGTGGTGGTGTGCACCTGCAATACCAGCTAATTGGGAGGCTGAAGCAGGAGAATCGCTTGAGCCCAGGAGGTGGAGGTTGCAGTGAGCTGAGATCGTGCCACTGCACTCCAGCCTAGGCAACAGAGGGAGACTGTCTTAATCAGTAAAATAAGAAGCAAGTCAAATAGATCCAAAATAGTCTCGAAATAAGCTGTAAATAACTCCAGAGCATAGCATCAAAGCAAACATAAGTTTAGAGAACAATGGCAGTATAATGGGCACCGGAGAGTAACCAATCACAATCAATTACCATCATTTGCTTTAAAAGACAGAAGGCTAACATCACCGTATATCAGAAAAAGAGGGTGAGAAAGAATCGTCAGGCACGTAATTTGTAAAGAAGCTGATAGAAATAATGCATGGTATTATAACAGAAATTAAAAGCTACCCCTAAAATACTAATAGTTGATAAGAAAAGACAGGTAGGTTAATGAAGCAATCCAGGAAACCTAACAGTACAAATGCCAAGGCTCTTCCTTTGTTTTGCAGATTCTAGAGAAAGTCACAGCTTTCTATAGCTCTTATATAATAAACAAAAACCTTGGTGTGTTATACTGAGGAAGTTGTTTGTCTAAAGCAAAATGTTGTAGCAGTAAGGCTAATACTTAGAGTCAGAAGGGGATTAACCATGAAGCAAGGAAGTTTAGGATTCAAAGTCTCCGGCTTACATGGGCCTCTGTCAAGACTTCATTCCTATTTTTCCATTAGCAGTTATACATTTGTTGCTGTTTTTCAAAAAATAATAGCTATATCCCTCCCCCAAATTTTATAAGCTTCAAGCCCCACAAAACCTGCATCTACCTCTGGTTTCAGTAATGGGTTTTTAATTGTGAAGGAATCAGGTATAGTCGTCAGAGGCGTTTGAACCAGAGCAACTCCAACTTGAATAGGGCTGGGTAAAATGAGGCTGAAACCTACTGGGCTGCATTCCCAGGAGGTTAGACATTCTAAGTCACCGGACGTATAGGAGGTAGGCACAATATACAGGTCATAAAGACCTTGCTGATAAAATAGGCTGTGGTAAAGAAGCTGGCCAAAACCCACCAAAGCTAAGATGGCAATGAAAGTAACCTCTGGTCAACCTCACTACTCATTATATGCTAATTATAATGTATTAGCATGCTGAAAGACATTTCCACCAGTGCCATAACAGCTTACAAACACCATGGCAACATCAGGAAATTACCCTATATGGTCTAAAAAGGGGAGGAACCCTCAGTTCCAGGAATTGGCCACCCCTTCCCCCAAAAAACTCATGAATAATCCAACCCTTGTTTAACACATAATCAAGAAGTAACAATACATATAAGCAGCTGAGCAGCCCATGCCACTGCTCTGCCTATGGAATAGCCATTCTTTTATTTCTATACTTCTCTGATAAACTTGCTTTCACTTTATCGATTTGCCTCAAATTCTTTCTTACACGAGGTCCAAGAACCCTCTCTTGAAGACCCCTTTCCAGTAACATAGTCTGTACCAAGGGTAACTATGGAGAAGCAAACTAAATGTTATGTCTCTTTTAACTTCTCTCTTCCACATATCTCTCTTTCAGGCTCTTTCACATACACTCCCTCTCTCTCTCCTTCTCTCCCTTTCCTCTCTCTCCCCCTACCTACCCCCCATCTCTGTCATTGACTAAG
Source organism: Chlorocebus sabaeus (assembly GCF_047675955.1). Taxonomy (NCBI): domain Eukaryota; kingdom Metazoa; phylum Chordata; class Mammalia; order Primates; family Cercopithecidae; genus Chlorocebus; species Chlorocebus sabaeus. The sequence continues at coordinate 57,417,528 of NC_132915.1, forward strand.
ATGGCCTGTTTCTCTCAGCTTGACTAAACTTTAGACAGGTTTGTTCCTGATTATAGGTCCCTGAATTCTCTTTTCTTAGAGCATCTATATTAGAAAACTTGCAATTATAAATAATTTATCTTCCCCTTTAAGATATATTCTCTCAGCCTCTTGCCAGTTACAAACTCAGAAAAGTCTTTTTTAAGGACCCTTTGAAATAGAATCATCAAGAAAGATAGAACTCCTATCTCCTAGTCTCTGTAGAACAGCTGGAGCCAAAGTTCGCTAAGTACCAATGAATAAACACACATGATCTGATACGGTTTGGCTGTGTCCCCACCCAAATCTCATCTTGAGCTGTAGCTCCCATAATTCCCACTGTGTTGTGGGAGGGACCTGGTGGGAGATAATTGAATTATGGGGGTGGTTTCTGTTTCACATGTCCGTGTGAAGAGATTACCAAACAGGCTTTGTGTGAGCAACATGTCTGTTTATTTCACCTGGGTGCAGGTGGGCTGAGTTTGAAAAAGGAGTCAGCAAAGGTGGTGGGATTATCATGAGTTCTTACAGATGGGGATAGGTGGTAGAGTTAAGAGCAATGTTTTGGGGGCAGGGGGTGGATCTCACAAAGTACATTCTCAAGGGTGGGGAGAATTACAAAGAAACTTCTTAAGGGTGGGGGAATTTACAAAGTACATGGATCTGTTAGGGTGGGGCAGAAACAAATCACAATGGTGGAATGTCATCAGTTAAGCTATTTTCACTTCTGTGGATCTTCAGTTGCTTCAGGCCATCTGGATGTATACGTGCAGGTCCCTGGGGATATGATGGCTCAGCTTGGACTCAGAGGCCTGACAGTTTCCCCCATACTGTTCTCGTGGAAGTGAATAAGTCTCACAGGACCTGATGGTTTTATAAGGGATTTCCCTTTTCACTTGGTTCTCTCTGTCTTGTCTGTCGCCATGTAAGATGTGCCTTTTGCCTTCTGCCATGATTGTGACACCTCCCCAGCCACGTGGAACTATGAGTCCATTAAACTTCTTTTTCTTTATAAATTACCCAGTCTTGGGTGTATCTTTATCAGCAATGTGAAAATGAACTAATACATTGACTAAACTCTGGCCTAGTACCTTCCAGTACTATCCTATTAGCTCACTCCAGGGCTTAAAACTCTCCCACATTTTATTTAAACAGAGTTGAGCTCAATCTCTCTCCCCTATTGCAACAGTCTTGAATAAAGTCATCCTTGACTGTTTAAGTCTGTCCATTGCAATTTTTCTTTGACAATTAAGAAGTACAAACTGCTTTTCTTTGTTGTTGTTGTTGTTTTTTTAAGACAAAGGCTAGCTCTGTCGCCTAGGCTGGAATGCAGTGGCATGATCTTGGCTCACTGCAACCTCTGCCTAGCAGGTTCAAGCGATTCTCCTGCCTCAGCCTCCCAATTAGCTGGGATTACAGGCTCCTGCTACCACACATGACTAATTTTTGTATTTTTTAGTAGAGATAGGGTTTCACCATGTTGGTCATGCTGGTGTGGAATTCCTGACCTTGTGATCCGTCCACGTTGGCCTCCCAAAGTGCTGGGATTACAGGTGTGAACCACCATGCCCCAGCCACAAACTGTTTTTATAAAGCTGTAAAGTGTTTAGTTCTAGTGCATGCCAATGTCGGTTTTTTCCTCAGATTCTTTAACTTTGCTCCTCTATCCTACCCCAATTTTTTACTTCCTTTGTTTGTTCACTTAAATCTTACTTTCTCTGGCATTCCTGTCTATAAAAACTTGCTATTCTATATCACTGCTTCCTGTTTGTTTCTTATATAGCTTTCACCACAAATAGTAATTATTGTATTTGTTGTTCACCTGTCCATTACCTTGTTCCTCCATGAGACGGTATGTTGCATGAGATTAGGAACTATATTTACATTGTTCACTGTTTTGCTTTCCTTTAATCCTCAGAACATAGCACAGTGCTCTAAGACATGGTATATACTTAATGAATTTTTTAAAATAAACAATTG